>NC_090932.1:767236256-767879678 GCF_040938575.1 Ambystoma mexicanum | reverse complement strand
AGACAGTTGACACACCAGAACATAAAATTCGAGTGGACCCAGGACTGCCAAAAGGCATTCGAACTACTAAGGGAAAGGGCCGCGAAAGCAGAGAATATGTCATACTATGACCCCAATAGAAAGACTGAGCTCACGGTCGATGCCAGCCCCGTTGGCCTAGGTGCCATACTGGCACAACTGGACCCAAAGGACCCTTTACAAAAACACATAGTGGCCTACGCCAGTCGCAGCCTATCCGCCACTGAAACAGCCTACTCCCAGGCAGAGAAGGAAGGGCTGGCCGTCGTATGGGCATTTAAGCATTTACACCTGTTTCTGTATGGGAAACCATTCCAAGTGGTCACAGACCATCAGGCCCTATTATTCCTATATGGCAACCCTCAAGCCAAAATGTCCCCACGAATCATCCAATGGGGTCTGAGACTTCAGGATTATGCGTTTGAGATTATCCACCTACCAGGGAAAGGCGAAAACCTGGCAGACTTTTTATCCAGGAGACCACGGGAGGAGAGCGTACCAGAACCGTCAGTGGGCAACAGATACCTATGGTATCTCATTCATCAGTCAGCACCGGAAGACATCAACGTGGAAGCGCTCGCCAGAGAAACGGAAAGTTACTTAGCCTATCGCATCATCTGTGAAGGACTGGAGTCGGGACTGTGGCGAAGGGCAAAAGAAAAGGGAAGAGCTGCAGGAGGCAAGGTGCAGGAGGATGTGGAAAGATTGTTACAAGTGAAAGATGAGCTTGCAGTGTCGGAGGATCACCTGCTCCTAAAAGATTGTAAACTAGTCATTCCCGAAGCAATGAGGGCCAAAGTCATAGAGCTTGCACACAAAACCACAGGGGCATGGTATCCACCAAACGCATGCTTCGCCAAAAGGTGTGGTTCCCTCACATGGACAAGCTTGTGGAAGGAGCATTAAAAGCATGTCCTACATGCTGCCTCATCACACCAAATCGGCACCCTGAGCCATTATTCATGTCAGAGCTCCCACAGAAAATATGGGAGGTGGTTGCAGCCGATTTCTTTGGGCCCATCGAGGGAGGGAAATATTTGTTGGCCGTGGTGGATGAGTACTCACGGTATCCTGATGTTCGGCTCATATCATCGACCGCAGCTCATCATGTCATCCCCGCCTTGGACCACATGTTCTTGGCCTATGGAGTACCGAAAGTACTTAAGACAGACAATGGGGCCCCATTCTGTGGACATCAGTTCACCCAATTTGCAGAATACCATGGGTTCCATCATAGGAAAGTTACTCCCCTGTGTCCACAAGCCAACGGAATGATAGAGCGATTCATGGCCAACTTGAAGAGAGCTCTCCAGATCGCCAGACTCACCGGCCAGCCATATGAACAAGTATTGAACCAACTGATGAGAGACTATCGAGGAACTCCTCATAGCACCACAGGAAAGACCCCGGCCGAACTGATGTTTGGAAGGAACACCCAAACGCTCATCCCACAGGCGGAAACCATCACCCCGTCACCAACTCTGGACTAGGAAGTGAGAGAAAGAGATGAAGTAGCAAAATCCCGAATTAAGGTGTATGCAGATACTCGCAGGCGAGCACAGACCTCATGTATAGAGGTAGGGGACGTAGTGGCGGTCCAGCAACCAGTGACGCATAAGCACACAGCCCCCTTTCGCAAGGAACCCTTGCGTGTTACTCAAAAGAAGGGGTCCATGATTACAGCCCAAGGGTCAGAAGGATCAGTTACGAGAAACTCGTCCCATTTCAAAGAACTTCCTCCCAGCGGAGCTAGGCGGCTAAGTGGGAGAGTGCGTACGCACCTGGACTATGAGTCGGATGACTCCTATCATGCGGATCAGTGGGACTCGGAGGAGTCAGAGCCGGGGGTGGGCAAAGAGACTGTGGAGAGTGGGCCATCACCAGGGCATAGTCTGGCACGTTCGCAGAGGGCTCGGAACAGACCTCGCCGATGGATTGAGGAAATGTACTAGTAGACCACCAGACCGTCGCTTGTTGCGAAGAATCTGGTAACTGTTTAAAAAGGGGGGAGATGTCACGTTGACATCTCCATGACAACGGGGGACGGGAGGAAGGAAGGAGGAAAGGGAAGTGATGCAAAGGGGTGGGGTTGGGGAGTTGAATGTTGGAGAGAAATAAAATAGATGTATGTTTCATGAGCTCCGTGTCCGGCTCATTCCTTGCTGCGCCACCACCTGTGATGCCGCGAGCACCCACCACACTGTTTGTTGCAGGATCCCGCCCTTGGTTACAGCGGCCATTTCACGTGGCAAATTGCACCTTAAGTTGCCTTTCCAGTTGCAAGCGCTGCATTGAGTAAATAGACAATAACTGGTTGCCATCTTAGTTTATACATGGCTCAGTATGCTTAACTGAGTTCTTGCAAGTCCTGTGGGCTGTTGTAATTGAACCGCATTAACAGGCTTAGACACTATAGTGCTTTAAGTGGGGTAAGAAATTGAGGTGGGGCCCTTGTTTGAGGCGTGGTGTCCATGGTGGCCTAAAAAGTGCACAAACCATAGTAAAGTGCGCAAACAAATATATAAATGTATGTAAACATTTATATATTTGTATGTGTACCTTACTATGGTTTGTGTACTTTTCAAGCCATCTTTTATAAGCATAGAAATGTTAAATATTTCTACGTTTGTAAAAGATGGCTTGAAAGTGCACAAACCATAGTAAGGTATGCACACTTGAGAGGTATCACGTAATATTACCCCCAACAAAAATATCGCCCTATATATGGTCGTGAGGAATGGCCATAGGCGATATTTTTATTGGGGATAATATTTGGGGTTTTTGGGAGCGGGGGTTGTGGGGGTGACCCCCGTTCCCTTTAAAATAATACAGTGGTTGCAGGGGTGTCCCCCGCAGGTTCCTGCCTTAATATCGCCGTAAACATATGGCAATATGTTTGTATGACAATATTTTTGCGGGGATATTAACACATGGAACCACTTGGTGTCTTTGTCCGTCGGCAACGCTTTATAAAAGATGGCTTGAATTGTGTACTTTTCAAGCCATCTTTTATAAACAAAGAAATATTTCTATGTTTATAAAAGATGGCTTGAAAAATACACAATTCAAGGCATCTTTTATAAAGCTTTGCTGACAGACAAAGATGCCTCAGGCTCAGTGATCTCTGCTCTTCTCTGCAGAGCAGATAGATCACAGAGCCCAAGGTGTCTTTGACCCTCTGCGAACCAGCAGGCTCCGTGATCTAATCACGGAGCCTGCAGGTTCGCTGCGGGTCAGTGACCTGGGGAGGGGAAACAGAGGGCCCATAACTTCCTCTTGTGACCCCTCACGTGAGGGGTCACAAGAGGAAGTTACAGTGACTGACAGAAGTGCCAGCCAGCAGGAGCGTCTCTGTGGCTGGCTGGCACTTCTGTCAGCTGCCTGACATTAAAATGACGGGCACATCTCCCATCGTGGCTGCGGCCATGTTGGGATAATGTGTCCTGCCATGGCGGGGTGGGACCGGGGGGCCCCGGAAGTGCCCCGGCTCAGCCTCACTTCTGCCGGGGCCTGGCGCCGTCTTGCCCGGGCCCACTTAAAGCACTCTGCTTCGAGCCACAAGATGGTTGTGCACTATCTGTGCTTTTAGAGTAGTAATCGTTTAACGCTTGTTTCAGGGAAATTATGTTTAGTGCTAGGAATGTTAGTAATTGTATCTCTGTTCTTCCTGAGAAATTGTATGGGATTTTATGATTGCACAATATTGTATGAATTCTTATGACATTTTATGTTACTGTGTGATTTTATATTCTAGCTATATTTGCACCTGCAATTTTATAACATAGGGCACAACTTTACTTAAATTATAGAACCCTGCTTGCTATTTGCTATAACCTGTGAACTATAGAGGCTGCAAGAGTAGCTTAGGTCACTAAACCTGTGTCATTTGGTGACCTGTTATTTTGCCAGCCATTTACCAATTAGCTCAGCGAGTGAAAGGGGACATAGCAAAATGACAACAAGAAAGGCCACACAATATCCTTTCACGGTTACAGTTAGGTGTGCAGCAACTCTGCGGCTATCAGATGAGGCTATGAGGAAGCTGTGAGGGACAGCTCTAATGGGCCCAACGTTAATATAGTAGTATAGCACGGGTAGTATAGCTCAGTGGCAATGTGTAAAGACTGGAGGGGGGTGTCTGTACTTCTGCTCTCTATATGGTAGAGGGGAGGCACAGAGGACCCCAGCCAAGATTCGCTATTATTGGTATCGTGGTCAAGCAATCAAGGCCTAGCTTCTCAGGAGGTGATGCAGGCTGGTTCTTAAGTACAGTGTAGTCCCCAAGCCACCACAAAGGAATGTCCACACACTGTATTAGTTAAAACACAGTCTTTATATAATTAATATTCAAGGTTATGTACACTATCACAATAACTCACTTTGTGCTCAGAAAATCGACAACGGTAAATATATACAGTTCTACAGTGGTATCACAAATATTATCAGATCTCATTAAAGTGCATCAACTATACTGTCAAAATGTCACATAGATCAATAAAGAGGAAACCAGCAGTAGAGAGAGGAAGGAAAGCAAGACGGTTGAACAATTGGCAGAATACTGGTCGCTACCATTAAACACAGCTCTGTGTGGAGATACCCCCACCTGGGCAACCTGTAGAATAAAGATACAAGCCCAGTCCATATACTGTTCACAATAGACTTCCAATAGTTCTGCAACCCCAAAGTACCTGGCGTTGTAGCGTTCCTCAGCGGGGAATCGACAGCCCTTCTTGAGTGCCCTCCCGTTAAGGCAGGAGTCACGGATCGTCGAACGTCCGACGGAGAACAGGGTGAACTACGGTGGTGAAGTGGCAGCTTCGTTCCTAGCGGTGCTCGTCGACAACAGAGCGTTGGCGTCCTGCAAGGAAGAGGTGTGCGGGGCACCTCGCTGTCGATAGTTCTGGACTGCAAAGAGTTTGAAGAACTGTGGCCCAGCAAGGGCGTCGAGTCATCTGCGTCTCTGTGACCTTTGGGTGGCGGGAAACCCACCGGTGGATGCTTCTCGGCGCATCAACGGTCAGGCCTTCTCCAGCAGGCTACAGCCGGGACGATGCGGATGAGAACGTCCTTGGATCCGAAAGTTCTTAGGCCAAACGGGAGCACGGCGGCCCCGGTCGGCGACGGCGGTCGGCGACAGTGGCAGACAACAGTCCGGGCACTTCTCCTTGGGATTCTGCAGCAGTCCCCGTCTCGGGTCGTCAGCCTGTCATAGGTCTGTCTACCAGGGAGCTTTGGCACAGGTCAGCTCATGCATGATGGTCCCTCGTAGCTCAGGAAGAGGGCCCCTTACCAGGTCCTCTCTGGGTCAGTCCTTGGAGACACAGCAGGTTTCAGATTGATGAAGGAGAGCAACAGCAATTCTTCTCTTCCAGCAGGGCTTCAAGGTTAAGCTTCAGTTTCACTCCAGTTACTCTTCAGCTTCTGAACACAAATTCTAGCAGGGAGAGGCCCCCAGATATACTAGTTGGTCCCCCATTCACTCTGCTGGGTCAAACTCAGGCAACCAATTGGCCAGAAAGGCATTCATTCAGGCAGGCAGCCAATCAGGTGCATAGGGCATTCAGGCCATTCTCTCCTCTCCAGACACTCACAACAAGTTATGTGTATTGGGACAAGTACCCAGCCATTCAACACTCCACACTGCATTCATACCAGTTTCGGGCAGGGCTGTCTCAGTCATTGTGTCAAACACCAGATACTATACACCCACAACACAGAATGCATATTCGTCACACGCTCCATTCACCCAGGTCCCACCCACAGGGTGTACCCACAACATACAGTCACTGGGAAGGCTCCAGCCAGTCTGGCCTGGACTTCACAACAACACCATATATGGAACTTCCACCCAACAGCCTGTCAGGGGGAAGGGACAGAGTCAGGGCTTCACAGGACATTGGGAAAACAAGGTAACAGGCAATAGAAAGCAAGAGGCCACAGGGGCCATCTTGTTTCCTATCGGGAATCAACTGATTCCAATGGCAGGGCCTGGGTAACCCAAAATGGAGGATAGTCAGAGCACCTGTCAAATTCAGCATGGAGCTGCTACCAGCCCATACCCTGCTCTGTGGGCCACCCACAGGTGCCCAAAAACATACACTAGGGCACAGGGTTGCACCCCTGCCCATGGGTGCCATAAGGGTATCCCATGGGTCTGTTCACTCAAACCAAAGGAAAGAGCTGCACCGCCAGGAGCCCCACATGAACTCCTGCGCGGAAAACATGCATTTCCAGCATCACACAACGCGCTTGTCTTGGAAGCAAGATGACACAGAGTGACACAGGTTTGAATCCGGGGTCCGCTCTTAGAAACCTCTTTGGTATTAAGCGTGTTATAAATAACCAATTATACTTATACTTATACTCTCCCCACACCTCTAAGTATTGGCAAGCTCTTACCTGGTGCAAAGTAACAAATCCCACAGCTCATTGGGGGCTGGGAGGAGCCGTTATAGAATACATGTGGAAGTAACTACCTCCCAATTGCCGATGAGAGCAGAAATGAGCCAAATTCGGGGGAAAGGGTGGAGTAGGAGGAGGAAGGAATTCCACAATCATATCACCCGGAATTGGCGATACAAAACAGGATCAGTGTCGTAGGGGTCGAGGTAGGGAGCAAGGTTTCTGGTGGCATGAACCAATCAAGTAGGGCAATGGCACTGCCGCATGCAATCCATGGTGATCAAGAGGGAAAAGGTACTCACTCGTAATGCTGTAACTGCAACTGTAAATGTGGCAAAGAGCTCTATCCTATTATTGACCAACTTAAGGCTGACAATGTGGCATTACGCATAGAGCTAGACGACATTACAAAAAACTAGAGTGCTGAGGGCTCAGATATCTATGGTTACCGCTAAGGACAAAACGCCCCCTCACTTGCCTCCAATAATCTAAAAAGCAATCATATTGCTACCCCAACCACTATGTTGGTGAAAAAGGTAACAGATGTAATTAATGCATTCACAGCTAAGAGCCATCGAATAATACAACCAAATACACATTTAGCCCTCAGGGTGAATCAGGAAGAGAGAAGGGGATACAAGAGAGGCCAGAGCAGCAGGCCCAATCAAAAAGGAGGCTTCTATTTAGAAAATGTACCCTGGCTTGCCAGAAATGCAAAGGAACCAGGGGGACTCTTTGATTAACCAAGCAATTCACTGGTTGCAGGCCAAGAGAGGATGTCTTAGTATTATTAGAAGTGACATATTGAGGTGTGAGCACCTGCCAAGCCTAGGTACTCGGTCTAAAGTTTATATTAAAGTACAATTGAAGGATGAAGGCACAAGTTAAATGGGCTACTAGCTATGCAGCAGATATCACTCCCACCGGATGGACTAAAGGTGGTAATAAAATGGAGTGCCCCACAATTGAAGGCTCCAGTGGATAATCGTATGCCAGCTAGCAGTGTACATAGAATGGGTACTCTCCCTTCATCAGTCAATACTGCTGCTGATATGGTGATAAATAGCACTGGCAGTTTACACACAACCCCTGTCATGCAGTGCAGTTATCAGGAACAGATGCTCTAATTCAGAGTGACCAACAGGCACCCCAGACTCAGGTTGTGGACAGGGGTGGGAGCAGCAGCAATGGCGCTGCATCAATGGAAGATCTTGATCGATATGGGCGGCACCATGACTCTGGCATGGAGGTACAGGCCATCCCATAGCCAGTGGTGCGGGTCCTGTCTTGCAACATCGCAGGGCTAAACAAGTGCCATGCAGATGAGGATTGGCTTGACTTTGTGCAAAGGAATGACGTTATATGCCTCCAGGATACCTGGGCCATGGAAGCAGCCCACTTGCAAGGGTATGTGACCTTTGCCATTCCAGCTGTACAGGGTATGAGTGGCAGACCCAGTGGTGGTGTACCGATGTGGGTGGATGCTGCATTGATGATCTCTTTTGTAATGATAGACAACAAATACAGCGACTTTCTAGAAGTTCAACTGAAGCTTTCAAATTGTATCGATATTCTCTTAGATACTCTGTACAATAGACGAGGCAGAATAGGAGGGACAAGAATATTCTGCCAGCTTAAAGAGAGGGTAGACTCCTGGAGGGAGAGGAACTTAGGTTCAATGAGGATTATCATGACAGGGGATTTTAATATGCATTTTGATCCCCTGGACATAATGGAAGATGTGCTCGTTGAAGAAGATAGGGTCTGGGGATAGAGGAACTGAATGCCCCAAGACCAAAATGGAAGCACAGACAAGCAGAAGAAGATGCCCGCATATTGATGACTTCTAATTTGAGTTTCTGTAGTGGACGGCTATCAGGTGGCTCTTTGGCTAGCATGCCTTTTAAGAGTAGAATTAGGCTTAGCCTAATTGACTACATCCTCGTGAATGTGAAATCATGTAGTTTTGTGAGGGATTTCACTGTGGTCGAAAGAATGGAAAGTGACCATCACCCATTAATATTAATAGTGAGTCAGGAGTTTTTGGGGGCCAAACGGTTGTTCGCTTGTATGCAAAATATGATGCTCAACACAGAAGGACACACTAGGTGCACTCTGAAATGGGCAAAGCTAGACACTGTCACCATGCTGCCAAAGATTTATGACAACATCCTACCGGCCCTAGAATCCTTTGAAATTCTTTATACACATCATAGTAACAATATACTGGAGGCAACAAGAATTTGGCAGGAGATTTAGGAGGCTATTTCATGGCTTCCAGCTTGTTGGTTAAGAAACAGTCCCACAGAAAATCGGCCTGATACGGTGGGGACTACGTAGGGCCATAGACGTACATAGTAAATAGTGCAAAGATGGTGCCTAGAAAGAGTGATTGAGGAAGGCAAGGAAGACATATACACATTTGGTTAGAACAAGAAAGAAGCCTTTGTAGAGGGGACATGGGAATCATTAATGGAGGCTATCAAAGACTCCTTCAAATTCTGGGTCTTGGTGGTGGCAGGAAGACGGCCTGAGTAGCGAGTGGATGAGGGCTGCATTCCAGAGCCAGTATAGTTTAATCATTTTAAGACGCTCTATTGGGAAACCAGGGTACTAATCAGTGTAGAGGTGACACAGTATTACTCTGATAATAATAATTGACCTCCACTAATTAATATGGTACAGGAAGTTAAATGCTCCCTTGGTAGTCAAAGGACAGGAAAAGCACCTGGATGGGACAGTATTCCAGTTGACTTCTACCGAGGGGAAGTGCTAGTCTGGGTACCGATTTTGTCAGAACTTTTTAATACTGTATTAAGATCTAATTCCAATCTTTCTTCGTGGGTCCATGCAGAGATTGTTACCATTTACAAAATGGGTGGGAGGAATGACCCCGGAAATTATCGTCCAAATTCTTTGCTGGATGCAGGGCGGAAAATGTTTGCAAAAGTTATTTTGGGGCACCTGGAGGCATGGATTAAGAAGTACCATACAATGCACCATCTTCAATCAAGTTTTTAAAGTGGTATAACAACAATTGATCAAAGTTTACGATTACGAATGTTATTGGATAAGTATGTAAACCTGCGGAAAATGTATGTCCATGCAGTCATCATTGACTTATGTACCTCTTTTGATAAAGTTCCACATTCTCTGCTATGGTGCACGCTTATGCATCTAGGTATCCCATCACCCCTCTTGAGGGCAATTCAGCTGCTGTAAACAGAAAATAAGGCAGCAGTGAGGTGGAATATTGATGAGGGGACAACAGGAAAGATAGATATACAAATGGGAGTGCACCAGGGTTGCGTCCTAGTCCCAAAGTTGGCTTGCCTCTCCACCAATGGTGTGATTAAAGATATAATATGAACTGTAGCTGATGTATCCACCTTGTCCAGTGATTAATACCACATAATGCTTTTTGTAGAGGATGCAGTGCTCTTGATCTTGACCCCGGTGAGTGTTAGGAAACAGTTTAAGGTGTTTGAAGACTTTTGTTCGACCAATGGAGTGTCTATAAATGTATCTAAAAGAAAAGTCCTGGTATAACTGCCAGGCTATTATGCAGGTCTATGTAAAAAGGACAAGCATACTCGTCCTTGGCACTTAAAGGGTTAAGGGGGCTAGGAGGAAAATGATACCAGGGGTGAATTTGGTATTGAATGTTCAACTGGTAGAACAGATTGCCAGCTACGAGTACCTTGGGTTACGAGTTACAGAGGAATGCAAATGGTCAGCACAAATGTGCAGGTCAGGGATAACTCCATGAAGCTATAGTGGGGCATTAGCAACGTTCTTTCGAGAATTTGGTAGTGGGACTCGCAGGGTCACATTAGAAGCATATAAGCTTCAGGCAAGGCAAGCATCCTTGTATGGATCGGAGCTGTGGGGAATAGAAAACTGCAATGGACTGTGATCGAAAATAAGTTCCTAAAGAACATCTTAGGACTCCTGGCTAGTGCTCCTAATCTACCTGTATATTTTGCATACCAAAGAATAGATTTGGTTTGCAAGGCTAAACTGTTGCTCTATTGGGCAAGAGAATGAATGTCGTTATGTTATGTTATATGATTTCTAAAGTGCCAAAGCCCTTAGGCATCTAGGCGCTAGTTAGTACGAGGTCGCATAAGCTTTTCCGGAATTCCAACACTGCACAAAAAGCCTAGTTTTCAGGAGTTTCCTAAACGCCAGGTATCTTTCCTCTTTCCACATGGATTCAGGCAATTCATTCCATGCTCGAGCTGCCAAGACCGGAAAGGAGCGACCCCTTCCTTGAGCTCTTTTTATGTAATCAATTTTTTTAAAAAGGGCTTTGGCTGATCGCAAGTTCCTTGTGGGTTGATATACTACCAGCCTATCCCTGAGGTACTGGGGGGCAATTCCTAATATACATTTGTGAGCCAGTGTCAATAGCTTAAAGGCAACTCTAGATGCCATAGGTAGCCAGTGCAACTCTTTCCTGGCTACCGATATTGGATCTTCCATGTAAGTTTACACACAATGTGTACTGCTGCATTCTGTTTTTTTTTGCAATATTTATATGGACTTTTTACTCGCTTCTCCCAAAAGGGAGTTTCAATAGTCCAACCGCAAGAGAATGATAGCTCTTGCCAGCTTCGCACACATCTCTTTCGTAATCATTGGTCTAACTAACCTTAGAATTCTAAGGTAATAGGATTTATTACGATTCCTGGGACCTGGGCATCAGCATTAAGACTTGCCTCTGTATAAATACCAAGTGTTTTAACCTTGGCCAAAACTGGGATTAGGTTCTTCTCTATCGAGAGGCTTCCATATAACTGACTTAAACTTTCCCTTGCTTGTCTGGAACCATAAACCATTAGCTCCGGTTTTTTTTGTATTGTTATTTACATTAAAATTGAGTCAACAATTCTTTTTAGCGAAGCAGAATTACCTTTTTTTTCTTACCAATAACGATAAAGAATGACCATTTAATCATTTACAGCTTTACAGCAGCATACAGAAATGGTGGAAATGAGAGGGAATAAGAAAGAGAACATTTTTTAAATGTGTTAGAAATTCCACTCTCCGGAAGCACTTCCATCAAAACTTTCACCACTGCAAGTACATAAGAAGTTTTTTGACCAGACATCAAAGATGGCCACCAAATGTTCTTGTTGGCCAGTGCAAAGCCCGAAAATAGTGAACATAATTGTTTAGAGCGCTGCACCTTCAGAGCTGGACACAAGGCCATTAAATGAAAAAGGGACTCCACTGTCGTGGGGTCCTGGCAATGGCGACACGATTTTTCCTCAGCTCAGTTTTGGCTGCGTTCAGACATAGCCAGTTTGTAGACATCCAGTTCTTGATTTCCTGGTATATGTTTTTGAGCATTTCATGATCCTCTGAGTAATTTCCATTCAGCTCCATTGTAAGCTGAAAGTCATCGGCATAATTGGAGAAAAAGAATCCCAAACTCTCCAGTTGCTGGCAAAATGGCTGTATGTATTATGTATAAGAGGCGACAAGCAGGCCCCTTGGGGGACTCCACACATCAAAACAATTGCCTATGGTGCATTATCTCTCCAATACACTTTTGATCTTCGACCCACCAAGAAGGATTGTACCCAGCGAATATCTTTCTCTGAAAGCCCCCTATCACTTTCAGCCTCTCCAATAAGATCTGATGATCAAGAATATTAAACACTGCTGACAAATCTAAGAGAGACAACAGCCCTAATCTGTTTTTTTCCAAGGGTTCCAGCATTTGCGTTTGTAAGTCAACTAGTGCACTCTCAGTACATTGAGCACATCTAAAGCCTGATTGTTTCTTATGAAATATTCCCGCAGCTTCCATATATATTTGGAGTTGAGTAGCCGCAATCTTATCTACTAGTTTAAGAAAAAATAGAGTGCTTGTGATAGTTCGCAAATTAGTTGCATCCATCGGATCCAGCCCTTGTTTCTTCACCAGAGGTGTAACTGCTGCAACTTTTATAAGTTGTGGAATGGTACTATGCTTAAAGGAGGGGTTTACAAATCTACAATGTAATGGCAAACAGATATATTGGTGTTCAAAAATGATTTTAGAAGGTACTAGGTCTCCTTGGCAGTTAGTCGGGTGCATGTCTTTTAGAGTTTCTTTCATTTCCTGTATAGTTGTCTCCTTAAAGCTAAAACCATTGGGTGCTGTCCCCTGATTTACACCCTTTTGACTAGAGACACAGCTCTCATCAGACTTTTTTGGGGCTCATCCTAGCCTTTTTCTTTATTGTGACTGCTTCCAGCCCATCAAGTTATTTCCTAATCTTATTCTGAGCCAATAAGAGTTTATCCACAATGCACACTGCACTTGGTCACAATCCTCCTTAGAGGGATTTGTATCCTGTGTCAATGCTCTTGGTTTTTCCCAGGATTTAAAAACTCTAAAAAGTTCTTTAGTTTTATTCCCAGCTTTATTCATTTGGTCATTATGATGGTTACATTTGGCTTCGGTTATCCTTTCTTTATTTTCTTTTTTTTGCATTTCCAGGCAGCCTTTTTTTGTGGAATTTCAGTCTTTTAGCCAGACATGTTCCGCTTGTCGTTTTATTGTTTTTAATTGAGCTAACTCGGTTGAAAACCAATCTTCGTGATTTGGTTTTTCTTGACACTTCTCAGTTTGCCAGGAGCAAGTCCATCCAATAGCTTTGTCACCTCCTCATTATAGGTGTTAACTAAAATATCACGAAGGTCTGATTCATTCGTTTTCAACCACAGATCATCCATACATTCTGCCAAGTCTCCTGCTGTAATTTTACGGTAGTTTCTACTTACTACCTTATGTGATTTTTCATGTTGATGTTTAAGCGGGACAGGGAGCATTACATGGCATCTGATCATGGCATGATCAGACCATACACATGGAGTGGTTTTCACCTCGGTTAGCCATATATCATCAATGGCGACCCAATATAAGGCATTGCCTTTGATATGTGTAGGCTCTGAGTTATATACCGTGATACTCTCACTATTCAAGAGAGTTTCTAATTGTAGAGCTTTTTATCTTTTCTATCCCCTCCCCAAAGATTAAAGTCCCCCAGTAGAATCACTGCAGAGTTTGGTGTCTGCATCGAAGATAAATCATTAGTAAGATCTTCATTAAAAATCATAGAATCCCCAGGAGGCCCATATAACAGCACAAGAGTGATGCTGGGATTATGATGGGGGTAAACTTATGATGGGGGTATGAAGTATATTGCATCCCTCATAGTCGATTTTCTTCTCATATAGCTCCAGTTCCTTTTTGCAGATCATAGCTACCCCAGCCCATTGGCCCTCCTGTCGTAGCTCGAGGAAGTGACTTGATCAATCACGGGGCCATGGGATTCTGATAGCAATGTTTCCATAATACATATGTCTACCTTCTGTTCTAAGATATAGTTGTGAACATCCAGCGTATGTTTTACTACGGATCTAGTATTCAATAAGGCCAGGTTCAAGTGTGGCACAGGGATCTGTGCAATAAGGGGGTTATTCCCACCATGAGCTCCCTGATCTTTATTACACATAATTGTATGTACACTCTCAACCTTAATAGGACTAAGTGATACAGGCTTTTCCGTGCTGATAATCATTGGCTCATGTAGGGCACAGAGTGTCTCATTTTAACTAGTATTATGGCTGCCTTCCCTGTGTGTCTCCTTTAAAGCTTCACACAACTCATTATTCACCTGCGGCAGACCCTGTATGTTCACCTTATCCACTGCATATTGTGCATAAGTAGGTGGCATTTCTGCCATAGTTCTTGTCACTATTGGTTCTTCCATCTGCAGCACTATCTGACTTCCCAAATTCCAACATTGGGAAGTATTTGCGGCTTCCGTATCACTTACTGTCTCCTCCGAACTCACAGAAAGTCTGGTCATATCTACTCCAGGTAATTCAATGGTGACAGCATTGGAACTGCCCCTGTCTCATGGCTGATTATCCTCCCTGCCTATTAAGCATAAAGTGTTGTGGAGCATTATTAGAAATGGCTTGTAATTTAAGAAACTTTTTGCTGCAGCGATTGCTTCTAACGCTTCCACTATACCTATGATTTAATATTAGAGCTTAGTCAGGTTAAACTCTTCCTTGGCATCTTACCGGCTGTACAACTGTGCCACAAGTGGAACAATACTGTCAGCAATAAATGCCCAGTGTGCCGGTTGCGACCAAAAGAATTGTCCACTTTTTGCTTATTGGTCCCAATCACTTGGACCTCCGGAAAGAGAATCTTAAACTCTTATTCCAGGTGAGAGCCATTAGGAAAACTTTGCAGGCACAGTAACTATGCTGCTCCTCAAATGATAGCTTGGCAGTCCATTCTGTAGCAAACTACATGCTTAAGGCGTGGAGAAGAAGGAGGGTCAAGCGGGATTGGTAACCCTGAAATCAATCTTCCATACATCAGTAATGTAAGTAAGCCCGGCGGGGCAATTTGCTTAAAAAATGTAATGCATATACATTTTATTAGATTATACATCTGTGCAGATTGATCATGATAACATACTATAATATTAGGTACCCTAAATAGCACTTTGCACAGTTTATGCACTTTGTTATTTTATTAAACTAACTAACAAAAAGTACCCATTCTCTGAACGGGTTCTGTGGACAGACATGACAACACTCTCAGTGTTGTTGAAAATCGATGATCCTTTAGGTCGCTGTTACCATTCGCTTAGCGCTTGCTGTGCTTTGTACTCTGAAGTAAACTGCACCGAGAATGGACGTGTTTGGCTGGCTGACATACCTCGGATCAGATGTTGGGGGGAGGCGAGAGTTGGTGTGCTGCTGCATACTGGGACCTACTGTGCCCTCTCCCCACCTGTTGCCTCACCCTGGCGTGGTGCAGTTTGTTGCAGTGCAAATGTCTCAGAAACCATGCATTATAGGGTTAGGGACCAGTCCTTCTATGACCATATTGTTTTTTCACCTACTTCAGGCAACCTTCTCATGTGTGAAGGTGCTGTAATCCAGGGAAAGGGGTGAGGTGTCCAGATTTTATGTATCCAGTAATGTCCGGAGGGCCAAACAGGTAACTACGCCCTCTGCTCCCTGGTTTACACCCACACTTAGGCTGCGGAAACAACTTTGCCGGCAGGATGAAAGGAGGTGGCACACCTATCTCGATCCCTCCGCAAAACCAGCCTATGTGCAGGCTTGCACAATATATCATACTGCAATAAAAAAAGCTAAATCTTGTTATTTTGCACAGCGCATTCTTACAGCCTTCTGCTCCATTAGAGAATTGTTTTGAGTTGCCAAGGAGCTGACTACTCCTAAATGGGCTCCCTTAATGATCCTGCAAACTCATGCTCACTGCGACCGGATGCCTCCTTTTTTGGGGATAACATTTGTAACATTCGAGAATGATACACCTAGGAAGGCTGGTTATGGCCAGCCCCCTGCTTTATTTTTTGCTACCGAAGGGAAACAACCTAGTGCCTTCCATTTCAGTACAGTGAAAGACAAAATGCACCTCTGAAACTTCGCTCTGCTTCTCCCATGAATCTAATTCCCCTGTGTACTCTCCAAGCGGCTTATACCAACTCTGTTTCTGTGTTTACCGCTGCAATCCATTACTCTTTCTCTACATGGCATATTCCTGAGCCCCTTAAACATGCATTGATTTCCCCAATACTAAAAAATCACATCTTGAGCCTGCAATGGTAGAAAAGTACCGACCCATCTCACTGCTCTTGTTCTCATGAAATTGATGGAATCTATTGTGACCCCTCAGCTTTCTTCCTTTCTCGAATCCAATCTCCATCCTTTTCAGTCTTGATTCCATCCCAGTATAGGTACAGAGTTCATGATGGTTGCTCTCATGTATGACATTGCTTTGCTTCAGAACCGCAGAGAGGTGGGAGCTCTGATTCTCGTTGACCTCTCTGTGACCTTTGATACTGTTGATCATCGGAAGCTTCTTCTATGTCTCCAGGAGGCTGGAATCTCGGGCACTCTGCTGAAATGGTTCTCCTCCTTTTTGCCTGAATGGGTTCAAACAGTTTATCTTCCTCCTTTTACTTCCATGTCTATTGTTTTGAACTGTGGAGTTCCCCAGGGCTCTGCGCTGTCTCCCCTTTTGTTTAATTTGTACATTCAGGCACTGGCTAATCTAATTGCCAGCTATGGAGTACATTTCTGCTCTTACACGATGATACTCAGATCATCTTTTGCCTGAATGTGCCATCATTTCATCCACCCAGCAAACTGAAAAACTACCTTGCTGCGGTCAGGGACTGGATGGCCAAAAATTGTCTCAAACTTAACAGAAATAAAACAGAGGTCCTCCTGGTTGGATCTAATACTGTGGGACAGCCCTGGACTTGTGACTATTGTCCTTCCTCCCTGGGGCCATGTCCAGAGCCTAGTTCAATAGTGAAGAGCCTAGGGATCAAACTAGCCACTAGCTATAGAGAAGCCCAGATCTCCATAGTCTGCCAATTAGGCTACACAAAATGGAAAGTTTTCAAAAAAGTCTTACCATTTATTCCAGACACATCTAGGTCCAAAATTGTGACTGCATCTATCATTAGTTCTGTGTATTATTGCAATGCCATCTATTTGGGTTAACCAGAGATGCTATTGCAATGCCTTCAAACTCTACAGAATGCAGCGGTGCGCCTTGCTCTGGGAGCTCCCAGGCTGGCTCACTCTCAAGACCTACTTTACCACTGCACTAGCTACCCATTAGGAGCTGAATTAAGTTTAAGGTGCTCTGTCCCATTCACTGTATTACTCATGATGTCAGGGCAGAATTCTTATGTTCTAAAATCATGCTCTACATTCCTAACAGACTACTACGCTCAACAAATCAATCTCTGCTATGTGTTCCTATGTTTCCTTGTGCCAGAGTGAGAAGAAGATCTTTCACAGTCCTTGCCTCTATGCTCTGGAATGCCTTGCCATCTGACCTTCGAAATCTTTCTGAATATGTCCCTTTCAAAAAATCTTTCAAACCTATTTGTTTCAGTCCTTGAGGTTCAGTGGCTTCTCTCTTACCCGGGCGCCTTGATGCCTTGTGGTCTTTGTTGCACTTTATAATTGCCTATACAATACAATACAATACCAAGCCACAAACACACCCACAAATGTTCACTTTTATAAATATAGAATAAGTGTTATTTGTTAGCATATTTAGAAGCTATTATATTTATATCAATTGTATGGAATCTTTAGACAAAATGCTATCTGTTTCTGGATTATGTACTTCTTAGCTGAAGTATTAGAATGGAAGATGATGATCAATTTTATCTATGATTTTATCGTGTTTAAGTTTGTTCTATGCAATATTGTGCTTAATGGTTCACGCCAAAATAATGCTTATGAAGAAGAAGATGTCATTATTACTCAAGTTCCCCCCATGCATTTTCTCCAATATCCAATATGTTCAATACAGTAGCTTGATCTGATGAGCTGCAGCTGAATGGGCTTCGTAGAACATTATTGGTACATTTCTTCTAGCTCTCAGATCTCAGAAGTTTTCTCCAATTTCCAGAGCCCACACTCACAAGATGTATGTGTCTTTTCAATAGGTTGCAACGTGAAGTCTGTAGAAGGTAGCTGCCGGATGAGCGCTAGCCATATTCAGTTACATTTGGGATCAGTAATCTTTCTGAGGGAACAAGCAAGGTATCTAAGAATATGTAGGGGTCAGCACTGAATGCATGAGATACAGAGGTCCAACTCTTCCGTAGAAACTCTGTGAGGGGTTTCTTCTTGGGCATATTTATGGACTTAGTGTTAATAATGCACTGGGTTCCAGTTGTGAAGTTTGATTTGATTCAGTATCTAACCATACATCAGAATCAGGCATGTTCATTCTATGGATATATTTCACAGAGAACACCAAGTGGCGGTGTGGGACATTAGGGGCATTCATGCCCCCTAAGCAAGTCTGTAGCTGCAGCTTTGAAAGTGCTAGCTTCAGTGGTTTTCCCTCCAATAGGATCTGTTTAATCAAAGCACCAATTTCTTTCAAGAGACCTTTCGGTAGCATAAGAGAGAGCATGGAAACTATAGAATATCCTGGGTGCTATATTCATTTTGATGCTGTTGACTTTCTACCAGAGGGAGAGCTTCAAGTGCAACCAATTCTCTAGGTTTGATTTGAGTAGTAGCATAGCAAAATTAATCTGTATCATCTCATTCACCTGTAGGGAGATGCAGATTCCCAGGTATTTCATTTTAGTTGGCACCATGTCAAATTCCACTGATTGGACAGATGATTCAAGTTGGATGGAGAGACTGGCAAAGTCGCTGACTTGCTCCAATTCCCCTCCTAGCCAGTCACTCTGGAGAATGTTCCATCACAACCATAAGGGAAGCCATGCCTAAATCAGCATCTAACATCACTGCCAGATTGCCTTCTGCATATAGCCAAATCTTTCCTGATTGTCCCCCATAATAATGTCCCCTTAAGTGTCCATATTTCCTCAGCATATGAACCAAGGCTTCCATTGTGACAATGGATAGCAGGTCCAAGAGAGAACAGCCTGGTCTTGTACCACTCTGAATGTTGAACTTTCTGAAGGTAAGGCCATTGGTGAGAACACTGATGGAAGGTTCAGTAAAAAGATGGTTCACACATTGTAAGAACTTTGGTCCACATTCCTGCATCCTCAGAGTTGTGAAGAGATATCCCCATCTGATCCTATCAAACACCATCTCCACATCAAGAGAAACTGTGACAATGGTATTTGAGTTCCATTGCCTTTGTTCCAAAGTCGGAAGTAATTACCTCATATTGTCCGCAACATATCTACCCTGAACAAAGCCAACCTGCTTTTCATGAATCAACAGGTGTATCACCTTTTCTAGCTGCTTTGACAATGCTTTGACCAGGTTTATACAATCAATGTTGATCAGACCTATTGGTATGTAGTTAGCACAGTGTGTTGGTGATTTATATTTCTTCAATAGGAGAGTGATTAAGGCAGGTCTGAGAGAGTTCCGCCAGGTAGCAGACCCAGTGGCAGCTTTGCTAAGGAGCTTTAGGGCAGAGTCAGGAAGTATATGGTACAATTCTGTTGGTAGTACATTTTTTTCCAGGATATCACACCTGCCTGAGAGCCATATAGGTTTCCATAACCATTCCTAAATGCACGGCTAAATCCTTCTTGTGTCATTATTCATCTCTGTGTCCCTTTCATCTCTAATAGCCATAATGACCCTTCCCCTGTCCTCAGCCTTGAGTCTATGTTCAAGGAGGTGACTGCCCTGCTCTCCCTGTTCAAAGTATTTCACTTGCTTCCGGAACATGGCATATCCACCTTTTTCAGCTCATATTTGTTCTTCCTGAGCTTCTCCAGAAGAGTTTGATCTTTCGTGGCTGCATAGCAGTATTTGATATCTTGTGCTTCTTCTGATACACTTTTCATCTCCTTTTCCTTTCTTTTTTCCTGTAATGCCTGGCCATATTCATTATGACCTTCCTCATGTAAAAAGGCAATGGGCCTCATTACGACTCAGGCGGTAAGGGGTTTACGGCGGCGTAAACAGCGCCGACCCTTACCGCCTGATTCCGAGGTCCCTTAGCGCCATGGAGGTTTTAACACCTGCTTTTAGCAGGTGTTAAAATCCATGGCGCTAAGGGACCTTGATGTTAATTACGCCACCGTAATTTACGGTGGCGTAATTAACGCCTTCCCCACTCCCATTATGCCCTATGGGGCAAAAATGGGAATGGGGAAGGGTAAATGGGGATTGGGGACTTACCGCCCCGCCAACCTCGGAATGGGGCGGTAAGTCCGCCAACCACCATGGCGTAAACATAGTTTACGCCATGGTGGTAAAGGTACGACCCAGGCGGTAACTTACCGCCTGGGTCGTAATGAGGCCCAATGTTTCCCATATTATTAAACTAGATATACCTTCTGTTTGGTTTCACTTGACAAAGTCCTCATTCTCTTTAACAATTTCTCCTTTTTTTATTTTATTTTGCATTCGCTGGAACATGGACATGTTCATCCTCCAGAGGAACGATTTAACAAGCGTGTGTCTCAGAGCCAGACAGACAGATACCTGTGCATGGTCTGTCATGGCAGTGGTGCCAGTTGTTGTGCCATAACAACTTGAGGCCACTCAATCCAATGTCAAAAAGACATCTAGTCAGTCTTTGTCCTGCTCTTACCTTTTCTACCCCGACATCTCTGAGCTGGGTCGCTTGGAGTAGAGTGATGTTGCAAGACATACATTTCAAACGGGACACATTCTTGTTGCATTTTGTGGGGCTATTTTGCCCATTCACGTTTTATAAGACCAATGTATGTGTCTGATGGTAGAGATGTGGAAAAAGTCTGTCATGTTGGGACTGTGGGTAGAGATTACCGATAGGGGTTTGCACCAGTAAGTTGCATGTTATGCAAACTTCAACACCAAAAGACATGGTTGTCATTATGAGCAATAATGTTCCATATTAAAATGTAAGCCCAGTAAAGTTTAATAACACATTACAAGCTTTACATTTATTGAACTTGATCATAATGATTGGTTTGTTTAATTTGATCCCAATGGACATATAGGTTAGCAAGGTTTGGAATGAGAAAATGAAGATGTACAACCATACTAATGCAGCCATTATACTTTGGAGACAGCTGAAAAACAATCGATAACATATTATTTTAAACACGTGCAAATGTACAAAGCTATTACTTAATTTAGGCACAGGGTGTGCAATTCTTTAGGACTAAGTACACACATATTTGCTTTTCAATTCACTTGTTTGGCCTCTACCATCTAAATCCACTCTGGTTAATGGTAAAAAGATCAAATAAAACACCAATGTAGAGAGTAAAATTAATCAGCAAATGCAGAAGGAAGAAGGGGTGTGAAGAGAGCCTGGATAATGCCTACAATCGGATGTACCACTATGGCAGGCAACACAAGAAAAAAACAGCAAGAAAGTTCAGTGTCAGCATTACCAACCACTTCCCATACAAGGATTGTCAGTTATGAGTCCACATTACAAGATATGATATGTGTTTGCTCCCCCACCCCTCATGTGTGATACCACGACTTTCCCACAATAGCATGCAGGATGTGTTGTGCTTCTCTTCCCCTTCGGGTGTAGCTACAAGAAAGGGACCATAGTATCCATGATGGACGAGAGACACAAACACGATTCACTTGCATCCACATGTGCCATTCCGTCATCCAACCTCTCCGGGTTCTGAGAAAAAGAATGCAGCAGTGTCATAATATTTAGTGATTTCATATGAATTGTATTTAGGTGTTTACTCATCTACATGTGATTCAAACCAGTTGCATTTGAAATCATGGATGTTCGATGATACAACCTGGGAAAATGACCATTTATCTTTTTTGATGTACACTTTTATAGTTTTTTTTTTCAGAAATAAAGTTTCTGCCTGATTAACCGCATACATATGCAAATAGTATCCCATGAATATCATTATATGTTTATTTTTCTCATATGTATTCCCATACAACACTTTTATATTGATTTTCTTATAAGAATCGTATCCAAATCTTATAACATCTTGCAAAAATCCTATTTCAAGATGTTATAAGAATTCAATAAGTATTTAGGTGTCATATAAATTCTTTTAAAGTTTTTGTTATTGTTCCGAAAATCCCACTAGTTTCTTACAAGTCCTTATCGGAATCTCATAAGGAATAGGCTAAATGATTCAGTTTGTCTTCAAGTCCGAATCTATTTGAACAGTATCTACTAACAGAGTGACCATTGTACACATGTGCTGATGGCTAGTTTCTTTCTACAGCATCCAGAATCATCGAGAACATGGACACTTCGGTGGAGCCGTGCAGTGATTTCTATCAGTACGCCTGTGGCGGTTGGCTGAAAAAGAACATCATCCCAGAGACCAGTTCCCGCTACAGTAGTTTTGACATTTTAAGAGATGAACTCGAAGTTGTTTTGAAAGGTCAGTGAAACTTTAAGGCTTCCAGTAAAAGTCTAGAGCAGGTGTTTGGTTTCCTGCTCGGGATTTACTGCAAACAGCTCTTATCTTTAAAGTCACAGAATTACAAATTGCGCTGTTGATACAGATCTTTCCAGAGAAATGTTTCTTTCACTCTTCTTCCTGGAATATTTCCCTTTCTAAGGAATAAGGAAATACTCAGTGTCATTATGTGCTCTTCCAACTTGAAGCTTTGAAAACAAAAGCCGCACGTGTACGTAGTACACGCTGTTTTAAGGCACATGTTTCTCCTTACAATGATGTGTGGTCAAGACACACAGTGCAGATACTGTGATGATGATTTCAGTGTTATCAAGGGAAAGAAATGAATGTGGGATTCCTGCGGTCGATCAGGGGAGCGATGTACCAGGTCTGAAGTGGAGTCATGACAGGCAAGTTCCAGGCATCTAAAATAATATTGTGTTTTAGAGAGATGATTTGAAACAAGCACAAATCATATACTCATTCAACCTGACAATATAGTTGAGCAAAGAAAGGTATCATTCTTTTTCCATCCACAATGGATGCCTAAAATTAACATCATGCAGATTAATATGAGCCTAAGCTAATTGCCTCTGGAAAGAGACACTATGAAACACCTCATCAGAGTGTAAATACATCTACATACCACAGCAGAAAACTGATGTATACGATTTGGCTGTGGTATAATTCTTCGTGGACGAATTGACCGTGTCAATTTTGCAGAGAACACAATTTTGCCTTGGCCAAATCTGGCAAAACTTAAACCCCCCAAAGTCTGCAATACATACCCCACCTACCCTCTACTTACCTTTTTGGCGTCCACTTTCTTTTGACCCTGCAGCGTCAGTTCCGTCCCTCCTACGCGGGTCTCATCCGATGCCGCATGGTCCGCTTTTCTTTTTTGTTTTGTTTCCCGCCCCCCGCCTCCAAACCTCTGGAAGAGCGGGACACCCCTGCTGCCCCCAAAGGCCATCACTACCAAACATGGAGAGCGGGGGATAACCCCACAACCCCCGCTCCCCATGTTTGGTAGTGATTACCCAATCTGATCGTTTCGAATCGACCGAATTCGACCAGATCTACAATATGATCAGTTTGAAACGATCAGATTGGGTAAACCCAGAAAACAACTGGTCTGCATTACTAATCTGTACAGTGTACTTTAGAAAGGCACCTCTTGTACAATTGGTGATGGTAAGCATGGAATGGTGCTTTCACTGGTACCCAGAACGACCCCTGTAGTCCAGTTCCAGATTCAATGCTGTAATGCTTTTTAACAGGTAGAACAATAACATGTTGCACATTTAGGAGCAGCATTAGCAGTGCAGTATAATTTTAATATATAAAATGAAAAGCATAAATGATTTTGGATGAATCAGTTAGATGCTTGGAAAATTTACAAATCCGCTATTGTTGATGCTTTAAATAATCTTCTTTAACCAGCAGATAGCCGAGGCAAATAACAACCCCCAACCTTTTTTTGAAATTCTAAAATCCCAGAACCATCACAATCAGACTTCATCCTCTCTAACCAAGATTGCACACCCAATTGGCTTTCTAAGCAAAGGTATCAAAAGCCTGGGAAAAGATTAAGAGCGACCTTATCACGCATCTCTCTAACCCTTCCACCACGCCCCTGCCTGCTGCAGGGAAACACCCTAGTTTTCTCTTCTCTGCTGCTAGCATTCCCAAAATGATTAAACTCTTGGCCAACATACGGCCCTCTTCGTGCCCAAGTAACATACTTCCATCCAAATTAATTCTCGTGAAAAAGGAGATATTTGCTCCTTTTTTTATTCACTTTGTCAACTCTTCATTTAAATGGAAGCTAGTGCCCGCATCTTTCAAGATGGTCGCTGTCAATCCCTTGGTGAAGAAACCTGGCCTGGACCCTATTGATACTGAAAACTTAAGGCCCATCACAAACTGTAACTTCTTGTTAAAGAACTTGGACACGTTTGCAATCACCCAATATCAAGTATTTATAGAAAACAGACAAATCCTACACTCAAGACAGTCAGGTTTTAGAGCTTGTCACAGTACTGAGACGGCCCTTATTGATCTATATTCTCACATGTTTGAAATTACTGACAAGGGCAACACAGGTCTTCTGGTCCTGTTGGACCTGTCAGCTGCTTTTGATCTTTTAGATCACAAACACCTCTTCTGCACCCTCAGAAATGTAGGGCAATGCTGTGAGGACTCTATTACCTGGTTTCAGTAATGTCTGTCCCAACGAGTTTCTAGAATATGTTGGGGCAAAGCACGTTCCCTCCGTCACTCATTACCTGTGCTTTTCTTCTGCGGGCTTGTATATCCCGAATTCTCTCTAACCTGTACTTAAGACATCTCTGTGAAGTTCTGGAAAAAAACATTTTTACGAACTACGGTGATGACACCCAGCTTGTCCTCAAACTGTCAGGATCCTAAAACTAGACTCTACATATCTTAAACACACTTACACCAAGATTGAGTCTTGGATGAACCATCGCTGGATGTGGCTTAATGGCAATAAGACCAAACTCCTAATCTTTGATCCACCTCACGCAAGAAGTAACCTGCAAACTGACTATCAGTCCTTTGTCATCCATGACTGTACTAACCCTGGCATTGAAAAAGTAAAGACCCTAGGATCCCATCTGAACTCAGCTCTTAACGCTGACACTAATGCTAGCAAGATCTCCAGATCATCCTCATATCAAACTCCACCTGCTCAGGAATATTCACCCGTTTCTTTCAGAGACTAACTGAACCACCATCGCTTGTGCCACCATTCGTTCACACCTATATTACTGCAACGCACTGCTGCTTGGCACTTGCAAAGAAATCTGGCTAAATTGTGAATCACTCAGAATGACTCTTTACGTATCATCAAAGGTAAGTCTAGGAAAGACCACATATCCAGCAACCGGAAATCCCTTCACTAGCTGCCCGCCTCTGCATGTATACAATTTAAAGCAGCCTTGCTTGTCTACAAATGTGTCTACGGGCATGCTCCCACACATCTTAAGAATATGACTCCTTATCTCCCTGTAAGAGCTCTTCGCTCTTCCAATCAGGCACTAGTGATTCAACCTACCTTCAAACGTGCCAGTGGCTGGGGGAAATCGCTCCCAGTGACCTCAGCCCGACTGTGGAATTCTCTACCTTCGACCTTGAGAACTGAAACTAATCTGGTCAACTTTCGTTGTCAACTGAAGACTCATCTATTTGAGTAATTTTTCTTTTAGCATGGGTCATCGCGCTGGACTGTTCTGTCTTTCTGTTGACATAAATAAATTAATAAAGTACAAGCAAACAGACAAGGGCTTCCTTACAGTAACCTCAGCCCAAACACACAGTTAACCACCTGCAATAGGTGTGCAATAATACACAAGCTTCTCAAGCCTTTAGAAATGACTATGAATATGATATGATATGCGTCTATACACAAGTGTTTCAAGGTGTCACGAGGCATGGGAGGGGGAACAAAGGGAGGACAGACAACGATCCTACTAGGCCAGGTGCCATTCAGATTGCGCAAGTGCATGGGAAAGGAGGAAGGGGGAAAGTGCGGGGGGAAGGGGACGGGAACAGTGCAGTACATGGGCATGGAATAATAACAATAAGTAAAAGTAACGGCCAGCAAGTGGCAAGTGCAAAGGTAGGTTCCAACATCAGGTGTCAAGTGCTGGAAGTGGGACACTAGGGATACAGAAACAGTCACCAAGTGCGGGGGTAGCCATGCAGGCAGTGCAGGTGTGTGCAACTGGTGGTGGAGGGACCTGGGCCCCGGAACAGAGGGTGGCCAGGTAACCAGTGCAGATTCAGATTCAGCCAGGGGGGTCAGCAGGGGAGAAGAGGACAAAAGGCAGAAACGAAGAGAAAGGTTTTGAGGTGCTTCCAAAACCGGAGATGGTTCTCCTCAAGTTACAGGGAGGCAGGGAGGCTGTTCCAGCGGGAGGTCCCCGCCGAGGAAAGAGATCTACCACCAACTTGTTGCTTGGAGAAGCGACTGACCCTAAGGGAGTAGGAGGCGTATGAGCGAAGACTTCAAGAAGGAAGATATTTAGGAAGAGAGAGTTGAAGGTATTGAGGCCCCAGACCCCAGAAGGCCTTGTGGACAATGCAGAGGGTTTTGAACTTGATCCTCGTAGCCACTGGTAGCCAGTGAAGAGATTTCATTCCTGGAGAGATACGATCCCTGGGCTTGAGGCCAAGGACAAGTCTCGCAGTCCTGTTCTGGATGAGTTGCAGCGGGCGGAGAGTAGAGGCATGCAGATTTAGAAAGAGGCTGTTGCAGTAGTCCAAACTAGAGAGAAGCAGAGCTCTGGAGACAGTGAGCTTCTGGCGGAAGGAGAGGAAAGGGAAAATACCTCTGAGGAGGTGCAGCTGGTAGTGTGACTTCCTAGAGACGTCAGAGATGTGAAGAGAGAAGGAGAGTGTGGAGTAGAATATGACCGCAAGGTTTTTAGCCTTGCAGGTGGGAGCGGGAAGAGGGCCTAGCGAGGCCAGCCAGAGGGGGCGGGTGTGCCGATGAGGAGAATTTCAGTCTTACTGGCATTAAGGCATAGGTAATTGGCAGCACACTACTCCTTGATAGCAGACAAACAGTCAGAGATGAGAGACAGAGAAGAGGTGGCTGAAGGTAGCCTGAAAATGAGCTGCGTGTCATCCGCATAGCACTGAAAGTTGGGGCAGAAAGCAGCAAAGTGGTGGGCAAGAAGTGTCAGGTATAGGTTGAAAAGCCAGGGACAGAGGTTAGACCCCTGAGAGAGACCACAGGTAGAGAAAAAAGTTAGCGGAGAGGAAGGACCCAAGTTAGACCTTGGAGGGTCGGTCAGAGAGGAAAGAAGTCAGCCACAGCAGGGCGTGACCGGTGATACCCAGGTTATCACAGAGACATTTGATCAGGATGGCATGGTTGACCACGTCAAAGGCGGAAGAGAGATCAAGCAAGATGAGGACTCAGGGGGTGTTAGAATCCAGGTCGGAGAGCAGGTCTTCACGGATGTTCAGGAGAGCAGTTTCTGTGCTTCTAGCAGCTCTGAAGCCAGACTTATGGTCCTGAAGACAGCCAACAGATTCAGTGTGGAGATTAAGCTGGGAGATGGCCAGTTGTTCTACGAGTTTGCCCAGGAAGGTAGTGATGGAGATTGGGCCATAGTTAGCCAGACAGTAGATTTACAGCTAATCAA
Organism: Ambystoma mexicanum; assembly: GCF_040938575.1. Classification (NCBI taxonomy): domain Eukaryota; kingdom Metazoa; phylum Chordata; class Amphibia; order Caudata; family Ambystomatidae; genus Ambystoma; species Ambystoma mexicanum. The sequence goes on along the minus strand of NC_090932.1, from coordinate 767,852,167 downwards.
TCCCAGTTGCAAAGCTCAGCACTTTTAAACAGGCCTCTTTAAGAGCTGGGTGGTTAAGGATTAAAACTCTTGAGTGCCACACCCTGATGTCTTTTATGCTTTACCTGCTTTTTTTTGCCTTGTACGGATCCTTGTCCATTTTGTACTTTTATGCCATCAATCCCCAGCTTGTGTTTAATTTCATTCATGTCTTTTCAGATATCCTTTCCTTTTATGCCTTCTTTCATGTCATGCCTTCTATGCCATGTATACCTTCCCATCCTTCTATGCCTTGCATGCTTTCTGTGGTTAGCACACCTTGTTTTGCTCTTTATGTCTTTCATGCCATGCAGGCCTCCCATCGCTTTTAAGCCTTGGAAGCCTTTATTGCAAATTATACCTTCTTTTGTATATTCTGCTTTCTGTGCCCTTTATGCCTTTAATGCTTTTTCTGATCACACTCCATTATGTACCTTCTTTGGCTAACACTAAAATAAACAAATTACTCCAGAGTGCAATCCTAGGGTAAACAAACATATTTCTTAACATATAGGCAAAATGTGGGTGTATCTTTTCATTTACTTTGTGTGTCTTTTCTTAAGTTTCATGGAGCATAAAAGTATGGCAGTAAAAGTAGTACTCCATTGTTACCACCATCTTTTAAGCTACAGCTTTTGTTTGATTTGGCAGTTGGATTTGTAAACTGGGGAGGAAATCCTATAGGTTCCTATGGAATCAGGCTGAGTTTTAGAACTGGCAAAAAAGCAGGCAGATGCCATAGAAATCCATTGTAAATGCAATCCACAACTATTTAAAACAGGAGCCATTTACACTTTTCCAATCATACAGCGACAAAGTAAAGTGCAATGGAGTTTTCGCTTGTCTTTCACAATTAACTTATCCACTGCCTAGAGTAAAGAATTAGTATTGCACTGAAGTGATCATTTCGCACAAAAGTGCAAATGGAACCAGTCCCCCTGGACACTTTCAACTTTGGGGGACAAGAACAACTTTATATTGTTTTGACTAGCTTGTCAAGTGTCTCTTTTCTTGTCATAAAACGTACAAAATATCTACAATACATGTAAAAAAACATTGGTCAAGCTGCCCTTGTAGTGTTATTCTTTCTACATAAGAGAGAAAAAGATCCAAGCTGACTGAATACATTAGAACTGTGATGGGTTAGTGCATAGAGGCTCCTTTACCAAGACCCATGGAGCATCAAAGAAGGTGCTAAATCAGGCCAATAGGTATTATTCCTGCCTCAACTCCTTCTTTGGCGATCCATAGGATCCTTGTTTTGAGGTGGTGTGGGGGACAAGAAATGGGCAAACTTAGTGCATCAGGTTTCCCTACTCCTCAAAGTGAATCATGATGTATTTTCATGCTTGCATTTCACCAATGGATTCCCCTTGAGCCCGTATTACTTTTCCACCTGATAAAAGCAGAGATTTCCATTCGAATCCATTGTAATTGCCTCCCAAAATCAATTATCGATGGAGGAATTAACACTTTTCAACGCACATAGTAAAAAAGTAAAGTCTAAAATCTGAAGAGAGGGGTTTTCACCTGTGTTTTACTCTCCACTTGTCCACTATACGGTGGAAATGATTAAAATTCCATGGAAGGGACTTTTTTGAACAAAAGTGCAAATGCAGTCTGTCCCCTCTATGCACTATTCACTTTGGGGAATATTACACCTTTTGAGTTTCTGCAGTGGGTCGATTGAGGCAGCGAAATATGATAGAGGTGTTTTTAATCGCAGGTAAGGTCCATGGCTAAAATGAGAGGGACAGGACAGTAGGCACATTCATTATTTTGACAATGTTATAGGATATAATTAACATGAGGACAGTTAAGGCTAGATTCTCAAAATATTGATCATCTTGAAATAGCACAGGGGCTGTGCTGTTTGTAAATGCGTGATTTTTCGAAATGCACAGGCCTCCTGATTCAGATGGCCTGTGCATTTCCAGGGGCTGTACCATAGCATAAATAATGCTCAGGCCCGTCCCTATTCATAAAATGGTGTCGGGAGGGCGCTCCTGGTGCTAAAGTATGACAGGCTCCAAGCACAACCTTTAACAGTCAGGAGTTATAAAAGGCATATTATTATGAAATGCAAAAGAAAATTGAACACATTTAAACATGTCTATCCCTGTTTGGGGGCTAGGAACACAAGTAGGACAGCAGAAGTTCACAGCATTGCTGTAACAGTTATAAAATACATGCATGAAAGGGTGAGATTGAAAGAGGCATATGTTTCCTTTGCGGTTTGTTTCTATACATTTGGAATGCGATTTAAAATGATCAGAAATGCCCCTGGATTTGCGCAATTGTGCAGCAGCGGTGCAGAAAGGCATCTGGATGTGATGTGCCATTCAGATGCCCATTGCGAATTCTGTGAAATTTAGTTTGGCACAAGTGAAGGGGATGTGCAAACCAAATCTCTTTCATCCACCTTTCTGTGATTGCTGCATCCTACATAATTAAGTTCATTTTTCACTCGCTACTGTAACTAGATGTTGCCCAGAATTCCTGGCTGTTTCTATTTCCTGCTTCCTTTGTTTGCTTCCTTCCATTGTCCCAAGTTGGTTGGCAGGGAATGTGGGAGGTGTATTGGTGAGTAATGACTAAGATTGCGTAATGTGTAATGATGCAGCAACCAGGCATGTTCTCCCGTTTCTAGTAAGGAATCCAAAGCAGAAGGATTAGGCAGTTCCCATCTTTGGCGATTGATGGCCACTACCTCATGTTTTGGCCAAGCTTAATCAAAGACATGTCTGAATAATGCATTTTCAGAAGCTTACTGAATACTGTTTATATTCAATGTTCCTTAAGGTTGGACTTGAACATGATCCAGAGATTTAAACATTCGATGTTGCATGTTGAGGGCTGGCTTGAACATTCTCAGTAGGTGAATTTGACAGTGGCAGCTGCTTTGGGCCAGATTATAGAAGCTTTGCACTAGTGCAAGTTTGCACGGTATTAGCACTAGTGCAAAGTTTGCCCTATTTCTAAAAACATTTCCAAATATTCGAAAAACCATTGCACCATGACATGTGCAAAATTGCCCTAGCCCTAGTGCAACAAAGATACATTTTCACTGTATTTTTGCACCAGGGCAAAGTTTGCCCTAGTGCTAACACATAATGGTATTAGCACTAGGGAAAACTTTGCCAAGGTGCAGAAATGCATCTTTTTAGCATTTGTTCAATTTTTGCCTTGCTGCCTATACCATGCCAGGCTGCGCTTCTCATGGTACAAGGCTTTTCTAATATTTACAAGTGTTTTCAGAACTTTGCCCTAGTGCTAATATCGTGCGATTGAACCAGTGCAAAGTTTATGTAATCTGGCCCCTGGAGTGCTTCTGGTTTTCTGGTTGCAGGTTCAATGAGAACCGTTGGACAAAGACGAAGCCCAGCTTCATCATAACAAAGGTATTGGACCCAAGGCAGTAGGCTCGTACCTGAGAATGTACAATGTGTGAGCCAGGCTACAGAGGAAGATGCATGTTTAAGTTGCATTTTTGGAAAAGGTAGCTATCCTTCACCCATTGTTGGATGGCTGTCTTCCATGTTCATTGTCTGGAGAAATAGGTGGTTGTGTTCCAAAATGAATCTTAACTATATAGATAATGCATGGCAAATTCATGAGCTCAATTATTGTCATTGGTGCGCAGTGGCAGCTATTAAATAGAACTGGCAATAAGGACGATTTCTGCGGAATACCACATTTCCAAGTTGTGGCTTTTGGGATGAAAGGACCCATGTTGATCAGATCCACCAAGAATGGTCTTATTTGTATTTGTTCCTTTGATGCCATACAAGATTGCAGGCTGGACAGTAGAAGCCGTGGAATAGTGTGGTCAATTGTGTTGTATACTGCTGAAAGCTGGAGGAGGATTATTGTTGCTGGCTTGATGTCTGCAAGGTTTTTTTTTAGTATCCCTTCTCTTGTACAGCAGAGCAGATTCCATTCTTTTGCCTTGCTGCAAACCCATTTGCTTGTCATGGAATAGTTGTTTCAATTCACTAAAACATTTAGGGCCTGATTCATGCAATTATTTTGCATGGTGCAAAGTGACTTTTCACTTCTGCAAAGTTACTTTGCACTGCCAACAAACACCCTGATTCATGGAACAGTGCCGTCACCGGGCATGGTGGCTGACAATGTAAAACAGAGCCAAATTTTAAAGTCTTCTCTTGGTTCACAAATATATCCACGTTAAGGCACCAATGTATCTATCCTCCTCTATCCAACTCTACAAGCCTTCTCGTAATCTCCACTCTGCCTCCTCAACTACACTTGTGGCACCTCGTCCTCCCTGTGCTTCCACTCACTTCCGCTCTTTTTCTCTTCTTGCTACACTTGCATGGAATTCTCTTCCTTGGATCTGAGAAACAGTCTACACTGATTTGTTTATAACCAAACTAAAATAAATCCTCTTGACCTACCTCTGAACTGCCTTATAGCTAAAATGTTTCCCTAGCCTCTGTCCTGCCTCTGTCCCTTACTTCCTCTAACTCCATTTCACCCATCATGGTCACAACCCTAAAACAGCTGGCCGTGTCACCTACCTGCACTTAAAAATGTCTAATGTTGGTTGTCCTTAATCTATGTATGCCACCCATGTATTGTCCCCAGTGACAGTTCTAGTTACTTCCCTCCACAATCTGCTCAGAATATCACTGAAACTCACCTCATTTTAAGAAGCTCACTGCTTCCCATCAAACCTGATTTCTCTATTGTATGTATGCATGTATGCATAAAGACTTGTAGAGCTCAGCTATGGTCCGAAGGCATCAAGGCGCTAGCACACAACTTTTAGGGGACAAAAGGCTACTCATTCAGATCTCAAAAAGATAAGTCTTCATATTCCTCTGAAACTGAAGGTGATCAACAGTATCACGAAGATCTGTCGGTAGTGAGTTCCACATTGTCAAAGCCAGTACAGAGAAAGATCATCCTCTTGCTCGTTTACTATGAGTGCTATGCAGAATTTGAGAGGAGGGCCGGAGTAGTATGTCTGGTTTATATCGAATAGGTTTAGAGCTAAGGTATTGTGCGGCAGTACCATGAATGACGTGGTGTACCAAGCAAAGCATTTTAAAATTAATTCTGCTGCCAATCGGAAGCCAGTGCAGCTGATGAAGCAGGACCAGAGAATGCAAAATCCTCTGTGATATTAGAGCCAATCGTGCTGCCGTGTTGAACTTTCACCAATACTTTCAGCTTAACAAAACCAAGCTGGCGCACAGAGGAAATGTGGGCTTCCCTAGATCCAGACACAAGCATTTTCACTCCTAAACTCTTAACCGACAAGGCCATAAAGAAGCAGGCCAATAGTCAACACTCCATGAGGCCCCAGTGGGAGAACAAACTACTAGGACTTCTGTTTTATTACCATTAAGCTTTACCCAGTTCCTGGCCATCCAATCTCCAATGCCAGAAAGGTAGTTACTCAACTTAAAAGGAGGGTCGACCTCTGGGGCATTTAGACAAAATAATATCTGTGTGTCATCGGCATAGGTGCAAACGGTCCCTCCATGGTCAGGAATGAGATTCGCCAGGGAACGCATGTAAAGGTTCAAGAGCAGGGGGGATAAAGACGACTGCTGTGCTTCATGAAACTGCAAGTCAATAGTGGGGATTTAAATGGGGAAAGTGACACTGCCTGAAATTGATCAATCAAGAAGGATGAAACCCATAGGAGTGGAGAGCCAATAATACCAATCCCTTCCTAACTCTGAAAGAGTATCTCAAGATCAGCAGTGTCAAAATCCATGGAGAGGTTAAGGCGAATCAAAACTCTGACCTTTGTGATCCTGGAGCAAAGCAATGTCATCAAAGAAGGACATCATCACAATCTCAGTACTCATTAGAGGGCGGAATCCAGACTGAAATGGGTGAAGATGGCTGTGGACCTCAAGAAATTGAGAGAATTGAGGAGTAACAATTGCCTCCATCAACTTCCTGAGGAATGGCAGGAGAGAGATGGGTTAGTAGTTCTCAGCCAAAGAGGGCTCAAGATGGGTCTACTTCAGTATTGGGGAGACGATTGCATGTTTTAGGCCCTTGGGAATTAACCAAGTCAAAAAGGAGTGGTGTAGGGCAGCTGTAAATAAAGCACCTTTGTGATCAAATGTGCATTGGTCCTCCCTGTATATAAATGCATACATAAACAAATAAACAAACATCTAGTCAGAAGTAGCCTCAAAACTCTCATCTGCAATATCAATATCACCCAAACGCATAGACTGCCTTCTGTGCATGGGACCTCTTTTCCACCAGAATGTAATTATCACACCAGCTGAATAAGGAGAACAGAGGCATTCCAAATAAGCATACCATCTGCAATTCTACACTCCCAGTTCAACATAACGTGTCTGCTGCGTACATTTCCACAATTTAAAAACATGCACTTATAATTCAAACTCTGTAAAGTGGAAGTAGAGGTACCCATTGATACATTCTTTCATGTACAACACTTTGGGACTTGTATTCATTTTGAGTGTAAGATCACTTAAGTAGTGATATATCTTTTTTTTTAATGCACCATTTTTCCAAACCTGGAAGTATACAGATCATATTTATATTCCAAACACTGATCAACTGAAACTATAGTAGTGCTTACATATAGCTGAAATATTTAACAACTTAACCTAAACATACTTTTATTTTCTACCCGGATCCAAGCTATGTTTCGCATTTTGGTACAATCAATGGCACCTTTCATTGCATAACCAAATAGATAATTGGATAGTAGTTCCAATAGAGGCGCAACATTCCTTTCATTATTGACAATCTACTAGTCCCGACCCCATGCGCGTTGTCAAAATGAATGCAGTGTCTAGGGTGTTTTATTTGTCCTCAATTCAAACAAGGCTGGAGAAAAATGCTCCTCAGAACATTCATTCATGGTTCATGGTTTAGGCTAACAAGGAAGCTCAGAGGGCAAATGCACCTCTACAAATCAAAGGTTCATTTCACCAGGTCAACTCAGCATACATTTCTACCGAAGTCGTTAAAATGAGAACTTTTGAGTCGGGGTAAATGAAAGATCTGGTATATTCTATTATGTTGTCTAGTGAAACATTTCTACCACAATAATCTCTTTGCTGTCAATGGTACAAACTTGCTATTGCATCACTCAAACCTCATTGTAAAGGAATCAACCTACGGCCATATTATAGATGTTGCTCGTTTGTCAGGTACTTCTGAGCCATTGGTAATACATTCTGAACTGGTTCAGGGATGTTTCGGGAGGACATTTGCCCTCACTGTCCAGTACAACATGGACATTGCCTCTGAGTGATCGTTGCAACATTGCAAAATACCAGAGCAATGTTTGTTATCTGGTGCCAGATTATTACCCGTTTAATATATGGAGGCTAGTTTTCAGCTGCTGAGATTGTCATTGTGGGGAATTAAAGAGTCTTGCTTCCAAAACCAAGACATTAGCATCTACCCTTATGGAGTGATGACTGGTAAATTTTTTAGCTGAAGGGGCATAAATATATGTGCCTAAAATGTGGGAGCGAACGATCACAGTGAGGCAGACCGAACCAGACAGGGGTGTTGGGGGTTTGAGGGGGTTCTCCCCCTGAGAACATTTTTTTAAATGAAGGGTTAAAATGGTGCATTTCACAGCACTTTCTATGAAATAATTGATAAAAAGCCACACAGTTTGAAATCAATTGTGTATGGTTGCACATGAACACACCCAGTAGATGCTAGTTACCAACAGTGCACAGAACCAATTGTCCAATGCATGTTCATTATGCCTTTGCCACAACATGTGCTAGTACATAACATCTTTTGTTGCTGGTAGTGCCCATGCATGTCCATGCATGTTGCACACATGTATATCAGTATTACCATTTGAGGACTCCCAACCAGTAAAAAATGCCATACCACAGAAAGAAAGTATTTCCAAACTGGCTGTCCCAAATAGAGCATTGTACTAAGTAATAAGACATATCATGTTTCCTTTACCCTTGATGCACAGTTACTGTAAATCAAGGGCAAAACATGATAAGTGTTGATATTACCTGAAGTGAGTGGTCTACATTGAATGTCGGCCAGTGACAACACTTGTCATGTTTGCTTTACCCTTGATGCACAGTAACTGTGCAGCAAGCGTAAAGCAAATACGAGTGTTATTATGTGGATAGACAGGTGAACATTAAATGTAGGCCAGTTTAGCCAAATCATGTTTGCTTTACCCTTGATGTACATTAACTGTGCATCATAGGAAAAGCAAAGATAAGTGTTATTAAATGGATAGGCTGGCCTACATTCAATGGAGGCCATCCTATCCACATAATAATACTTCCATTACCATGTTGCTTTATCCTTGATGCACGGTACTGTGTGGATGAAGGGTAAAGCAAAAAAAGAATGCGATGATCAAAGCAGTCCTCACCCCTAAATGTAGGGGCCCTAGAGTGGGGGCTGACACACACATGCAATGTATCCAAACGTTTCCACCAGCACATTCGTACACAACAAACACCAACATACATCTATATATATGCACACATACAATGCATACATACACAATAAAAAACAAATATACTCACCTTACATGTATGCATACACATGTGCCCATGCAGCCACTTGGAAAACAGCACGGCTCTCACCTCCTTTCGGGATGTGGACATGCTGCCTGACAGGAGAGGAGGCCTCTCCTGTCAGTGTGTTTACCTTGTAGGTCATTGCAATGTCAGCATGCTGACCAACAGGAGAGACCTCCTTATTTGTCAGCAAGTGTGTCTACACTGCTGGTGTAATAATGAGAGCCGAAGGGGCCAGTCTTCCGAAGCCCCACTGACTGTCATTATTTGCTACTATGTTTTCTTCTGAGCCAAACCAAAATTCAAAAAGCATAGCCGGGACAGCACCCCTGCTTAGAGGCAACCAGCACAGCCCCCCATGCAAATAAAGCGTATGGGGTACTGTGCTGCCTGTCACTTAGGCGAGGTGGAGGCCTGCATTGCCGCACAGTGACAGAAATGGACTTTTAAGTGCTTCTTTTCTGAGGATAGAATGGTGGGTATATCATGGAGTGCCATGGAACATGCAAGAAGACTAGACCCCACAAGTGTGGTTTACAGTCTTATTGTTTTCAGTGCAACAAATGGGTAACAAAGACATTTCAATCGGGAAAGTCTTGCGAGTGCCCAAAAACAGTCTCTTAACCCTTCCTCTGAGGGTGGCTTCCACTCCGTGCCAATCAGCTAGATGCAGGATTTCGTAGCTTTCTAGCAAGAAGAGTTATCCTTCAAGTCTGAGTCTAACTTGATCCCTTGGAACCTCTCCAGGATACACATCTCTGTCATCTCCACCAGGTTTAGGTACAGCTCAGGTTTCTTGGTGTCTAGGAGTTGGAGCTAGGAGACTCTACCACCAGCCTCTACTCTGCAGGTCCCTTCTACAGCTTCAGGTTTGCACTCTGGGTTGTTTCTTTTCTTAAGCACTTCACTATTCTAAACTCCCTGAATTTGTTTTGTACATCCTCCCTCCTGTGTTGGCTGTCTTATGTCAACCTAACCTCCTTGTTCATTCCACCTCTTTCTAGATTCACAACTATCTCCTCAAGTTGTTAATGCCTCCTCCTATTACATCTCTTTGCGACCATCTTGGTTTTCATAGGTGTGTATGGGGTGGCTGGGAGTGCAGTCTCTGAAAAAAACAAAAACAGGAGGCATTTGGCGGTCAGGTAAGTAAAGTTAGAGAGGACTTTGGGTGCTTTCACAGTTATTTTAAAGTTTTCAATTATATGTGTTTTGTTCCTGTGTGTTTGTGGGTTACAGACTTTTTAAATGGATCCACAGAAACAGAATGGTCTGCACACATTTCAGAACGTGTGAAAGGGTGTTTGTGGATTGGTAGGCCCCGACCGGCTTGTTAAGCACTTCCTTATTGAGGACGGTCACATATGACTAATGACCCTGCAGACCAGATATGTCCTTGACATGATCAAAGCGTTGGAAGGAGGAGTTTGCACCAAAATCGTGCCATCATGTTGCACATTCAAATCTTCTCTAATGACGAGAATGGGACCTTGACAGAGGCTATAACGTTTCTGACGAACCTGTATAAAAAGATGGAAGATGAGACAGAGGACATTATAGATGACGGTTAGTTTGCTTCAATATTCTCTTGGATTCCGCAATGGAGGGCAAACCTCTTCAAGGTTCTTAGAGCAATATTGGTCATGGTGATGTTTGGATTCTGTGTGATCACGATAATAATTGCCCAATACAAATACATAGAAAAGAAAGCAGTAGGCATATAGATTATGATGGATGTTGAATCTGGGTTTGGACCCAAGGAATTGACTGATGAAAGAAGTACGTGGGACGATGGGTCTATTGTAATCGAATGGACAGTGCAAATACATGACCTGTAGTGTGGCTGAACATGTCAAATTAGCCAGCACCGTGAAGGCTGTGATGAAGATCTGGACTCCAAAGAAGCACCTCTTCAAGAGAAAATATCAAGACGTGGAGACCATTGAAAAGGTGGTCGATGATTCCACCAGAGGGGGGAGTGTAGAGGAGCAGCTGCATGCCTCTGCAGGAAATCCCACCCCCTAAATCCTATATCTTGGAAGCCTGAGATTGTGCCTTGCTTGAGACCAGCTTTTGTGACCATGCCATGGGTGATGAGAGACGCTGAACTAATCGGGTGGGGAGATAAAGTCAAGACCACCTCCTGGCACCTGGGTCTGAGCTTACATGCTGCTAAGTGAACCGAATGTTCCAGACATGGCACGAGCATGCCAAGCAATTATAGAGGGCTGTATAATGAAGGGCCTTGATATACCGTGTATTTAATAGTGTTGAAGATAACATTAGAGGTAGGCATAAGTTGTCCACCTGACAGTAGATAGCCAATCACAATCAGACCCCTTATAGAAAGTATACTTGGATGTTCCCCTTGACCGTATCACAACCCCTCGTAGGTTTTTCTCATTTTCCACATAGTATGACATCACGTCTGACATATTTTTTGTAAAAAAGGATGTTTTTATGTGAAATTCAGAGAGCTCAAGCATACATCCGTAGATGTCTCTTGTAACTCCCTGTTTTAGATAATTGTTAATAAAACAACAACCTTTGCCATGTTCCTGAGTTGGTTCAATTATTTGGTGTCAGAGTTATTCTGCATCCCCATCTATTGCATGCACGATATCCAAAGGGCCATATGCTCAGCTGATTAGCATGTGTTTGGCTCACCTAAGCAATTGAGATGGCTGTCAATAGCAGTGGAAGGCATTCTTCATGAAACATTGAGGAATCTCATTTATTTGAATGACTCCCAGTGCAATAAAATAGTGTTTCCAAATACCTCGCATTGGGCAGGCATTCTTTTTGAAGGTTTAAATAGGGGTGGGTTTTAGAAATCTTTTATTCTGTGGGATAAGATTGCCTTAGACCGGTGTCAAGTAGATAAGGAGTGCCATTGCACTTTTTATTAACAATTGAGGAAACAAGCAGATGACTGTTGGTAGGGTAAGTAAATACCACATTCTAGTTTCCCTATTTTGCCTGGTTGAGGTTATATCTTAGCATAATTGACCTAAAAACATTTGACGTAAAACATTTGATCGAATGCCTTTGACCTTTTTATTCATTCACATTTAATTAAATACATATATGGGGTGGGTAAGTGTATAGATTAGGTTGACTGGAAGTGACGGGGGTTTGCTGGTGGTCTCCCCCTGCATTTTAGACTGAATAAATGTCAAATAAATTTGAGCAAATGTGATTAGATCAAATGTTTTATGACAAATAGACCCAAACCATGTTAAGCAATGCAGTGTGCAAGTCGGTCGCCCTGCATCTTCTGCAGTCATGATCTGATGGAATTCTTTATGCCTGAAGTTCCAGCTGTGCGGCAGTCTCTTTCCCAGAATAGACCCCAGCAGAAATAGCTAACAATAGAACATTGAAAATGGATGATTAGAGTGCATTCCCAAACCTTACCACAGACTATCAACAATGTATAAAAAGCATTGATAAAGACAATGGGCCTCTTTACGAGTCCAGCGGTAGCCGTGCTGGAAAAAATGGCATGCTGCCGCCTGACCCACAATACCATTCCGCATCTGTGATTGCCGGAATCACCGGGGCATTACAACTCCGGTGACCCAGTAATTCTGGAGGCAGAATTCCGTAAATCCCCATTCCCATGGGGTCCCATAGGACTCCATGGGGATGAGGACAATGGAAACACTGGTTCCGTCAATGACGGAGCCGGTGTTTCCATTTCCGTCTGAAGGCGGGTGGCGTTACTCCCGCCAGGTCAGACCTGGCGGGAGTGACACCTACCGCCTGCGGAATTCGGAATCGACCGGTCCGGAAATGGTGGCGGCGGATTTACCATCACGTTGTTTCCGGACCGACAGGGTCATAATGAGGCCCGATATATTTGACTCACATATAGACATTGGTATCATGACACCTAACATTCGCCAGCTATTGCTATGAAATGCCCTCGAACATCCATCATTTGGCAGGCACTGACATAATATGATTTGACACTAATATATCAAGTACGTCCATGATATATCAGGTAATGGCATCATATGCCCAAATATTCGTAGCAATTCAATATTTTGGGGTGAAATTCAATCTCAAGGGCATACACCTTTTTCAGGTATTGCCATCAAATGCCAAATATTTGCACCATTGAAATCCAATTCCCAAGTACTGAAACCATTGTCAAGGATAATAATAGTTAGCGTAGAAATGAACGATACTTGTATGTCCAAATAGCAAAGTGGTGTCAGGATAAGCAATATCCAGTTAGCATAGCACGTTCAACACAGAAGAGGGATGACTGGAGGGTTCTGAATGAAACAGAAACCCTTTGCAAAGTTCTGGGCAACTTTGCAAGCCATAATCTTTCAGCCCAGCATGTTATTGCAGAAGGGGAAAATCCCATATGCACATAAGGATTAGGCCCACGTCAACAGGGGGAAGCCAAGCAAAATGGTTAGGTCACATCTCTTCTGCATAAGGCCACAAGCAACCCCAACAATATTTGGACAACATTTGTTATCACCAGTAAGGTGTAGCTTGGGTGTCTGGACCTGGAAATCTTGGTACAGAGGTCGGGGCATAACTGTCCCATACAAAACAGTGATTGAGGGCTTTGAATACATGAGAAACTACGTGCAAAGCTCTGGACAACCCTCCAGACCATATTTATTTGGTTCTATGTCCCTTTGGTGACATTCGTTTTTTAATGCAATTTTTACAGAAAAAATTACATTCAACAGAAACCTAACTGAATCTTATTTTTTTTATATTTGGGGGGGGGTCCCATGCCAGCCCACCTTTCCTATATTTATAACCTTTCTCCTCCCTCCTCCCCACCCATGTTATCGACATACCCCCCACCCTATATAGTTCGATGAGTTTTATTGATGTAATTTGTTCAGTAAAAGTTACATAGGAACAACTGGTGTGGATGAATAAACGCGATACCATTTTGTTAGCCTTCATGCCTTTACAAAAGGGAAAGACCACATAGAAGTGGGGCTTTGTTTCACATCAAAATGGGCAGTCCATCTGAAACTGCTTAGTCACATCCTTTCTGCATGAGACACGAGTGACATCAGACATGTTTTGACCTTTTTGGGCCTCGGCATTGAGATGCAGCTTGGGTCTTGCTGCGGAAGCCCACATCTCATCACCAACAATCCAATGGGGTGATCCGCAGAAAAGGTAGAAACGGGTTTATGGTCCATACAGATGTACAGAGGGGTGCCAGGATAATTAATTTCCCTGTCTAAAAATTAAGACCCCCCATGCACAGAAAACCCAGGATTTGAATGCAGTTTTACACAATGAACTCCATACAGAAAATTCAGTATAATACATTAAGGGCCTAATTCACAAAGTATTTTCCAACCGGTTTTGCCATTATGAACTGCTTCTGTGAAGTAGGTTAAATTAACAATGGACTTCCGGACAGTACATATTGGTTTCATGGCTTTACAGGAGCATCCAAGCTTGATGCAATACCGCTTAGTCCACCCACATAAGATAGACCACTTCCTCTCTGGGAGTTTTCCAACACACCTAATGGTATGGAAACTGCGGGCTCAGCAGTCAAATGTTTCCTATACCGATTTCAGGCAGCTAAACCTGCTGTCATGATCTAATGTGGGTCGTGCAGGTAGGCTCACCTGGGCATCAGACTGTGGCTTTCCTTATATGCACACAGCGTTATGGGCACTGTGCGCTTGCCAACCAATCACTATTTAGTCTGCATCTTCACCCCCTTAACATGGCTCTGGCATCTGCGTCACTGAAACAATGAGGACTGCTGTTCTGCACTGTCCAAGGATCATGTACAACCTCAGACTGAAAGTAAAATGGAAACAGTTTTCACAGTCTCTATGTATGTCAAGCTCAGGACCTCAACCCATCCTACTCGGGCTGACAAATTCAGCTCAGAAGTGATGTCTGGAGGGTTCTGGACGAACGAAACATCACTGGCAGAGCAATGGGCACCCCTCCAAATCATTGTTTAATAGCATGCCGTGCTACTTCAGAAGGGGGAACCCACATGCAAATCAGGCTTGGTGCTGCCACAAAAGCAACAGACCACTAGGCCACATCCTTTTTGCACAAGATCACAAGCAACCCCAAACAAATTTCGGTCTCACTGAGCCTTGTGGGTGAGGCGTAGCTTGAGGTTCTAGGCATTTCACGCTTGGGACTGAGATGTGGGCATTCCTGCTCACTCTGGGTGGCAAATGCGACACATAAGAGTGATGTCTGGATGTTGCTGATGTTAGCATAGCTCAGTCCAATTCTACTGTGCCCAATTAGGTCATTAAATCTGTCTTATATTTTGCCCAACTAGCAGAGTGATGCCATATGTTATTCTACCCACTAATAGCAGCAGTGCTGGATTCCATCTAGACCAGCTAGCCCAGAAAGGTCACATTCCAATATTCTTGTTTATCACAGTAAAGCCTCCTAGCATTATGTCCAGAAAGCATAGTAATCCCAGATTCCAGTATGCTCAGTTAGCACTTCAATATTGGAGTTAATTATAGCTTTGCATGTGATGCTAGGCCAGTGTATGTGCAGTGGTGCAGACTTTGCATGTGTGTGTGTGCTTTTGTGTGTGGTTTTGTGTGTAGTGCTATGATCAGTGAGTGCAGTGGTGGGATGGCATATGTATTTTCAGGGGTGTGGGCGCTGAGTGTGAGTGCTGGTGTGACTGCATGTGTGTATAGGTATGTGTGCAAGGCTAGTGATTAGATTTGTGTGTGCGTAGCTGAGCTTAGAGATGTGTACGTGCTCACTGTTGCAGTGGTGGAGTGGTCTTTATGCAATGCGTGTTGCTGATGTGTGTGTATTTCTAGATGCTTCAACTGCACTTTATGGGATAACTAACATACATATTTGTGAACTCAATAAGGACAATAGCTTATTTTTTTAGGTGCTTCACAACAGAGAATCTCCCAGTGGGTTAGATTCTGCCTTACTTTGGTAATGAAAATCAAAATGGTTGCTAGAACTTTTGTGACTGGGGTTTCCCCCTTCACAGGACAATGGATGCAACCCAATGGATATTGGGAAAAACAGCAGGGTTGAAATCACAAAAAAACAAATCACAAATAGGGGAAAGAGAAGAAAATCCTTACACAGCACACTGCTAATGTTCAAAGGTACACATTTGAAGGATGCTTAGCAGTGTGGCTGTAAATACAGAAACTTTGCACTTTGCATAGTGCAACACACAAGTTCGTTCAATGCACTTTTGCACCAGAGCAATGTTTGCTCTAGTCATGGTCATTTTCCTTAGGGCAAAGATGCTTTGAAAGAATATAATGCCCTTATATGTTTGCCCTGCTGCTCACTGCACATTCACCACTGCAAAGTTTCTGCAACACCGCCCTGTGAGTTTATGCATTTAGGGGAACGTTTTTTGTTTTTTTTTTAATAGGAAAGCAAGCATTTTTCCCACCCAAATGGGCAAACAAAATGTTAAAAGAGTTGAGCTGTTGACCACTGTGCAAAGAGAAGTGAACATGTAACTTTTCAGTTTAACTGTGACACTTCAGTTGAAGATGAAGGCTGATGCATATTTCCATACGGTTAAAATAGAAACTATATTTCAAATTGGTATTCATTATGACAACCCTGATACATTAATTTTGATGAACAATCTGTGATTGCGTCTTTCCGGCTGTCATGCGGTAAAGCAATCATCTAGTGGTATGTTCATGTAGTGGGAGAGATAAAGGCAGGGACGTGCTGTGCGGTGGGAATTGTGGTATGTTCATGTAGTAAGAGGAGATAAAGGCAGGGATGTGATTGCGGTGGGAATTGTGATATGTTCATGTAGTAAGAGGAGATAAAGGCAGGGATGTGATTGCGGTGGGAATTGTGGTATGTTCATGTAGTAGGAGGAGATAAAGGCAGGGACGTGCTTTGCGGTGGGAATTGTGGTATGTTCATGTAGTAGGAGAAGATGAAGGCAGGGACGTGCTTTGCAGTGGGAATTGTGGTATGTTCATGTAGTAGGAGAAGATGAAGGCAGGGACGTGCTTTGCAGTGGGAATTGTGATATGTTCATGTAGTAAGAGGAGATAAAGGCAGGGATGTGATTGCGGTGGGAATTGTGGTATGTTCATGTAGTAGGAGGTGATAAAGACAGGGATGTGCTTTGCAGTGGGAATTGTGGTATGCGGGAATTGTGGTATGTTCATGTAGTAGGAGAATAAAAAGGCAGGGACGTGCTTTGCGGTGGGAATTGTGGTATGTTCATGTAGTAGGAGAAGATAAAGGCAGCAACGTGCTTTGCGGTGGGAATTGTGCTATGTGGGAATTGTGATATGGTCATGTAGTAGGAGAATAAAAAGGCAGGGACGTGCTTTGCAGTGGGAATTGTGGTATGTTCATGTAGTAGGAGGAGATAAAGACAGGGACGTGCTTTGCAGTGGGAATTGTGGTATGTGGGAATTGTGGTATGTTCATGTAATAGGAGAATAAAAAGGCAGGGACGTGCTTTGCGGTGGGAATTGTGGTATGTTCATGTAGTAGGTGGGGATAAAGGCAGGGGCGTGCTTTGCGGTGGGAATTGTGATATGTCCATGTAGTAAGTAGGAGAAGATAAAAGCAGGGACGTGCTTTGCGGTGGGAATTGTGGTATGTGGGAATTGTGGTATGTTCATGTAGTAGGAGAATAAAAAGCAGGGACGTGCTTTGCGGTGGGAATTGTGATATGTTCATGTAGTAGGAGAAGATAAAGGCAGGGACATGCTTTGGGGTGGGAATTGTGGTATGTTCATGTAGTAGGGGAAGATAAAGGAAGGGACAGGCTTTGCGGTGGGAATTGTGGTATGTTCATGTAGTAGGAGAAGATAAAGGCAGGGACGTGCTTTGCGGTGGGAATTGTGCTATGTGGGAATTGTGGTATGTTCATGTACTAGGAGAATAAAAAGGCAGGGACATGCTTTGCAGTGGGAATTGTGGTATGTTCATGTAGTTGGAGAAGATGAAGGCAGGGACGTGCTTTGCAGTGGGAATTGTGGTATGTTCATTTAGTAGGAGAATAAAAAGGCAGGGACGTGCTGTGCGGTGGGAATTGTGGTATGTTCATGTAGTAGGAGAAGATAAAGGCAGGGACGTGCTTTGCGGTGGGAATTGTGGTATGTTGATGTAGTAGGAGGAGATGAAGGCAGGGACGTGCTTTGTGGTGGAAATTGTGGTATGTGGGAATTGTGGCATGTTCATGTAGTAGGAGAATAAAAAGCAGGAACGTGCTTTGCGGTGGGAATTGTGATATGTTCATGTAGTAGGGGAAGATAAAGGCAGGGACGTGCTTTGCGGTGGGAATTGTGGTATGTTCATGTAGTAGGAGAAGATAAAGACAGGGATGTGCTTTGCAGTGGGAATTGTGGTATGCGGGAATTGTGGTATGTTCATGTAGTAGGAGAATAAAAAGTCAGGGACGTGCTTTGTGATGGGAATTGTGGTATGTGGGAATTGTGGTATGTTCATGAAGTAGGAGAATAAAAAGGCAGGGACGTGCTTTGCGGTGGGAATTGTGGTATGTTCATGTAGTAGGAGAAGATAAAGGCAGCAACGTGCTCTGCGGTGGGAATTGTGGTATGTGGGAATTGTGATATGGTCATGTAGTAGGAGAATAAAAAGGCAGGGACGTGCTTTGCGGTGGGAATTGTGGTATGTTCATGTAGTAGGAGGAGATAAAGACAGGGACGTGCTTTGCAGTGGGAATTGTGGTATGTGGGAATTGTGGTATGTTCATGTAATAGGAGAATAAAAAGGCAGGGACGTGCTTTGCGGTGGGAATTGTGGTATGTTCATGTAGTAGGAGGAGATAAAGGCAGGGACGTGCTTTGCGGTGGGAATTGTGATATGTCCATGTAGTAGGAGGAGATAAAGGCAGGGACGTGCTTTGCGGTGGGAATTGTGCTATGTGGGAATTGTGGTATGTTCATGTACTAGGAGAATAAAAAGGCAGGGACGTGCTTTGCAGTGGGAATTGTGGTATGTTCATGTAGTAGGAGAAGATGAAGGCAGGGACGTGCTTTGCGGTGGGAATTGTGATATGTTCATGTAGTAGGGGAAGATAAAGGAAGGGACGTGCTTTGCGGTGGGAATTGTGGTATGTTCATGTAGTAGGAGAAGATAAAGGCAGGGACGTGCTTTGCGGTGGGAATTGTGCTATGTGGGAATTGTGGTATGTTCATGTACTAGGAGAATAAAAAGGCAGGGACGTGCTTTGCAGTGGGAATTGTGGTATGTTGATGTAGTAGGAGGAGATAAAGGCAGGGACGGTCTTTGCGGTGGGAATTGTGGTATGTTGATGTAGTAGGAGGAGATAAAGGCAGGGACGTGCTTTACAGTGGGAATTGTGGTATGTGGGAATTGTGGTATGTTCATGTACTAGGAGAATAAAAAGGCAGGGACGTGCTTTGCAGTGGGAATTGTGGTATGTTCATGTAGTAGGAGGAGATAAAGGCAGGGACGTGCTTTGCGGTGGCAATTGTGGTATGTTCATGTAGTAGGAGAAGATAAAGGCAGGGACGGTCTTTGCGGTGGGAATTGTGGTATGTTGATGTAGTAGGAGAAGATAAAGGCAGGGACGGTCTTTGCAGTGGGAATTGTGGTATGTTGATGTAGTAGGAGGAGATAAAGGCAGGGACGTGCTTTACAGTGGGAATTGTGGTATGTGGGAATTGTGGTATGTTCATGTACTAGGAGAATAAAAAGGCAGGGACGTGCTTTGCAGTGGGAATTGTGGTATGTTCATGTAGTAGGAGGAGATAAAGGCAGGGACGTGCTTTGCGGTGGCAATTGTGGTATGTTCATGTAGTAGGAGGAGATAAAGGCAGGGACGTGCTTTGTGGTGGAAATTGTGGTATGCGGGAATTATGGTATGTTCATGTAGTAGGAGAATAAAAAGGCAGAGACGTGCTTTGCGGTGGGAATTGTGATATGTTCATGTAGTAGGGGAAGATAAAGGCAGGGACGTGCTTTGCGGTGGGAATTGTGATATGTTCATGTAGTAGGAGGAGATAAAGGCCGGGACGTGCTTTGCGGTGGGAATTGTGCTATGTGGGAATAGTGGTATGTTCATGTACTAGGAGAATAAAAAGGCAGGAACGTGCTATGCAGTGGGAATTGTGGTATGTTCATGTAGTAGGAGAAGATGAAGGTAGGGACGTGCTTTGCTGTGGGAATTGTGGTATGTTCATGTAGTAGGAGAATAAAAAGGCAGGGAAGTGCTTTGCAGTGGGAATTGTGCTATGTGGGAATTGTGGTATGTTCATGTACTAGGAGAATAAAAAGGCAGGGACGTGCTTTGCAGTGGGAATTGTGGTATGTTCATGTAGTAGGAGAAGATGAAGGCAGGGACGTGCTTTGTTGTGGGAATTGTGGTATGTTCATGTAGTAGGAGGAGATAAATGCAGGGACGTGCTTTGCGGTGGGAATTGTGGTATGTTCAAGTAGTAAGAGGAGATAAAGGCAGGGACGTGCTTTGCGGTGGGAATTGTGGTATGTCGGAATTGTGGTATGTTCATGTACTAGGAGAATAAAAAGGCAGCAGCGTGCTTTGAGGTGGGAATTGTGGTATGTTCATGTAGTAGGAGAATAAAAAGGCAGGGACGTGCTTTGCGGTGGGAATTGTGGTATGTTAATGTAGTAGGAGAAGATGAAGGTAGGGACGTGCTTTGCTGTGGGAATTGTGGTATGTTCATGTAGTAGGAGAATAAAAAGGCAGGGAAGTGCTTTGCAGTGGGAATTGTGCTATGTGGGAATAGTGGTATGTTCATGTACTAGGAGAATAAAAAGGCAGGGACGTGCTTTGCAGTGGGAATTGTGGTATGTTCATGTAGTAGGAGAATAAAAAGGCAGGGACGTGCTTTGCAGTGGGAATTGTGCTATGTGGGAATTGTGGTATGTTCATGTAGTAGGAGAAGATGAAGGCAGGGACGTGCTTTGTTGTGGGAATTGTGCTATGTTCATGTAGTAGGAGGAGATAAATGCAGGGAGGTGCTTTGCGGTGGGAATTGTGGTATGTTCAAGTAGTAAGAGGAGATAAAGGCAGGGACGTTCTTTGCGTGGGAATCGTGGTATGTCGGAATTGTGGTATGTTCATGTACTAGGAGAATAAAAAGGCAGCAGCGTGCTTTGAGGTGGGAATTGTGGTATGTTCATGTAGTAGGAGGAGATAAAGACAGGGACGTGCTTTGCTGTGGGAATTGTGGTATGTTCATGTAGTAGGAGAAGATGAAGGCAGCGACGTGCTTTGCAGTGGGAATTGTGGTATGTTCATGTAGTAGGAGAAGATAAAGGCAGGGATGTGCTTTGCGGTGGGAATTGTGGTATGTTCATGTAGTAGGAGGAGATAAAGACAGGGACGTGTTTTGCAGTGGGAATTGTGGTATGTCGGAATTGTGGTATGTTCATGTAGTAGGAGAATAAAAAGGCAGGGACGTGCTTTGCGGTGGGAATTGTGGTATGTTCATGTAGAAGGAGAATAAAAAGTCAGGGACGTGCTTTGTGGTGGGAATTGTGTATGTTCATGTAGTAGGAGGAGATAAATGCAGGGACGTGCTTTGCGGTGGGAATTGTGGTATGTTCAAGTAGTAAGAGGAGATAAAGGCAGGGACGTGCTTTGCGGTGGGAATTGTGGTATGTCGGAATTGTGGTATGTTCATGTACTAGGAGAATAAAAAGGCAGCAACGTGCTTTGAGGTGGGAATTGTGGTATGTTCATGTAGTAGGAGGAGATAAAGGCAGGGACGTGCTTTGCAGTGGGAATTGTGGTATGTTCATGTAGTAGGAGAAGATGAAGGCAGTGACGTGCTTTGCAGTGGGAATTGTGGTATGTTCATGTAGTAGGAGAAGATAAAGGCAGGGATGTGCTTTGCGGTGGGAATTGTGGTATGTTCATGTAGTAGGAGAAGATGAAGGCAGGGACGTGCTTTGCGGTGGGAATTGTGGTATGTGGGAATTGTGGTATGTTCATGTAGTAGGGGAATAAAAAGGCAGGGACGTGCTTTGCGGTGGGAATTGTGATATGTTCATGTAGTAGGAGGAGATAAAGGCAGGGACGTGCTTTGCGGTGGGAATTGTGATATGTTCATGTAGTAGGAGAAGATGAAGGCAGGGACGTGCTTTGCGGTGGGAATTGTGATATGTTCATGTAGTAGGAGGAGATAAAGGCAGGGATGTGCTTTGCAGTGGGAATTGTGGTATGTTCATGTAGTAGGAAGAGATAAAGGCAGTGACGTGCTTTGCAGTGGGAATTGTGGTATGTGGGAATTGTGGTATGTTCATGTACTAGGAGAATAAAAAAGTAGGGACGTGCTTTGCGGTGGGAATTGTGGTATGTGGGAATTGTGGTATGTTCATGTACTAGGAGAATAAAAAGGCTGGGACGTGCTTTGCAGTGGGAATTGTGGTATGTTCATGTAGTAGGAGGAGATAAAGACAGGGACGTGCTTTGCAGTGGGAATTGTGGTATGTGGGAATTGTGGTATGTTCATGTACTAGGAGAATAAAAAGGCAGGGACGTGCTTTGCGGTGGGAATTGTGGTATGTTCATGTAGTAGGAGAAGATGAAGGAAGGGACGTGCTTTGCAGTGGGAATTGTGGTATGTGGGAATTGTGGTATGTTCATGTACTAGGAGAAAAAAAACGGCAGGGACGTGCTTTGCGGTGGAAATTGTGGTATGTTCATGTAGTAGGAGAAGATGAAGGCAGGGACGTGCTTTGCGGTGGGAATTGTGGTATGTTTATGTAGTAGGACGAGATAAAGGCAGGGACGTGCTTTGCGGTGGAAATTGTGGTATGTTCATGTAGTAGGAGAAGATGAAGGCAGGGACGTGCTTTGCGGTGGGAATTGTGGTATGTTCATGTAGTAGGACGAGATAAAGGCAGGGACGTGCTTTGCGGTGGGAATTGTGGTATGTTCATGTAGTAGGAGAAGATGAAGGCAGGGACGTGCTTTGCGGTGGGAATTGTGGTATGTTCATGTAGTAGGACGAGATAAAGGCAGGGACGTGCTTTGCGGTGGGAATTGTGGTATGTTCATGTAGTAGGAGAAGATGAAGGCAGGGACGTGCTTTGCGGTGGGAATTGTGGTATGTTCATGTAGTAGGACGAGATGAAGGCAGGGACGTGCTTTGCGGTGGGAATTGTGGTATGTTCATGTAGTAGGAGAAGATGAAGGCAGGGACGTGCTTTGCGGTGGGAATTGTGGTATGTTCATGTAGTAGGACGAGATAAAGGCAGGGACGTGCTTTGCGGTGGGAATTGTGGTATGTTCATGTAGTAGGAGAAGATGAAGGCAGGGACGTGCTTTGCGGTGGGAATTGTGGTATGTTCATGTAGTAGGAGAAGATGAAGGAAGGGACGTGCTTTGCAGTGGGAATTGTGGTATGTGGGAATTGTGGTATGTTCATGTAGTAGGAGAAGATGAAGGCAGGGACGTGCTTTGCGGTGGGAATTGTGGTATGTTCATGTAGTAGGACGAGATAAAGGCAGGGACGTGCTTTGCGGTGGGAATTGTGGTATGTTCCTGTAGTAGGAGAAGATGAAGGCAGGGACGTGCTTTGCGGTGGGAATTGTGGTATGTTCATGTAGTAGGACGAGATAAAGGCAGGGACGTGCTTTGCGGTGGGAATTGTGGTATGTTCATGTAGTAGGAGAAGATGAAGGCAGGGACGTGCTTTGCGGTGGGAATTGTGGTATGTTCATGTAGTAGGAGAAGATGAAGGCAGGGACGTGCTTTGCGGTGGGAATTGTGGTATGTTCATGTAGTAGGAGAAGATGAAGGCAGGGACGTGCTTTGCGGTGGGAATTGTGGTATGTTCATGTAGTAGGAGAAGATGAAGGCAGGGACGTGCTTTGCGGTGGGAATTGTGGTATGTTCATGTAGTAGGAGAAGATGAAGGAAGGGACGTGCTTTGCAGTGGGAATTGTGGTATGTGGGAATTGTGGTATGTTCATGTAGTAGGAGAAGATGAAGGCAGGGACGTGCTTTGCAGTAGGAATTGTGGTATGTTCATGTAGTAGGACGAGATGAAGGAAGGGACGTGCTTTGCAGTGGGAATTGTGGTATGTGGGAATTGTGGTATGTTCATGTAGTAGGAGAAGATGAAGGCAGGGACGTGCTTTGCGGTGGGAATTGTGGTATGTTCATGTAGTAGGACGAGATAAAGGCAGGGACGTGCTTTGCGGTGGGAATTGTGGTATGTTCCTGTAGTAGGAGAAGATGAAGGCAGGGACGTGCTTTGCGGTGGGAATTGTGGTATGTTCATGTAGTAGGACGAGATAAAGGCAGGGACGTGCTTTGCGGTGGGAATTGTGGTATGTTCATGTAGTAGGAGAAGATGAAGGCAGGGACGTGCTTTGCGGTGGGAATTGTGGTATGTTCATGTAGTAGGAGAAGATGAAGGCAGGGACGTGCTTTGCGGTGGGAATTGTGGTATGTTCATGTAGTAGGAGAAGATGAAGGCAGGGACGTGCTTTGCGGTGGGAATTGTGGTATGTTCATGTAGTAGGAGAAGATGAAGGCAGGGACGTGCTTTGCGGTGGGAATTGTGGTATGTTCATGTAGTAGGAGAAGATGAAGGAAGGGACGTGCTTTGCAGTGGGAATTGTGGTATGTGGGAATTGTGGTATGTTCATGTAGTAGGAGAAGATGAAGGCAGGGACGTGCTTTGCAGTGGGAATTGTGGTATGTTCATGTAGTAGGACGAGATAAAGGTAGGGACGTGCTTTGCGGTGGGAATTGTGGTATGTTCATGTAGTAGGAGAAGATGAAGGCAGGGACGTGCTTTGCGGTGGGAATTGTGGTATGTTCATGTAGTAGGACGAGATAAAGGCAGGGACGTGCTTTGCGGTGGGAATTGTGGTATGTTCATGTAGTAGGAGAAGATGAAGGCAGGGACGTGCTTTGCGGTGGGAATTGTGGTATGTTCATGTAGTAGGAGAAGATGAAGGCAGGGGCGTGCTTTGCGGTGGGAATTGTGGTATGTTCATGTAGTAGGAGAAGATGAAGGCAGGGACGTGCTTTGCGGTGGGAATTGTGGTATGTTCATGTAGTAGGAGAAGATGAAGGCAGGGACGTGCTTTGCGGTGGGAATTGTGGTATGTTCATGTAGTAGGAGAAGATGAAGGCAGGGACGTGCTTTGCGGTGGGAATTGTGGTATGTTCATGTAGTAGGAGAAGATGAAGGAAGGGACGTGCTTTGCAGTGGGAATTGTGGTATGTGGGAATTGTGGTATGTTCATGTAGTAGGAGAAGATGAAGGCAGGGACGTGCTTTGCGGTGGGAATTGTGGTATGTTCATGTAGTAGGACGAGATAAAGGCAGGGACGTGCTTTGCGGTGGGAATTGTGGTATGTTCATGTAGTAGGAGAAGATGAAGGCAGGGACGTGCTTTGCGGTGGGAATTGTGGTATGTTCATGTAGTAGGACGAGATAAAGGCAGGGACGTGCTTTGCGGTGGGAATTGTGGTATGTTCATGTAGTAGGAGAAGATGAAGGCAGGGACGTGCTTTGCAGTGGGAATTGTGGTATGTTCATGTAGTAGGAGAAGATGAAGGCAGGGACGTGCTTTGCAGTGGGAATTGTGATATGTTCATGTAGTAAGAGGAGATAAAGGCAGGGATGTGATTGCGGTGGGAATTGTGGTATGTTCATGTAGTAGGAGGTGATAAAGACAGGGATGTGCTTTGCAGTGGGAATTGTGGTATGCGGGAATTGTGGTATGTTCATGTAGTAGGAGAATAAAAAGGCAGGGACGTGCTTTGCGGTGGGAATTGTGGTATGTTCATGTAGTAGGAGAAGATAAAGGCAGCAACGTGCTTTGCGGTGGGAATTGTGCTATGTGGGAATTGTGATATGGTCATGTAGTAGGAGAATAAAAAGGCAGGGACGTGCTTTGCAGTGGGAATTGTGGTATGTTCATGTAGTAGGAGGAGATAAAGACAGGGACGTGCTTTGCAGTGGGAATTGTGGTATGTGGGAATTGTGGTATGTTCATGTAATAGGAGAATAAAAAGGCAGGGACGTGCTTTGCGGTGGGAATTGTGGTATGTTCATGTAGTAGGTTGGGATAAAGGCAGGGGCGTGCTTTGCGGTGGGAATTGTGATATGTCCATGTAGTAAGTAGGAGAAGATAAAAGCAGGGACGTGCTTTGCGGTGGGAATTGTGGTATGTGGGAATTGTGGTATGTTCATGTAGTAGGAGAATAAAAAGCAGGGACGTGCTTTGCGGTGGGAATTGTGATATGTTCATGTAGTAGGAGAAGATAAAGGCAGGGACATGCTTTGGGGTGGGAATTGTGGTATGTTCATGTAGTAGGGGAAGATAAAGGAAGGGACAGGCTTTGCGGTGGGAATTGTGGTATGTTCATGTAGTAGGAGAAGATAAAGGCAGGGACGTGCTTTGCGGTGGGAATTGTGCTATGTGGGAATTGTGGTATGTTCATGTACTAGGAGAATAAAAAGGCAGGGACATGCTTTGCAGTGGGAATTGTGGTATGTTCATGTAGTTGGAGAAGATGAAGGCAGGGACGTGCTTTGCAGTGGGAATTGTGGTATGTTCATTTAGTAGGAGAATAAAAAGGCAGGGACGTGCTGTGCGGTGGGAATTGTGGTATGTTCATGTAGTAGGAGAAGATAAAGGCCGGGACGTGCTTCGCGGTGGGAATTGTCGTATGTTGATGTAGTAGGAGGAGATAAAGGCAGGGACGTGCTTTGTGGTGGAAATTGTGGTATGTGGGAATTGTGGCATGTTCATGTAGTAGGAGAATAAAAAGCAGGAACGTGCTTTGCGGTGGGAATTGTGATATGTTCATGTAGTAGGGGAAGATAAAGGCAGGGACGTGCTTTGCGGTGGGAATTGTGGTATGTTCATGTAGTAGGAGAAGATAAAGACAGGGATGTGCTTTGCAGTGGGAATTGTGGTATGCGGGAATTGTGGTATGTTCATGTAGTAGGAGAATAAAAAGTCAGGGACGTGCTTTGTGATGGGAATTGTGGTATGTGGGAATTGTGGTATGTTCATGTAGTAGGAGAATAAAAAGGCAGGGACGTGCTTTGCGGTGGGAATTGTGGTATGTTCATGTAGTAGGAGAAGATAAAGGCAGCAACGTGCTCTGCGGTGGGAATTGTGGTATGTGGGAATTGTGATATGGTCATGTAGTAGGAGAATAAAAAGGCAGGGACGTGCTTTGCGGTGGGAATTGTGGTATGTTCATGTAGTAGGAGGAGATAAAGACAGGGACGTGCTTTGCAGTGGGAATTGTGGTATGTGGGAATTGTGGTATGTTCATGTAATAGGAGAATAAAAAGGCAGGGACGTGCTTTGCGGTGGGAATTGTGGTATGTTCATGTAGTAGGAGGAGATAAAGGCAGGGACGTGCTTTGCGGTGGGAATTGTGATATGTCCATGTAGTAGGAGGAGATAAAGGCAGGGACGTGCTTTGCGGTGGGAATTGTGCTATGTGGGAATTGTGGTATGTTCATGTACTAGGAGAATAAAAAGGCAGGGACGTGCTTTGCAGTGGGAATTGTGGTATGTTCATGTAGTAGGAGAAGATGAAGGCAGGGACGTGCTTTGCGGTGGGAATTGTGATATGTTCATGTAGTAGGGGAAGATAAAGGAAGGGACGTGCTTTGCGGTGGGAATTGTGGTATGTTCATGTAGTAGGAGAAGATAAAGGCAGGGACGTGCTTTGCGGTGGGAATTGTGCTATGTGGGAATTGTGGTATGTTCATGTACTAGGAGAATAAAAAGGCAGGGACGTGCTTTGCAGTGGGAATTGTGGTATGTTGATGTAGTAGGAGGAGATAAAGGCAGGGACGGTCTTTGCGGTGGGAATTGTGGTATGTTGATGTAGTAGGAGGAGATAAAGGCAGGGACGTGCTTTACAGTGGGAATTGTGGTATGTGGGAATTGTGGTATGTTCATGTACTAGGAGAATAAAAAGGCAGGGACGTGCTTTGCAGTGGGAATTGTGGTATGTTCATGTAGTAGGAGGAGATAAAGGCAGGGACGTGCTTTGCGGTGGCAATTGTGGTATGTTCATGTAGTAGGAGAAGATAAAGGCAGGGACGGTCTTTGCGGTGGGAATTGTGGTATGTTGATGTAGTAGGAGAAGATAAAGGCAGGGACGGTCTTTGCAGTGGGAATTGTGGTATGTTGATGTAGTAGGAGGAGATAAAGGCAGGGACGTGCTTTACAGTGGGAATTGTGGTATGTGGGAATTGTGGTATGTTCATGTACTAGGAGAATAAAAAGGCAGGGACGTGCTTTGCAGTGGGAATTGTGGTATGTTCATGTAGTAGGAGGAGATAAAGGCAGGGACGTGCTTTGCGGTGGCAATTGTGGTATGTTCATGTAGTAGGAGGAGATAAAGGCAGGGACGTGCTTTGTGGTGGAAATTGTGGTATGCGGGAATTATGGTATGTTCATGTAGTAGGAGAATAAAAAGGCAGAGACGTGCTTTGCGGTGGGAATTGTGATATGTTCATGTAGTAGGGGAAGATAAAGGCAGGGACGTGCTTTGCGGTGGGAATTGTGATATGTTCATGTAGTAGGAGGAGATAAAGGCCGGGACGTGCTTTGCGGTGGGAATTGTGCTATGTGGGAATAGTGGTATGTTCATGTACTAGGAGAATAAAAAGGCAGGAACGTGCTATGCAGTGGGAATTGTGGTATGTTCATGTAGTAGGAGAAGATGAAGGTAGGGACGTGCTTTGCTGTGGGAATTGTGGTATGTTCATGTAGTAGGAGAATAAAAAGGCAGGGAAGTGCTTTGCAGTGGGAATTGTGCTATGTGGGAATTGTGGTATGTTCATGTACTAGGAGAATAAAAAGGCAGGGACGTGCTTTGCAGTGGGAATTGTGGTATGTTCATGTAGTAGGAGAAGATGAAGGCAGGGACGTGCTTTGTTGTGGGAATTGTGGTATGTTCATGTAGTAGGAGGAGATAAATGCAGGGACGTGCTTTGCGGTGGGAATTGTGGTATGTTCAAGTAGTAAGAGGAGATAAAGGCAGGGACGTGCTTTGCGGTGGGAATTGTGGTATGTCGGAATTGTGGTATGTTCATGTACTAGGAGAATAAAAAGGCAGCAGCGTGCTTTGAGTTGGGAATTGTGGTATGTTCATGTAGTAGGAGAATAAAAAGGCAGGGACGTGCTTTGCGGTGGGAATTGTGGTATGTTAATGTAGTAGGAGAAGATGAAGGTAGGGACGTGCTTTGCTGTGGGAATTGTGGTATGTTCATGTAGTAGGAGAATAAAAAGGCAGGGAAGTGCTTTGCAGTGGGAATTGTGCTATGTGGGAATAGTGGTATGTTCATGTACTAGGAGAATAAAAAGGCAGGGACGTGCTTTGCAGTGGGAATTGTGGTATGTTCATGTAGTAGGAGAATAAAAAGGCAGGGACCTGCTTTGCAGTGGGAATTGTGCTATGTGGGAATTGTGGTATGTTCATGTACTAGGAGAATAAAAAGGCAGGGACGTGCTTTGCATTGGGAATTGTGGTATGTTCATGTAGTAGGAGAAGATGAAGGCAGGGACGTGCTTTGTTGTGGGAATTGTGCTATGTTCATGTAGTAGGAGGAGATAAATGCAGGGAGGTGCTTTGCGGTGGGAATTGTGGTATGTTCAAGTAGTAAGAGGAGATAAAGGCAGGGACGTGCTTTGCGTGGGAATCGTGGTATGTCGGAATTGTGGTATGTTCATGTACTAGGAGAATAAAAAGGCAGCAGCGTGCTTTGAGGTGGGAATTGTGGTATGTTCATGTAGTAGGAGGAGATAAAGACAGGGACGTGCTTTGCTGTGGGAATTGTGGTATGTTCATGTAGTAGGAGAAGATGAAGGCAGCGACGTGCTTTGCAGTGGGAATTGTGGTATGTTCATGTAGTAGGAGAAGATAAAGGCAGGGATGTGCTTTGCGGTGGGAATTGTGGTATGTTCATGTAGTAGGAGGAGATAAAGACAGGGACGTGTTTTGCAGTGGGAATTGTGGTATGTCGGAATTGTGGTATGTTCATGTAGTAGGAGAATAAAAAGGCAGGGACGTGCTTTGCGGTGGGAATTGTGGTATGTTCATGTAGAAGGAGAATAAAAAGTCAGGGACGTGCTTTGTGGTGGGAATTGTGTATGTTCATGTAGTAGGAGGAGATAAATGCAGGGACGTGCTTTGCGGTGGGAATTGTGGTATGTTCAAGTAGTAAGAGGAGATAAAGGCAGGGACGTGCTTTGCGGTGGGAATTGTGGTATGTCGGAATTGTGGTATGTTCATGTACTAGGAGAATAAAAAGGCAGCAACGTGCTTTGAGGTGGGAATTGTGGTATGTTCATGTAGTAGGAGGAGATAAAGGCAGGGACGTGCTTTGCAGTGGGAATTGTGGTATGTTCATGTAGTAGGAGAAGATGAAGGCAGTGACGTGCTTTGCAGTGGGAATTGTGGTATGTTCATGTAGTAGGAGAAGATAAAGGCAGGGATGTGCTTTGCGGTGGGAATTGTGGTATGTTCATGTAGTAGGAGAAGATGAAGGCAGGGACGTGCTTTGCGGTGGGAATTGTGGTATGTGGGAATTGTGGTATGTTCATGTAGTAGGGGAATAAAAAGGCAGGGACGTGCTTTGCGGTGGGAATTGTGATATGTTCATGTAGTAGGAGGAGATAAAGGCAGGGACGTGCTTTGCGGTGGGAATTGTGATATGTTCATGTAGTAGGAGAAGATGAAGGCAGGGACGTGCTTTGCGGTGGGAATTGTGATATGTTCATGTAGTAGGAGGAGATAAAGGCAGGGATGTGCTTTGCAGTGGGAATTGTGGTATGTTCATGTAGTAGGAAGAGATAAAGGCAGTGACGTGCTTTGCAGTGGGAATTGTGGTATGTGGGAATTGTGGTATGTTCATGTACTAGGAGAATAAAAAAGTAGGGACGTGCTTTGCGGTGGGAATTGTGGTATGTGGGAATTGTGGTATGTTCATGTACTAGGAGAATAAAAAGGCTGGGACGTGCTTTGCAGTGGGAATTGTGGTATGTTCATGTAGTAGGAGGAGATAAAGACAGGGATGTGCTTTGCAGTGGGAATTGTGGTATGTGGGAATTGTGGTATGTTCATGTACTAGGAGAATAAAAAGGCAGGGACGTGCTTTGCGGTGGGAATTGTGGTATGTTCATGTAGTAGGAGAAGATGAAGGAAGGGACGTGCTTTGCAGTGGGAATTGTGGTATGTGGGAATTGTGGTATGTTCATGTACTAGGAGAAAAAAAACGGCAGGGACGTGCTTTGCGGTGGAAATTGTGGTATGTTCATGTAGTAGGAGAAGATGAAGGCAGGGACGTGCTTTGCGGTGGGAATTGTGGTATGTTTATGTAGTAGGACGAGATAAAGGCAGGGACGTGCTTTGCGGTGGAAATTGTGGTATGTTCATGTAGTAGGAGAAGATGAAGGCAGGGACGTGCTTTGCGGTGGGAATTGTGGTATGTTCATGTAGTAGGACGAGATAAAGGCAGGGACGTGCTTTGCGGTGGGAATTGTGGTATGTTCATGTAGTAGGAGAAGATGAAGGCAGGGACGTGCTTTGCGGTGGGAATTGTGGTATGTTCATGTAGTAGGACGAGATAAAGGCAGGGACGTGCTTTGCGGTGGGAATTGTGGTATGTTCATGTAGTAGGAGAAGATGAAGGCAGGGACGTGCTTTGCGGTGGGAATTGTGGTATGTTCATGTAGTAGGACGAGATGAAGGCAGGGACGTGCTTTGCGGTGGGAATTGTGGTATGTTCATGTAGTAGGAGAAGATGAAGGCAGGGACGTGCTTTGCGGTGGGAATTGTGGTATGTTCATGTAGTAGGACGAGATAAAGGCAGGGACGTGCTTTGCGGTGGGAATTGTGGTATGTTCATGTAGTAGGAGAAGATGAAGGCAGGGACGTGCTTTGCGGTGGGAATTGTGGTATGTTCATGTAGTAGGAGAAGATGAAGGAAGGGACGTGCTTTGCAGTGGGAATTGTGGTATGTGGGAATTGTGGTATGTTCATGTAGTAGGAGAAGATGAAGGCAGGGACGTGCTTTGCGGTGGGAATTGTGGTATGTTCATGTAGTAGGACGAGATAAAGGCAGGGACGTGCTTTGCGGTGGGAATTGTGGTATGTTCCTGTAGTAGGAGAAGATGAAGGCAGGGACGTGCTTTGCGGTGGGAATTGTGGTATGTTCATGTAGTAGGACGAGATAAAGGCAGGGACGTGCTTTGCGGTGGGAATTGTGGTATGTTCATGTAGTAGGAGAAGATGAAGGCAGGGACGTGCTTTGCGGTGGGAATTGTGGTATGTTCATGTAGTAGGAGAAGATGAAGGCAGGGACGTGCTTTGCGGTGGGAATTGTGGTATGTTCATGTAGTAGGAGAAGATGAAGGCAGGGACGTGCTTTGCGGTGGGAATTGTGGTATGTTCATGTAGTAGGAGAAGATGAAGGCAGGGACGTGCTTTGCGGTGGGAATTGTGGTATGTTCATGTAGTAGGAGAAGATGAAGGAAGGGACGTGCTTTGCAGTGGGAATTGTGGTATGTGGGAATTGTGGTATGTTCATGTAGTAGGAGAAGATGAAGGCAGGGACGTGCTTTGCAGTGGGAATTGTGGTATGTTCATGTAGTAGGACGAGATAAAGGTAGGGACGTGCTTTGCGGTGGGAATTGTGGTATGTTCATGTAGTAGGAGAAGATGAAGGCAGGGACGTGCTTTGCGGTGGGAATTGTGGTATGTTCATGTAGTAGGACGAGATAAAGGCAGGGACGTGCTTTGCGGTGGGAATTGTGGTATGTTCATGTAGTAGGAGAAGATGAAGGCAGGGACGTGCTTTGCGGTGGGAATTGTGGTATGTTCATGTAGTAGGAGAAGATGAAGGCAGGGACGTGCTTTGCGGTGGGAATTGTGGTATGTTCATGTAGTAGGAGAAGATGAAGGCAGGGACGTGCTTTGCGGTGGGAATTGTGGTATGTTCATGTAGTAGGAGAAGATGAAGGCAGGGACGTGCTTTGCGGTGGGAATTGTGGTATGTTCATGTAGTAGGAGAAGATGAAGGCAGGGACGTGCTTTGCGGTGGGAATTGTGGTATGTTCATGTAGTAGGAGAAGATGAAGGAAGGGACGTGCTTTGCAGTGGGAATTGTGGTATGTGGGAATTGTGGTATGTTCATGTAGTAGGAGAAGATGAAGGCAGGGACGTGCTTTGCGGTGGGAATTGTGGTATGTTCATGTAGTAGGACGAGATAAAGGCAGGGACGTGCTTTGCGGTGGGAATTGTGGTATGTTCATGTAGTAGGAGAAGATGAAGGCAGGGACGTGCTTTGCGGTGGGAATTGTGGTATGTTCATGTAGTAGGACGAGATAAAGGCAGGGACGTGCTTTGCGGTGGGAATTGTGGTATGTTCATGTAGTAGGAGAAGATGAAGGCAGGGACGTGCTTTGCGGTGGGAATTGTGGTATGTTCATGTAGTAGGAGAAGATGAAGGCAGGGACGTGCTTTGCGGTGGGAATTGTGGTATGTTCATGTAGTAGGAGAAGATGAAGGCAGGGACGTGCTTTGCGGTGGGAATTGTGGTATGTTCATGTAGTAGGACGAGATAAAGGCAGGGACGTGCTTTGCGATGGGAATTGGAATTCTTGCCCACTCGTCCGGGAGTTTCCTAGGTTGTTTCCTCCATGGACTCATGAATCATGGTGTGGGAGCTGGCATGGTTTTGTTCGGCAAAATATTCTTTGAAAAAGAATGCATCGTTTTAAAGGTATATATTGTTTTGCTTCTTGAGTTGTAGGTTGTGATTTTTAGGGGTTCCCCTGGTGAGGAAACTGACACCATCGAAGGCTTTCTCCAAAGATTTCCTAAGTTATAAAAATACCATGAGGCATAATGAAGGTATAAGGAGGAATGTGTATAGAGTCGGCCTTTTAAATACTTTTGATCGTTCACGCCATGTGACGCAGCCAATAAATACAATAAAATACAATTAGGGATACGCATCCAATGGAAACTGTTATTGCTCTTTTTTACAATATATTTTGTGCCTGATTAATGGAATTATATGCGCAGAATATAGTGACTTTGCGTGTCAAATCACGTGCAAAATCCTGTTTGTCGATTCATGGCATCGACTGCGCAGTACTTTTTCTTACTATGCGGGCACTTGGCGCAGGCTCTGCACGTTTCTGCGAGTGGTGTTGTGCCTTGCTCGTGACACCACACAGAGCGCATTCGAGGCCTGCGCAGAGGGCGGAGTAGGGGGTGGAACTCAGAAAATGAGGACAAACAAGGTAAAAGGTGGGCACTGTGAGGGCGTCCCGCAGGCAGTCCATAGCACGCCCACAAATGCGCACGACAAAGCATATTCAGGGTTGTGACCACGCAACCTCTTGCCTGGGAAATGGCCATGCAAATCCCTCAATCTCTATGCCACCCAAAGGCAGGCGTATAGACACATGCACATAGAAATCGTACCACGAAGGTGGGTTTGCATGTCGTATTTGGGGGGTGTGCGTACGCAGTTGGGGTACCAATCGAACTTAGGGGTGCGCATATGCAGTGTAGCGGTGTGCAGGAACGGTTTACAGTGTTTTGCATGCATATTTTTTGTGTTTTTCTCGAGTTACGAAGTGTCGTACGCATATTGTTGGGGTGCCAGTAACAGTAATGGGGACCCCGTGCAGGGTCCCCTGGATGCAGGCCTGCCTGCGGGGGACCGCACGCACTGTTTGAAGGGTGCATCTATTTGCGCCTAGGGGAGCCCGCAAAGGTGGCTGTTCTGGCTGTTTTTGCTTTGCGTGGGTGCATGTCGGGGGCATTCCGGGCACGACTTGCGTATATGGTTAGTTTGCAAAAACAATTGAATACGCATAGCGCGCATTTTTTATTTTGTGTGCAGACTCGTGCAGTGTCATTCTTGGTGCATGGCCCTTGCAGGATAAATGCACACTTTTCCATAAACCAGGACCTTTATGTATTATTGTGCCAAAAATGTATCATGGGCACAAATTAGTAGTTTGCGCATTAACCCAAAAATCTAATAAATTAGGTTAAATAGATGAGTAAGTACTAGCTTTATGAACTAAATACTTGTAATGGAAAATAAACTCATTCATGCAATCCATGGATGTCAATTTAGGATTGCTAATGCAGCAAGCTGCTAATACTGGCAATCACTTTGGTACCCATCTCACTGCATCTGTCAGATCTGGGCTACTGGCTGTCTCCGCCCAAAGAGGTCCCATGAGGAGAGGTTCTGGGCAGGGAGAGGCAGAAATGGGTGGGAATAGCCATAGGGATTAGCATGGCTATGGGCAGTCAATGGGTGGACTCATAACCAAAAAACACCTATAAACTGTGTGACCTTCCTCAAATGCCATTTCTCTGTGTCCCTCATCATATGCTGCCGTTCCTCCCTATGTGTACTCAAATCTGTATTTGAATGCAATAGTTTGGGCTTAATGGGTGTCGCAAGCAACACCTACTGGTCCAAACTAAGAAAAAAAGTACTGCACTCTCTTCCAGCTTTTCCACCCACTTACGCCAATAAAGTGCCATATGTTTATCTTTTAAGGCATCCTAGCTCTCAATTCAAGGTAGCCTTCCATCTCTTAATCTAAGGGCCACCTAGTTGTGATGAAGAAAACAACATTTTTCAGAAAGTAATCAAAGACTGGGGTCCTCATTAAACAGTAGGCGATAAGGGTTTACCGGTACCGGTAAATCCTTACCGCCTTACTACGAGGTCCCTTTGCGGGTTGGGCAATTTAACGGCTGCTTTTTGCAGGCGTTAAAAACCAACCCGCAAAGGGACCAGTGGAGCTAATTACGGTACCGCAATTTGCGGTACCGTAATTAGCGCCTTCCCCTTTCCCATAGAGCCCTAGGGGGCAAAAATGGGAATTGGGAAGGGCAATGGTGGAAGGGGGAATTACCGCCCCGCCAACCTTGGAATGGGGCGGTAATTACCCTTTCCACCAAGGCGGTGCCGGTATTTTACCGGCATGAACCATGGCGCTAATAGCGCCATGGTTCTCCGCCTACCATGTAATGAGGCCCTATGCCTCATTACGTGTTTGGTGGTATGTGGGCAGATCTGCCCAGGTAACGTCAAATTGTAAAACCCTTACCGCCACTTGGTCCTGAGGAATTACCGCCGGATTATAAGTGGTGGTGGCATAGTTAATCCTAGTTTTTCTAGAGTCCATTGGACCCTGTGGGGCTTTCTCGGCAGAATTACCGCTGTGCTAGTTCCACAGATTGTTTGCAGAAAGTGGGAGGATTTAACTCCAGCATGTTGCTGGAGGTAAATCCTTCACTCCAGAGCCATACTTGTATTATGGTGGGGCTGGAAAAGTGGTGGTTATTCCGTTACCACCAATTCTTTCCTGCACTGCCATACTTGTAATGAGCCCCTTACACAAATGTTTTCAATGGGACTTTCCCATGTTAAATATTTTTTGTAAATCAGACCCTACGGCTCTATAGCAGATGCTAGTTAATAAACCCTTACAACAGCAATTGTATTAAAAGGACTCTATTTGGAATGGCAGATTTTTTGATAGAACTGCTACATAGGCTGTGCTGGCTGGTGTTACATGACTTCCTAGATACACATCTGGAGCCAGAATACAGAAAATGTGCACTTGTGCATGAGATGTTTTGTACGGCATTAGCACAAGGGCAACGTTTTCCCTAGTGCAAACCCACTGGAGGCCACATGAGGCAACACTAGCACCATGACTAGTGCACTTTTATATGATATTAGAACTAGGACAAGAACAACCCTAGTGCAAAAAACATATACTATCAGTGCATTTTTGCACCAGGGCAAAGTCTGTCCCTACGCTAAAACCATTCTTTATCAGCAGTAGGGCAATCTTTGCCCTGGTGAAAACGTTTTTTGCACAAGGGAACACTATGACCTATTGCTAATACTATGCAAAATTGTACTTGTAATAGTGCACAGATTTTCTGATATGGCCCAAATGTTCATGAACTAGAGAAAACGTTGCCCTAGTGCTAATATTGTGCAAAATTGCACTTGCACCAGAGCAACGTTTCTGCAATCCGGCCCCAGGGACTCCATGTCACATCACCTACTGTAGTAAATGGATGATCCAATCCTGGTTTAGCATGCTCCTAAGAGCCGGCTACTCACGATCCGCATGTGAAGCAATTTGGTATACAGTAGGTAATCTCTTAGTTGATTCCCACCTTGTGGCTAAAGTGGACCCACTCTTTACAAACCTGCTATACTGCAACTTCCCTGACATCAACGACCCCATGAAGCCATACGACCATGCACCAGAAAACCACACTACAGCAATCACTTTGGAGAAAAAAACAACCAGCACAAATTGACTTGGGCTTTCTGACAACATTACCTTTGGAATGTAGGGAAGGCTGTCTCAGAATGAACCTTCACTTCATGTGGCGAAGAAGAGGACATCTACGTAGAAAGGGCAACAACACCTTCCCATGTGAAAAAAACACAGAGGTCCTTATAGTAGACGTGTAATGGCCAGGATCAGACTTGGTCATAACTTCAGGCACCAATGAAAAAGTGGCCCACAATTGCAAATGGCAAATCATTCCTTTTGTGACACTCTTTGAATAGTACCCAAGGGGGGGGGGCTTTTTGATAAAATGTGATGCAAATTGTGCATTTTTAAGAAATATGTATTCAGCAACACTGGTCAAAAGTACTAGCCACATAGTGAATTAACTGATCAAACTGGCCCAAACTGGGCAAAAAACTGGCCCACTTTGACAAACAAATGGGCCCACACCAGCATTTTGTGTTTTTGGCTCTGCATAAACTATTACCCTATAGGCCAGTCCGAGCATGGAAATAGCTTACTGCAGCTGTGGTTTCAATGGCAGATCCACTGATATGCACGTGTTATACATAGCTTTCTGTTTTGTCTCTGACTTAAGTCTTAATGGACTCTTGAATGTTATCTAGGTTGTCCTGTATAGCGCCTGTCTGCCACTATCGATTACCTCGCTGCGCTTAGCTCTTTTAAGAAAAAGAGGGGTTGGGTTCATTATTGGGACAGTGGGAAAGGCAGATGCGAAATCTGTGCTGGTGATCAGTGCAGGTCGGACATACCGGGTACCTAAGTGCCAATCAGCTTTCTATGGGTTTGGCGGGTAAACTTTGGAGCATGTTATGTGATTTGATTACAGGACAGTGGCTACTTTGCCTCCCTATGAGAGTAGACACCATTATATGGGATATCTTTAAAGCATGTTGTGTGACTGCCAGATACGTTGGCATCTGCCATGCTGCCATGATAATAATGCTTGCCTCCTGCTAATGTCTGAACTTCTACACTACTTATTGCTTGCTGAAGATTTGGTTGGGCTGCACAATCCCCTCTTTGCAACATGTATCTTTGTTATGTTGACTCTAGGATATGCAAAAAGCATGCAGTAGCACAGCAATGAAGGCCTGTATTCGTGATGTGGGTATAAAATCGCACCCGTAACTGATACTTCATACCTACGAGGATAATATATTTCATTGTAGTGGACAGAGAGGCGATGAATGATGCTGGCATGGAAATAACATTAGCTCATCACTTCTGCGTCAAATGTCAGTTTTATCTGAAACTTCAATGTATAAGGATAGAATGCATGGATCTTGAATGGAAAAAAGTTGAATGGCAAAGGATGGAATTGCTTTCTATTGCATTATGAGTACAGTATCACCGGATAAGTTAGGATGAATGGTTACAAAAAGTGAAAATAAACTGTCATGTATTTTTTTTCTATTAAAAAATAAGTGTTCATTTAACCTCTACCTTGCTTTCCTCAACCCTAGCTGAACATTTTTTTCAGCCAGCTTGTTTAAAGGGGGTTAACCCGTCACCACCCACTTTATATTGAAGGCGTTAGCTCCCAGCTCCACCTTAGACTCACCTATTAACTTTCCTGCAATGATGTTCCTGACTGTCTCCCCGCTCTACCCTCTTTATGCTGCCCCTGGAAGGCTATTGTAACAGCAAACGTGTTTGTCCTTTCTGCATTCTCAAATTGGAGATGGCATGGTTTCTCTTTTTCTATATGTATATTGAGTAGTGAGATCATATTTCAACTATCTGAAGTAGGTAATGGAGATCTCTTGGGGTTTCCCAACTTTTTATCCGAAATACACTTTTGCTGATTTTTATTTTGCTGATTGTTCCACTTTTTTTTCATCACAAATTGCGACCTTTTCACCCCATCCTCTATATATATGGGACCCCCAACTTACCATCTTAATTTTTGCAGGGAAATACTCGGGAACAACTGCAGGACAAAAACATTGCTAAAGGTGTATTTGGGACAAAAGTGTGGAATACAGGTAACTGACCCATGCCTTCACTGACTCCCCTGGCAAATTCCACACCCCTTATTCAGCTGGGTCAAGTGTGGTGACCCTGACAAAGGGGCTGAGCGAGAGAAAGATGAATAAAGCACATCGTCATATGTGCCTAACCCCAGTAGGACTGGTCACGGTCATGATTGACAGTCATAATGGCGTCATAATGGCGTGATGGATACATAGCAGACACAAGCTCCAAAAAGACCTTCCATATGCTGATAATCTATCCCAAAGGCCACCAAAAAGTCAGCGGTTTTCTGAATTTCCGACATGTTTGGCTCAACCTTCCACCCATAGGGCCTCATTACGAGGTGGGCGCAAATGTATACCGGGCACCGTTAAGGACATCGGTGCCGGTAATCCCTTTGCGCCCTATTCCGAGGTCCTGTAGCGGGTCCCTTCCTTAACGCCTGGTTTTACCAGGCATTATGGACAGGGCCCGTTAAGGGACTTCCGAGCTAATAACGGTACCACAAACTGCGGTACCGTTATTAGCGCTTTCCCCCTTCCCATTGAGCCCTATGGGCGCTGAAATGGGAATGGGGAATGGCTTTTTCAATAGGGACTTACCGGTCCCGCAAAGGTCAGAATAGACCGGTATGTCCCCATTGAACGAGGGCGGACTCGGTACCGGTATTGGAGGTAGTCATGGCGCTAATAGTGCCATGACTACCTCCAACCTCGTAATGAGGCCCATAGTGTCGATATTTTTAGATCAAGTTCATGGTCGAAGTGCTTTTCATATATTCTATAATTACATATTGCAAAGGAAGCAGCATTAATGTACATGCAAGCTCATTTCAAAAGCACTCCAATAAGGAAACCGCCCTTTTGTCTCATAAAGTGCATAAATATGTTTTCTGATTGGTGACTACTGTAAACCACTGCTCGCTTATGACAAATTAAAATCCAGTTAAATAGCTGACAAGTAATTTAGTAGTCTCCGCCAAGGTAAATGTGGTAGTGTAATGCATGCTCTTACATTACAAGTTGAAAAGGCGGCCAGGTGCATGTTGCTTACCGTGATTTATGTTTGCACGGGTGATTGGGTAAAGATAAAGGGTTGGCATTGTTCTGGCTTAAAAGTGTGGGAACCTACAATGTTTGTGTAAATTAATTAGGACTCGCTCATGACGACGGGAAATTATGTGGGTTTTTTGCCAGACTGCTTAGCCTAGCAAAATACATTTAGGCAAACAGGATGAAGTCTATTATTAAAAATAATACTGATAAAACATCACTTGTACGAGATATGCTAGTCAGGACTGTAATGGGATCATGCTTGCAGGCTATCTAAATAACTGTTCATTTTAAACGAGGGGTATCTTGGACGGTCTCACTGTCCTAAAATCCATGTGAATTGGAATGTTTAACTTGTTACTGGAAATCCGATACCAAAGACTTACCATTGCCAAAGGCCAGTTGACAACCAATGAAGAAACCTGATCTTGATGTGTGCATGGCTATGATACCCTGTATATAAACCGAATTCCTATTGTCCTAAATTCATCATTTTAAATTGTGATTTGTTTGTTAAACATTATTTTTCCTTGATTCATGGAATATTTACCCGGTTCAAAGTGAAATTGCACTGTTGAAAAGTGACTGCACTGCCGACACAAACCCTAATTCGTGGAACCGTGCAAAGTGTATTTTTGCAGTGTAAAGTCCGGGCAAAGTCAGCGCATAGTCATTTTTTCAATACAAAATGACTTTGCCGTGAATTTGCATGGGAAAAATACACTTTGCACGGTTGCATGAATCAGGGTTTGTGTCGGCAGTGCAAAGTCACTCTTCAGCAGTGCAAAGTCACTTTGAACCAGGCAAATATTGGAGAGGTGGAGCCAAGTACGCCCAACCAAAGCTCCTCTCCCATGATGCCAATATGTTGGGAACCAGAGTGTGAGACACGTGCATTACCAGTGAGAATACCTGTACCTAAGAGAATACTGGAAGTAAGATTCCTATTGAGAAAGCCGTATGTGCATACATGACAATATGATGGCCATTTGAATGATATCCCGGATCAAGTGGGAAAACCGAGCAAAAGAGCAGATTGGTGACATCACAGAGAAGTGGAGCTGACGCGCCTAGAAGAACTGCAGAGGCAAGAGAACATAAACAACCTATAGGCTTTAAAGAAGAGATGCCAAAGATGAGCAACATTTCGGGCTCAAGATGATGATGTTCATGCTACAGAATATATTAAGTCGTTTCACAATTGTACAGAAGCAGAAATGCAAGTAGACAAAGTATTCTTTAAGATTGATTATGTAGTGAATAGATTGCGGCGATGCACCAATGTATATGTATAAGGAATAAATAGACTACAGATATTCCACAATGCACTTTTAGCAGAGCTGGATTCCGTGAACAGGAAGACTTTCTCAGTGTGTCGCTGTAAGAAATTGAAAGATGAACCATGGAGGTGAATCAAAGAAGGCTTGGTTGGATCAACACCATGAAATCAAGGCCACCTTGGGCTTGGATATGCGTACAAACAATTATAGAACGTGTGAAAGAACAGAACTCCTGTCTCTAGAGAAGGGCGAAAACATTGAAGACGTCAGAGGTTCACTGAATACTAGTATTTTATTTTAAATGCAGTAAGACTGGAAAATCATGGTCTGCAGTCACGTGGACAGATGCAAATAGACACAAGGATGAGTTGTATCGAAACCAAGAAGGCAGAGTAAGCTATACTCTCTCTTCTTCTCAAGCACAGAGATCAGTCCCAAGGCCAATCTTCAAAGGGCTAATTGACTGGCAAACCACAAGGATGATGATGGAAGTCAGATTATTTTGTGGGAAGCCATGGTTATCATCAGCCCACTGGCACCTGGATTCCAGCCTGCGTGCTGCTTATGCATGTGGAATATTACAGAGGGGTACAAGGGTGCCAACCAATTGTAGAGGGACACGTGATAGAGGACCCTATAGATTGTGTAACCAATGGGATGTTGTGTATTTTTTGATGTTCAGAATTACCTGCACTAGGGGAGGGCTTAGTTGCCCACCTGATGTTAGATACCCAATCACTTTCTCTGACTAGTATGGAACATATATCTAGATGTCCCTTTTAAGCATATCACCATTTCCAATAGGTTTTTAGTTTGCAATGTAGATAGACGTCAATGATGACGTGTTTGTAGTACATAACCTTCTTTTTCTATGTGTTGAATTGAGTGTGAAGAACAAGCGAACACGTTGATGTTCATTGTAACGCCCTGCCTTAGATAATTTAAATTAAAACACTCACATTTTGCCAACTTCCCGAGTCAGTTTTGATTATTGATGTGTGAGAAATTCAGAATCTCAATCCAGTTCAAATTATTGCTACCCCCTCTTAAAGGGCTGGGTCGGTCACCCCAGTTCAACATACAGAAAAACAGGACCGCCATGTTTAAGAAAGTCAAACTCCCTACATTTATAATGAGCTTATTCCAGAGGGGTATGAAAGTGTGATGTGGCAGGTGATGTTTGAACTGACAGGGGATACACCTGCTTATAACATCTCTAGGGAAGGCTGTGGGGTATGGACCTATGGATGGGCTCCATGGTTTAACAAAATGTGGCATAAGGCAAAGGTGCAAATGAGGACAGCCATCTGGCGACATCAGGGCTTCTGGGTTCAACTAAAGCAAGTTGCTTAGGCAATAGCAGGCTAACGGCCTTACAACGCAACACTGAAACGGCCCCTACCCGGTGGAGGCACTAAAGGGGCTAATACTTCCAAGTTGAATTACAGTTGCCACCGCAATTAACTGTATATTATCCGCCTGATTATGAGTTTCTGTTACTCCCCATTCTGAAATCCGACAGGGGAAGGGAAGTAATACCTCTCTGGAAATTCCACCAATGGTATTATCGCCATTGTTTTGTGCTGCACTTGTTGCATATGCTGGAGGTGTTACTGCCTTATGCGTTTCATAACTCATAATCAGGAGGAATGAAAAAATAGAAGGTAATACCATTAACATCCGATTTTTCAGCTGTAAAGACCATAGAACCAATGGCAGAGAAAGAGCTAAATGGTTAATGTTGGTGATATAACTAAGGCTCTCCTTGGACATGGTTTCTGTTGCTTTCTTTTGGTTCTCCAAACCCCACTAGCCGTAGGTATCAGGAATGTGGAATAGCAGTGCTTTTTGATGAAACCCTATAACATAAACATTGGAGAATAATGATTTTGGCAGCCAAGTGTGTGCTCCCACAGATAAATACATGAGTATTTTGGAAGTGGGCAGTATTTCATGAAATTAAAAGCAAGCTGGAAGTCTTGGCCCAGCAGCATATCTAATTATATAACATATTTCAAAAAGGTAGCAGGCGCTCCCCTCTAGAAAGAACATGGCATGATAACCTGTTCTGAGATGAGAGTTTGCAGCACACGCTTTTTGCTCACTGTACCTTTCACAGATGGAAAATAACTATTTGCATATCAGTCTTTATCCCGCCCACATGGGCAGTCCAGCACCGAAATGCTATGGCAATCCCTCTCTGAACAAGAGTACCAACAGCAACCCCATACACGTGCCTCAGCCTTGTTGGGCCACATCAGTGACGTGAAGCGGTGCCTCTCTGAGCACAGTGAGCAGGGATTCCACATCTGGTTCCCCAGGTAACTCAGGGTGACCAACCAAAAGTTCCTTGCAAATATTTCCAAAAGGTAGCAGGCACTCCTCTATGGAAAGAACATGGCATGATAACCTGTTCTGAGATGAGAGTTTGAAGCACACGCTTTTTGCTCACTGTACCTTTCACAGATGGAAAATAACTATTTGCACATCAGTCTTTATCCCGCCCACATGGGCAGTCCAGCACCGAAATGCTATGGCAATCCCTCTCTGAACAAGAGTACCAACAGCAACCCCATACACGTGCCTCAGCCTTGTTGGACCTCATCAGTGACGTGAAGCGGTGCCTCTCTGAGCACAGTGAGCAGGGATTCCACATCTGGTTCCCCAGGTAACTCAGGGTGACCAACCAAAAGTTCCTTGCAAATATTTCCAAAAGGTAGCAGGCACTCCTCTCCAAAAAGAACATGGCATGATAACCTGTGCTGAGATGAGAGTTTGAAGCACATGCTTTTTGCTCACTGTACCTTTCACAGATGGGAAATACCCATTTGCATATCAGTCTTTGTCCCGCCCACATGGGCAGTCCAGCACCG
Organism: Ambystoma mexicanum; assembly: GCF_040938575.1. Taxonomy (NCBI): domain Eukaryota; kingdom Metazoa; phylum Chordata; class Amphibia; order Caudata; family Ambystomatidae; genus Ambystoma; species Ambystoma mexicanum. The sequence goes on along the minus strand of NC_090932.1, from coordinate 767,808,078 downwards.
AAATGCTATGGCAATCCCTCTCTGAACAAGAGCACCAACAGCAAACCCATACACGTGTTTCAGCCTTGTTGGGCAGCATCAGTGAGGTGAAGCTGTGCCTCTCTGAGCACAGTGAGCAGGGAGTCCACATCTAGTTGCCCCCAGGTAACTCAGGGTGACCAACCCCAGGTTCCTTACAAATATTTCAAAAAGGTAGCAGGCGCTCCTCTCCAAAAAGAACATGGCATGATAACCTGTGAGAGTTTGCAGCACACGCTTTTTGCTCACTGTACCTTTCACAGATGGGAAACATCCATTTACATATCAGTCTTTGTCCCGCCCACATGGGCAGTCCAGCACCGAAATGCTATGGCAATCCCTCTCTGAACAAGAGTACCAACAGCAACCCCATACACGTGTTTCAGCCTTGTTGGGCCTCATCAGTGAGGTGAAGCTGTCCCTCTCATATTATATAATATACTAGTGAGGAGCAATATATACTTCACTTTATAATGACATTTTAAAATTAGGAATATGTCCTTCATTTTGGCAAGGCACCTTTTATTTTTGGCTTTAAGGTGATGGTTTAAACACTGCCTATAAACTAAAACTATTGGCATGGCATGTGAAGATAGGAGAGAAATGGAATGTTAGGAAGGATACAAAGCATGTGGGTATTGTTTTGATTTTTACCCATTCATTGTCTACCCCTGGCCATGCTAGTCGCTACGGCACAGGTCTGCAACCTTTGGCTCTATAAATGTTTTGTACTACAACTCACTTGAGCCCTAGCCAGCTACATAAATAGGGAGGGATCATGGGAGTCATAGGGCCTCATCACGACTTGGGCAGTAACGCCGGCGCTATTAGCGCCGGCGCTATCTGCCCTACCGCCGACCTCCCCGGCGCTAATAGCGCCGGATCACGAGTTCGACTGTAATGTTAATCCCCATTCCCCATTGAGCCCATTCGGGAATGCCCCATTCCCCGTTGGGCTCAATGGGGAAATTTCACGCTAATACCGCTGGCGGATTTCCCGCCGGCGGTATGAGCATGAATTTTCGGTGGATTTCCCCCCAGCTCAGAGCTTGGGCGAAATCCGCCGAAGTCCTGATTTGCCGGACCCTTAAATCCAGCGGTAATAGCGCTACCGCCGGATTTAAGGGTTACCGCCAAAGTCGTGATGAGGCCCATAGTCTAAAACATCTGCAGACCCTTGCAGGCTATTCCCACTCAGCCCATCTCTGCCCCAAACAGATACACCAAGGTTCCAATTTGCCTAGCTCTATGTTCCTAAGTGGATAAATTTTTTCAAATGGCCTAATCTGAGAGGTTATGCAGCTCCTGGTGAAATAAAAATATCATAAATACATTTATCTTCAACCACTTGATTTATAAGCAATATGTCTATCCTTACGTCTGTCTCATTGTACGAAATGTAGTGTTATCTCATGTATAGGAATTAGACAGATATACACTGCCATCACATACCATGGGGCTAACACCATTTTCCAGCTATTGCCATGTTATATAGTCAGGTAGTACCACTATGGCAGTGCCTGGAAAATGTCTAATCCATGCCTATACAAAACCCCAAACTGTTGGTTTTGCCAATGCTTGTAAAGTAAGCTGTGATGTGTCATTCGGCAGCCTATAGGTTGATATTTCTTTTAAATTCCTCTGGCCATTGAAAAAGCTAGTGCCATAGTGAAAATGCTACTTCTTATTCCAGGCTCATTTAGTATTTGACTTTTGGATGTAGTCTGTAAACCTACCAAAGTGTGAGAGGAAACCTGTTTCACAATATCAGAGCAAGGCTTGGGCTCATAAGCAGAGTCTGTATAATTAGACTTTAAGGCCAATTTAAAGTTGTATTGATTATTGGGATGAAAAAAAAATGTTATGCACTTGAAACACAGTATCATCGTTTTTAATGTATTTTCATTTTTCATTCTAGTTGTAAATATCTGCAACACTTGATTCACAGTCTAGCACTATTTCTGGAAGTTGGGGAATTTTAGGAAATGTGGTCTGCATGGAACATGTGTTGGATCAGATTATAGAATCTTTGCCCTGTTTCTAAAAACACTAGGACATATTTGAAAATTATAGCACCATGCGGATTGGCATGGTTCAAGCACTAGGGTTACAATCTTCCTACTGCTAAACACATGCACTTTCAAAGCATTTGTGCACCAGGGAAAGGTTTGCACTAGTGCTAATACAATAAAATGCATTGGAAATGTATATTTTGTGCTCTAAGGCAATTTTCACCCAGGATGTTATACTATGGCAAACTGCAATGGTTTTCTAATATGTCCCAGTGGTTTTAGAAATAGGACAAACTGCCCATAGTGCAAATATCGTGCAACTTTGTACTTGCCCCGTTGCAAAGTTTCTGTAATCTGGTCCATGGTTGGCAGATATGGTTCTGTGATGACAATTGCAGTTGACCTCGTAGAAAGAGATACCAATGAAAGCAATATATACATCCCTGCAGCCAGACTAATCGCTAACATGTATATATATATACTAGTGTGAGAGCGTGTGTAAATGGGCCAAAGTGTAGATCTTCATTGACACTGTAGGACCACTACATTGTAAAGGGATTCAATCAGGCGCACACCCAAGTCTCGCCCAGCATGTAGTGTGCAAATGAAACCCTTATTCATTTTTAACTATAAGTTCAATATTCTGAACGATATGCCACTCATATCACACCCTTCTCAAAATACCCACCCGGTCACACTGAACCAGGAATCAGGTTAGTTTGTAACAGTAAATATTTATTTAATTATTTAGAATTTAAAATCACAATATATTTTTAATAGGTAACAACAATCACCAATGAATAATATCTTTAATGCACTGGGAATCAGGTAATGAACACAAAAGAATGCAGCAAAGAAAAGAATACTTTTTGTTTGGTTTGGAATAGATAGCACTATGGTTAGAGGTTCCCCCTGCAACACCTTTCAACCCACCAATAGCGATTTAAATAGATGTGAGGAGAGAGCAGGTACTCAGGAATAACACAGACCAAACAGAATATCACTCCCACGTTTCCGCTTAAACACAAGAGAAAAAACGGATTGGACTTTTCAACTGTCAAGATGCCTTTGAAACTGGCTGAGCAAACACACTAAATGTGGTCACAAATGCTTAAATTATTATATATTTCTACGGGAGCCAATTTGAACAGATGCAAGCAAGCACAAGCAATGATTTAATCAAAAGAAAACACTTGGAATCTCAAAGGCCAAGTAGGAAATAATTTAAAGGCAATTCACACGTGTAAAACTTTTTCAAAATGTAATTTGCGGCAAACATTTACAAAGCGATTTTTGATAAAAATATGTCAACCACACTGTTTTGCAATGTGATCTCGAGTTGTGGATGTAGCTAAGGATGTTAGGTATAAGTGGGAGTTGAAATCTCGTTTCTATCTTAAAAACTGAGGGAGTTATAGAGACTTATATATTTTTCACCACTTCTGATAGCAAGTTATGAGTCTCTAAAAATGTTCATTACATATTCTTTAACAGCAAATGGTCCGCCTTTTGTCTCTCTAGGAGCTCAAGGAGTAGACCCCTCCCTTGGGATTTTCTTCAGCAAGCCAAGTTTACGACCTCTTCACACGTCCATGTCCTTGCCTGGAGAATCTGCCATTGTTCAGTCCCTGGCTGCAGACAAAAGTCTGTCCTACCCCACAATTATCATATGTCAGTGAGTATCTACTGAGAGGAATGCCCTCCCCTTGGGTGGAAACCTGTTTTTCAACATCTGGCAGGCCCAGCCAGGCTAGTTCATTCTTAATTTTTTTTTTAACTTGAAATCCAACATGAAACAAACTTAGTTTTAGACCACTTTGAAGTTTAATCAGGAGAGCCTAAATGACAGGGGCTGTCATTCAGAGGTAGCCCAGTGTGGCTGCACACAGATTTTTGACAGGAACTGTCATTCACAGGCAATCCAGTTTTGCTGAGAAGGTGTATTGCTCTTAACGTTTCAGGACTGTGTACATTCACAGTGCTTCCTTAGGTTAAATGAATTTTAGTGTCAAGCAAGATTTTGAGTGTTGGACAGTGTTTTGTACAGGCATTTTGAAGTTTCAGCAGCCAAGTAAATGTAATTTAATGGCGAATTTTGGAGTTTCACTTGCAAAGCGCTGCTTCTCCCTCTGTACTCCATGTCTACTTGTCATGGAGCCGACTGGCACTTTTTCTGCAGTGTGTGCTCTGTTCCACCACACATGCACCATGGGTGGCAGGTTGTGCAGCCATCTTTTTTGTGTGTTAAAAACATGGTTTTGGAGGTTTTGGCGCACCTAAGGTTTTTGCCGCCATTTTACTGTTTCTTCCACCATAGATAGTAGAGTGATGCTGCATAGTATAGCAGAGTGGGTCAATACATCCCACAACATATCCTAAGGTAACAGCTCCCTCTAGTGGTGATAACAGGCAAGGCTAGTGCATCAGACAAACATACACGGACAAACATACATCTGGCCCTTTATTATATTGTTAGAAGATTTTTTTTTATTATTGTGATTTGGTTCGCGTATAACCTGCCACAACAAATAAACAACATGCCTGTGAGAATACAAAAAACACAGTCATTAAAAAAAACTTTATTAATCCAGTAAACATTTCATAAAAACAAGTTTGAAATTTCCTCCCATAAAGTAATCACAGATAAGATCAGGGAGACGTATCTGCTTCCTGTCATTCTTAGCCAAAATGCTTCTGTCTTCAAAAAAGTAATATAATGTATATATCTATATAAAATATTCTCTCTAAAAAAGTCGATTCCTTCACAATATATCATACAATGTTTTACTGGCTGTATAGGATAGGCTTGTTTAAAACTCTACAAAGGCATTTGTATCTATAACACCTTCCACATGTATAGGCTCCAATCTATTAAAACTTAAAAAAGAAATCTTCATGTTGTTCGGGAACAATGTCATGGAAGCCTGGTTTGGCATAATGTGGGAAAGATCTTTATATATTCTGTAGACAAGTTCTTCTAATTTTCAGTTATATTTTAGATACCAATCCAAAATGTAGGATTTTTTTATTACCTTCTTTACATTATAAAGATTGAATCAGCACACATTTATGATTTGTGGGCTGCAACGCCAATGACAAGGCTTCAACCTGCAGCAAAAATGTGGGCTAAGCGAGATGAACGCAAACTATTCAAAATATTTAAATAATAGTCCATATATTGACAATAAGGCAAACAATGACCTCTCTGTTTCATTTCATGGCATTCATCATCTTGCTTTCTCTATGTGACTGAGAGCTTGCACAATAAGCAGAACAGAGTTGGAGGAGGGAAGAGGGGATTTACCTTAGAAGGCAATGAAGGTACTTTAGAAATAAAGTCTTTGGTGCTTTTGGGTTTGCAGCATGATACGTAGAATGCCACATTCTCACATGCTGCCATCATGTGTAACACTCAAGATGTTATATCAAAATAAGTGACCAAATTCTAAATGTTGGCTTTTAAAATGCCTGATGGGAGTACAAAGTACAGGTTCTAAATAAAAAAATATGCCATTTCAAGAGTGTCTGTCCGAACACAATGATGGCTTGTGGGGCTTGCCCTGTGCTTAGGGAATTACAGGTACCCATAAGGTAGAATGCATGTTTGCCTACAAGTTTAACATAAATATCTGAAATGCAATTGCTTGGCATTGGACAAGATAGCATAAAGTTTTAATTGTCACAAACATATGATTTGTGGACTGCAACATCAATAACAAGGCTTCAGCCAGTGTTGCACAGAACATTTGTGTGGAGGGTGAAAGTAAATTATACAGAATATTTAAAGGCGAGTTGAAATATTTGCCTTAAAGCAAAGAATTACCTCTATGTTTCATGTGATCACACTCAACTTCTTTCTTTGTGTGACTTAGTGCCTTTAAGATGCGTGGAGCTTGAAGATGGGACAGGATTTAACTGCAAAAGGAATGGAATTGACTGTAGAACACATTTCATGTGGTGTACTTGCATTTGTAGCACAACCTATAGAAAGATTAATTCTGACATGCTGCTGTCACACGCAACACCCTGCATGTTTAATAATATAAAGTGACAACATCTGGAATGTAGGCTTTTAAAATACCAAATGGATGTATAAATTACACGTTTTGAACATAACGCTCCCATTTCACAAGTGTGCCCCCCATTGTACTACTGCATTTTGCGGTACTTGTGGTCGCACTTGTGTTGGCTGTATCTGGGATTGTACTACCTGTTGTGGTTGTTGCATTTGAGGCTGTACTACCTGTTGTGCTTGCAGCATTTGCAGCACTTTTGTTTGCTGATTCTGCATTTAATCCTGTACGTTACAGTCTGGTGGTACAGCGCTATACAGTGGTGGGTATGCCGATCCCCTGTTGGGCCACATTTTGTTGCATGCCTCCCCTGATTCTACAACCCTGTGAAATGTGGCCCAGTTTCCCGTATGTCCATCACTGTGCTGGAGGACCTCCGAACCGTGGTTGCCTCTGTTAAACCCTTGTGCCTGTGTTGCTTGGAATCCAACCCTCTGCCTCTGGGTACAAAGCTTCTCGACCAGGGGTATTCATTATAGTCCCCTCTTCCTGAAAAGTTCCCATTGGACCCTGGCTGCATCTGCTGTGCTTCCTGTATGGTGTGGTTCTCCCCACTATTTGTTAATATGGCTCCTTCTACTGCCAATTTTGACAGTTTTGTTTGGACCAACTTTGCCTCTTCTATCTTTGTTTCCTCAACCTTCTTAATGTCCTTCTCTTTGTTTAGTCTGCAATGATGGACAATAGTCAATTGTATCTGATGCCATGGCTTTGCCTCATGCCGCACAATTTCCTTTAACTGTCTCTGTACTTCTTTGGCGAGACCCTGACCTAAAATGTGATAAAAAAAATGGTTCTAATTTTGTCTAAATGTTCCCTCGTTTCTAAATGCCATTTCTCCTGAATGTCTTGTATGTAGGCAGCAGGGTCTTCATCTGGTCCCATTTTTCCGCGTCATTATAGCACTCCTGTCTGAAGTTCCCTTCAAACGTCCCCTCTGCAATTATTAAAAGGTGTCCCATCATGGCGTGCATTTAAAGCTGTTAGCCCAGGATACTCTGCTTGTTTCCAAATGTCATTTGATTGCTGGTTGTAATCCTGTGGTAACATTTGTGTTCCTTGCAAAGATGTGCACCAAGCTTTTTTCCTTAGAGGATTGTATTTTCTCTGTCTGATTGTCTGGAGGTCTGCCTTATAGTAGTTTTCCTCAGACCTTTGGACGAGTGCCTGGGACTGCACCAGGTGCATAATCCCAAGCAGCATTGAGTGCAGTGGACATTCACGTTTTACAAATTGTTCACATTTTATCCACACCGCAGAATTGTGATTGTTCACTCCAAAGTCTACATGGGTTCATGAAAACCCTTGCCATTTGGTCTTACTAATACATCTCAAGTACTACATTTTGTATGAGTTTGCATTGTCATTTTGGTACCTGGTTTCTTACTTGAACTCCCAGAAACATTTTGTATAGAATAGACTGAGCAATTTAGTAAGATATATTGGGCCTTATTACGAGTCTGGTGGTGCAGCAAATAAGAGGCAGTAATTCTATTACTGCCATTTCTGTTTGCGCTATGGTATAACACCGCTTTTGCTAGACCACTGAATTACAAGTTTGACCTTGGGGGATTTACATCCAGAATGATGCTAGTTGTAAATCTTTCCCCCATGCTGTCCTCAAAATGGGGATTTACATCATCATAACACCACTGGTAATCCTGTGGTAATTCCAGGGAACTGTGGGGCAGTAATGGTAAATGACGTTGGAGGTAAATCAGTAGATTTACAAAAGATTTACTGCCAGACTGGTAATGAGACCCATTAATCTCTTGATTTCATCTAAATGTTCAGATCATAATGTAGAAGACGTCTTCTGGCATTCTAATCTGTGGAATAAAGTTGCCTATATAAAAGTATAACGGTATGCATCCTTTAGTGTACCTCAATTTTGTACAGCACACTAGAAGAATAAACTAAAGTGTGTTTTGCAGGTTTAATATTTTCCCACATTTTTTACTGATGTAGCAAATCATTGTACCTCTTGTTTTGGCTCATCTCATTTTTGACTACAGTGGCCTATTTTTATTCCGGACATACTGGGCCTCATTACACGGATGGCGGTGAACCATGGCGCTACTAGCGCCATGGTTCATGCCGGTAAAATACCGGCACTGCCTTGGTGGAAAGGAGAATTACCGCCCTATTCCAAGGTTGGCGGGGCAGTAATTCCCCCTTCCACCATTGCCCTTCCCCATTCCCATTTTTGCCCCATAGGGCTCTATGGGAATAGGGAAGGCGCTAATTACGGTACCGCAATTTGCGGTACCGTAATTAGCTCCCTGTTCCCTTTGCGGGTTGGTTTTTAACACCTGCAAAAAGCAGGCGTTAAATTCCCCAACTCGCAAAGGGACCTCGTAGTAAGGCGGTAAGGATTTACCAGCACCGGTAAAATACCCGTACCGGTAAACCCTTACCGCCATCCGTGTAATGAGGCCCACTGTCTTTTCTATAATGGGAAAGCAAAACTACATTTACTATTTATTTGTTCATTGTTTGCTTGTTAAGCACTTATAGAGCAAGTAAAATTCTCTTTCAAAGCGTCAACAGGGTTAAGGAGGGCACAAGTGACTGAAAACCATTACAAACACAATATTCAAAGCACTGGAGGGAACAAAAGAACAAAACAATTATGCCTTGTGAGTATTCAGAACGTGCAAGCGTAGCAAGGAAGAGGGTAGAGGAGGTACATGCTGGAGAGTCTGAGCTCATGGGTGAGCCACAGTTGAAGTGCTTGAATGTTGAGTGCTACACTGCCTGGAGCCATGTTAGGTGTAAGTGCAAATCTCCAGGGCGGAGGGTGTGCCAAGGTATGTGCTGAGGGTAGACAGGAGCTGGGCCCTTTGTGTTGGGAGGTCAGGGGCCCCTGGGATTCATAAGGGCCCCAGACACCAATCACAGCAACTGTGGGATTAACAGAGGTGGGGAGCCGGGAAAGAGGAGATAAAGAGGAAAGCCTTGAGGAGCTTCCGGAATTTAAGAAGGTCCTGCTCAAGGTGCAGAGGGAGGAGGAGGCTGTTACATAGGAGGGAGCCGGCTGAGGAAAGACATCGACCACTTATCCTCTGTTTAGCTAAACACTTTACAAACAAAGAGTTGGTGCCAGAGAAACGTAGTGGTCTCGAGGAAGAGGGCTTAGTAAGACAATATTGCAGATAGTGAGGTCCCCTGACCCAGACAGCCTAGTGGATGATGCAAATTGATTTGAATTTAATCTGTGCATTTATTAGAAGGCACTGATTAAACCCGGTCTTTACAAGTCACTTGCGCATACCGTGGGAAACTAAAAAACACTTCTCTACTTAACCAAAATGCCATTCTTGGCATTTCTTATACTTTTTCCATTATTCGTGTTAAAGTGGATAGCTGATGAGTTGTGTGCGCCTCAGCGTTCAACCAGCTTGTACTTTACAAGTTGGTACCCCACAGCACAGCCAACTAAGTTAATTAACTCAATATCCCTAAATTGGGGAGTAAGAACACATGCTATTACAGCACTTAAAAGCAGGATGAATGCTGAATGAAGCACAATATAAAACAACACATTATTATTATTATTATTTGTATTATTATTAATTTTATGATTATTAATATTATTATTTGGTATTCCTATTATTATTATTATTATTATTATTATTATTATTATTATTATTATTATTATTATTATTATTATTAATAATAATAATAATAATAATAATAATAATAATAATAATAATAATAATAATAATAATAATAATAATGCAGCACCACTAGAATGCATAGGTTCTCTTGTGTTGTACTGTCATTAAATATTCGATATCATCTAGCTAAAGCATGCCAGAACAATATGAGCATACCTATTTATTCAAAATATTAGAAGATTTGAAAAAATCTAAACCGATTTTCTTACGAATTAACTGTAATATATCAATGATTTGCATTCATTTCAGATGTTTTGGAGAAACCCAGCAACAACGACACACTTGCAGTGCAAAAAGCAAAAACTCTCTATAAATCCTGTACAAATGAAAGTAAGTTTTTTTAACGAGCATGCTCCTTGTATTGTAAGGATAATAACATCTAAAAACAAGTTTTACAAAATTATGAACGCAATGAAGATAACCATTGGAGAAAGTAACATTGTAATTTAATTTAAAAACACTATTTAAAGATTATTCACTGACTGTGCAATATGTTTGTTGCTCATTGACCAGATGTAAAATCAATTGTATCACTCATTTTTTAGCCCAGATTAACAGCAGAGGAGGACAGCCCTTAATCAAGATCCTGCCCACCATGTACGACTGGCCGGTCGCGGTAGACAACTGGGACTCGGTCTATGGTATGTATCACAGATGCTGCATACACTCATTATTATGTTTTGGATACTGGGTTGAACTATAGCACCATTTTTAAGTAAAATAATTGGCAATGGAATACGGATGGTAGGGGTGATGGTGTTTATTTTGTATTTTTACCCACCTATTGGCCACCCTGACTATTCTAAAATTGAGCCATTCCTGCCAGCTACCCACCCCTCAAGTCCCGAAACATGCAAGGGTAGCTGCGGAAACCATTCGTTCAGCACATCTCACTGCATGACATATCCACAGCTCCTTATTCATATAGCTCCTATCTGCCTTTGTGTACTTGCAGTGTGCACACAGTCATCACATTAAAGATGTAGTCCTAAACTCAGCATGACACATGTAGAGACTTTTCCATTTCTTTTTCTAATTTTGAAGAGTTCTAAATATGTTTGTATGTTTAGTTTGTTACGGTGTCAAATGACCTACATTTGTAGAAGACATGCTTGGCAAGTGACTATCAAATCTGCAAACTGGCCAACTCTAAGATGTTCCTGGCTTTTCAGCCAGCAGCTCTTTGGCTTCTGGGACTTGCCGTTGGGTTTCGTTGTCTCATGCATGAAGGATAATTCATTTGACTTCATTACTAGTGACTCATGCACATTTGGGATATAGTAAACCCCATTTTGTGGGGAGAGAGTGTGCAGATAGAATGGGGAGGATAGCTCAGGAGCAACGTGCTCGCCTGGAAGCAAGATGACATGGAGCACCACAGGTTTGATCCCCGGGCCCGCGCTTAGGTACCTATGGGTATTAAAAGCGTTATAAATAACCTATCATATCATTATTTGGGATGTTTGGCACAACATTTATGTGTACAGTCACCTCAGTTCCTTGCACTAAATTCCTGTTCAAAACCAACATTCGGAAATCCAACAGTTTGGGGTTGTGTATAGGCATTAGGTAGATATTTGCCAGGTGCTGCTGTGATATGCTGAGGCTCTCACACCATTGGCCAGATATTGCCATTTAAGCGACAAATACCAATCATCTGCCTACAAGAAATCCACAACTGTTGCCTTTTCCACTGCTTTTTTCTTTTAGCTGGTTCAGTGCTTCTCTTTTATCCCTGGCGATATTGTCAGTCAGCCCACATGCATTCCCTTTGTCATTTCTACAGGTGCCAATTGGAGAGCAGAAACTGTGATCGCGAATTTCGAATGGCAGTTTGGGAAACACGTCCTTCTCAGCTTCTATGTTGGGACAGATGACAAGGACTCCAATGTGTACATTATTCACGTAAGTCTTTATAGAACACAACTTCTCTTCCTTAAGTCTCCAAAGAGATGGGATGCGTTTCAATGCAAATCCAAATAATGGAACTATAGCTTCCAGAATAAGACTGAACAAGCTGCCCAGCCCGATGGCCTTATTTATTTTGAGCTTTGGTCAGGATAGGTGCATCAAGCCACTTTGGTTTAGATAATGCACTTGTCTGTTTCACTCATAGCTCAGTTTCTTTGGTCTGAGGTAGAATTTCCAGAAAAAACATTTGTCTAAATCACATTCAATTGTTAAACATATTTATGAATCTTTACAAGACCCTGCATGGGTCATTTACATTAAGTAATGAAAGGAGCTCCAATTAAACATTATATTTCCAAGTGTTTCATTCTTCCAGCAAGCAAATCTCACAAGAGCAAGGTGTGGCCTTGTCTTCTATTTCTCTTGCATTTTGTCTTCTCCTATCGCTCTGGTCGACAATGGCCCTGCCATGACACCTGCCAATTCCTAACCCCCTCATCAAAAAGTATTGAAGTAAGTGCAGCTCAGACCTTCTGCTTGAGCTTGTTTGAGCCAGGGAGGCTAATGAATGGGCCAAGGTCAAGAACCACTCCTCCTCCCAGGTAAGCCACAATGCACTTATCCACACCTTGGTTTTAGCCTATCCCCATCAGCAGATATTCATTTCAATGCAAACATTACCACATTCTACACACCTTCATCTATCAATATCCCTGCTGCGTCTCCTTGTGCTTCCTCACCGCCCATGTAGAAACACTTGTGTACAGGCGCGTTATAAATTACTTACCATATCATATATCATGTTACCACCTACCCAGCCAACCAACTTTCATCATGCAGCAATGCGCAAGCACTCCCAAAGCACACATTAGACATAACTCTCCAAACAAAGCACTGCAAATTGGATGCAATGTCCACATCCAAACCCTATTTTACAACCACTTCAACCCTCTTGGATAATGACATCTCTAGGGTAGAGCATTCTGCCCAACCACATGCACAAATCACGTACTCGATCCCACCACTCAACACTAATTTAAAGAAATTGTCTGCGCATTTTTCATTCTTCACCAAAGACGTGCTACAGATTCCAACTGCACATCAGTGATCATTTAAGGACCATCTCCTACAAACAGGTGCAAATGAACACCCTCGTTTTACAATGGGTTGTGTCGTAGTGCTTAATTTGTGGGGGGTGTTTGCCAGGATTCTACCCTGGCACTTATTATTGAGCTCCGGCACTTATTGTGTCATACTCACTTTAAGTAGTGATAGTCAGTGATAGTCAGTGCATCCATCAACCACAATGAGCAGGTGCAATCTGTACTGTAACACCCAAATATGCTGACACTGTGGGGAGCACCTATGGGTGGTGGCAGCAGTGGTAGGGTACTACCCACTCACAGTGTCATGGGTGCCTGTCAACTTTGCTCAGACCTTTTCACTGTCTCTTCAAACATTCGTTGTCCTGCTCAGCATACTTGTAAAACAACTTAGAGGAGCACCTTCCATGCTCCGATTTAAGTTTGTGCCTACACTTTTCGAATCCAAAATAGCAGTGATCTCTTCTGACAATTCTTTATCCATTAAAATGAGCCACTCTCTTTTTGCTGTCACCATATTTCTTTTTATCAATGAGCTATATTTTATTGTATTCATATTCTTTAGCCTTGAATTGAAATTCCATTTACAGACAATTTGTCTTGAGAACCCGGATGTTGAGACGACCATGTGACCCAAAGGAAAAACAAGTGACTGCTCTATAAGGAAGCTGGTAGGGAGGCATTACGCTTTGTTGTGGGTGTCCTCTCTCTAGTGCTTCTTGTCACCCTTTTCTTCTTCCCTCTTCACCTGGACCTTATCTTTTGTGAGTGGACCTTGATCTATTGTTGATCCTGCACACATGCATCTCCCACAGCTTATCACCCTTCTTGGTTCTGGGATATTCAGAGGATGTTTTCTTAGTAGTTAGCCCATAATGTCGCCTTGGGATCCCTGACACATCACCACATGGCCTTATTCCTAAGAATCCATAATTCCTATTTTAAATAGCTACTTTTTCATATCACTTTGGTTACTCAAACATGGGGATATGAAGTAAACATACATCTAGCTAACATCTGCTTCCTTTTTGAAGACAGGGACCTCAACATTCTTGCGCTTACCGAGACATCATTCAATACCAGCTCAGTCACTGCCTTTGACTCCCTCCTCCATGAAGGCTTCAAGATCATTTCTAAACCTCAACCTCACCGTGCTGGTGGTGGGGTTGCCTTAATCTTCTCTGAGTGGGTTGCTTCCTCCATCTTACCCAACCAGCTTTACTATTCCTTTGAGAACTGGGTATGTAAGTTGGTCATCTCTTCCTCCTCCACCCTGACCATTGCCACCATTTACCGGCCTCCAGGCGCTACCACCCTTTTCCTCTCTGAATGTGCTGATTTCTGTTCTTCCTAACTTTCAACCACTTCCAACCTCCTATTCCTGGGTGATTTCAACATCCAATTGGGCTCACCTGTCACAAATTCCACTTTTTTCATTGACCTCTGCACCTCTCTTTCCCTCTCCATTCTCCGCTCTGGTCCAACCCACTCAGCTGGACATATGCTGGACGCCATCATCCACTCTGACTTCTCACTCTTCCCCTCTCTGGTCACCCTTCTGTCTTGGTCAGACCACTCTCTCCTCTCCTCCCTCCTGGGTCCTTTCAGATCTCTGACAGCCCCTCCTAAAGCCCTGCCAACCTCGTTTAGGACCATTCACCCAATGAAACAAGTGTCAGCTGCTGCCTTCACCTCCACCTTCATCCCTCCTTACACCTCTACATCAGACTCCAACACCGATCTCAGCAACTTACACTTGGCCATCACCAACACTCTTGACATTCTTGCCCAGTCATGAGGATCCACCTGAAACCCGCCTCTAAGTGTAACATCTGGTACGACTTCGTACTGTCAGCCCTGAAACAAAAGTGCAGAGCAGCAGAACCGAAGTGGCAAACCTCAGTTTCACCATCTGTAAACTGGCATGCCGCCTGCCCAAAAGGCAATACAGACTCTACAATCCATGCCAAGAAAAGGGCCCACATTCCGGCATGGGTATCTGGTGCATCCAATAACACAGCTGAACTTTTCAAAATCTGCAGGGAACTTGCCAATCCTTTTGCAGTCACTTCCTCCTCTCTTGCTTCCAAGGCCCTCGGAAATGCACTGGCCACACACTTTGCCACCAAAACTCAGGACATCCTTAACACCCTTGTTACACACCCGTCAACCCTTCCCACAACCCCTGCTTTTCTTGGCACCTCACGCTCCTCCCTCCCCCTCTGCTCCTTCGTACCTGTCACACCTGAAGAAATCACTATAGCTGTCCGCTCCATGAAGATCTCTTCCAAACAGGGTTCCCCGTGCTCACTTAGAACCATCAACAATAACATTAGCTCTCTTGCACCTGCACAAGCTAATTTCTGAAAGATTAGTCTCTCTGTTATGTGTGTGTGCTCTGAGGCCCATGGGCATGTGGCGCGGTATATACAATTTTTTAATGAATAATAAATAAATAAATAACCACTAATTTGCCACTGGATCTTTCCCCTCCTCCCTCAAGCACTTCCTTGTGCATCCCCTCCTCAAAAAACCATCAGCGGACCCTACCTGTCCAGCCAAGTACCACCTTTTTCCATCACCCCCTTCCTAGGGAAACTGCTGGAGAAGTGTGTCTTACCACAACTCAACTTGCGCACTGAACTAGTGGGTGGTCTCCACAACCACCAATCTGGATTCCAAGCATCCAGGGGAACGGAATCTGCTCTTCTGAACACCCGTGAAGAACTGCTTGCATCTCTGGACTCCAAATCCCCAGCTCTCCTCATCCTACTCTAGCTCTCCTCTGCATTTGACATCCCCATGCAAAGGCTCAATGAAACCCTTGGTATCTCGGAATGACCACTGGACTGGTTGACCTCCTTCTTGACTGACTGCTCTTCCCAAGTCATCCTGGGCTCATTCTCGTCTCCTAGCTGCCTCTCCACCTGTGGTGTCCATCAGGGTTTTATCCTCTCCCCTTGGCTTTTCAACATCTACCTTGCTCAGCTGCCACTCCTCATTTCCTCCTTCTCCCTCAACTTTCAGTGTTATGCAGACAACACACAACTCTTTTTCAAACTTCCTGCTAACCCTCTTGCACCTTCCATCATCTCTAACTGCCAATTTAACATCCAATCCTGGTGCATTTCCAATGATCTCTTCCTCAATGCCAGCAAAACTGAGATCCTTACCATCGGGACCCTTACTCCCTCCTTCTTCCCATCTCTCTGGCTTTCCTCCATGGGCTCTCTTCTCTTCTCTGCTCTTTCTTCTGAAGCCAGAAACCTTGGAGTCATCCTTGAATCCTCCCTCCCCTTCCTCCCTCACACTCAGGACATTGCAAAGAAGTCCCACTTTCAGCTCTTCCATCTCAGTATAATTCTCCCTTTTCTCACCTTCCCCCAGAAGCTCAATGTTTCTTGAGCCCTGGTTCTCTGTAGGTTTGACTATTGCAATAGCCTCCTCCTGAATCTACCTTCTTCGACTCTTCGATACACCAGCTAATCCAGAATGAGGCAGCAAGACTTATCCTTGCCCATAAACCCAGCGACAGCATCTCGCCTGCATTGAAAAGTCTTCAATGGCTCCCGGTTGCTGCACAGATTAAATTTAGATCCCTCTGCATTTTTCACAAGGCTGTCTGGAGTTGGGGACCACACTATCTGCAACTCTCGCTAACTAAATACTCTCCCTCTAGACCTCTACGTTCATCTGGCACCAACACTCTGTGTGTAAACCGTTTTGCTAAACAGTGGGTCGGAGGTCGATTGCTTTTATCAGCTGGCTCCCTTCTATGGAACAGCCTCCCGCTTCCTCTATGTCGTGTGCAGGACTTTCTTAAATTCCAGAAGCTCTTCAAGACTTTCCTCTTTGCCTCCTCCTTACCTCCTTCTCTGCTCTGCTAATCTCACAGTTGCCGTGATTGGTCTACAGGGCCCTTATGCATCTTCCGGGCCCTTGACTTCCACACCCAATCACTCTAGCTTCTGTCTGCCTTCATCACCTATCAGCACACCTATTGGCCCTGGAGGGTCGCACTTCTCCTGGCTGTGTAGCACTTACCATGCCTTGCACTTCATCTGTGACTCGCCCTCGAGTATGGCACTCCAGCACTTACCCTCACTGCCCTCTCCCTTACTGCACTTGCACGTTCTGAATACTCACAGGCAAAATAGGTTTGTCCATTTTTTTCCTGACTGTATTTATATTTTGTGTATCGTATCATGTTTCTTTCCCATATTCCCTCCCTGTTGCCCTGTGGGCACTTTAAAACAGTATTTACTTCCTGTATAGGCGCCTAACAAGCAAACAATAAATAAAATAAATAGATCTAGAAATAAGCATAAAGCCTGAGGTGTGTAACATTTCTATTTTACCCTATTAATTAGCATAAATGGGACACAACCATCCCAAAACTAGCTTCTTCCGCTCTACCCAATGATCTTACCAGGAAACCCTAGACTATCTGACGCGTATAAGGGCTATCTGTGGACCTGTTATCGCTCATCCTGCTTAGTTCTAAAGTTGAATTTTAAATGTGCAACTACGGCCTTGAATATTAGAGTGGAAGTTAAAAAATAATTGCCCATTTTTATAAATGCATGTCTTAATAATTTTTCAATTCAAAGGACCTGATAACTTATGTAATGAGCACGGGCAAATCCAGTTGGTCTGGCTTTGTAAATGCAGAGGACAATCGTTTTTTAAAAGTTAGTATTTTTTTTTTTTTTTTACACTTTACAAATTAAATCGTACTCTCTACATTTACAAAGGGTGATCTTTTGCCTTTGCCAATTCTTGTTTCTCTGAGCCACCTCCTTCATTGGTGACGAGTAGCCATGTTTAAACTGGAAAAACAAAATAGTCCCGGACACCAAATTAAAAGTGCTGATATTACCCAATCGCAGTAAGTAACTTTCCATTATACGCCTCTGAATAGCATGGGGCAGATTTTTGGGGCAGATTTTTGGGGAAATGGTGCCTTTTGAACCCCATTTGGTCAGTAGCTTTGGTTAACACTCTGAGCATGACTGACAGCTTTTAAATCCTTGCCACCTTTTGTTTTTGGTTTTTTAACCAAAACGGCATATAATCTAATCCCCTTTTTGGCACAGCTGCGAGGCAAAAAGCCAGCAGAATCCATGTACAGAAAGCAATCAAACAGTACAAATCTTTTGCAACTCTCTGGCCAGGCAAACAAGACGGAAGCAAAGTGGCACGCCTCCTAGAGGAACTGGTGTCAGCACAGACTGGAGCAATGCTCTTCCGTTACTTTGATCCGTCATCCTGAAAAATACAATTCATGCATTTTTTGCCTTAGTGGAAGACATTCAAACAAGAAACGTTTCAGCAGGATTCTTGTTTATGGCAGCTTACATTCAAACGCCTGCAGCAAAGACAACGAAGATGTGATGACGAGGGAGGTTATTAGGTCAAGGGATACAAACAAACCATAAAGTCGTGGTAGTTTGAAGCAAAGATATGCACAGCACAAACACGAGCGCCATATTTGAAAAGACTATGCACAAATGTCCTGCTGTGGAAACGATATCAACGTATGATGCCTTACAAGTTCAGGGGACTAATGTGTTTACGATTTCATATATCAATGCATACATATGTGGGATGTGCATTTAAATGTGAATAGTTACCTTCTCTATATCACAGTAATTGGGTTGGATCGCCCTCTAGATTTTCTTGGTGACTCGTGGACTAGTTGCAACCATTAGGATGTCAGTGACAAGATACCAGAGCTACCAGCCTATGGTCACCACCTTCCGGGGAACTTCTCCTGTTGGGCAAGGGGACACACGAGTATCCACAGAGCCCCCAGCTTTCAAGTGGTTCCATCTCATGCTTGACACCTTGAGGCAGTCCTGCCTTTTCACTTTGCATGCTGGGAAATGTAGGGCCGCATTTATGAAGCAATGAAAGTACAAGTCCCAGCATAATAAGAGAAAGCTAAGGCTGGCTCAATGTAACGCACATGGCATGGGGCTACTTGTAAAATATGCGGGTCCCTTCATGGAGCCCTAGGTCTGTTTTCTACCTAAATATATTCCTTCAAAATGAAGAGACAGCATCCTCATGTATGCATAACCTTTTAAATGTATTTATTATGTGATATAGTTTCAACTTTTGCAAAACTTTATACACATAGAAAATTGTTACAAAATGTCAACGAATTAAGCAACAATAAAAACATTGGCCTACATAACAAAGGCCACTCTAAATGTAGGGAAATCCCAAAAGGCACACAAAAAAGAGCAAGAGCTTCTACGTACAGGACACAATCCACATAATCCGCATAATAAGAAGAACATTGTACTCAGACACAGCTAATCATACAGGAAGTTTCAGGGGGTGCTAGTAAAGGGCGCTGTATGTAGAGCACAGGTCTCCTGAACCCCAAAATAGACTGAAGACCATTGCAACCAGCCAATAGAGCCAGATGACGACTGAAGATAGAAGGACCGATTGTAAAATAGTTGGGATCTCCTCCAGCAGGTTGGCCGACATGCTTCTTGCAAGATCGAAGAACAGAGAGCTAAGGGAAGGAGAAGGGGCTTTGCATTGTTTTTAATACAACAAAACTTACAAAGAGCCCACATAATCAGAACAGTCATTTTATGCCTTCCCCTTTTTTGCCCCGAATAAACAAAGCCCTTAAATAAAAAATGGCCGGGTGCTGGACTTAAACATCACAATGGGACCCCAATGGTTACCAGAAAGGTGCATTTGGCTACCAATGTCGTAGAATTTGTTGCACCCCTGTGAAGCCAAAATTACATTCCAGCTTCCACTAATCTACACCCTAAAACCAATGTATGGTGTTATAAGCAGCATGGATGAAAATGGCAGGGGTGCTTAAGTGGAAGTCCCTCTGATCACCAAAAATAAGTCACTGACAAAAAATAAATATCCACAATTTGAAGGAGCCCTTGAAAGTGTCCCTAGAGTCTTGAAATTTAGGAATTTTGTTTAATATTGAGTATCTGATGAATGACAGGGAAACTACTGGAATGGATGCTGGGTGTTGAATGGAATGGATGTGTAGCTGAGACATGGATGAGAGCCTGGACGTGTTCATTATGACAAAGGGTTCTTTTGTTTGCATAAATGTGTGGCATGCATTGCCTCTGGATGAACGGTATGTGATAGCATGGCCTATTAGAAGTTTGTGAAGCCATTTGGCGATCATTGGCTCTCCCCATGCCTGAGAGTTAAGCCTTATCGCTCTGCCATGCTACTTAACTTTAAAAGAGGCTTGGTTTTTCCTTTTGGCTGGCTGTGTTAGCCCCTCACCACTCCCCCCTTAGTTACTGGTTGTACAACCCACAACAACTGCATTAACACTCATCCAGCCCTGTATTATCCCTTGCACTCTGAGACATGCACGCTTAGATCTATAATGAGATAAGCAAAATGACATCTCACAAATGGCATCTAACATGTTGACATGTATGTAATGTGGTATCCACCTGCTTGGATCAGTCCATTTTGAGGTTCAGGAGACCTGTGCTATGCATACAGCGGCCCTTTACTAGCACCCCCTGCAGTTTCCTGTAGGATTTGCTGTGTCTGAGTACAATGTTCTTCTTATTATGCGGATTATGTGGATGTTGGCCACACATGTCCTGCATGTAGAAGCTCTTGCTCTTTTTTGTGTGTCCTTTGGCATTTCCCTAAATTGAGAGAGTCCTTTGTTATGTAGTCCAATGTTTTTATTGTTTCTTAATTCATTGAAATTTCGGACCAATTTTCTGTGTGAGTTAAGTTTTGCTAAAGTTGAAACTATATCACACAATAACTACATTTAAAAGAAATGTATGGATACATGATGATGCTGTCTCTGCATTTTGAAGGAATTTACGAGAGCTGTACTAGATGTCCAGTTTGTTGTTTTCAGGGAGACCTGCCATTCAGGAAGACGCATCAGCTGTCTTTTGTCTAGAGACTGCCCGCACCTCAGGGAGGCCTGTGTGTTAGCCCGTAAAGACGTGCCTTCCAAGAAGCCTCTGCTGGCAGTGTGCCTTCTGCTCTGGCGATTCCCAGGATGGTACAGTTTGCTCTGCGCTATACTTTCACAAGGCCTCCTCTCTCCAATCTGGAGACTGCTGCAGTCCCAGAAGATATATGGCATGTACCTGGAGACTCCTTGGGGTTTAATGAGGCTGGAGTTCACCCTCTGGAACCTCTACTGGCTTCTGGGAGAAGTACACCGTTTTCCACATTTGTGCTTCATGGGGTTCAGGATGACCTCTCCCCTCTGTACAATCTCTGTGTTTCAGGGAGACTCGTGTCCTCCCCGCTATCAAAGGTTCAGAGAGGCACTTGATTTTCCCTCTGGACACTCAGGGACGTGTCTGCACTCCCATCTAGGGGCTCTCTTTATTAATGAAGAGTGCTGTTGTCCTCTCTCTGGCATTCAGGGAGCCCTCTGCTCTCCTATCTGGAGATGGCTGAAGACGACTGAAGTTCAGCATGAATTGTGACCCCGTCTGTGGAGGCTTCAGGAGATCAGAAATCCCCTTGCTAATGTGTGATATATTCTCCCATCTGGAATGTCCTCCTATGCAATAATAACTGGGGCTGTTGGGTGAAATGTGGAGTTGAAGGCGCACACTGTCTGCCTCTCCTGGCTCCTGCTTGTTCTGAGCTCTGTTTTCAGGGAGCCCTATGTACTTATCTTTCAATGCATCTGACAGGCTGTGTAACTCTGGGCTTCACATGGCAAGGCAATGGTGTAAATATCTGTGCATTCGATTCTATTCCACGACAATGGCTATACATTAGCCAACACTATTGGCTTTGTCTACACTTCATGTGTTAACTGACAATCCTTTTCTTTATCTATCCCTTTGCAGCACGTGCACAATTAGCTTCCTGAAATTGACCATCACACATTGATGCACACCCAAATGAGCATCAATTTCCAAGAAAAAAATGAACTGTATTATTATAGCATTCCTTGACAATTCTATTTCTAGTCATGTGACATATTTTCTCTTTGTCTTTGCAAGATTGACCAGCCTGGCCTTGGGCTCCCATCTCGTGACTACTATGAATGCAGCGGGGCCTATCAGGAAGTAAGTACATGTATTGGAATTGTAACAAATGTGCATACAGGACAGAGACTATACATGAACATGAATTTATTTTTTCTTTCTAAAATAATACTTAACAATATGTAAACCACAATCATCTTCATTCACAATCACTACAATACATGGTCGTGAAATGGTCATCAGAAAAAAACGAGGCAACATCACAATGGGGGTTTCCACAGAACTAAATGAGATTTCCTTCAGAAAAAGTCATTGACGGTTACTCATCGTGTGTTGGTATGAGTTTTTGGAAGGATCAATACCTGTTATATGTGATACTGACCTAATTTATCTGGATATATGTTCGAGAACAACTGACCTGCACACCTGGTCCTGTAATGCATGGGATTACATGTCATTTCATCCTAGTTCCATCCAACTCGTGTTTCTATATTTCAAATGGGGCTGCTTAATTCTGGTATACTCCCCATTCAGAAAACTTTCCAAAATCAACATAATCACTGACTACATACAAACAATAACAAAGTAAAAACATAATTCGAATGCCAAAAATCCTAAAACTAAGTGTGTGGGTGCATGCTCTAACAAATAAATATTTCATTAAAAGAAAGTGCACGCACACATTTTGGGGCTCATTACAAGTGTGGCGGTGCGGTAATAACATGGCAGCATCACTGCATACCAGCACGTTACCGCGTTGGCACACTCCAAGTTTGCCGGTGGGGGCCTGATTTACCACCCGCTAAGGCACCCATCTGATACAAAAGAGCCATTATTACCGGTACCGCTATTACCAGTGCCGGTAATACCGTCAATCCCCCCAATGGTGCCCTATGGGACTCCAACAAATGGGAATTACCTACACATACTGGCACTTGGAATCTGCCGGTAATTCCTGCAGACCAAGTGCTGGTAAGGGTCATTCCGTCTGGTGGTATCCTGGCAGATTTCCCAGCGTGATACCACCAGATTTGTAATGAGGCCCACTAAATCTTAAAATATACGCAACCTCAATTCACTATGCATCAGGTCCACCTGTTCCTCCCATCCAATGGTCTCCACGGGTATTGAGCAACTTCATACACCTGAACGCTATCTCTGGCAACAAATTTTACTGTGTAAGCCCGCCTAATTGTTCTCTCCACGCCACCCTGGAGGCAGGATTCATCCATGTTTCTCTCAGGTGTCCATAAATAGGACAAATAAAAAAAAAGATGGGGTTTTTGAGGTATAAGAGGTCCCAAATGCAGTTAGGGGAGCTCCCTTCTCTTGTTGGCTGAGCCCAAAGTGTTATATTCCCAAACTGGATGCGTCCCAGCCTAAACTGTTTGCACACATTACTAAACACAGGAGGCACCATTTCCCCCATGAATGCCTGAGCAGTTCATGCTGTTTCGGCCTCCAGAAACAGCTGCTATATTAGTGCTCCTTATCGTCTCTAGCGAAGCAGGATTTCTACATTCCTAATTACATGGCCACGGTAGTGGCCATGTAGTTATGGTTAAGTTGCTGTTTCCATAGGAAGAGCACTTTTTGGGTGGCTTATAACTTCGCTCTCCCTGGACGGATCCTCACCAAACTATGCAAAAAAAGTATTTGGGTCACTCTGAATTTTGTTGCAAAGTTTGGTGAGGATTCGTCCAGGGGGGGCAAAGTTATAGGGGGGGTCCTTTGCTAGCGCCTACAGCCCAAACCGCTGGACGGATTTCCACCAAATTTGGACCAGGAGCAGTGGCTTGGTCCCGAAAGCGTGCTTTTGCAAATTTGGTGAAAATCCGTCCAGTAGTTTTTTTTAAAATGACCAAAAAGTAGGTAAAAAAAATTAGTGATATCTGTGTTCGGTTCGCGGACACTCTTCCCTGTTCGCTCCGCGGACAGTGTCCTGATTGGCCAATCGTCTTGCGTGATGTTCGCGGACATACAACGTGTTCGCTGATTGGACGGCGTGGAGCGTGAAGCGCGTCATATTTTTCGGTAGCGCCCGCCATCTTGGATTCGCGGACGTCCGCGGACAGCGCTGTGAAACTTTGTTCAAAATGTGTATTTAGTAGAGTGTGTTGGTGTGTAGGAGTGTTTGGGGAGGGTGGGAGTGTATGAGATAGGATGAAAGTTGTGTTTTTTATGTGTTAGACGTTCTTTTTGTGTTCGATTTATTTGCGGACATCACGGGTGTTCTGAATGTTCTAAATAAACTGACTGGGGGTTGTTCTAAGGACTCAATATGTGTCCGTTTTGTTCGCAAGCAAAGTGGAACTGTTCTAAGAACACTCGTGGTGTCCGGGGAGTGTTCGTAGGGGGTGTCCTGAGGACGCTGTCCATATTGTTCTCTGTCAAGTTGAATGTGTTCTAAGAACACCCGCGGTGTCCTGAAATGTTCGCAAATAAACAAAACGGGGGTGTTCTGAAGACGTTTTTGAGAACACTCCCGGTGTCCTGAAATGTTCGTAGGGGGTGTCCTGAGGACGCTGTCAGTATTGTTCTATGTCAAGTTGAATGTGTTCTAAGAACACCCGCAGTGTTGTGAAATGTTCGCAAATAAACAAAATGGGGGTGTTCTGAAGACGCTTCTAAGAACACTCGCGGTGTCCGGGGAGTGTTCGTAGGGGGTGTCCTGAGGACGCTGTCCGTATTGTTCTATGTCAAGTTGAATGTGTTCTAAGAACACCCGCAGTGTTGTGAAATGTTCGCAAATAAACAAAATGGGGGTGTTCTGAAGACGCTTCTAAGAACACTCGCGGTGTCCGGGGAGTGTTCGTAGGGGGTGTCCTGAGGACGCTGTCCGTATTGTTCTCTGTCAAGTTGAATGTGTCCTAAGAACACTCGCGGTGTCCTGAAATGTTCGCAAATAAACAAAATGGGAGTGTTCTGAAGACGCTTCTAAGAACACTCACGGTGTCCGGGGAGTGTTCGTAGCGGGTGTCCTGAGGGCGCTGTCCGTATTGTTCTCTGTCAAGTTGAATGTGTCCTAAGAACACTTGCGGTGTCCTGAAATGTTCGCAAATAAACAAGATGGTGGTGTTCTGAAGACGCTTCTAAGAACACTTGCGGTGTCCGGGGAGTGTTCGTAGGGGGTGTCCTGAGAACGCTGTCCGTATTGTTCTCTGTCAAGTTGAATGTGTCCTAAGAACACTTGCGGTGTCCTGAAATGTTCGCAAATAAACAAGATGGTGGTGTTCTGAAGACGCTTCTAAGAACACTCCCGGTGTCCTGGAATGTTCGGAGGGGGTGTCCTGAGGACGCTGTCCGTATTGTTCTCTGTCAAGTTGAATGTGTCCTAAGAACACTCGCGGTGTCCTGAAATGTTCGCAAATAAACAAGATGGTGGTGTTCTGAAGGCGCTTCTAAGAACACTCGCGGTGTCCGGGGAGTGTTCGTAGGGGGTGTCCTGAGGACCCTGTCCGTACTGTTCTCTGTCAAGTTGAATGTGTTCTAAGAACACCCGCGGTGTCCTGAAATGTTCGCAAATAAACAAAATGGGGGTGTTCTGAAGACGTTTTTGAGAACACTCCCGGTGTCCTGGAATGTTCGCAGGGGGTGTCCTTAGGACGCTGTCCGTATTGTTCGTTGTTAAGTTGAAAGTGTTCTAAGAACTATCGCGTTGTTCTGAAATGTTCGTAGGGGGTGTCCTGAAAACGGTATCCGTATTGTTCGCTGGCAAGTTCAAAGTGTTCTAAGAACACTCCCATTGTTCGCAGACATTAAAAGTTTCCCATAGATCATAGTTGAAATGTTTGACTCTATGGATGTGATATGCTGCGGTGGTTGTTGCCAGGGCATAGAGTCTTGGGTGCACAAGACTGTATGCCCTGGCAACAACCACCGCAGCATATCACATTCATATTTGCTTATAACTTTGGGTGAAAAACAAATGTATAAGGAACAAAGGTATTAGATACTATGGATGTGATATGCTGCTATGGTTGTCCTTATTATTGTATACTTACTGTTTGGTCTAGTAATGGGAGTCCATGTTTTTCTTCTTCATTTCTGTGATAAAAGAAAATAGCATGTTAGTATTAGTATTTTGTAATGACTTATTACATTGTATAAGCAATATACTTTTATTTTTTTTCAACCCTCATATTTAGTAGAGTACAAATCAGAGTACTGTGCAATTTGCTCAGTTTCTGTATTTGTTGCTAAAATCATTGGGTCTGTGGGAGAAAAAAAAAATCCATGTTGTATTAAAAAAAAACCCTTTTTCTGTTATGCTACAGTTTATTTGATTGTTTGTTTTCAGTGTTCACTTGTTGTCTCTGGCTAATGCTTTATACTTTGCTTTGTTGTATTTTTTTTGGAGCAGTAACAGATTCTTCATTTGTTTTGATATTATAAAATTTTGGAGCAGTTAGATACCAATTGGCGTATTCTAACTGTCTATTTTTTTAATATATTTTAGTGGTTTTGATTTATCTATTTGGATATTGTTAAATTTTGGGACAGTTAGATACCAATTGGCGTATTCTAACTGTGTATTTTTGGCCTAATTTAGTGGTATTCATTTATCTGATTAGTTGTTGTAGAATCTTTGAGCAGTTAGATAGCTTTTGGAGTATTCTAACAGTTTATATTGTTTTAACACAAATTTACTTAAAGGTTTAAATACAGTTTATTTATCAAATTTTGGTTTTAAGAACATCAAATAAGCGTTTGTAAGATTTGCTGGTAATCTCTGCTTTAGAGTAATGGTACTATCATTACATTCAAACCATCCACATTTCTTTTTTATATATGCCGTGTAGTGCCCTGCATTGGTTGTGGCTCCTGCGTGGTAGATTATACCTATTGTTGTGAAGGTTTTCTTACCAAGTGATATTTGACTATGTGTGAATCCAGTCAGCTTGCAGTTGTTTTTGGTACCATCTGCATTGTAATGTAGAAGCATTAGTATTACGTATTTACTATGTGTTTGTATTACTAACGTGGAGCGATTTTATGAATTGCAGGTAGAGCAAAATCTACCATGGTTTGCATTTTGTACAAGTTGCTGAAATGGAAGGATTCACAATTTGGTATTGTTGCACAGAGTGCATGTATGTTTCCACATGTATGAAATCTGGAAGATTTCCTTTGTAGGTAGGTTTTTGTTTTCCAGTACTTGTAGTAAGTACATTAAAACTTCTTGTGGATCTTCCTGTGAGTTTATAGTGAATTTCACCATTCCAGCACAGTAGTCCAATTCTTGTCTTATTCCATAAACACTATATGTGTTGTCAGGATTGTTTTTTTGCGTTTCTATGAAGTACTAACATTTGCATACACAATGGGTCTCTAAAGTGTAAGTAAATGTTGTCAACAATTGGTGGTAATTGAAATAGAATATTCATTGCTACATTTGCATAGCAACTTACACCAACTATATTTGAGAATTTAAATGGTCCAGGTAGTTCTGTATCTAACTGCTTTTTTTGGAGTTTGTCTTCCTTCTTTAAAGAAGTACCTGGTTTACTTTCTCTAATTGATTCTTTTTTGTTTGTGGTACTTGATGAAGTATTAGTTTCTTTTACTCTCTTTGGAGGATTTGCAGTGACGTCCTGTTGCATTTCTGTTTGATTTAGTTTTCTTTTACAACAATTTAGTTTTTGTGGAACAGAATATGTGTTTAGATGGTGAGTGTATAGTGAGCATTTACTTTACTTTCATCAAAGTTGATTAGAAATAGACCGTCAAGTGTACGTAAGCGTGATAGTGCTACGTAGCTCATGCCTTCTTTAAAGACTGTGTTACCAATATCTATCATTGCTTTGTCTAGGGTAAGACTTTGTGATTTATGAATCGTGACTGCGTATGCAAGAGTTAGAGAAAATTGTTCTCTGCGTACACACATATCTTTGAAGAGAAGGAATCTAGCTGTTGAGCGTCCTATCCGTTTTACTTCTGAAAGTTTGTCAAAGAGTATATTGACAAACTGAATTTTGTTGTCACGTGGGTATATTTGAAAGCCATCAACTGTACCCAGTGCTCCATTAACTAGTCCTTGGTCCACGTCAAGGTTACGTTTAAGCATTACTCTGCAATTTAAGGATAATTTTAACATCTTTTCTAAGCCTGCTGTGTTTGAGATTGATTTTTCTAAATTATTTAGTCTTGTTGAGGCTTGGTCACACATGGGTAGTGTCATACCATGTACATCTAGTTTGTCTGTGGCGCTAATTTCCATTATTGGTTGCATTTCTTTACTTAACATTATTGCATTGAATTTGAGACAGCTTGCAAGAGTTGGCATTAAGGCCATACAATTGACATTTTTGTGGGCTAATTGTTCCATAACATCTGTAGCACATACGTTATCGCCATAAAGTGCATTAATGTGCCGGGTTTTCAATGTTGCTTCTGCTTCTTTAGAAAGTATACCAACTGTCAAACTTTTTAAAATGTTGGCATAAGTTAGATCTGCAGATTGGCGCATGTTTTCTGTTAATTCTCTATATTGGAAATGTTGCCAAAGGTTGACATTTCCAATGCTGCCAACAGTTTTATGGCAGAGTTTGTGCCCTAATGTTTTAAAAATAGGTTCACCTTTTACTGGTGTTAATTGAAGCAGATCTCCAAAAACAATAATGTGTTTTCCTGCAAACAGCTCTTCATAGTCTGTTTTGAGTACTTCTTGTAATCTGAGGTGAATCAAAGCTAACATCAGGTTGGAGACCATGCTCACTTCATCTATTAGTAGCATTTTCATTTGTTTCAATACTCTGCGTAATTCCATTGCAGCTTCTGCAGAAAGTTTGTAATAGTCTAATTTGTTCTGGTGTTCTACTGGTAATAGTAGTAATCGGTGTAATGTATCACCACCTATGTTGTAGGCAGCTAAACCTGTGGGGGCAGTGACAACAGCTGACAGTTTGTTGTTTGTCAATTGTTGAAGGAACTTACTAATGATTTTGATTAGGAATGTTTTGCCAGAACCAGCTTCACCACTGACGTACAGTAGTATAGGTTTACAATTATGGCAGGAACATTCTTTTTTTCATGTTTTACACCATGTGCACTTTGTTTTGTTACTTCTTGAAAAATGCTACTTTGCTCTTTGTTTAGTTTTGATTGTAGTATAGTTAAGTCTTCCTTATCTTCATACTGATACATGGTGTTTTCTACTTCTATCATAGCTAATTCTGCCTCATTTGTTATTAGTGGTTCTCCCAGTGGTTCTTGGCTTCCTGTTACAGAAGGTTGACTACTGTCAGGAGTATCCTTATCTAGTTGGGATTGGAGTTCTTCTTCATGTTGCTGTTCATTGTGCAACATTGTTTTGTACTGTGTAAAGTTTACATCAGTTATAGTGCTTTCATTTGCTTTGAAAGCATCCTCATATGAATCATAGTTATCTAGTAATTGTTCTTCTTTTCTCCATGGTTTGAAGAGTTGTAGCAGGGACATGTAATATACTTCTTTATGTTGAGGAGTCTTCAATGACAATTTTATATGACTAATTAAATAATTTGGTTTAGTGAGTTTAACTAAGCTGCCTTCACAGTCTGTCACTCTATATTTACCTTTTTTTCATCAGGTTTCATATTATTTGTGTATGTGTAGTTTTGGGCTATTTGGTATAGACACATGTTTTCCAAAGTATTACTTCTGTTTGGGTAGTGTGTGTCCAATAATTTCTTTTTAAAAATGTCTTGGCTGTTGGGATCATGTTTGGCTATTGTTTCTATATCTTCATATGATTTTACAACTCTTTTTCTAGATTTAGCTGGACCAAGACTTAGCCATACTATATTTTCAGATTTACCATACAATGAAGTACCAGTTAAACAATCAGCCGCTTCATAAGATCCACATTCTATATGGGTGAGCATTTTTATGCCCAAGCTGTATAATTTCTGAGATACTGTTTTATCTGATGACAGGACATTCCAGAGGTCTTGGAGCTCTGTCTTTTCTGCTTTAGTTAAGTATGCTCTGACATATTGTGCAACTGCAGTAGAATTGTCTGCAATGTACTGCACATCTATGTTTGCATTCCATAAGTGGGCAATGATTGCATTATAATCATTGATATATTTTTCTTCTTCTTTTCTTTTTATGTAATATGTATTTTTAGGTGACTTACCTTTAACACTATGTCTAACTGTAGACATGAGGTTGTTTACTTGACCTGTATTTGTAACTGGTCTAGGGAAACCAAATCGGCATTTGGTGTAGTATTTGCCTTTGTTTTTGTATTTGCGACGACAATATTTTCCACATTTGTGTCTTTGAAATTGTAAAATTTGTGCATGAAGGTCACTATTTGTGGCTTCTGATGGAATTTCACAAGTGACATATTTTTCAATAAACTGTAAAACCGTGGCATCACTGTCTTGACCAAATCTAGGAGCATCTTTAATCCATAAAAGCATGTGGATATGTGGTGCTCCTCTGGCTTGGTATTCTTTTCTCCAAAAGAAGTGTTGCACTTCTCCAACGGGAGGAACAGTTTTATTACGAATAAAATGTAGCATAGCAATGAAGCGATGGTGAAAATATCTTGAAACATTAACAGGATCCAAAGAACAAAGTTCTCCAGGTGTTAGAATATCTATGTTTGTTTTGGTTTTATTTGATATACGTAGGAAATCATGTAAATCTTCCCATGCATATTCTGCACAACTTAATGTAACAAACCAAGTGGGTGGGCCAAGGTTTCTGATCATACAAAGTGCATCTCCATGACGTCGAAACCAGTACTCTTTAGTACCACGCATATTTGCTAATAGATTTGTAATATTTGATTGTAAAACCTCATCCTTTTGTTGCACTTTCTCTAATAATTATGTAGCTGTCATATTTTGAAAGTGTGATCCTGATTTTAATATGTGTGCAACTCCGTAACATAAAGTTGCTAGTTCACTTTCAAAGAGTAGGTGGAATATGTATTCCACATTTTGTCTAAATCTGGGATCTTCAGAATACATCCGTAATGAGCGGTATTCTGAAGCTGATATTTGAATAGGTCTATCATCATACCTTCCTCCTTTGCCAGTAGGAAAGAGTAGAGGAAAAGCACATGCTTCTATACTTTTTTCCCATATACTGATTGGCGATCCTTTTGTTTGACGCATTTGGTAAGTTTCCAGTACATCTTGTACGGTGTCATTACAGTGCAAAGGATGAATTGTATAATGGTCTAAAGTATTTGATATTGTAGCAGGATCTAGTAGCTCAAATTGACCAGCTTCTTGTGTTTCTTGAATGATTTCAGTTGTATCTTTCAAGTTTTCTTCAATATTAATTTCTTTGTAATATTCATTAATCTCTTTAAGATATTGGAAGGCTTGTCTAACTTTATATAAATCTACCAGCTGTTGCCATATTTTTTTGTCTTTTGTAGGTACTCCATTTACTAATATAATTAAAAATTGCTGCATTGACGTTGCACTCCTAGAGTATGCACATTTTCTTTTAGATTTAATGGTAAATAAACTACTTTTCCCATAATGCCTTTTACCAATTCAGAGGGAGGTAATTTTGCTGTTTTTGGTTGAAGGCGTATTATTGCTTGAAATGGGTGTACTGTTTGAATTATGATGCTCTCATATAAATTAAGTTGTTGTAGAGGTTTTGGTACTGGGTATAATTCCAAATTATTTGTGATAGAACGTGAAGGAGTTTGATTGTTGTCAAGTTGTGTAGTGCAGTAACTGCAAAGTATTAAGGGCTCAGTTATTTCATATTTGTTTCTGCTACAAGGTAGAGAGCTAATTCAAACCATTTAGAATCTTCATTGTCTTCTATTTTGTATGATAGGTCCACAGTTTTTGTGTTACTTTCATAAAAACTTCTACGGCAACATACACATACATGGTTTGGTACTTCAGCTGATGTACCTTTAAATTTTAGTATTTCTTTTTTGTATGTGTTTAGCAAAAGGTTGCCATGTGTAGAATTGTTGCTTAATTGGTTTAAAGCTATTTCATTCTGTAAATTGCTTTCACTTCCAAAATATTTTTTCTGGATATAGTGAATTTCTTCAAGTAGGTCTTTTGCTGTACCATGTAGAAGGATGTTATTTAACTTTGCTAGTGCTAAAGCAGGACTTTTAGCATAGTACAGTTTATAGACTAGATGTCTTATAGTTGAATGATGTGTTGATATCCTTTTGATATCATGGAAAGTGGTTTTACAAGTAGGTCCTGTAATGCAGGCCAATGAATGTCCTTGTAGTCCTGTGTACTTGCGCACTGGACAGGTATCTATATTTTGCAGTAATTTAATTTTGATTTTGTCTTTGCTTTTTACATATTTATTGAGGAATTGGCGTAAAGATTTGAAACATTGTTTGGGAATGTTACAGATTGACGTGCATGGCCATTTGTACACTAGACGTTCTGATTCAGTTGAATGGAGGGGTAATTCTAAGTTTTCAGGGCATATTTTTGTAAGAAGTACTTCTTGTTCCATTATGGTACTATTCACTTTTTCATAACCTCGACCACTGCTATGTATGGCAATTGTATTTATTTGCTTTTGTTTGTACGCTTCTTCATTAAAATATGGTTCTGTGCTTGTAGTCTGATTCCATTCACCTCCGCTGATACTTAAGAAGTTCTTGCTGTTGATATTTCGCTTATTGAGAAGTCTTTTTTGTAATTTAGTTATTAGTTTTGTTAGTGGTTTCATTTTTTTTAACAGTAAAATAAATACATTTCTTTTGAGAAGAATTGCACTGTCCATCAATGCTTCTAAGATTAATTTCCTACGATAGGTTTTAAGCTTTGAACCTGATTTCTCTCCTGTTTTTATAAGATTTTGAAGGACTTTGTGACGGTATATGTTGGCTAAAATACTTTTCTTGGTATGCTTACTTTGCACTATATTAAAATTTGAAGAAGTAGTTTTATCTGTACTGATAGCTGATTTTCTGTTAATTGTTTTTTGGTTTGTTTTACATTTTGATAGAGGAAGCGAAGTTGTTGTACTTGAAACTTCTTGTGTTTCACTAAATGATTGTATTAGCTGTTTTGTTTCAACTTTTTTTACAAATTCTGCTAGAGATGGATGCTTATGTTGGACACCTTTATTTTCATTTGCTCTACTTTTGCGTTGCTTTCTACGGACTTGACTTTTGGTAGGCATTCTTTAGGGTCTGTTGAAAAAAATAAAGAAGATATGGGTTGGGGTGTTCTGGAATGTATGTGTGCTGTGTGCATGAGTGTTTGAGTAAGATGATAAAGATGTATGTAATGGTGTGTGATTATGCATTGGGAACTAAAACTTGTAGGGATAGGTATTCTTGAATTTATGTGTTACTAAACTGGGGTTCAGATGACAAAAAAAAGTAAGCTAGTGGTGTGGAAAAGTACAAATAGTAAATCTAATGTATATAATTAAAACAGTTGTTTGTCCTATAATATGAAAATTGTAGTGGTTCAGTTGGGTAATTTGTGTGTCCAAAAATAGAAATTTGTGGGCCATTCTGGCTGTAAATCGCTGTTTAAGAAATGGAAATTTTTGGACAAAATGGTACAAAATCTCTATTTTTAGAAACCGAAATAGCTCGTATTAACGTTATAGTATATTTGATTAATAATACAAATATTATGGTGATATTTTACTTACTTTTTTAAAAAATGAACAGGTAACTTCTTAGTTTTTCTTTCTTCTTCGAATTTGGCTGCTTCTTTTCAGGAAACTGGTCTTCACTGCAATTGTAAAAGCTTCAAATTAGTAACGTTGTTTGTATATAGCACTGTTTTTAATTTAGATATTGATTTTTTTAATTGAAATCCTCAGTGCCTTCTTTAAAACCATTAAACTAATTTATTTACATATGATACATTGCATCAGTTCAGTACATATGATAAGTTCTTAATGAACAAATTGTATTGAATGACTAACTGTAGCAAAAAAAAATATCTCTACTATATCTTGTGAAATTTATGATATGTTAGTGAATACACTATTTCTGTAAGTAAACTGTTCTAGGTAATAGCGCCTCAATGTCATGTCTTATTTAAAGTAATTAAGTAAATAAAGAAATAAAAAGAAAAAATATGAAATTGTATAAGTATTTTTATAAAGGTTTAAACATAGATTGTGTTTGCATGCAATTTTGTTTGAATATATGTAGTCTATATATTTCATTTAAAAAATGTTAGTTTAACATGATTTGAGTGTGTGTGTATAAAGAAAGTAAATAGTATAAAGGTTTATAAGTGATAGTTGATTTTAGGAAATTGAAAAAAGTACAGTAAATTCATTTTACAGATTTTACAAGGTAAAAGTCTGTTTGAAAATGTGTTCATCTACTATACAGAAAACATGCATACCTGAAGTTTGTGCTCATGCATATGGATATGCATGGAGCTGCAAGTAGAAATCTTGAAGACTTGTACAGTATTTCTGGTAGATGCTGCTTGCCAATTATATGACACTTGTACTCAGAGAGATTCAGAGTACATTTGCAGTGCTGATCTATGATGATGAAGTTAGATGTAGAGGTCTTGAATGTGATTGGTGCATGGTCATGTGATTTTTGAGGTACATCCAATGAGGGAATGGCAGAGAGAGTGTAGTGGAAATGGTAGAAGGGCTGTTCATGTTACGATATGTCCGCGGACATGGCGGTAGTTCGCGGACATCAGCAGTTACATCCGGGGATTTTTGGGTTCAGAAGTCATGCAAATGAGAATAAGCACTGAAAGGGATTGGTCAGGAAAGTTTGGTGGGTGTGTTGTGCCAGGAGAGATTTTCTCAGATACTCTTTTTGCTGAGAGAACAAAAGATAGCTATGGCTCTGTGTTTCAGAAAACAGATTGTTTGGATTTTAGGAGATTCGTGGATACATTGGTTGAAGGTGCATGCAGAAAGCTTTGGAGTAGCTGTGGATCTTGGATTCCCACATGTGGAAGTACACTGGCATGGAGTATGTGGAATGAAGTGGTTGGACTTGCTACCTCTCTGTGCTACTTTGGAGACAGAGCAACATCCAGACATAATTGTAATTCATTGTGGAGGGAACAGTTTAGGACATGTGACTGGATTTTTTTTGCAATGTGCTATGAAAGAAGGACTTAGGAAGGCTATGGACATGTTTCCTAATTTTCAAGTGATATTTTCACGGATTGCGCAGAGACAAATGTGGCTTCCTTCTTGTTCATTTAGTCCACAAATGGAAAAAGCAAGGTGCAATGTTAATAAGGCTGTTTGTGCCTTTCTAAGAGATTTTGGCATGTCGTCTTTTCACAATGAAAATATTATGTTTTGTAGTACATACATTTTTCGCAGAGATGGAGTCCATCTTACTTATGCTGGCAATCAGATTTTTCTGAGAAATGTACAAAATGCATTGCGACCTTTTTTGGAATTACAACAACGATTTTGAAGAAGATGTTAAGCATTTACAATTTTTGACTTACAAACACCACCCAAAGGCTCTTTTCAGAGCCACCACTTCTTTCCAGAGAAAATTACAATGTTTGTGATGGAGTAGCAACCCAATTTTTTTAATGTTCGCGAACTTTCCGCGGACTTCTAAAAAATACAAAGAGCCCTGCTTCTTTTATTTTCACTTCTATTTTTTAACTGGGAAAAGCGGCTCTGAAAAGAGCCTTATTTTTTTTTTATTTTTGTAATTTTGTATTTTTTTGGGTTTTTCAGACACGACACACTAGGCGAGGAGGGTAAAGGAGGGTAAAGGGGGGGACACCAACCACAGGGATAAGAAAGGGCGAGCTGAGAGAGGAAGATGCAGAGTGGGTTTTATTTGGGTAGTGAGCAGGTCTTCTCGTGCTCTGAGACGATAGTCTCAAAAGCACTCCGAAGTCGTTCCCCCCTGCAGAGTACTGTGTCACAGTACATACATACAACTGTGACCCTCGAAAGGTAAGGGTCATCAGCATTCTGTATGGCCTGTGAGGCAGCTTGAGGAAGACGCTGTCCCACAGAGGTGGTCCTTGTGGTGACAGGATCAGAAACAGAGGATGAAGTAGAGGAAATCAACCTGCTACGTTCTTCGCAAGGTACAACCCTGCAAATAGCCCCAGAGTGAAATGACCTCAGGTGTCGCTTCATAGTAGTGGTCCCAAAGCTGTACTTACCGTGCTTCCCGTGACTGAGTATCATTTTGCACTCATTGCAGGTAACACGGTTCGCACGAGCCTTAGGAACATTACCATGAATGGTAAATAACTGCCACACCCAAGACTCACACCTAGTGCGGGTAGTAGGGTTTTCCTCTACCTCATTCTCATCATCCTCTTATTCCTCCTCCGCATCCTCACTCCTGTTCCCCTCTTCAGGCCCTTGGGGAGGTGGTGGTGGTGGAGGGGGTGGGGGTGGTGCTGAAGCAGGTGCAGCACCAAGTGTCAGTTCAGCAGCCAAGGATGCCATCTCGATGATGGTGTAGTCTGCAGGTGGCAGCAAAAATCACTGTGTTCTGAAGAATAGCCAGAAACACAATGGGAATAAGCTCTTGGGCGTGGTCTTTTATAGGGGTGCTTGTGTGCGGTTCGCGGACATGTGCACTGTCCGCGAACAGATCGAACACAAAAAAAGGATCGGAAAATTTCAAAAGGTATATAGAAACTCAAGATTGCTATGTAGGACTTGTGCCATTGTGAGATTTTATTGAAAAATATTATGGATTAACTGAAAATGTACTTTTAAATTGTTCGGGGACACGAACAGTGTCCGCATTTCAGGACACACGATGAGCGCGGGCGTGGTCATATGATCCGTTCGCGAACTAGTCCGCGAAGGAAGCGCCTTTCCGCAGGACACCAAGTGCACAGAGATTGGTCAGCGCATGCGCATTGATGTCCTACGGACACTGTTCAGGTTCTGAAGTAATTAAAAGTGCGTCACACGTTAAACGAAAATTTCAGGACATCGCGTGTGTTCTTAGAACAGTTTAAACTTGGTAGCGAACAGTAAGGACAGATAAAGTTTTTTCAGGACACGTGTAATTTCGTTTATGTACGAACATTTCAGGACACCAATTGTGTTCTTAGAACAGTTTCAATTGGGTAGCGAACACTACGAACAGGTATAGTGTTCTTCAGGACACCTCCATTTTCGTTTACGTATGAACATTTCAGGACACCAATAGCGTTCTTAGAACAGTTTGAGCTTGCTAGCGAACAGTACCGGACAGGTATAGTGTTCTTTAGGACACTTTAATTTTTGATTGTTTACGAACAATTCAGGACACCGCGTGTGTTCTTAGTACAGTTTCATGTTGCTAACGAACACTACGAACAGTTGTACTGGTGTTCAGGACACATCATTTTCGTCTATTTACGAACATTTCAGGACACCAATTGTGTTCTTGGGACAGTTTTAAGTTGATAGCGAACATTACGGACAGATATAGTGTTCTTTAGAACACTTTAATTTTTGTTTCTTTACAAACATTTCAGGACACCACGTGTGTTCTTAGAACAGTTTCAACTTGCTAGCGAACAGTACGAACAGGTCTGGTGTTCTTTAGGACACCTCCATTTTCGTTTATGTACGAACATTTCAGAACACTCGCACTGTCCGCGGACACTTTTATTGTTTTAAAAAAAAAACGGAAACTATTCACAATACAATATAAAAATTAAACTTTATTTAACATATATTAATAATTTATGACAGAGAAGGTGAGGCAGAAACAGAAACAAAAACAGGAGAATTTGGGGTTTCAACATGATTGGTATTAGGTGAAGAAGGGATGGAAGTCTCATCAAAACGTTTTGGATTATGGAGACGGTTTGGGGATAATTGACTGGGATATGGTGAGGAGGGACAAGTACATGTGGGGCAATGGTACGAGGTTTTTGGTTTGAAATAAGTTTCGACAAAAGTTTTTAAATTATTCAAATTAGCAAACAATACATCCATTTTTTCTTCTATATTGTGAAGACTGTTATCCATAACAGGGTTTTCTGAAGTTTTTTCTATTTTGGTATGCTCTGTACAAAAAAAATATATATATGTTAAATGTATATAAAAAAAATAATAAATAAATGGTTTATATTATAAAGTGTTTACCATTAGTTTCACTATCTTGTGACATTTCTTCATGTGGGAAATTGTCCTCTAGCCATTCCAAAGTACTAGACATTTCTGTGAGAAAAAAAAAAAAAAAGATAATATATTTCTTAATCTAATACAGAAAGTTTATAAATATATGAGTAAAATGAAGTACACTTACTATTTCTGGTAAGATAAGTCCTATGTATTCAGTGGGTCTGGTCTTGTTCTCAGTTCTGTTGTGTCTGTGAGGTAATTATGTTAGAAGTCAATGTATCTTCTTGTGGTATATTCCATTTCAGAACATATTCTATTTAAATGAATGGTTAGTGTGTTACATATATGGGTTACATTTCTTATGTATTACTATATATAATGTGTGTGTGTGCTGCTTTTTGAATTTGTTAAATGTTCCTATATTATGATATAACAATCAAACATACCCCACCACCCCCCTCCCACAGTTTTTAGGTAGTGGTACTGTTCTCCGAACATGTCCGCGAACATTAAATAAGTTTGCGGACATCAAGTTCATAAGAAGAGATACAGTCACTTCCATATGACATGTATATAAAGTCAAAGTCATTATTGTTAAGTTGTGCTACTAAAAAACTATGAAATTCAGTGAAAAAACTTTGTTAAAGGGGCGTTATGGTTAAGTTGCGCTACTAAAAACCTATGAAATTCAGTGAAAAAAACTTTGTTAAAGGGACGTTATGGTTAAGTTGCGCTACTAAAAACCTATGAAATTCAGTGAAAAAACTTTGTTAAAGGGACGTTATGGTTCCAAGCAAAACCGAAAAACCCTTGAAATTCGTCAGTTATGGTAAGCTAAGCAACCATAACTCGCGCCACCGCTGTGCACTGCTAAGACTAACACCCAGGACATCAAAGATGACATCACAAATGACATCACAGGGGGCAACGTGCTCGCCTTGGAAGCAAGACGACGCAGAGCAACACAGGTTCGATCCTTGGGTCCGCGCTTAGAAACCTCTGGGTATTATTTAAGCCCGTTATCAATAACCAATCACAATGAACCGATATATGATTTTCGACAGATTTCACCAGCAGTTATTAGTCTCATTTACCTCTCTGCTTCTGGATCTAAAAATACAACTCCAGAAACCTCACTATCCATACCAGATCACATGCAATGAGCATACAAATGTGAGGAAGCAGAACCATAATAAGAATAGTAATGACCACATCACAAATAATAATAATAATACTATTATTAATGGTAGCAGCTTTTTAGATCACTTACGTACCAGATGCCAGCCACTGGTTTCTGCGTGCTCTCATAATAATTGCTATTACTAACCAATTAACGGTACCCCATGTGTCGACCTCAGGGTGATGAAGCGGTGGTGAGTCTACTCTGCCACAAGTTCCAAAATGCAGACTGATCCCATGCTTGTGGAGAACACTCAGGGCCCGATTCACAGAGCTTTTTGCGCGGTGCAAAGTTGCTTTGCACTGCCAACAAGCAGCCTGATTCGCAGAGCACCTCGAAGTGTATTTCTGCAGCGCAAAGTGACTTTGCACCACTTTTGGAGCAATGCAAAATCACTTTGCACTGCAAAAAAACACTTTGCACCACTCTGTGAATCAGGGTGTTTTCTGGCCGTACAAAGTCACTTTGCACCGCACTAAAAGTTCCATGAGTCGGGCCCCAAGGGCCTGATTTACAGAGGCGTTTTTGAATGGGAAAATCCCATTAAAAAACGCTTTGTATATCAGCCCCCTAATCTACTATTGAAAACACGCCCTTCACACGTATACGTGTATGGATCTCTATTGCACCGTTCACAATGTGATAGTGTGAGCATGTGAAAAATGCCCCTGCACTTTTGGTTATATTCTGCATTTTACCTTATCCATAGGCACCAAAAATAGACCATCAAGTGCCGGTGTTAAGAAATGAAGTAGTATTGTGATGTACTGAGATGTGTCTGCCTTTTATTGCACATTTCAGCAAATCTGTTATTCCTATTCTGTGCTGTGAGTGTACACTTGCTATTTCGGAATATAAACTACCGTAAAGGGTAGTCCTATTCGTTTTCCATTAGACACTAACAGGTGTACACCTCGGCTTAGCATACATTGTGTATTTTGCAGAAACATATAACGACGAGGACACCTAAAACATACCATGTACAGATGTATTTATAGAGGTTTTCTAACATGTCATTAATTGGCAATGGCCAAGGCCTTGCCCGGACGCTGCAGCTTTTATGGTGTTAGGTGATCCAGAACAGTCTGTACAGTAAACAGGTGCAGGGCACGGTTTGGTTTGAGTTCTGAAACACGGTTTGGGACAATATGTTTTTTTTTGATTAATGAAAGCTTTGGCACAGTTATTTTGAAGAATATGTTGTCTGCGATTCCCGGTGTTGAAAAAAGAAATAGGTAAGCAACGATTTATGAAATCATCATTACATCACAATTACACGTTCATTCCATTAACTCTTGTTCTGGTTCCATTAAAGACCAAGAAGGAGAGGTTCGTGACGAGGAAATAGATATGGAATTGAGAGGATGTTGTCTATGAGACTCAGAATGTGGCCAAGAACACTTTGAGCCAAAACTGAGGATATTAGCTGCTCCACCTGGGTCCTGATCTTTACTGGAGAGAAAGATACTGCATAGCCCTTGTAGTTATGGGCATGCCGCCTTTAATGCCTCCTCCCTGAAAACACTCCTTCAATTCTCTTCTGTAAAGCACTGTGCACTTTTTGCCTTGTGCTTCTTTTCCTTGTTATATTTTAAAATCCCAATTCTCTCTTACCTGTTGCCATTCTGGCCATTGGAGAAGCAGACGTGCATTGTTCTAGAGCTCGGCCTGGGACCCAAATGTAATGCCACATACGCAATCCGCCTGAATTTATCTAGAATCACCAGAGCCGTTGGGCGAACCTGGGTCGGTCTTTGTGTGATAAATGCACAAATCCCGAGGGGGCATCTGATGTAATCATGTCATACTAGTTATCTAAGGAACCGGTGCCACAATAGAAACATTCTTTAAGGAGCAATTTGCAGTTTGCCTATGTCACCAATGTGTCCTCCACATGCATAGCTCTTAATCTTTGAAACATTCACAATTATACATTCATTTGATAGGGTCATGTTCGTTTCAGGGATGGCCAATGACTGAAATAATTCCTCTTGTCAAAATATTTCTAATCAATAGTACATGTTCCTGCGGACAGAACATCTATATTCTACTGGTAGAATAGAAGTATTAATTGGGTGGTGGAATTGGCATAGTTTTGCCCACACATTGATTTTAAGCATCTTTCTATTCTGGGATAGCAGTTCCCAATAGATACAGATACGTCATATTTAGACGTCATGCATTCTTAGTATTCCTCCTCCAAAGATGTTGAAGGGATACATTATCTGCTATGGTCCCTGATGCACAGGACCACATCATTGCTCTTTTTAGAAAGACCAAGGAGTCTGCTGCAGCCATGTTGGGCATTCTGATTGCCACCAAGAAGCTAAGGGCACTACCTTAATATACGTCTAGTGCCTCATATGGGACATTACAGCAATCGGCTGCCAGCATGGCCAACATAATCAAGGTGCACCTTAACATGCTCGAGTGCTGCCAACATAAGAGAAGCGCAGCTTCAAATGGCCAAATACTGCTTTTCTACGCATGATATCCTCACATGCCATGTACAGCCTCTGATTTCCATGCACTGCCATCATATGCCAAGAGCAGGCTTAAAAGACCAAATCCTGCAATGCTTTTCCAGATAGAGATTCATAATCCATGTTTAGCCCCCTTATGGAAAAGGGCTCTCTGCTGCCTCCAAACACATGTTAGACCTTCTCCTTGACCACCTAGAGTCTGGATTAAGCTCCTCCCACCCTACAGAATCTGCGTTGTGCTGTGTGTGGGACAAGGCACTGCAATTGTGCCATTTCTGGAGCCTATCCATGCTTATTCTTCCAACCCCTCTGCAGCCTTCAACCCTGTTTACGACGTCATGCTACTACGCAGACTTCAGTAATTACCAGGGTCACCCACAATGCCATTATCTGTTTCAGCTCTTTTCCTGAAAGTAGAGCATGATACTAAGCAGATGTATCTCTCCTCCAAGTATAGGGATCTTCAAAGTACCCCAAGAATCCCCTCTCTAACCTCTGTTTTTCAATATCTATATTAAACCATACATTTACATTTTCAAATCACACCACCTCAACTTTTCGTTCCTATTTGCAAAAGACTCACATTATATTCCTGCACCTTTCACGGGAAAAGGACCAATTCTCTGCCAGCTCCAAAGGGCCGCTGGGCATCGAATCATGGATGAGTGGCAATTTCCTGACTTTTAATAAATCCAAAACAGAAATTCTAACTATGGGACTAGCGCATCATCTCAAGAAATGTGGAACTATCGGCCCACCTCTCAGCTTTTCTGGCACATTACACCCATGTATGCAAAACTGGTTTGTTGTAGCATGCCAATATGAGCCTGAACTACAAATCAGTCCTGAGGTCAAAAATACCTTCTTTATCTGAAAATACCGCACACGATCCTCCATGACATCCCGTAGGACATCATGCCATGGAAGTCAGAACCCTTGTCCAACTCAGAAATGGATTACGGCAATGTTCTTTTTGCAGGAATCTGGATCAATCAAAGCAATTTTCTCCAAAAGATCCAAAATGCAGCTGGTCATTTGATCCTCAGACCAAAAAACCATAACAGGATCAAGTTCAAGATGTTGTGCCTTACCTTGAGAAGCAAAAATAGATGTGGGTTGTAGGAGCCACACTGTTGTGAGCTCACAGAACTAGCACAAATCAATGCACTTAGATTAGATGCTTGAAGACTGAATATCAAAAATTCAAGAGACTGGTACTACTTCAGTAAGAATCAAACACGTGTATCATAGTGTCCAAATCATAATACAACCATAGACAGAGGAAGACAGAGATCATGGCCAATGCATTTTGGATAGATCATATCCTTGTTCAGGGTGCCTCAGAGTAAAGCATGAGAATGTTAAATATTCAAGCAATGAGTCTAGCAAAAGAATATTACATATTCAAGCAAAGAGTACATAAACCCACATCGAATAAGAAGTACAAACAAGGACATACAAAAGAAAAACAAAAAGAAAACAAAGATATTCATGGTTAGCAAAGGTATGAAACAGTCATCCTGTTTACCAAAAAAAAGAGGGGAAAATTAAAATTAACTACAAACGGATGCATAGATACCAGTCTAATAATACGTGGTTCCTAATGCAAATGGATGCTGCCACTCGCATAATATATTTCTAAAAGAAATAAACCACCATAAGGTCAACAAAGTACAAAGGAAAGTACCAACACAATGGCAGTCTAAACAAAATAAACACAAAAGTACCAAAGCACATAGTAAAATGACATTGAGGAACCAACCTGCACAATGCACGTAAACCTCTGCGCTGCAAAGATTTCAAAAAAAGGGAGAAAGGAAAGTCAGCATCTCTCTAGGCAATGGAGGAGCAGCTGATATTGGGTGATCATCTTAATTCATCCATACTCACAGTAAACCAGGTCAGTATTCAGAGTGCAAAGCATCCACGACCGGTGATCGCAGCAGATAGTAAGCCCAATCGAGTTGAGACTTAAAAAAAGGATAAACTGGTGCTGCTGTGGCATCATCGTGTGAAGTGATGTCAAAACGTGCTGCATTACAGAAGAAGGAAAATGCAAGACAAAATATACATGAAATAATAAGTGTGTGGAGGGCAGACTTAGTGCCACTAAATTGTGTGGAGAGAAACAGAAACTGCAATGTAAAGGAACTTTTCCCAGACAGAATGAGGATCAAGAGAAAGCGATTTTCTAAAGAAAATGAACGAAGATAAAGGAAAGAACAAGCATATGAAAAAGTTCAGAAAATAGGACAGCTCAACCACCGATGGGTAGACAAAATACAGACCATGAAAAGATGTTGAAACAATATATATAGAGGAAATAATGTGAAAAACTAAGAAAAATAAGTCTTCAAGACAGCTAAAGACAAAACCCCACTAATGGTACATAAAGAAACTAAGGGATAGGTTACATGTTCCCAAAGGCAAGTATACAAACACTAGAGCTATAGAGTCACCATAATAGAGTATGGCATCAAGTGAAAGTCATAAAGTAAATTCAAGTAATTGCATTCACCCGTAGGGTGAGTGCCCAATGAGAGTACACATCAAACGATATGTCGATACAGAACCACTCAGCATGACATAAAAATTAGCAGCTACAATTTTCAATAAGTTCAAAGTATAGATCACATATAGACTGATGGCGCATAAGAAGCATGTTAGACTAAACTCTTCATTGATACCACGAGGGGCCAGGGCATCCAATCAGTGAATCCAAAAAGCTTATCTGCGGTACAGTCTAAGATGTATATCTTTGTGTGAATTCCCAAACCGCCACTTCGAATATCTGAAATTGAATCTTTGAGAGCTGGTGCCTGTGTTCCCTGAAGTGTCTTGCTACCGGTGAATTGATGTTCATAGTCTGTATTTCCGAAAAGTGTTCATTCCATATCACCTTCGATGCTCGATTAGTCTGTCCCACGTAGTACTTACTGCAAGGGCATTTGATGGCATACATAACACAACCAGTATCACATGTGGCAAAGTCTCCCAGTTTGATCTTTTTGCCAGTCCTTGCATCGCAAGGCAGCTGCCTGCAACACTCTCTGCATCTTTGGGCCGTCCGCCTTACAGGACAACACAAGCAGTGAAGTGAAGAAGCTAGGAGAAGTGCCATGACAAGCCTTTACTGACATCCAACTTAAAGGACATTTTCAAGCCAGTCGAGCCCCTCGAGCTGCAACCGACTGCACTGCTGACTGTTGTTCTGCCA
Organism: Ambystoma mexicanum; assembly: GCF_040938575.1. Classification (NCBI taxonomy): domain Eukaryota; kingdom Metazoa; phylum Chordata; class Amphibia; order Caudata; family Ambystomatidae; genus Ambystoma; species Ambystoma mexicanum. Next base: position 767,763,409 of record NC_090932.1, on the reverse strand, counting down.
CAGTCACTAAAGTCACCCAAGACGCCTCAACCAGTGCTTCAGAACTGCCGACCAGCACTGAGACAACAATTCCTGACCCCAAGCTACTGTGTAGGCTAGCCTGTAGCTGTCTGTCCAGCTTCGCTTGCTGAACTGCCTGCTGCCTGATGCCTGCAGCTGTCTCCCATCTTGAACTCTGTTGCAGAAGCTGCAACGCGCCCCATACCCGACTCAACTCTGTCGCACACCAAGAACTCCTTTCGTATAAGGCTCATTCTGGTTCTGTACGTCTAGTCCCTCTCCGAAGGCCCCTAGTGACTTTTTATGAACCATTACTCCCTTTGTGTTGAAACCAAGTATCCTTGAACTATTGTGATTAATTACGATACCGACTACCCTCCTGTCAGCATCCAGAGTTCATCCCTTTTCCTTTCTTGAAACTATCTGTCCTTTGCATTCCTTTACAGTATGAGTTGTATTTTGGAGAGTGCTAGAACTGTCTGTTGTGATAATAATACAGTAGATATTTGTATGCAACCTTTCCATGACAGTGTATTTGATCATTGGTTAATTGTATTTTCACTGTGTTGCGACTAAGCAACGATCCACGACCTTTCGGGGATAAGCCTGCCATTCTGCCCACGTTACCAAAATTGGACAAGGAGGTTTATAATTTGCTTGTGTTTCCAATATGCTTGGATCCCTTCTGTTGTACAAGAGGTGTGGGGCTGATTGATGGTTTAGAAACCGATATTCATCCCTGGGCCACTGGCACCCTGGAAGTACATGCATCACAATCATGTGATCTAGCTCTTTTTCCTTTGGTTGTTTGTTCCATTTAGAAGCATTCACAAACTGCCCCCCACAACCTGACAAACAAAATCCACTTCTGTCAACCATCAATAACACTCAGTACATTAAATGGCAACCTTCTCACAGTTCCCGTATCATGTTGCTGGAGTAAAGTAGATAGACACCACTCCATTTTAGTCCTCACCCATTGAACTCCCTGTAACCCCATCTTATACAAAGTGCAACCCGTAATTCCAATATGCACATCCTCCCACCACAGCAACAACATGCCAGGCAGTGGGACAATGTGCAAGTATATCTTTGCCTCACCAGAAGTGCTCCAAAATGTGAAAAGTTGTATAACTTGAACATGCACACATTAATATAGGCAAACAAACACAAATTATTATCACACATTTCAAACCTATTGAGCAGTCATTCTAGCAAATGCTTCGTATTTTAATGAGTGTTCCCTTCATTCAAACTCTCATTAAAACAGGAAATATCATAATTTGATACTTGGCTGGTTTGCAGAAAAATAATGTGTGTACCATACGTCCGTGTGTGTGTATATATAAAATATTGTTGAAATGAAAGCAAATGGATACATGGATATTGGGTCGATGTGAAAATAAGCATCCTTGTTTTCGTAGTAAAGAGCTGGGCTAGCCTGCAGATCTGTGTGTGCAATTCAAGCACATAGGAACACAGAAAAAAGAAAAAGAGACACTGCTTAAAATGTAATACATTGGGCTTGCTGACACTGGATCTTGCTTGGAGGCCCAGATTATCAGAGGAGGGTCCAGGGGGTGACATGTGTATGCCAGAGATTGGAGCACATACGCTTAGCAAACTCAAAATGATGCCCATGTTGTCTTGGGGTGGGTTGAGGGAGGGAGCAGTGTGTGTGGTGACTGGTGTGTTGTGGACTAGGGCTCTTGGTTTGGGTTCCTTGTGTCTCATTTACCTGTTCAATAGAGTGAACTCTGAGTTCAGGTGGGAGTGTTGCAGTAACTGTGATTTAGATGTATCTGTGAGTTGAGCAGAGAAGGAAAGATATCAAAGTGGTACACAGCATGATGCTCCACGCTAGTTCTATGCATTGGAACATGGATGGTGACCAGTGTAGCCTCTCCAGAGAGTGCCTGTTAATTGGAACCACCCAATGTTTAAAGTACAAGCGAGGGGCATGGTAGTGTTAAAATTAAGTAAAGATGAACAGCACTATCCTACAAGCACCTTTGTGTCACCATTCTTAGCCCTAGATCAAGTTTGAAATCCAGAACCTCAAAACGAATATATGTTGAGACATACGATGTTGGTGCAAATCACAGACTCCTATCCTACTCCCAGCCAAAGAATCATCCTTTGCTATATGCACAACTGCACTGGATTTTGCCAAATCCTCCTACTTCTCAAGCCTAATCCCTTTGCAATCACCTCTACACATTTTCATCTACCCTTCAATCCTTGCTTAAATCTCCCATGCCAATATGTATTGCCTTTTCCCTTTCTTTTACTAACCCTGCTCACTAGAGTTCCTCCAAAGTCTCTAAAATGTATGACACTCTCACAGCCATCCTCTCTCTCCACCACGTCCACCTATCCACCACCCTCTATTTGTACCCCATTTACTTGTGACTACTTCCCCTCTGACTCTCCTACTGATTTAGAATACATCATATGCAGACCTAACTCATCTTGAACTCCTATCAACCTGTTTCCTCCTGAAATGATCAAGGATCAAAGACTTAGTATAATTATCCTGTCCTTATCTCTCTGAGCTCCTTAACCTCTGTCTGTCTGCTGGACTGATTTCCATCTCCTTCAAACCTGCAATTTTCCTGCCCTTTTTGGAGAAACCGTTTGCTGACCCAAATGTCCTGGTTAACAATCATCCAGTTTCCCTCCTCACACATTATTTAAAGGTCGATCAGTGGGTGGTCTTTAACCCGTCTACTAAGTACCTTGAAGATAATGACTTTGGAGATACAACTCAATCTAGCTTTTGTTATAAACACTTTGCCTGTAATTAACATTCACACTCATGCGTGTATCATCCTTTCTCTCTGATACTCAACACTCAGAACTTTCTTCTATATGTTTCTTGTTGGCCTGCACTGCTTGCTTCTATCCACATTGTTGACCTTTCCTCTCCCCTCTTCACTCTCCAGGACCTTGGGTTTTGTATAGTTTACATAGACTTACAGAAAAAGCATGTAGAGTTTACATTCTTAATAGGGCGTGAGCCCACAACCAAGACACTAATCGAGGATAATAGTCCTATTTTAGTACGTAGAGGTTTTGCAGAATGGGGCTTCAAGATTAGTCATGGGGGCATAATCATTTTAAGTAGTATATATTCAGGGCTTTGGTACTTGGAGTAATTTTTTAATACTACGCCAAAGCCAATATAACTAATTATAGAGGGATTCCAATTTCTAGTTTAGACAGTAAGTCCAGAATGCCTCACATTTAATTGAGTCATAACTGTAGACATAGTCCCCTAGTAAAGTCAAATAGATAGTTCCCAGGTGGCTACATTCTGTGAACACATGTTTGGGTGTCTCAATACAGCGTGTGAATTTACATATACAGCAAATGTGTTGATCCAGGGCTATTTTTAATCTAGCCCCCTGACGGATCAGTAAAGTAAGTTGGTTGGTACGCAGTCCGAGCACCAGACTGTGAACCGCCGGGCTGGGGCATTGTCGGAGGTAGGGTTGCAGGCATAAATAGCTGTGGGAAACATTGGACACATATTGATATGTTTTCAGAGTTGATCATCGGGTATTATTGTTACACCAGTCCCAACGTTCCAGCCTTCTTTCATATAATGCTTTAAGGATGACATAATAAGCACCCCAGTAATAGTCGGGGGTCCATTTGAGACTCTCATACAGCTGGTAAATCAAACAGGCAAAATCACCTCCTCCACATTTCCCTTCACACCCCTTGTCTGATCCCACAAGTGTCAGTAATTTACATGTAGGTTGTAAATTAGCCTTCAGATGGAGCCCTCCTTGTCTAAGTAACAGTTGGCCCCTCAAGGAGACCAACCCCAGCTCCAGTCTCAGATATTCTACTGGTACTGTGTTCAAGAGGTTTAGGACCTGCCTATAAAAGTAACCATCAACTCTATCTAACCAGGTCAGGTTGGTCATTTGGAAGGCCTCCAAGCCATATAATATCATTGGACAAAAGAATGTGGTGATAGAGGGTCAATATGCCCTCCAATGAGCAGCCTGCCGTATTTTGGGCAAATGTGTCTTTCAGCCCTCAGCCTTTTACTGTTTTGATCTCTATAATATGTATATGAGACCAACTCAGACACATATCAAACCCAAAATATGGGTACTTATTAACATATGGTAAATTGCTCAAGCTGGTATCTAGAAAAGGGAGGTTTACCTTGGTGGCCGAGACCAACATAATCTTTTTCTTGGTCATATTAACCACCAATTCATTTTCAGTGGTATACGCAACCAGAATTTCAAACATGTTTTTTATGACACTGAAAGTATGATTAAAAATGGCCAAGTTGTCAGCATACAAGAGGCTAGGAATTGGCACCCCTCCAATTCTTGGACAGCACCACACCACATTGTTAAAGCATGTGGGTAGGACAGTGGATGAGCCTGGGTACACCCCTGATTAACACCCCTATCAAGGGGAAATGAGGAGGACACAGTGGCTCTGTTATCCAGTCTTACCTGGCCTATCGTGTTTGTGTGCAGATTTATCAAAATATCAAATGACCACCGCGGCCAGTCCCACCGTTCCAGATTAGCCCAAAGCTTAGGCCAACTAACACCATCAAAGGTAGCATGGAAATTGACAAAGATAACATACAGAGGAGAGCCACCTTTAGATGTGGAATCTTGGGCTAGTATACCCAGGGTTCACAAATTGTGGGTAGTAGAGCTACCTGGGCGGAAACCAGTTTGTGTGAAATGAAAAAGGACATTTTCGTCTGCCCAGGACTGTAGCTCCCTTAAAACCAACATGAAAAATATCTTACCGGTAACATCCAAAAGGGACATTAATCTATAATTACATGGCAATAGTCTATCACCTCCCTTATAGTTTGGCAAGAGTATAGACTGGCTCCATGAATCCGGAACATTCTGATTAGTAGAAAGTTGCAAGCACATGACCCCCTCATTTTCCTCAACTTACTCCTCATAGTGCTTTTTGCATCGCAAATGGCTAAGTCGAATTAATGTGTATGTGTATCAAACACCGCCAAGTCTCCACCTTGTACCACCCCAGTAGTTAGTGTTAGTGATCTTAGCCAGTCTTCTATTTTGTTTCCTTTCCACCGAGCGAGATCACTTAAATCTCTGGAATGGATACATGTGAATAGTTATCCCCCCTAAGGACGTGGGTAGGGGCATCAGGCTTATGGCATTCCAAACTTGGGGCCAATATAACATGGTCACAAAAACTGTTCAGTATAGTTTTTAGTTCTTTTGTTTTTAGCAGAGTAGCATTATTTCCAAAGAAATAGTCTATAGTTGCTCTGCTCTTATCTGTGCCCCGGGTGTATTGGCCTGGTTCATCACCTCTTGCTATACCATTCAACAGATTTAACCCCCAGTTGCCCAAAAACTGTACCCATTCGTCACCTTTGTTGTTACCCTTACTCTGCAGCATTAAACCTTCTTTGGCAACATGAATATTGGGGGGGCACTCTTGTGCGCCTATACAGCTAGCATCAAAGTCCCCTACTATCAAAATCAACTCATTATCACTGGTCCCAGCCCAATCAATTAGAATCTCACCCAATCGGTCAAAGGTTTCCTTCAGGCTGGTAGCATTAGGGGTCATGTACACATGAACTATTAGCATTTTTACTCGCAATCCCTCACTCACCAAGCTTACCTCCACTGCCATTAATACATTACTTACAGATGTAAGGGCAATTTGTCTTTGTCTTGTGTTTGCCTTTGTCTTGTGTTTGGGTAACACCTATTACCAGCCCCCCGAATGGTCTTCCCCTAGAGCCCCAATTGGCCTTAGTTTGATAAACACATAACCCCTCAAAATGCATAGAAGCCTCCAACCAAGCATCCTGTAATAGGCAGATATCATATTCTCCAACTATGGAGGCAGACCGTCATTACCTATTAGGTGCCTGTACCCCCTGATATTCCAACTTGCCACAGCACGCCTTCAGGTGTCCGGTGATCAGTAGGTCCCTCGGCAGGTCAGGTCATCATGCGAAAACAGCCATCTCGCCCCTCTCTCCCTTATGCTCCTCTGTTCCACCCTATCTACTTGGCAGGGGGCCAGCAGGGCTGCTTGTTTCCCAATTGTTGATTATTGAGTGGGAGACCACCCACTAGGGTACCCCTGCCTGGGGCCACGGAGGAGCCCCATAGTGCCTAGCCAAACCTTCCAAACTCCTTGGCTGTAATACCAGAGGGTCTTTAATCATATGAGGATACCAAACATAAGATACTGTCAGCTTTTATCCCATACCTCGAAGGGAATCAGAGCCCATTGAAAATTAAAGAGATGGTCACAGGGGATAAAGAGTTAACCAAAGCCCAATTTGTCTTACTGTCCCATGTCGGGAGTTCAATTTTGGACATGTCTCTGCTGGTAATCATTGAAAGGCAGGGGACACTCTTCCACATACGCAGCAAGGTGGATCGATTCAAAAATGGGCTGACGGCAGTTGGATACAGTTCCTCCAATTTTACAATAGTTCCCAAGACGGATCTCTCAGCCGGGGGATAATCCACCCATTGGGAGTTAGGGGGCACATATATATCTGGGGTGTTATAGGGCCCCTCATTGGTACAATCAGAAGCCTCTCTTTCTTTCAAGGCGCGACGAGGCAGGGAGGGGGGAACAAGGGGAAGACAGACAACGATCCTACTAGGCCAGGTGTCATTCAGACTGCGCAAGTGCAGGAGTAGGGGGAAGGGAAAAGGGCAAGGGGAAGGGGAGGGGGGAAGTGCAGTACAAAGTAAGTAGAATAAAAATAAATAAATAGGGCCAGCTGGTGGCAAGTGCAAGGTAAGTGCAGACAAGTGCTGGGAAGGGGGGCTGTAGGGATACAGAGACAGTCCCACAGTGCAGGGGTTGCCAGGGAGGCAGTGCAAGTGGAGAGTGGCTGGGCCCAGGACCGAGGTTGTTGAGAGTGGCCCAGTTGCAGATTCAGTGCAGTTTCAGTGAAGAATTTAGCAGGGGAGAGGGATAGAGAAAGCAGAAGCAAAGCGGAAGGATTTGAGGTGCTTCCGGAACCGGAGATGGTTCTCCTCAAGTTTCAGGGAGGCAGGAAGGCTGTTCCAGAGGGAGGCCCCTGCCGCGGAGAGGGATCTACCCCCAGCTCATTGCTTCAAGAAGCGGCTGACCCTGAGGGAGTTGGAGACGGATGAGCGAAGGGCTCGGAAGGAAGATATTTAGGAAGAGAGAGTTGAAGGTATTTAGGCCCGAGGCCCCAGAAGGCCTTGTGGACAATGCAGAGGGTTTTGAACTTAATCCTCGCAGCCACTGGGAGCCAGTGTAGAGATTTCAGTCCTGGAGAGATATGGTCCCTGGGCCTGAGGCCAAGGACAAGTCTCGCAGTTCTGTTCTGGATGAGTTGCAGAGGGCGGAGAGTGGAGGCAGGCAGATTAAGATAGAGGCTGTTACAGTAGTCTCATACCTATTTTCTGCCTGACCTTCTTTCACCCTCTCCGAAGTCTTACAAGCTTGGGGACCACATTTATAATGGTCCCTGACTACAATAATTCAACACTACTACCATCTGTCATGTTCATATTAACATTCTCAACATTCAGAAAACGTGTTCATTTCTTCAGCACTCTACAAAATCTCTGATCTCCACATCCTTGCTCAGGAAACTCAAATGTTGCACAAGACTACTCCTTGGCATTCCCCTTTACCCCTACTCCCTCTAGGCCAAGTGCTCAACTTCACTACATGCACTCTCTATACCCTACCCAGATCATGCCCACTTGCAACTTCATGCTGGTTGGCTCTCAAAGCACAACTGCTCAAGTGCCATCTGTCTACAAATATATCAATGGTCTTGCTCTTTCTGTATCTGTCTGATTGTATCTCTGTGTACTCATCATCTCATTCACCCCATTCCTCTTCTGCACTAACCCTCACTGTCCCATACCCCCGTCCCTCCTCTCACTTCTACGCTTCCTCCAACCTTACTCGGCTCCATTGGAAACCACTGCCTATCACAATCCAAGCTATCCCAACTGTAAACCTCTTCAGAGCTTGCCTTCAGCTTCACTTAATCTCCAATGAGGGAGCTACCATAATTTCATCCACGTGTCATACCTAACCCCACCACTCCCTCCGGTGAGCTGTAAGAATGTAATTGTGTATATTTGTATAGTAATCCTCTTTGCTTTTAAGTATCCCCCCTCAGGTTAATGTTACCTTTGTAAGGCACCTGATTCTTATACTTCTCTGTTTTGTTATGTCCCTAGTCTATGCCTCCCCTTATGCACGTCCTAATAAGATGACTCACCACTTGTGAGGATTGAATTGCTGGGTTTGAAAGCCTTTTAGAGATGAGTAATTCCATCTCTGAAAGGGTAATCTGCTGATCTGCTGATTAGATATCCCTCTCATAACTTTCATGCCAAAAGCATAGTGTGGATATGTGCCCTGCTGCATCAGTCTAATGACCTACAGTGCCTGCACTATCAGTGGCACAGAACAGGCTCAGAAGTCACAGTTGTCCATCTGACGGATGTAACAGTAACATCTCTGCAGTGCAGTGGCTGCATTAAAGACATGCACCCCTGTACCAAAACTATGACGATCATAGGTAGCTCATTAGGAAAACCTTGAGCTAAGGCAGGATGCATTGCAGCCATATCCAATCTGATATCTTGCATGTGTCAGTTCCTGTGAGCCAGCTCAGATGTGGAAGGTGATGTGCATTCCACCCACACAGGCTGACCCTGTCAAATAACAGGAAGAACCCTAATGACGAGACATCTTCTTTAATCTCTTTTTGAGGGTTGGTAACACTCTCTACCAGAGACAGTCACTCTACAGGAAGCTATCCTGGACCTAGGATCACACCCCTCCAATGGGAGTAGTCTCACACCAGGGTGTTGCATTTCTAAGGACCTTTGATCCTAGTGAGAAGGTAGGAGGTGGGTTAGTGTAGACAGAGGAGCGCTGTACATTGGGGGAAGACTTTGGTCATCTTGTTTCTCTCTACCTCTCTCTCCTACGTGTCCACTCCACTTCCTCTAGAGAAGAACACGTTGGGTGTGATGTCAGAAGGGCAAATTCCACTTCTTCAAGCGTAGAGATTGGACCCCTAAAGCAGGCTACCATTAGTCCAATCATTGACAAGCTTTTGCTTTTAAAAGAAGGGGTCCCCCACCACTTCTTCAGAACATCTTGTGATCCCTAGAATAAGATTTCATTGGACCTCTTTTAGGAGAGTTGACTTCCCAGAGCCCTCCCCCAGTGAGGTGGCGACTGGGCATTCAAAGCAGAGGCGGATCTGTTCCCTACCGATTCCTACAGCACATTGGTGGTGAACCTGCTCCTGTAACAATACATGCCTCTCTGCCAGGCAAACTGCTGCCAGGACCCTTAACTTGGTGAAGGTCCCCTGAACGTCTACATAAGCCTCCTTTGCTGAAAGGCAGAGCAAGGACTTAACTTTTCCCTGAGACCACTGAGTTTGACTCACAGCATCCAGAGAGTCAAGATAGCTAAGAGTCCTCTGCTTCCTCACATCAAACTGGTTGAACTGTTGTTGGGCCTGGTTCACTGCATTTCAAATCATCAGGACCCTTCCGAACTGCCTATGGCACTCACCAAGCTTTCCAAACTCAAACCGCTCATTCAAATCTGTTCACCGCCACACAACACTAGCTGAGTGTGTCGTTGCATCGGCTCAAACTACAAGCTCCTTTGTTGCATCTGCCACAGCCAAACCGCTGCTCGTTTCATCAGCATCTTTGCTGCTGATCGTTATCACCTGTCAAACTGACCCTCGTAGAGCTTGGAGCTGAAAACCATTGGATGCTGCATTGAATCTCTCAATCTGAACCTGCAATTTCAGTGGCCAGCATATTTGCCCTCTACTTGATCCTCAACAGACCCTTGGGGCATCACCTCATGTGCCTCATCAAACCCATCCGGCTGACCAGCATATCCAGTCACTAGGTCCTCAAACTAACTGCCGAATCTCATGATCCATTTGTTTATCTGCATCGCCTTCAAATTGCAACCTCTTCCGTTCGACCCCTGCTTGACACTGCTTCCCATCTAGGATACTACGACTGCTGGACTCAAACAACACGAACAGCACCAAACAGCCCAGTTCGCCATTGCCAAACCACCAAGACCACCAACCATAACTGCCCGCACCACTGTGCACTGCTAAAACTAACACCCAGGACAAGAAAGATGACATCACAAATGTCATTGATGACATCACTGATGACATCTCATGTGTATCCCCTTCGTTTTTTTCTAGGTCATATCTAGGCCAGGTAGGTGTATTTACTGACAGTCAGAAAGTTACCTTTGAAAAGGTATTACATTTATAGATATTGCTATTCTCACATGTTCTAACACTACTTTCCTTACAATTTAATCGCATCATACAGAAATGTAGGTATTGGCTGCAGCATACACCATAGAGGTGCTATATTTCTACTTTCCAAAGTTGTACTATAAAATGATGAATGCTTCTGTACCAGACTTTTCTGGTCTCTGAAACATGTACTCAGTTGTTAATAATGCATCACTCAATACATATTTGTAGCAATGCACACAAAACATAAATACACTGCAATGCATACAAATATGGTGTTTATATATGGAGTGTAAAGTAAGCATACAAGAGGCAGTATCATTAGCAACTGTGTATAATGTACATGATTGTATTCTTGTACAAAAATTATTGCTGTGCTTCAGGCGTGCTTCTTCCCCTATATATGTGCATCATAAAATGCGATTAAATTGTAAGGAAAGTAGTGTAAGAACATGTGAGAATAGCAATATCTATAAATGTAATACCTTTTCAAAGGTAACTTTCTGACTGTCAGTAAATACACCTACCTGGCCTAGATATGACCTAGATAAAAACGAAGGGGATACACATGTGATGTCATCAGTGTTGTCATCAATGACATTTGTGATGTCATCTTTCTTGTCCTGGGTGTTAGTGTTAGCAGTGCACAGTGGTGCGGGCAGTTATGGTTGCTTAGTTTACCATAATGGGGGAATGTGCAGCGTTTTTTGGATTCACTGTGAAGTATAACATCCCTTTAACACAGTTTTTTACTGAATGTACATATATATATATATGTTAGGCAACTAAAACAAATAGGCTAAACATGTGATGTCATCAGTGATGTCATCAGTGACATTTCAGAGGACAGCTTTCATGTTCAGGGTGTTAGTGTTAGCAGTGCACAGTGGCGATGGCAAGTAAGGGGGCTCAGTCTGCCATAACTGGCGAATTTCAGGGGTATTTTGTTTTTAATTTGAACCACAATGGGGAGGGCGAACATTTTTCTTTAGTGAAGTGCACAGGTTTTTCGTAGGGCAACATAACCATAACGTCCCCTCAACAAAGTTTTTTTTGTAGTGAATTTTACAGGTTTTTGGGAGGGCAACGTAACCATATCCCCCCTGTAACAAACTTTTTTTAACTGAATGCCATAGGTTTTTAGTAGTATAAATTCATCATAACATTACTTTAAGAAAAATGTTCGACTACATTTGTCAGGGTTCCAATAGTAACACGTAAGCATACGACTGTAAAGGAACATTTGAAGTAACTGCCCACCTTTCGAAGAATTCCACGTTGTCATATGCTGATGTATAGCATGGGGGCGTGTTCGAACAGTCATACACACTTCACAATGACATGTCTAACTGGTTGAAAGTGTGAAAGTACATTGGGTTTTGTTGTAAGAACTTCTAACTGCAAAATCTCCGCCACTGAACTCCACAATGCAAGTGTGCAACACAATATAAGCAAGAGTGCATACTGACATTTCTGGATCATTCACCCTCATTCCTCCCCAAAGAGTGGGGAATGAATGCAATTGGCAATCGAGATTTTACAGCAGTAATTCGTCGTACCAAGAAAGAGGATTTTTTGTCTTCAACCGGAATGCCTCCGGCGTTCCCAGCTGAAGAAAACAAATCCTTTTTCAAGATGGCCACCATACAAAGGGAAGACGGGCATTGGATAGAAAGCCTTCTTCGCTTTCCATTGCAGGCTGCAGAAAGCAAAAAAGAAACTGTATTACCGTTATGGCAGCACCACATTTGTGTTCCTTGATAAATATGTGGTTATGAGCAAGACTTTTACCAGAAAGGCAGTCCCCGGTGGACATGGCGACCTCAATGCAATGTTTTCACCTTTGCAGTAAAGGCCAGTAGCCATATCCCCGACATTGTTGGCACTACCCATACATAGAGGCTACCCCTCAGAGACGGAAGCTGCACCATTAAATATGAAAAGACTATCACATGCACAACACAAAGCTTTTCAGTCTTTGTCATTGACCTTTACATACATGTGTTGTACATGTACTAATTTTTTCTGTAAAAATGTCCGTAAAAACAACAAAGGAGTAGTGTACTTACGTTGACATAAAATGCCAAACAAACTCTGTGATGCGAAGCGTAATGACGTCAGAAATACTGGATGTAACACCATTACCACTCACCTTTCGACACCAAATTTTGTAAGTGACACAGGTGGAAAGGTGTGAAGATATGTGTATTGGGAGGGTGTAACCATATATTATTGTACAAACATTTCTGTGCATAGGGCATCTGGGTGACAGAAATTGGGCTGACGATGACAGAAATTGGGCTGACGGCACTAATGCATATGAGATGGGCCAGACACTCCCGAAGCCAATGCAAGTGGTATGGAGTACCTTTCTCCATAACGTTCCTTGGCAGCTTAAACAAATGCGTCCATATGGACGTACGTGGCGTGATGTAGCACCTACAAAAGAACACATTACGACCTGCAAAGCAGCATGCCACATTGTGCAAACAGAGAGTAAATTTGTAAAGAAAAGACTAACATTTAAAAATTTGCCCAGTAGTTTTATTTCACAATACAGTGAGCGAAATCACGCCTTATGCAAGTAGTAAAGTAGTTTTGTTTCACAATGAACTGTGCGAAAAGATGGCACTATTCACTTTTCCATAGAATAATTAAGTTTGTCTGTTTGGTCGACATTGACAATGTTAAAGGTCACGTTGTTTTTTTCCACACACAGAAAGTAAGCTTTGCCGCCACAATAGTCATTTTGCTCCCACATTGGTGTGCAAGACGACATCAACCGCTGTGATCTACAGCACCAGAAAGGATGGAATGTTACTTCTTATAGCGACAGCAGCATAAGGACACAAAGGGCCCACACGATCATCCCAGTGAATTATGATGCTGAGACAGCCGGTTATAAACAGTTGCATTTGACGGTTAAAAAACCCGTCATTTGGCATCTGTAATCCGTGACAATCACAATAGGGAAGAAAGTGTCTGAGGAGGAAATGTGAATTAAAAGATGTATGAATACATAACCTTTGGATAAACCACAGTTGTACTACATAACATTTTCAGTAAAAAATGTATTCAATAGGAGGAAATGTAGTGGGACCCTAGGGACGGCGACAATGTGCAATGTCCATAGTTGGAAAAATAAATCGAATGGCACAGAAAGCTGGAACGTCGTTATTAATAATACAATTTTTCTTTGGACGCAGCTGCGCGGTGTAATAAAACGTGTATCACTGCACAACCTCTGCACAAAAAAAATTGTAACACATGCTTTTCTTGTTAAATATTATTTTAATTTGGGGAAATGTAGTGGCACCCTACAAATGGTGACAATGTGCAACGTCCATAATAGAGAGAAAATTGCAACGGCACATAAAACTTGTAAAACAATAGGGGAAATATTTTATTTTTTTTACAAAATAAAACATAACGTCAATTCGGAATTTAGGTGGCAAAAATACACTTACATGATATGGAGCGCCTCCATTGCGTTAGCTGTAGTCAGACACTAGTGTATCTGGAAGACTGCCTGTTCGGGAACTAGTTTCTCATGGTCGGTGCAAACGTTTTTGAAGCATAACCTTATCAAACGATATGTTTTTCAAACTGTTACTCCCTACATTCTTTCTACTCTTTCCCTGTACCTCAAGGTTAAAAAACAAGGGACCCTTAAGGGTTTTGACAAATATGCAGCCGTACTGAGCTCATGTTGAAAAGAGAAAATGCAGTGGCCTTCACTCCGAATGCAAATACATTCTCATTTTGCAACAACATATCAGCGTCTATTTATGAGACCTGCTACTGGCGTGAACATGCAGAAAGGCTTTGTGTACGAAATAGAGCCGGTGGCTGCCTCAGATTCCCGCCACTCTGATCACAGTAATGTTGTTTATGGATTGTAAAATGGACAAAGTAAGTTAATTTCGTACAATGAGTAGCAAGTCCCACTGTACCGTATGACAGTGCTAATAAGAATACTTCAATGTTTGACTTTCTACTACCACGTCTCATTAATGCTCATCTTTCGAAAAAGTGTTCCATAAGTGTTATAAGTGCATTGGTGCCTTCTTCGTTTACGTATGTTAGCGCCGATGTTCGTGTTCAACAGAAAACGAAGTAAACATGGCGGACATATCGAAAGATTACGACACACCTCACGCTGTGCCACAACCAATCGGTGAAAGCACAACATGGTCGCGGACACCACACCACAGAATAGCCAATTGCAATGTTCTCCACGGAGCGAACAGGGAAGTGTGACCGCAGAGCGGACATAGATATCACTATTTTTAGAGACATACTTTATGATCGTGTTTAAGGGAATTACTGGATGGATTGTCACAAAATTTGCAAAAGCACGCTTTCAGGCCCAAGCCCCTGCCACTGCCTCAAATTTGGTGCAAATCCGTCCAGCGGTTTCGCCTGTAGCCGTGCGCAAAGTTTTCCCCCATTCAGTCTATGGGGAAAAAAACGTTTTGGGACCCCCCCTATAACTTTGCCCCCCCGGACCATACATTACCAAACTTTGCAAAAAGAATTCAGAGCGGGACATATGCTTTTTTTTGCAAAGTTTGGTGAGGATTTGTCCAGGGAGAGCGAAGTTATAAGCTGCCCAAAAAGTGCTCTTCCTATGGAAACAGCAACTTAACCATAACTACACAGCCACTACCGTGGCCGTGTAATATATTTGCATACAATCTTGATTGGACATTCACTTTATTTTGAACTGTGATACTTTGCTGTTTGGGTCAATACTAAATCACATTCACATCCATCTTAAGAGTATATATCCTTCCTTTGCCCACAAATTGCATACCTCTTGACTGTGCCTGTTTTACCTGAGTTGGCTCTTGGTTTATAGAAGTGTGAGGGCTGAGTGGGCGCTTTAGCCTCTAATCATCCTTGTACTCCTACAGGACAGAGGTCAATTTGTCACCTCACTTTTACTCATTGTTATGCTATTGTACAGGTAGCCTTCCATGGTATTCCTCTGCACTCTGTAAATGTGTGTTCTTGTACGTCATTTCCGATCGAAATTGACATACCTGTTCTTCAAATAAATACAAATACAAATATTGGTTACATTCAGAGCACAACTAAAGAAGAGGACCACCGGGGTAGACTAACGTTGCTAGGACACATTCAGTGGACAAATAACACATAGGTTAAAAAAGAAGCGTTAACCCTTTTCCTTCTCTGTCTCAGAATAAACTATATTGTCCAATACTCTCTGAAGGTCTCGCTCATTGGCGGTAACACACACTTGAGGCTGGCAACACAGTCTGCCATGGGCTGCTTAGTCTTTATGTCCTCACTTCTGGCTTGGCAGAGGTATTTCAGCTGTGGTTTTTGGGGGCGGGCTATAGTATATGTAGAATGGTGCAAAGCTGCGCCCGCCGAACAGCCTCTTCTTATTTGACAGTGCTTACGACTTACACAAGGAGACATTTTGACCCAGGGGAAGAGTTTCAGCTCATGTTTCTTTCATCGCGTGGTCATTGTCCAAGCCTCATTTCTGAAGGCTGCTTTACATTTTACCTTTACTACAAAACATAAAACAACTGTCAGCTCTCAGGTTTACTGTTTGGCAAACATGTGAAAGGAATTTACATGCGCGACGCTGCGGAGGAGAAACATATTCTGGACACGTGTACCACATGTCGACGAGTGGCCATCTTAGAGCGCAAGCACACTGACAATGCAGTGCGATTCTCTGTCAGCACGCGCGGGCCGTTGCTTGGTGAATATGCTGGGCTGGAAGCAGCTTTGGGTGATCAATCAGCACGCAGAGGTATGTTAGGAAGACCACTTTACTGCGCAATTACAGGATCTTCAATTACATGATTTGGGAAAAAGGAAATATCTGGCCGAAGCCCATAAAAATTACAGGTTTCCCAGTGGGAGATAAGTGTGTCAAGATGTCGAAATCACAGCGCCATTGAAGCGCAGGCATTTCTGCAAACAGCATAACTCAGTATTAAGCACGGCAAACACTCGTAAAGCCGCCAGAGGTAGTGTACGCCAGTGCTTTCATCAAGCAACCCGACCGGGCAGTCAGCCCCTCTCAAGACATTTATAGAGGAGGAGGCGAATGCTTCAGTACACTCTGTGAAACAAAACACATTCAGGGAATTATTTATTCATGCCACCGCGCAACTTCCCATGCTGACTGACTTGGAACGCACTGGTGAGTTGACATCAAAATGTTAAGTGCATTTTTATAAACCACAGCGTTTTAACAACGTTTCCAAAATGTGTTTGGGGGCCCGTGGAAAAGGGGGACTGTTTCAGCGTGCACTACACGTTTTTACGCAGTTCATCAATTCCTCATTTTTCAGGGTTTTGCATCGAAATTCAAATGTATAGCACAAAACAATGGGTGGAGGGGAGCGACAAATAACCCCCAAACGATTCGCTAACGCTACACAATTGCATGTGTGGGTGTCGCTGCGGATCCTAGTCAAGGTAGGACAGTCCCAAGGGCCCAACAAATTATTCTATCAAAACGTGCCTAGGATGACTACGCGCCCAGCAATATACTGTATTTAATCTGGGTCTGAAACAGTCTAAGACAAAACATTTTCACAGAGTCGATTCAAAAACTTGTGATTTATAAAAGATTAAATTAATTCATGATATATCCCAATCATAAACAAATAAGTTGCAAATTGATCCAAGTAGCAGAAAAAAAAGGCACCAAACACATACAATATAAATTGAACCATGTGACAGAAAAAGGAGCCAACCCGTGTTTCAAGCCCAAGGGCTCTTCCTCAGGGATCCTTAAATTACAATCATGTGAATCAGTTTGGACGCAAATAAACATTATCAGTGATTATAGTAATAGATGTAAGTGTATAACTTGCTTTATACAATCAGTATTTTCCCATTTAATGATGCATAATGATAATAGTACTGCTCATTGACCTGAAATTGACAGGAAGTGATATCATCAAATTAAATGAACATCAGCAGTGAAAAAACCTGACAAAACTGGGCCTGATTGCTAGTTTTGCACTATAAAGCAAAATCCCAAATCTTGCAGACCCAAACATTACTCCCCCTTTTGGAGTTCCATAGGACTCGATGAGGGTTTGTTAATACAACACGTGCTAATTACTGCATAAGGTAAAGCTTTTGTGGGACAGTAATTACAACCATACAAAAGCAGGCATGGTGACAGCGTACCACGTGTGAAACACATAGTCAAAAGGAGTGAAGGCTTGATTTACAAAGTGATTTTCAATGGGATTGCACCATTGTAAAACGCTTTTGTAAATCAGACCCTGAAAGTTGTATTACTGCTACCAAACTCATAATTATGCCCATTAAATGTTATAGGAGACAGTTTGGCAAACAAAAGAAAGCGGATGCGGCGATGATCATAGGGATGAACTATTAATTATTCAGTTAGTTGGATTGATTCTGGTAGCAGTCGTGAATATGTTGCTAACAGTAACTTACTTTCTTATGGCTAAACAGCCTGACAACTACGCCCTATATGTCTACTTGACAAAGCACGTTTACATGGCAGTTTATTGGGGTTTTTTTAGACATGGGACTTGAAACATATTTTGTTATTGTTTGTATTATTAAATATTAATTAGCAGCAGTATTATTAGTGATGGTAGTAGCATTATTTGTATCATTGCTAGGGTTGGATGCATAGAAGTACGTGTCTATACCTACTATATTAATTAGTCCACAGGTAAAATTCAACATAATATCTAATATCCAGCAATCACAGTCTGCATTTTATATCGTATTCTTTTTTTTCAGGCATGCACAGCGTATGTAGATTTTATGGTTTCTGTGGCTAAACTCATTCGGACCGAAAGAAATCTCACATTAAATGACACCAGTATAAGAACCGAAATGGAAAAAGTTATGGAGCTGGAAAAAGAGATTGCCAATGTAAGAATTATTTCTTTTAAAATATTTGTACACATTCTTGCCTTATTGTGCCGTTTTGACCATTCTTTCTTTGATTTTCATAACATCTTTCTTTGATTTTCATAACACACTGTACACTGTAAAAATGTATTTTTTACAGGAGATGTAAAATGGTTATGACATCATTTTTCAGATTTGTTTGTGACATGAGCTAGAGGATTTTTTGGGATGGTTCAGGGTCCCCCATTTAAAAAAAGAAATCGGTCAAAATAAAACCAAGATGATGTTATGCCAGACATATAAACAATTAGTGAGAATGTGGCATGGAAACTGCCTCATCCGAACATCTAGCGAAGACTACATTGTGTGAAATTCTAAGAGAAAACATGTTGAACTATTATATTTTTCTTTACGTGACAGATCCTGGAGATCTGATACCATAGAAAAAACATACACTGACATGAAAGATAATCATGTGAATGTGGAAGAGTGTTCCAACATATTTGGGCATGGAATTAGCATATTTACTGAAAAGAAATCAAAAAGCAAAACCAAGGCTGTTGTATTACTGGAGCAAGAGGAAAACAGGGAACAAAATGTAGCTAAATGCACTAAAAGGATCATGTGGTCGGTACATTTGCACTTGTGTTTCCCCTTTTTTGCACATCAGATGTAGTATATGTATATGTTGCATAGATGTGTTTGTGCGTACATAGATTTGTATGTACTAGTCATCGACATAATACCATGATTCTACCAAGGGTTCCTTAATTAATTCTTTAACCTACCCAACTACCTGAAATCCATTGCCAAAAGATTGTAGGCATCGGACAGTTAAAAACATTGCTACCTTGATGCTCAAAGTCCACAAACGTGAAGCGAGACATATTGAATCCAGCTCTGAGCTTGACACGTTCTAATGTAAAACTAATCTAAAAGGAAATCTCTATGCAGTGAAAATAGCTAAAGCAAAAATACATTAATAGCTTTTTAAAAGCCCATAGGCCATCATCATATGTGTTCATAGTTTATCAGGAACTTGCGAAATCAAGGAATCTGAAGAGACCAGCCTCCTGAGGCAGAACACCATATGGAAGATCTCCAGATCCTTTGAAATTTAAAAATCATGGAGACCCAAGACAAAAACATTGCGCAAGTCTCATGCTTTCCCTCAAGTCACTCCCTTCCACTGCATGTCATCTTCCCAGCATTCACTCCAATGAGTTCAACCAAAGCACCTGAATTAACAACAGGAACAAAGCATCTAAGCTACCAGTTGGACCATAGGATTTGTCTTGGACCCAAGAGTGCTTTAAATTGCAGTTGTTAGATGTCTCTGAGAAAGTTGACTTCTCCCTGTTACCATCTTATTGCAGTGTCCCTAGTCTCCTGAAGCACTCTATGGCAACACCCTTCACTAAGAAACCATCATTACATCCTAAACACTTCTCCAAGTTCCTGTCAATATCAAGCCACCCATTCTTGTGCTTGATACCTTAGAGAGTTTATTTTCCAAACAGAACAATCTTCATAATCAGTGCCCAGCCCTAACCATCTAGAAGAAAGGGTTACGCCCTGATTGATTTGTATAGAAAATCTACTCTCTCAAATGTAACACATTATATTCAAATTGAATCTCAAACGAATGGAAGAGCCTTCATTGCTACGGCTTCATGACTGTAGTATTTCCTTCCCCGAGGATTAAGATAATCACTGCAAATATTCCCTCCTGCTTAGCTCCAAAACCTGCCTCTTCCAACAAAATTAACTCCTTTCTACTGGCATTTTTGGATCCTCTAGTGCCAAGAGACCACCACAGTGGTGAATCCTGAGCTTTATATACAAACACAAATAATCAATATATAAGCCTACAAAAAAGTATGAAGACAACCATCAAACAGTCTAGTGACAGTGGACTATGCTCCACTAAGCATGTCATCATTGTTACAGCAAGCCGAACTAACAGATTACACACAAACGTCTTACTTAATATTGGCAAACGATCTCCAAGTAACTATATGTATGATTTTAATTTGACCAGTCACTAATGCCACCCTATAGTAGTGGGCATCCAAATTGAACAAGTAACAGAGCCCTTTATCGACCATCCTTCTGTGCATGGCACACAATTCACCAAACAGAGCTAAAGCCAGCATGTAAAACGTTCTAAAAAAAACACTTAATAAACAAATAGTTGATATGTTTGGTTATTGGTAAACAGGTATATTAAAATGCCCCACGAGCAAAATATCTAAGAGGCACAGAAAAGTACTTTAAATGCAATCAGGACAAATTTCTTGACTTGTGCACTTGAGATAGAGGAATAAATAAAGACCAAAGCTGCAAAACTGGGAAGAGTGAGATAAAAACTCACAGAATATTCAAACTATGGACAGACTTAAAGTATTGCACACAGATGGTTTGATGACATCATTTTACATTATTATTATTATTATTATTATTATTATTATTATTATTATTATTATAGGTTGAAGAAATCTGCACACACACACTGTGAGCCAAATTTGCACCTCACATTGTGTGGGAGCAGATTGACAGGCGCAAGACCTTGATTTTGTAGGGTCATTTGAGTAGCTGTGTGGGGTGGTTGTGAGGGTAGAGAACCGTCAGTCAGACCTGACCTTGGTAAATTAGTGATGGGCATGCACCAGTAACTATTGTGTTAATTTTGTTGGCTCACCCAACTGTTTATAGGACTGGGATCCACTCTCTGCTATGCAGGGTCGGACTTCGCCATAAAATTAGCTCGGACACCAATGAAAAAGTGTCCCATAGTTTCAAATGGCAATTTATTTATTTTGTGCCAATGTTTGAATAGTACCCAATGAGGAGTTTCTTGATAAAATGTGTTGAAAATTGTGCATTTTAAAGAATATGTATTCAGTAACACTGGTCAAAACTATTAGCCGTGTAGTGAGGTAACTTAACAAATTGGGCAACACATTGGCCAAAAAAAGTCCCACTTTTACACAAAAAACTGGCTCACACCAGCATTTTGTGTTTTTAGGTCGGCCATGCACTAGTCTGAGCCTGCTGCTATGTCATAGCCCAACCACATGCACAGTGTGTAATGGTTTATGGAGAGGCCACCCTCAACATAGGGAGTTCCTCTCCTCCCCAATCTAGGTGTCACGCAATAAATGGTTTAATGTTAGTTCTTGATTGAGCCCTATCCCATCTTCATATCATGCCCCTTGGATCCTTCCGCCTGAGCTACCAATGAGCCAAGATCCAGGCCGGTGTACAGGAAATATATCTGTTTTTATTTGAATTATAGGTAATAGAATTCACACTAAACTATACACTCCACCTTCTTTGTGGCTCACAATTAACTTCTTGTTAGACAAATAAATCACACAAATGGGTTGGGAAAATTCAAATCACAATGATTTACTTTAAACAAATTTGAATTCAAGGAACACTGTATACTGGTCAATTAACAAAATCAGTTACTGATGCAGTGCTGTGTAATTTCAATTTTCCTGCGCGCTTAACAGGCTAGCAGTTCTGTGTACAGATTTGGACAACTCCATATGGAAAATATGATTTGACCCACATATTTTCTTTAAAATAAACACAGGGTGATTTAGCAGTTTGTTTTTAGACCCCCCCCCTTCTGTGGTCTGTGTGATGGAAGCCAGACCAAAAAATTGGGATGATTTAAGAATTTGAGATTTGAGACCCCCCCTTCACTTAAAGGCCTGTATTTGGGAAGCTGGCAGTTTAGGGATTTTTTTTAGTTCAAGGAAAAAGACACCTCTCTTTCTAAAGAAGTGGGGGCAACAGGATGAATAGGATCACCTAATTAAATGGCAGTCTATAGTTTTCAGCACACACCGGGAATGAGCTTTGTTAATTTCGGATTTTAACAGAATCACCCTGTGGTGTTTTGCCAAATGTAATTAATTCAATTAATATTGTTTAGTTAAATAGGCTAAGGATCTACACAGTTTTGCCCTCCCGCCTGCTATAAAGGGGAAGGATTTAAGGCCAGCAGATCCCCCCACATTCTGGTTGTAAAGTGTTAAATTCTACTTACATAGAAAACCTCTGTTTAAAGTTCAAGAAAGCCTGCTGCATGTCAGGACACTCTGGAAGGACAGGGCAGGGATCAGGGCACCCCACTCTCAAGGATGGTCCACAGCACTTCACCATAGAGTCCAGTCAGCCTTTTTAGGCCTCCCTAGCAATAGACAGCTCCACCCAGATGCAATCTCCTTTGGTGAGTCCTTGCTGCTGTCAGCAGCTCTGTCCCTTCCTCATAGTACATACACTTTATATAGAAGTGATGACACCATCACGTTTACAATCTTGGGGAGTACCCTGCAAGAGTTCTCACACATAGAATTGGACAGTACCCTTCTCTCTCCTCCCAAATCCAGTCCATCTCTGAGGATTGGTTTAGGAGTCTGCTGAAGACGTATGGCAATTCCCATGTTTAATCCCCATGTGTTCTCATGTCAAATATTTGGCAAAAACTAGTTATGTATCAAAACTTAGTGATTTACTGTTAACTGCCATAATGTATATATTTTCCAATTCAGCTAATCAGGGGAAATTCAATAAAACAACAGCCGGGTCTGCACCATGTTGCATAGCTGTTTGGCAGCTCTCCACCATTTTTACAAAAAAGCAGAATAGTTAGGAACATGTAATATATTACCCATATTCCATCCTTTCACCATCTCTCAAATTTGGAACAATTTCAGATCAGCCAGAAAACCATTTTAGATGGCCATTACACTTCCCCGAGTCACAGGTGGGTGAATTGTATATTATCAAAATTGCCTGGAAATTATCTAAAAAAATGAAACATATATCAAAATGGTTGCTAAAAAAAGGACTAAATGATAATAGTCCTTTTGAATTAATAGCACATCTTTGGGAAATGCAAATTGTAGGCCTCCTGTTTCTATTTTCCTGTATTTTTTTTATTTCCAGAGTTCAGCCTTGATTATAGCCCCTGTGTTCACACCTCCCGTCTACATTCTGGACATGCACCAGCCAGCGCATTTGGCCTGCTCGGATCTGTCCTTTCAAAGACACCAAGTCTAGGGAAAGTCTGTTTTCAACACCTTTTAGCAGGCACACTTTATTGCAGTTATAAATAGGTGGGGGGATGTAAAATCTAGGCTTGCAGTGTGGGAGTTCTTTGTGATGTTTGCCCACCAACAAGCTAAAATGGTCTGCCTTGTGCATAAACGAAATCTTCATGTGACCCATAGAACAAAGGTTTTCTTTTCCCTTGTTGCCGGTAATTTGCATGTGAAGCACAACATCTTGTTTACACACACACAGGCCCTGATTCACAGAGGCATTTTATAATGGCACAATCCCATTGGAAAATGCTCTGTGAATCAGGCCCCATGTCTTTTCCCTGCCCCCTTTATGTTGGCAGGCAAACATTGTTCTCATGTCTTGCTTTATCTTGCAAACACACAGGCACAGCCATTTTGGTATCAGTGTTTAAACATCCTGTTTTTCATGTGAAAGGGACATTTGAATTTCTTCTGACTTTGTGAATTAAAATGCTGCTTTTCCTTTTGTAATGACAGGTAGGCCTTTCTCACATGGCCCTTCAGTTCGGGTTTGTGAGGGGGCCTTTGATTACACCGCACACGTTTTTTTATTCCCAGCACTGCTTAGTAGAGTGGAATGAAAATATAAATGGAACGCTCATGCCGAGTATGAACGTTTCTATTCTGTGTAGGGGAATGGTGCCCAAGGTCTGTCAGACCCCTGCCAACATTGAACTTACTTCTGCACCTAGAATCTGGCAAAGGATCACAGCCATATGATGCATGGCATATTTGCCTAAAAGTGCAACCCATGGAGAATTGTGATGTACGTTGACATGCACCTGCTTTACACCTTCTCCTCCCAGGGCCCTCATATGTTTAACACTGATACTAAAAATTGTAACTGTTACATAGAAAAGCAGTGGAGTGCCTAAAATGCAGTTTTGAGAGTCACAGCCAGGCAATTTGCCTGTTTTGTTTGCTCCAGCATATGAGATGCACCCACCTGCTCACAAAAACTTTGAGGATCAGGGTCATAGTGTCTATGTGTAAGGTTAACTTTCAGACATCATGTATAAATAAGATGACTTTCTATGAAATATATAGTGCAAACAAACACAAGCATTTGGTTAAAGCAAATAAATGCTGTGTAAATTAATACAAGTTCCTCCAAACTAATCTAACAAACATGTTATGATTCGAAAGATGCAGAGGTGTTTGGGTAAGCAACATTAACAAGGAAATATGAAAATATCATTGTGACTGTAAGGGGATAAGAAAATAATACTTCCTGATGCATGAAATGGTCGATGACATTGCAATGCAGATTTTAAGTCACCTAGTATTCTGGCTGGGGGAAGGAGAGAGGGGCTCAGCGCACTGTCGAAGATAGTAGGTCTTTCCTTCAAGCTTTAGTGTTTGTTGGCATGGTGCACTTGGATTTCTGGGAACATTGCTGTCATGCTCATGACACTTGTATGTTGGTCCAGATGATATTAGAACAAGTGTTTAAAGGCTTGCTTTCAGAATGAAAAAGTTGAAGGGAAGGGGTCAAACTACTGATAGTCCTTTCATTCACCTATAGGTCTATCCTTGATGGCTGCATTGCATTATAAAACTTCTACTGATTCTATGATCTCCATTTGTAGAAGCTACTCTATGTGTGGACGGTCTAAATTGCTGTCTGGGCTCTTTCTTAAATGTATATGCTGCATGTTGCAGCTATTTAAACTGCTTTTAACTTTCAAATTTCCTCATTGACCAAGTCTTTCCTAGAAATGAACAATCTGTTTCTTGCTTTTAGCATAGTTTGATGGTGAACATTGATGGTAGGAATACTGCAAACTGCTGATTTCCCTTTAGGGCCTTGAGTGGCATCTACCTGCCTGGTGTCATGTCCACTAAAATCCGATGTGCTTGTTTACTATGAAACTTGGTCTTACCACTTAGTTTCTTCCACTTCTGGGTGCACTTTCTTAAAAGGTTTGCACATTATATTATATGTTGTCATAGCAATTAAATTATAGTGTTGTCCTACTTTCAATATTTCTTTTTCTTCCAAGGCAATGATTTCCTTAGGAGTTCTGTCAATTTCTGTAATATTTAGGAATCCCGGTCGCCCAGGAGATAATGCATCATAGCAATTGTTTTACTAATACCTATTTCTTTTTTCAATGTCTTTAATCGTCTCACTTCCTTTATCAGATGCTTTGTGTATATCATCAATAGAAAGATGGCTGCAGGTGTTGTCCTGGCATTGGCCTCTGTTGACCTCTGTTTCTGATACTGGTAGAGTTGTGTTCATCTTCCCATGAAATGACCTCCCTATGTGTGTGATACAAGAGTAGTGGGAAATGCCTCTGGTATGTCCTCTGGATAATAAGTGTTCTTCAAGTGTATGCCCTTACCCGCATAATTGGGCTCTCTATCTCTTTTCTTTTATTCTTAAGCATTTTTGCTCTTGTTATTCAGTCAACTCTTTTTCACCCTGAGCACCACAATGTCCACTGCACTTCAGTTCCTTTCATAACACAACTCTATGCTCTTTAATTATTCTGTGTCCTTGCTACAATGGACTACAAATTGTATCTTGGGAATCGGTGGATTGGCAGAGCATACATTTGGCCACTAGGAATAAAGTCATTACATTTGGAACAGTTATCCTTCAACAATTTTCCTAGAGTTGACCCAGCAAAAATGCATATTAGACCCATTTTTCCTCTGTCTGTACTATAGCCTTTAGAATCAACAAAAGCATTGATCCCATGATATCGTTGGATACCTTCTTGAATTATTGACTGGATAATGATAAGGGGTGCAGTTCTAAAAGGGTCCTTTTACCTGGTGTTTTGATTACATATAACACCCTATTACCGACCACTTTAACAAATAAACAAATGCCAAAGTGGAGATACATCTTGGCTCGGCTGGTCAAATCACCTTGACAGATACAATATTCACCAATATTCAAAAGTATGTTTTTTGCCCTTCCCCTCTGTTGGATGATTTATAGAATGTTGGCCGCAATAGAACAATATGATTTTTATTGTTTAACGGCAGGACAGTGTGGCCCATTGGACCTTGGTAAGCACAATTCTCTGTGAGATGTCCTCCTTGTTAGCAAGCAGTCTAGAGTCTACTCATGTCAATTGAAAAACATCACACTTCTTTATTGGTTTCTTGCTGTTAACGATGAACCAATTATAGTCCTACTGTTTAAGCTGCGAGTGGGCTTTGTTGGCTCAGAAGAATCAATGTAATGATAGCATGTTTGTCTATAGCAATTGAGTTTAAAGTTATGAGCAATGTTATCATCCCCAAGCTAATGCATTTGACGTGTCATGCCTCTAGGCTTTGTATTCTTGCACAGTTTATTGATCATTCATCAACGCTCCCTTTTATAAGAAGTGGGTTACCTTTTACTCCTGCACTGGCAATACCTGAACATATCACTATTATGGTTTCTAGTTCTAACAGGAGATTCTATCACAACTTTTCACTATAAAAACTGTCTCTTGACCTAACAGAGTATTCCTCGTAATTTCTGTCTGAGGAACACAGCATGACACTCTCTTGTTTCATGGTCCAGTTCCACACTGACGGTGACTGAATGAGGGTCTCCTACGCATGCTTTTGTTGTAATGGAGAAAGTGCAGTAACAAGGGCTTCCAAGTGTTCACGTTTGCAAATCTTCCAAGTTTTTCATTTTCTATGAACCCATATATTTGCATTACCAAGGTGTGACTCAGTTAAATGCCTGCACCCCAGTGCAATCAATGTTCAACATTAGGCTATTTCCTCTGCTTCTTTCTCCATGTGAAAATTAAAGGTGCCTCACATTATAAAGGTTAACATAGAGCCCGGTGACTTAAGTTTAAATTCCACGGACAAGTTAATATCAAAAGTTATTTATGTCAGAGGTCTGTATGTCACCTTCAGTCACATGTTAGACTCCCCATAGAGCTGACTCAGCCATTCATCCTACCGAGCTTCATAAATTAAGCAGCTCTACATTTGGTTGATGACGTCTACTATTAGAGTGCTTACAAGTAGAAGTAATTGTCATTAAAGCACCGTATAATAAAGTAATAAAGTGATATTAATATTATTAATTGTACTGTATTATTATTATTTTTAGTATTACTTAAAGAAATTTTACATGAGAGCAAACACAATGTAACATAACTCAGCATATCAATTTACATTCATAGAACAAACCTTTCAATCTGATTTTTTATTTCCACAGATAATGTAAAAGGAATAATGGAATGTTTTTGTCCACTTGATGGATCCAATTTTGTAAATAGTTTGTATATCAATCTCTGGTGCAGCTAATGATGAATTCAGCTTCCTCTCCAAATTAAATAACTGAACAATACTGCTTCATCATCAGTGATATTGAGGAGATTGCATGAATTCAGCTTCCTCTCCAAAGTAAATAACTGAACAATACTGCTTCATCATCAGTGATAGTGAGGAGATTGCATGAATTCAGCTTCCTCTCCAAAGTAAATAACTGAACAATACTGCTTCATCATCAGTGATAGTGAGGAGATTGCATGAATTCAGCTTCCTCTCCAAAGTAAATAACTGAACAATACTGCTTCATCATCAGTGATAGTGAGGAGATTGAGCATGCAAAGCATTTCTTATATGACAAATTACAATATCCAATACATGTAGTCGACTTTTAGTTATCAGAGTACTTACATTTGAGGTATTCCCAACGCATCAATCCGGGTTACTGGTTGGATTGTATTTATTAATTTAAATATTCTAATATTCCCTCTTGCAGCAGAGATGCACCACCCCTTGAACATATACAAGACTGGTTAACACCCCTCATACTATGCTATTCATATCAAAGCATTATTATACCATTGGATCACTCCCCACTTGGTGAGGGGGCCCCTGAGTTGCAGGGGATTTTATGACAAATGGAAGACTAGGTGTAATGCGGTTTACTGATAAATAATCCAACTTTCCCCCTTTCTTCTTTCTTCCATATCGCAGAGTCTTCGCACATTAGAAGACATACAGAGAAATGGGCCTGAAACATGTGTGGCTGTCAATACACATGTCGCCAAACTGAAATGCAAAGCCTGTTATTTAATTCTTCATAAATCACATACAGTACAGGAGATGATACCCTTCATTCCCAATGGTCTGGTCAACACTGCCACTGCCCAATCCCAATAGCGGCAAAGGAGTTATCAAATCATTATATAAAGGTGTAAAGTCCATATTGCAGAAAGAAACATTAACCTGCAGCCCATAGTGAAGATGCTGAACCTCTCTAGTAGATGTGCTCTGAACCATTTGGGACAAATGGGTGCCTGACAGAGGATGCACCAAAACAATCAAAACTCTAATCTATCCTCTTAAGACTGACAAGGCTGGATTCACTCCCTTCTGGCTGACCATGCCAAAATGAGTCCTACTTTTCAAAAGAACAACGCCTCCTAAATCTTTGGTTTCCTGTACATAGACATGCCGTCCAATAATCAGAAGAGCCACTTTCTGGTCCAAGAGGAACATTTATCAGATTCTGGATGAAAGGGATGGGTCTGGTTCTAGAATAAAATCCCCTGTTAACACTTCCTTATATGGTATGGTGTAGGATGTATTAAGCACAAACAATCCTCTTCAATAAGGATCCTGTCACGGAACAAGAAACAGGAACCAAATTACCTTTGGGACAAGAAACCTGAATGGTCCTGATGAGGCAATAGGATAGTCTTGAGTTTGTTTCAGAATTCCATATAGTGTTCAGTAAGGCAGATACTAATTGGTAGAGAGTTCCAGAGCCTTGCAGCCTGGACTGAAAAGGCCAGACTGCACCAACAAGCTAGTCTCAGCATAGGCACAAAAAACAGTGCTGCTGATGCTGAACTTAAAGTTCTGGAAGGTAGTTGTTTACAAAGCTTTGAATGCAATACTTTGTTCCACTGGGAGCCAATGAAGTGAGAGCATGGCTGGCGAGACATGAGCCTGTGCTGGAGATGATACACCAGCATAGCAGCCATGTTTTTAAGTATTTGCAATTCATGGAGCAGCACTTTAGGTAGCCCCAGAGAAACAATGTTGTGAAAGTCCAACCATCTAGACATAAATGCGTTAAGCAGTTGAATTATATGTGGAAAGGCAAAATAGTTCTGAAATCGACTCAGGGAATGTAGTTACAAAAACAGGATCTAAAGATCTTAGAAATATGGCACTCCAGAGACAAATTTCAGCCCAACCACAATCCAAAATACCACACTTTATGGGAGGGAATTTGAAAGGTACCAAGGATTTTGGACCAAAGTTCATCCAACCAGGGTTCTGGTAGATGGGCTTATTCAGATACATTACAAACATGGCCTGTAACATATGTAAGTCACAAAGATGTTGATGTTAAATTTAAGTTAATTACAAGGCATCCACAGACTAATATGCTCAAAGTAATCCTTATGACCGTCCACCTGTTGGACATTAGAATGATCTAGGCACAGAAACAATTGGGTATCGTCCACTTAAATGCAAAATTTGGCTAAAACAACCTAATTGGGTCAGGCAGAGCTCTTATTCAATCTATACCCATCCTGCACCACAACCACTTAGTATGGAGTGTTAGGGTTTTTTTGGTGCCTTTTGGTGGAATTTATCTGTGTTTGTACTTTGATTTCCAGTCTGTGTTTTGGCCTGCTTGGTGCCTTTAGGAGGGATTTACCTTTGTTTTTACTTTGATAACCAATCCTTTGTTTGCCTGTTTGGTGCCTTTCGTATGGATTTGTGTGTATTCTTGCCTTGAGTTACAATTGTTTTTGTGCTGGTCTGCTCCTAGAGTGCCCTGTCTTTGTGGTCTAGTCATTTGTTTGTTTCTGGCTTTCTTCCTTTCCCCTGCCATCGCCTCAGCAATTGGCTAGGGCAGACAGGTGTTCCCGACCCTTGTCTTTGCAGCCTTCGCTTGCTGCACTCCCCTTACTTTCGTGATTGTAATCTATAGCCATCCTGCACAACAACCACTTGATAAGGAGTTTTAGGGCCTGTGTGATGCCTTTTAGTGGGATTTATCTTTGCCTTTACTTTGATTTCCAATACGTTTTGTGGCTATACAGGAAACCACAGACTTGCAAAACTGCAGCACTGTAAACCCATTCTCTGTGTCTGCCTACATATAAGGTGTTGCATCAGCATGTGTCACAGCCAATACTTTATGTAAAGTGTTCCTGAATTCCTTTTCATATTTCCAAGGAGCAGAGCTAATCAGTTTTACCAACAACATGTCATGAGTTCCCTTTTGGATTTTGTTTTGCGCCATGATGTCATCAGGTGTCTTGAGCACATGGAAATAGAAAATATTGTAATTCAATATGGTATCAATGTCACCAATCTCACCCACATTTCTGTCAACAATTGTTTCAAGACTGCCATTAAAAGACAAAGTTTATTTGACTGAAGAACTTTGAGTAGTGCTCCAACCTATGACAGTGACCCATATGAGCGAACCATGTCCAAATAATATTTATGGAATAACAACTAATGACAACATCTGATGTGTAGACTGTGCATTATAACTAGGTCACTAGCTGGATCTTCTCACTGGTGGTGGCCTTTCCTTCATTTCAAGATGTATTAATCTTAATCATCGATTAATATGATGCAAGGTCTGTGGAGCTTTATTAGAGGCTGCCTGTTCCTCCTTTAGTCGAAATAGGAGCCTCATTTTATAAGGGTAAGATAGTACCATTTTGCATCATATATATGTGATTGGGATGTCTGTTTATGAAGATTGAAGTGCCATTCTGTACCACACTTACATTAGTGAACATATGTCAGTGAAACAATTGATCTGATTCATTTAATTAAGACTTTTAAGATGTGGTTTTGCAACTATCAATACAAAACAGTAAAGTGACTACTCTTGAACATTTTAACTCATTTGTTAATGATACTACAGCTGCCATATCATGCAGCCTAAGCTATCTCTATGGGATCTCTCCTTTGCAGAACCAGTACTCATACAGTGGGCCTGATTTTCAAAAGCCCTTTTCAATGGAAAAATCCCATTGAAAATAGCTTTGTAAAACAGGCCGATTATGTGTTATAAAACAACAGACAGAAATGACTGATCAGATTATCCAGGACTAAATTTAAAATTTGAATCTGCTAACTATGTAAGCAAGAAACCTCATCCTAAACACAATCTGAGGATGATCCTACGCTGTTAACTCATGAAATGGCTGCTCATTTCTGAACTTTTCAAAACTAACCTTTACGATAAGACATTCTCTACTTTATTTCAA
The DNA here is from genome assembly GCF_040938575.1 of Ambystoma mexicanum. Lineage (NCBI taxonomy): Eukaryota > Metazoa > Chordata > Amphibia > Caudata > Ambystomatidae > Ambystoma > Ambystoma mexicanum. The sequence goes on along the minus strand of NC_090932.1, from coordinate 767,731,877 downwards.
ATAACTGCCCGAGTAAAATCAGGTCAGTGTCCAATAAATCGTTCACACAAACCTCAAGAAAGCAACACACTGATATAACTTACATGGTCCTGTATGAATGTGCGTGCCCAATTTACTGCAGGTTTTCTGTCACTAGACATATTCTTAACCACCTATTTATTTGACGTTTGCTTGAATACATTTTTCATGGTATGTACCATAAATATATACGGAAGTAGGTATAATCTTAGCTGCCTCCTCACAATGACAGATCTTCTCTTAGTAGATGCAGCATGAGCAGGGTTCCTAGCTGGCACTTGATTTTTTAGATTCAGAAAAAGCATTAAAGAAGGTCAGCTGGGAATTCCTATAGCACACTGTGAGAGTCATTGGGCCTCATTACAAGTATGGAGGTAGCCATGCCGCTTTTAGCGGCATGGCTACCCTCATACCAGGTACAGGGTCCAGGTTCCTTGAATGGGGAAATACCGGGCCATTCTGACCTTGGAGGGCCAGGTATTTCCCCATTCAAGGAACCTGGTCCCGGTACATCCCCATTTCCATTTAAGCCCCATAGGGCTCAATCGGAATGGGGAGGATGCTAACAACGGGCCCATTCACGACAGGCCCATTGTTAGCATCCTGGTCTGCTCACGGGACCCGCTAAGGACGCCTGGTAAGCAGAACTCGTAATGAGGTGGTAGGGGGTTAACGGTGCCGGCAGCACAACCGGCGCCATTTACCCCCTACCACCTGGGTCGTAATGATGCCCATACACTTTCCAAAAATTGACATTCCTAGTGTTAAGGCTCTATGTTATCAACCAAGATCTAGGATAACTTCTCGAGGGCTACTCTTGAAAACCTTCCTATACAGCATAGTATAACGCAGGGTGTCCATCGTCACCCTTGCTGTTTGCTCTGCATTAAGACCCACTAAATCAGGTTGTATCTGAATACTGGTATGTTCCGTCTATTCAGATAAAAAATGAGTTTCACCTGTAGGTTGCTTATTGTTAGGACATATAGCCCATCATTAAGGACCCCAATAAAGTTTTACAGGTAGTGGTCCAACTGGCTATGAACTTTGGGAAAGTGTTATTTGGATACTAATTTAATACAGGTAAAATTTTCACTTACTTGGAATATAATAAACCTGAAAACCAGAATCATGATGGCTCCAACTGCAACATACCCACGGAAAAACATTGACCTGGACTGAAGGCGTATAGGGGAGAATGATTTGAATACATTTACTAATGAAGTCGAGATTCATGAACAATGGCTAACTTACCAGCCCCCAATTCCGCCTTGCTAGGGTCAAATAGTTAAGATGCAAATTCTGCCCAAAAACATGAATGTAGGGCAGGCCTTTCCTAATTTGATTCTAGAATCTCTGAATTCCTATGGACAGGAGGATGTGTCTGGTGTACAATGGCTTTGTTAATTCATTGTATAATGAAATATGGAATGGCATTGCTGGAGATGAGGTGGTGTTGGATTAAGAGTTACATTTCAAGGTGACTTTTTATATTCTGACATGGGCTAACTAATTCAGCTATTGATGGTGCTATGTAGCAACACTTTATTTTATGAATCTGCCTATAGGTTCATTATTACACTAGAATGAGGGCCAGGACTACAACTTAGTCAGAGCGCCCTTTTTGTCCAAAGCAGTGAGAGCTCTTTGGTCTGGTCTAGGACCCAGCATTGAAGGTCAACTATTCAAAAGACTGCCCATAATAGCCTTTCCATGGCATTAAAACTATTTGTTTGCATTTTGAAGAGTAGATGTTCTTTTTTTAAATTAAGGTGGACTCCCTTGCATTGACACAGACCCCAATGTAAGGCTTTGTGTTAATGACATGATCATAGGAGCCAGGGCCATCTGCACATATACAATGCACATCTGACATGTAAGACTACTGACAATATGTTCACTATCTGAAATTAGTGGGACCTGAGGGAAGTCCATTCAGTTGGTCTGCAATGGCTAATTTGCTGTGGAAGGTTGACACCTTGTCTAGACTATACTTACATCATCATAAAGGCATTTTTCAGATGTACCATGCCCTTGCTACGATCAACAGTTGTTATTTTAATGCCAGGGTTACATATCCAAGGTACACCTCGAATTCGGCCAATGAGCTTCACATGTTTGCTACTTGCAATTAGTTCAAAAACATTTGGAATTTGGTTATTGACCATCTGCCAGAAATTATATGTAAAGATAGGTAAACAAATGCTCCAAACACCAAGTATTATCACATCTCCCCAAACAATGCAGACACATTAGTGCATTTTTATACTTTCTTCTGATGAAAGCAATAATAATATCTAATGTGGTGGAAGGTTCCTTCTCTCCTGTCTATTTAGACACTGAACATTGAGACGTTTGGACCATTTTCCCTTAGAAAAAGCTATCACTGAGACAACCGGCTGGGGTCGACACTTCAATTGGCAACATTGCTGTCAGGTGCTTGTTAGCCATCATGTATCAATATTTCTCTCACCGCTGACAGGCTGTTTGGTATACAAGTTCTTTTTGGATAATTGTTAATGGACTCTCTTTTGCAAACACAAATAATTAATTTAAACAAAGAAGAAATTAGAGATCTAAAATTAATTGAAAGAGATACTGAAGATGTTAAAGTCATATGAGAACCTAATCAATAGAGCTAAACAGTAATGTCATTCTCAGAATGATGTTTCCAACTTACAGAAACGTATTTCAAGAAAACGAGAACTAATTTGACCAATGTTGACAGTATTATAAACAATCATTCAAGAAATAAACGTAAGCTAAGGAAAGTAAATTTAAGGATTGAGTGGCCTGCAAGGAAGACTTTTTAAATTTAAACATATGGCAATCAAGTATGTTCTGAGCCTACTAAAATCTATGAAATTAATACATGTTTACTATAAGAATAAGCACAGATTAAAGAATACTTAGAGGAATAAACGGCATTGATATCTGAAACTGTTCACAGCCCCATCAGCTATGAGTCGACCTAGAAACAGTAAAACAAGTGTGGGCCACTCCATAGTTAAATATAAATAGTTTAAATCCTTAAAATGTGTTACAACTAGGGCCTAATTCTGAAGTTTAGTATTAGTTCACAATTCTTGAACAGACCACTACTATACAGTGCCAAGAGTCTCTGGAAGATATTGGGCTATTGGCTGTTTTAAATCTTTCTAATTAGGGGTACAGAAAGCCCGCTGCTGGATGACAAAGCTACCACTATCGATATCTGAAATGATGATTCGGCAGCATTTTAATAAGACATCCCTGTCACATTTCAACCTGTCTTCATAATACTCTTTTATTGAGGTTGAGTAAATTGGATGGAGTATCATAGCAGTGTATCATTGGTTCTGGCCATGCCTACAAGAAAGATGGTTCAGAGTCCATGTAGAAAAATGCATTTCTAAATCCGTAAGGGTGACCTATGATGATGCTCATGGGTTTTTCCCCACACACTGCTTTTAGTCTGTACTTGCAACCTTTAGATACATTGTAACAAGTGTATGAGTTAATTTACATAACTTAACTAGTTGCACATACATACTATTAAGGCTGACAGATCAATATGATACACGTTTTAGATACATTCAAAACCTTTTTAAGATATATAGCTTAGGATGGGAGGAAATTGGTAAGATCATAACATATCTTGATTGATTTCCTCGGAAAGAAAAACTAGGAGTTAGGGAACTATATGCACAAATACATCCTGTTGACAAAGTTATTGCATTTCAAGAGAAAGCCTAGACTCTTGGAGTAGAGTCATGTTCACTTCAACATTGCCCATGGAAAAAATATTGGACAGTTTTTGTGTGCGTCAGACTATTAACTATTTCTTCCCTAATGCATTGAAATCTTTTTGCCTGTGACCCAAGACCCAATAATTAATTACCAATTGATGTTTACACTTATTTCTGATCTGCTATATCTGTTATCAACCTTATTATGTAAGTTTAGCTGCTCCCTGCACTTTCGCTATTTTTCTAATAGACTTTGTCTGTTCATTAAATCCTTATCGCTTGACTGTTTTAAACTAAAAATGTACATGTGACTTCCATACTCCTGTCCCCTCCCACAACAACTCTGGAAGGGTTGAGACTTGTACTTGGTCATACTACTAAAAGAAAATCCAACGTCAGAGTCAAATTTGGGTCACCTCTCTTGAGAACAGCTGACCTTTTGATATTGTGAATGATGAGGTATAATGCACTTGGTTACCAAATCACATAAAGAATTCAGCACTTACGTACATGAGTAAAGTGCACCCGATATGCAAAAGTCAATACAAGTTTGACTTACTCCAATTTCCCTGAACATTTGTGAATCACTCTCTTAGAGAACGGTAGGTCTGATTTTGAAAGCAACAAGGGCCTTCATTAAGAGTTTCATGTGATAAAATAATGTACAAGTCCCAATACTTTTCATGGTAAAATACCTTGCTCATGGATTACTTTGTTTTCATTTTTGGAATCCTTCTCTACCAAAGAGCAAATGGGAATAGAAAAAGTATCTAAAAGTAAGGCCTGACTGATAGCAGTGATATGATATGATATGATAAGGCATTTGTAACGCGCCTATACACAAGTGTTTCAGTACAGCATCCTAACCAAATACAAGTACGTTTTGTACATCCTCCATTGGCATTCTTTGGAGCAAGCTTAAAGGTCCACAAATAATACATTTAATATTCTAATTAAGCCTTGTAAATGGAATCGGTACTCTTCTACAACTTGAAAGAAGTTAGCCTTTTACAAGAACTATTAAGATAGTCTTTACTATAGTTGCATACAAACAATCTCCTAAAAAAGCATACATTGCTTGCTCGTCGAATCAAAAAAATCAAATCTAAACCAAATGTTTCCAAATTGTCTTTCACAGTTGTGGCATAATTTCAGTACCATAGTATTGGTTGTACATGCCTTTCTCAGTGAGGCAATTCGAAGTTGGGTGGGAGAGAGGTTCTGTCCTTTGTTTCCTCCAAACTCTTATCACAATGCTTCTTCTCCAACCCACTCCCTGCACTACTCTCCTCACCTGAGTTGTTTGTCTCTGAGTCATCTTGAGTTAAGTGTCGATGTGCCAGGTAATCCTTGTCTTTCTTTTGAAGAATGTGCCTACCTCGGGTAGAAGCCACATTGATGCCTGTAAATTGCAACTCTGTGGCTCCTAGAGGCCCAGCAAATCAGACCGAGTGGCGGTTAGCAGAGGAGTAAAGAGGAAAGCAGCCGAAGCCAAAGAGGGGCTCCGGCGGGAGGAAAGAACAAGAGAGAGAGGGAGAGACGGAACAGCTTCAAACACTAAGGGATGGAAAGAGCGCAACGAAGGGGAGCCGAGAGAGAGAGATAGAAAGAAAGAAAGAAAGAGCTTCGGTGTGAAGCGAAAAAAGAAAACACAAGCGTATTCACCAAACAAGAAAAAGCTATCCGGACGGTGCAACACGCCGACCGCTGGGAGTGCAAAGGCTATGTACTTCCCAGCGGCGGCCATGTTGGGAAACGACTACAGAGTAGCTCACCGTTCCAAAACAACGTGATGGAAGATTCAATGGCGGAGCAGTCGCCAACGCGGTAGTAACCGCCAGTTGGTCGGGTGTATTAGAACCGGGGAACCCGGGTTTGCTTGGGTAGGTTCGGTGGAACCGAGCAAGCAGTCTGGGGGCATGTACAAAGGAAGCAGGTTCCCAGGAATCCTCCAATCTTGGGTACCAGGAAATAAGATACTCCAGTCGACCTCGGTAATAACGAGAGTCGCAGATTTGAGAGACTTTATATTCGCCTTTGTCACTGCCATGAATGTCTTTATGATGAGACACAGGCCTGCGTGTTTCATCGGGTACAAAAGGTTTAAGAAGAGAAGAGTGAAAGACAGGGTGGATGCGGCTGAGGTTGGAAGACTATTTGAGCTTGTAAGTTACAGGATTAATCTTAGCCAAGATGGGAAAAGGTCCTAAGAAACGGGGAGACAATTTGGAGGGGGGAACCCATCGAGGTTGAAATTTGGTCGATAGCCACACTTTAGTGCCTTCAGTCCAGTCAGGGCACTTTCGACTGTGACAATCTGCTTGTGCCTTGTATGTTTTAAGACTGGCTTCCAGACTGTACGTTGCGGTCTTGTGAGCCTCCGCAATGTTTGCCAAAGCGGTTTCTACCGCTGGTGAGCTGCTGGGTTGTGGGAGTATGGGAAGAATAGCTTGTGAATGGAGGTCATAAGTACAATAGAAGGGGAGATCCCTATTGCTGAGTGTTTAGAGTTATTGTAAGTAAACTCAGCCGTAGGGAGTAGCTGCACCCAATTGTCTTGGTGTTGGTTACTGTAACACCTGAGGTATTGCTTGAGTGTAGCGTTGAGTCTCTCTGTTTGCCCATTGGTTTGGGGATGAAAGCCAGATAACAAGGCTCATTCCATGCCTTGACGGTTGCAGAGGGCCTTCCAGAATTTGGAGATGTACGGGCTACCACGGTCTGAGGTAATCTTGTCTGGAAGACCATGCAGTCGAAATATAAATCTGGTGAAGGTTTCTGCCATGCCTGCAGCAGTAGGCAAACCTGGCAGGGGGGAGAAATGTGCAATTTTTGTAAGGGTGTCTACGGTGACCATGATACAGGTACACGAATTGTAGATGGGAAGTTCCACTATGAAATCCGTGGATATGTGGCCCATGGACGTGTAGGTATTTCTGCTTGTGTAAGAAGACCTAGTGGTTTGCCAGTGAGATGTTTTGCCAATGGCGCAGACAGGACAGGATAGCAGGTAGTTCTTCACGTCTCGTCTCAGATTAGGCCAATATAAAGATCTCCCGATAGGCTCCGAAGTGTTGGATTGTCCTCTGTGTCCAGCGGTCTTACTATCATGACACCAGTTTATGATCTTCCTGTGTAGAGGTCCTGACGGTATGTACAATCAGTCTTTGTGAAACCAAAGTCCGTCCTTCTCTTTGTAAGGAATCAAGGTGGGCTTGACGAGCATGGATGGATCTGACACCAAAGCCTCCTTGACCTCCTGTAGGAACAAATTGACGTGCGCCAGTATCTTGATCCTAGAGAACATCAATTCAGTCGGGTGAGAAATGGCATGGTTGATAGAGTCTTGGCACGAAAGTGCATATGCCAGAGTATTCTGGGAACTGGGGAGATATGTAATCTGGAAATTGTATTGGGCGAAGAAATGTGCCCAGCGGGCCGGACGGGAATTTGAGCATTCCATGGTCTGCAGAACCCGAAGATTCTTATGATCGGTTCTAAGCAGGAACGGGTAACGAGCCCCTAAGAGGAGATGACGCCATTCTTCGCAAGCTTGTTTCATAGCAAGCAGTTCCTTTTCGAGGACAGAATAGTTCAACTGACTGTCGGAAAGAGTTCTAGAGAGGTAAGCGACAGGGAATTCCACACCTTCCTCTTCTTGGAGTAGAGTGGCTTCGATAGCTGCGGCTGAAGCGTCAGTCTCTTTTAGGAATGGCTTGAATTGGTCTGGTTGTCGTAAAATCAGAGCAGAACAAAAAAGGGTTTGAGTTGGCGAAAGCTATTATCAGCCACAGAGGACTACAAAAACAGCCCAGAGTTTTCTTGAGTAGTGTTGTGATGGGAAGAATGGTCTCCGAAAACTTGGGATGAATCGTCTGTAAAAATTAGCCAGACCTAGAAATCGTTGTACCTCCTTGACAGAGGAAGGGGTTGGCCAGTCCATGATGGCTGATACCTTGCGTGGATCCATGGTGATTCCATGTTCGGACAGTATGAACCCCAAGTAGGGAATGGAGGAAACCCCAAATACGCACTTTTCAGGTTTGGCAAGTAAATGGTTGTTTTGAAGGCGATCTAGCACATCTAACACGTGCTGGGTGTGTTCCTTCTTGTCGGTGGAGTAGACCAATATGTCATCCAGGTAGATTATTACAGATATAAACATCAAGTCTGAGAACATTCGGTCCATAAACAGTTGAAACACCGCAGGAGCGTTTACTAAACCGAATGGCATGACCCTGTATTCGTATAACCCGAAAGGAGCAAGCAAGAAAAGCTGTCTTACATTCATCTCCATTGGAGATATGAAGTAGATGGTAAGCATTCCTGAGTTCAAGTTTGGTAAATATTTTCGCCCCTTGTTCAGCCTCAATGATGTCATTAATTAAAGGCATCGAGTATCGGTCTCTGATGCTCACTTTGTTCAATCCTCTGTAATCGATACAGGTTCTTAGCTCTGTGAAGTGCCTTTTTGAGATACAAAACAAAGAAGCTCCTGCCGGAGATTTGGATGCTTGGATGAGACCGTTGTGTAGGTTGGTATCCAGGTAGGTCCGTAGAACCTTTTTTTCTGTTTGTGAAAGAGAGAAAATCTGGCCAAAGGGAACCAATGCATTGGGCTCTAGATCAATCGAACAGTCCTCTGGCCGATGAGGAGGTAATTTAGCAGGCTTCATATCCATGAACACCTTTTGGTACTGAGAGCAGAACCGGGACAAGGTATGTAACCCTACATGATCCTTAACTGGAGAAGTACTGGCCTGTACCTTGCTGTAGTTAGTCTGTGGAAGGCACTGCTGCTTACAGTAGATAGACTCAAAACATAATTGATTGGTTGCCAGTCTATGCAAGGATTGTGCCTTCTAAGCCAAGTGATTCCTAATATGACAGGGAAATGTGCCACCCGTATGATGTAAAACCGGAGCAACTCTGTATGTTGAAATATGGTAACCTGTAGGTCTTCAGTGGTATGAGTTATGGGTCATGAAGAGAGGGGAGAGGCGTCTACACCCTCAACAGTCTGTACTTCCTTGCGGGCCAGCCTCCGGAGGCCCACCTTTTCCGCCCACAGTCTATCCACAAAATTGCCTGCGGCACCCCAGTCCAAGAGGGCCAGTGATTCCACTTGTCAGTGATTGATGTCCAGGAGTACAGTGACAACCATCAATCGAGAATCTTCTTGGGTTCCTGTAGAAGAGATAAAGAGTGACACATAGGAACTGTGGCTAACCCCCGGAAACCTGTCCCTCCTAGGCCCAGGGGGGGTTTGTTTCCCGACCGTTAACTCAGTAATTCAGAGCAGTCCTTGAGGAGATGTTTGTCTGAGCTGCAATAAGCACATAGTCCTTTCTCTCTCCAGTGCCTTCTTTCTTCGTCAGAGAGTGGTGCTTGGGATGTTCCGATCTGCATTGGCTCTTCTCTGGGCAGTGGAGGAGAGGGTAAGGAAGAGGATGGACCGTCACTCAAGAAGAGCTTTCCTCGATGGCGTCTACGCTCTATTCATCTCTCCTGAAGGCGATATTCGATCTGCAAAACAGAAGACAACAAGTCTGAGAATGTCGGAGGTCGAGGCGAGAGAGCAAATTCATCTTTTAATTCTTCTTTTAGACCCCTTCGAAAAATGGCATACTGAGCTTTTTATGGCCAGCCTGCTCCTGTTGCCAGTGGCTTGAAAGTAGTAATATAGGAGAGAAGATCTGACATCCCCTGGCGAACATCCAGTAGGTCTTCACATGCCGTCAACGTCAATTCAGGTCTTTCAAAAGTTTGTTTCAGTAGGGCCTGGAAACCCTCAAAATCTTGTAGTATAGGGTTAGCACTGGTAACCAGTGGTGTCGCCTACGCAAGGGCATTACCCGCCATGTTGGAGATAAGAAAACCTACACGGGACCAATCAGTAGAAAATGCTTGCGGTCTAAACGTGAAGTATACAGTGCAGTCTTCAAGGAATTCCTTGACCCTCTTAGGGGTCCCATCAAATTTGCCAGAGGATAGAGCCATCAGAGGTAATTCTGTGGGTTTCTGTTCACGGTTTGTAATTAACTGCCTTAGAACTGCATTTTTGGTCTTTACCGTCTGTAACTCTTGTGACAGTCCTTGAGTCCAGAGTTCTTGAACCTGTTCAGGTGTGGCCATTTTTTCTTTAAGGTGTTGCAATCTGTCCTTTGTTTCCTAAAAACTCTTATCACAATGCTTCTTCTCCAACCCACTCCCTGCACCACTCTCCCCACCTGAGTTGTTTGTCTCTGAGTCGTCTTGAGTTCAGTGTTGATGTGCCAGGTAATCCTTTTCTTTCTTTTGAAGAATGTGCCCACCTCGGGTAGAAGCCACAGTGATGCCTGTAAATTGCAACTCTGCAGCTCCTATCCAGGGGACAGGCTGTAAGTACGGGGAAAAAGCCTGAAGGCAGAAAAAAAACCCTTCTGGCAAGAGCAGGTATGTTGAAAACTTGTGCAGCTTCGGGGCGTAGTGAAAGGAGCAGCGTAACAAGCCGGCTGCAGAGGAAAGGAGTGGGACCCAAGGACTGCCTGAGGTGAGAGTAAAGTAGATAATGGGGTAGACCAGAATCCACCAAAGAAGGAGAATGGAAAGAGCCAAGAGGCACAGAAGAGGAGGTGTGGGGGGGGGGGGCAACAAGTCAGACCAAGTGGCGGTGAGCAGAGGAGAAAAGAGGAAAGCAGCCGAAGCCGAAGAGGGGCTCTGTCGGGAGGAAAGAAAAAGAGAGAGAGGGAGAGACGGAATGGCTTTAAGCACTAAGGGATGGAAAGAGCTCAGCGAAGGGGAGTCGAGAAAGAGAGAGAAAGAAAGTGCTTCGGTGTGAAGCGAAAAAAGAAAACACTAAGCGTATTCACCAAACGAGGACAAGCTATCCGGATGGTTGCAACGCGCCGACCGCTGGTAGTGCAAGCTCTATGTACTTCCCAGTGGTGGCCATGTTGGGAAACAACTAGAGCGTAGCTCACCATTACAAAACACTGTGATGGAACATTCAATGGCGGAGCAGTCGCCAACGCAGTAGGAACCGCCAGTTGGTCGGGTGTATGACAGGTTCTCACCCTCCAATCAATATTTCAAAAGAAATTACTAAAAGCGCATTTTAAAGCACATTTTTATAAACATATTCTGCAGGATTTAAACAGAGCTGCATGTGAAGTTTACTTCAGAGCCTATTCTGCTGCAACAGCAAATATATGATTGTGTCTCTAAGAAATGCGTAGACGCTATATGAACACTGGATGCATTGCAGAACAATGTGTATACCACAGGAGAATGTATATGTACTGCTTCAAATAGGGACGTAGGCAACGTCTTTCTTTAAAGCTGAGAGTTCCAGGGAAACTTTGACTTGAAACTGTGATGCTTGTTGATTCCTTAGTGATGATTTGCACCTCCTCAGTACTCTGCCCTTCAGTGCAAGGCTTCTGGAGAATGTGCTGTTCCTTTACTTACATGACCATCTGAAACATCATTGAGTTCTTGATACCTTTCAGCCCAGTTGAATTGCCAGTTTCAAAATCAACAGCTGCGATCTGCCCGATACGTCAATACAATAGATTATACAAATATAATTTGGAGATTAGAGACTCAAATTATGTTTAAAAAATATTTATAGTCGACATAGAGGTTTCTCATTTTGTGGCACTCAAGATGTTTAGAAGTAGACTCCCTTGATCCTTTTATCCAGTATAGGGCAAATGGGAGTAGACGTCCAGCATATCTGGTAATGAGTAAATACAGTCAATGTCAAGGAGAGCTTCTCAACATCTCCTAACTCAAATGCTACATAGAGGTTTCCATCCCCCCAATATTGAATTGACTCTACTGTGAAAATGATCATCGAGGGATTCAATCAAAGTGATTGAATTTGAGTGATAAACAAATGCATCCAGCATTGCAAAGATTTGTATTATTTGTCCAAATATTTTAAGTTAGGTCACATTACATTTTTAGCATCCTCTACATATCGCCGTATTATCATGGTGTTTTATGGTATTTTATATCTGTAAAAGCTGCGGGTAGTGTATTAGCATTTCCACTGACTTTTAAGCAAACAGTTGATATTTTAGTTATGTGTACAGTTTGTTTCTTAACTTGGTTCACTTTCTTTGTAAGTTTCATGAAGACACTGATATGTACACCTAACATCTGCTCAATTCAGACATCGTTTATTAGGTTCCCATTTTAAAGATGCATTAGTGGAACAAAATTAGCACTGCCGTTCATTAAATCACTTTCGCGATTAACATCAATTTTGATGGAAGTGTAAATGTTATTGCATATTAGGGAGTTCTCTACTTTCATTGCAGGGTATCAGGTAATAATATCCTTATATATATGGTCGCCGTATATAATGTCGCCGGGAAAAGGTTGTGGTGACATTATATAGGTGACCATATATATATAGGGACAGAGGGAGCGGGGGTTGCAGGTGTGTCCCCCGCATGCTCTATCTAATAATGTCTCACAAAAAGCAGAATTCTTTTGCATGGCGATATTTTTGAGGCGATATTATTACATGGAACCCTTTGCAGATGTGCTGAAATTATGCAAACCGTCTGTGGGGTCTGCAGCTAATGGTGGGGGTTCAGGGTAACATGAAAAGTAGAGCATACCATACTTTCATTCTGGCCTGCATATGGAAAAGCACACATGAGGGACTCATATAGTTCCATAGCTTTCATGCACCAGTGCGAGTAAGCCACTTTTGGAACACAAATCTTCATTGAAGAGGTGAATTCCTGCTTACCTCAAACAGCAATACCCATGGGGAGACATGCTGCCGTTGATGTAAAAGACATGGTCCGCCCCTCAAGAGAGGGCCCAACCCCACTTTCATCATCAGTGCCATGGGCCACCCACAAGATCATCGCTATTTGAGCTAAGATGCGTGGCAATGATAGCAGCCAATACAACAACAGGAATCACAAGAATAATGGGTGTTGTGCTTGAGCACAGATGCATCCCATTGTTATTTTTCCCATGCACTGGTCTGCACTCCAAACCTTATTACGCCAGGTCTATAACATCGTGTTGCAGAACCCTTGGTGCGCTGATAGAGTGGTTCCGCTTACACGCCCACACATTGCTAGGAGTGTCCCAGGCGCACTCTAAAATATGTATGCCTTGTCATTAATTATCTAAGACTTCTTGGTACTACTGGGTTCTTATTTGGGAGAGAAGCCGCTATCTGCTACAATGTATTTTCTAAAATCATGTCACTATCACATGTATTTGATTCATTTCCTTTGCTGATTCTAGGCTACAACTAAAGCTGAAGACAGAAATGACCCAATGCTAATCTATAACAAAATGACACTTGAAAGCGTCCAGAGCAATTTCTCCCTAAGTTTTAATGGGCAGGTATGTTATGTGTTCTTGTTTTATGACTTATGTTTGCGTAACTTGTGAAGCTAAAGCTCTTAAAAGCATTATGATTCAAAATTCAGACGCAGTTGGATAATCCGAGCTGGAACACTTTGCAATCTTTCTACGTAGACTCGACCTGCATAGCGTATGCAAAGCAGCTTGTACTGCTCCTGTTTCAGATAGTACAATTATTCGCTTTTTCGTGTCATTGTCAGAAGTTACACGTACTCGTTTTAAACCACAATAACCAGCGGCAATATTTGTATGGCGGTTGGGACAGTACAAGAGAGTTCTTGGCCCAGCAACAACTTCTGGGTCAGGCAGCGTTACAAACCTGTTACCATTCGAGCATGCCACGTAATGTTGAATAACCTGAAGTGTACATTGCTAAAACCTGTAAGTTTACCCCCAGCTTTAAAGTGGAGCTTATCTGTACCCTTTTCAGAGGCAACCATGTCCCGCCCTTTCAAACATACTCCCAGTGTTTGCCAGAAAGAATAATTTGAAGCTCTGTTCAGTAACAATATTCTCCCAGGCAAACAAAGAGAAGGGAAGGAATGTTCTCCTTTGTGTGCATGCCACGCGCTACTTCATTCTGTGACTAGCTTCAGTGAGCTTTAATGTGGGAACAATCAAAATAGGTGGACGCAATGTGATGACGCCAGTAAACGTTTTAAAGGCACAGGTCCTAATGAATCAGTGGAATGTGTAAGAATGCTGAGCTACACTTCTTGATGCCATTCATGCAGGACTAGAGATAGAATCATTGTGTTCTCTTTTGCGCGTTCTAGTGAACAGAAACTAGCAACGAAACAAGGGGAGTATCATCAAATGCATGCAACCTGCTCTTTTCGAGGTGCTTGCATTATTGACAAAATATTTGGTATTTAGTCATTCTCAGGCAGGATTGCATTAAAGAAAGGTCACCCCAAGCTGGGCAAATATGACTAACACAAAGAATTTGCAATCCTGTTCAGCAGGGATGAAAAGTAGCATCCTCCGTGGCCCAAAGAGTTGTTTGTGCCTGCAGCTGCAGTGGACCTCAGGCTTGAAAGGACACAAGTATCAAGCATGATGCACTCCTTGTGGAGGTGCCCAACAGGCCCTCTCATCGAAGGTCGGCTATTGCACAAGGGACACTTCAGCACCCCTGATACGCCATGCAGTTGCAGACTGTTTTGCAAGGCAGAACTGGGCAGTGTGCTCAGCTGGAGGGAGATTTCTATCAGCAGATCTCACCAGTATGTCTTGGATGACATTGGATATTGGGTGTTTCAGTAGAAGTCAGTTTTATTAAAGAATACAAGTTCATGAGGAGAAATGTGTTGGGTTGTTCTGGCTCAAATAGGGTAACAAGGGCACTCATCTTTAGAATTTAGGATCAGTCTTGTTAAGCAGAGGCAGAGACAGGAGGTCACTAGAGCAGTGGAAGTAAAAGCTTAATTTGAGGGAGCTGTTAACAATGAATATAGGATATATGTGAATGGGTAACAACTAATAATAGGATTGATTTCAGGAAGAAGAGCTAGAGAATTTCAAACAAAGATTTAGTTGAGTGAGAGGTGGAACATTGAAGTAGTTTTTATTAGAGGGGGAGGCAGGGAATTGAAAAAGGGTAGACAATCTTTTCGTGACAATGTACTCCATCATCACAGTCACCACCCTGCATTGACACAAAAGCATGTGGCATTTCAGGACACAGTGAGGAGAAGCCCTTCCCTGAATTATGTCAGTGTAGTCAGGTGACTGCATTCAGTGTATGTAACTGAGTGTGTAATATTTTTGACGCCAGATAAAATGCATTGCAAATAAAACATCTTAGAATGCTTAGGTGGCAGGGAATGACTTTAGTGGTTGTAACAGAGTTTGCAATCTTTTTAGGGTGACATTAGTTGCATAGAAAACGGCTTGTATTTATTTGAAGGCAGGGGAGATCATGTGCATTGGCTGTAGCTCAGAGTGCCATTTTTTGGGGGCAGGCAAAATACTTGTTGCTAGTTACTTATACAACATCTCCAAATTCTTTGGAGGCAAGCAGGCACCTTCAGTCGACGTAACTCACTGTGCAACACATGTGGTGTCTCCGTATTGTGTCTACAGATTAAGTGACCGTTTTGAATTTCAACATGTCTGCAGCACTTGAAAGTCTCAATAAGAGAGGAAGGTATGTGTAGGAGGCTACACCCACTATCTCTGTGGCAAAAGGGGAAAAAGGAGGTGCAGGCTGAATCTACTCACCATCCAGGAGGAGCAAATGCTGAACATTGTATTATTGATACATTTAGAGAAAGCAGTATATAATATTTTTTGTAGCCGCATAGTAAATGAAATGGTGACAAAGGGCAAGTCTTCCATTTGAGAAAAAAAGTTTTATAGACCAAGCAAAACGATTTAAAAGCGATCAGCTGTTCAACAGGAAGTGAGTTCGACTGCTGAAGAACTGTGATATATTGACAGATACAGGGATTTGTAGTAGGATGCTAATGGCCAGGTTATGTACCCTTTGTAGTCTTTCCAGGGCATATTTTGTTAGTAAAATGTAAACTGAATTGCTATATTCAAGACAACAACTGATCAAAAGTATTGAGCAGTGTAGGTTGGTGGGGAAAGGAAGAATATAGCAAAAGTTATCTCAGGGACAGCATCAAACCAAAGCCACAATGAAAACCTTTGCTGATTTGGGCATTAATGTTGATACATATTAATGCCCAGGTTATAGACTTAGGTTGCTGGGCCTGGACACTGGACTAGTATGGATGCCCAAAAGTGTAGAGAACAGGTGTTGTAAGGGTAACGAGGGCAAAGGATTTCTCTTCATTAACGGACAATAACAAGACACACATTACTCTTTGATGTACAGCTAATCTCCATCTAGACACACACAGAAGAATTTGGGTGTCATCAGCATTTGTTTAAAAGGCTATTCTGAATGAATGCAGTCATTTATCCTAGGGTTACGTACATACGTTATATTGGAAGGATGGAAGTGCATAGCCCTATGGGGTTCATCAGGTAAGACGCAAGGCTTTTCATTTAAAGCGGATAACTACCACTGATTGAGATCTGACATTGAGGAAAGATGTCGGCGACTTGAGGACCAAACCTGTGAGGCCCAGGTGCTGTAAACAGCCGTGGAGTATGGGGTGGTTGGCGGTGTCGAAGGATGGTGAGAAATCTGACACGATAATGGCATCTGCAGTGCCCCAACTGCCATGCTCCAATATCACCCATCACGGCCATTATAACTGTTTCTTTGCCCATTGCAGATCTGAAACCAGCCTGAAGATGATCAAGGACAGCATTGTTTTCCCGAAAGGTTGAAGAGAGACCATTCCATTAATGTGATACAACCAGCATGCATAAGGAGTCTTTTCACTACTGTGACAAAATAGCTAGTGCTGCCACCATGTTCCCAGGATTGAGTCAGTTCATAGGTTTCTATTGAAAATACACAAGAAATAAGATGTATGGGTGGTCTCAAACCTAAATGCCAGGATGTCGATAAGATTAATTCAAACGTAGATATCATGATGTTAACCCCAAGTCTCTGGGTTTGGTCTCTGGGTTTAATGTGAGGGGGGGTACCAATAGGGTTCTCGAAAAAAACAAGGTCAAAGGAACAGAGACTTCACCTCTTTCTCCACAGGGTTTGCAGATAAGGTGTTCAGTGTTACAAAATGCAGCACAATCCAAATCGGGTATCGTGAGCAAAAAAAAGTGTCTTAAGTCTCTCCAAGCTTTGATGAAAAAGAAAAATTCAAAAGCGTAAACTAAGTCCTCCGTCTTCAAGAAGGGCATCTCTCCCCTTGCAAGGAATAATGAGAGAGGCACTGTCTTGTCCTCTGAACCTCTCTCTAGGTTACAAGCTTTCCAAGTTGTGGACCTACATTTCTGAGGCAGATAGGTGGAGTGCATACTGAGTCCTCCTGACTTCTGCTTTTCAGCTCTTCGCTTCAGAGTTCCCCCCTGGTAGAGCACTAGGAGCTTCCGTCCAAGCCACATAGAGGTTCATGACTTGTGGGCTACTTAGGCATGTCTTGTGGGGTTCAGTGGAGAAACATAAACCTACTCTTCCCTTCCACCCACTTCGCCCCTTGATGTTCTCTCTTGGGCCCTTCTCTGTCCTGACTAATCCTAAGATGTTCACCCCAGCATAGTGGTGCCATAACATAACTACACCCTCCTCCACAACCTCCCTTTGACCGACCTCATACTCCAGAACCTCCCTTTTCTCTCTACCTAAGGGGCTGGGCTCCCCCTCCTTATTTTCCACAATGGTCTGACTTTGTTATCTCTCTCGCTACACTGTAAGTATTTGTTTCTCTTTCTCTCCTGATGGTATCATTGTCTCTCCCTGCAACTCTTTTCATATGTCATATCTTCTACATTCTCACATCCGCAATCTCCTCCTTCACCTTGACTCTCCTCCTTCTAATAAACCCAACACTCCAGAAAGATATCTCCCTCTTCCTTGCTTTTCAAAGAGATGTCTACCTCTTTCTTTACCAAAATGACATCTCATTCCTTCTTTTATAAGATGGCTCTAAAAACTAGGGGGAGGGAGGTATTTGTACTTCTGCCCCCTATAGTGTAGGGTAAAGGCACAGAACAACCCCAGCAAGGCTCTCAATTTGGTAAACGTGGCGAGCAGCCAGGCTTAATCTTTCAGGAGGTAATGCAGGCAGGTTCTTAAGTACAGTTAACACAGCTTCATTATATAAAATAAGGTTTGCTACTGTTACCAACAGAATGTAAATGTAAATAAGAACCCTGTGTACTCTATGTGGTACCACACACTACTTAAATTCAGTAAGAACATACACTAACTGCAGACAGTTTTAAATGGCAGGT
Source organism: Ambystoma mexicanum (assembly GCF_040938575.1). Classification (NCBI taxonomy): domain Eukaryota; kingdom Metazoa; phylum Chordata; class Amphibia; order Caudata; family Ambystomatidae; genus Ambystoma; species Ambystoma mexicanum. Next base: position 767,713,914 of record NC_090932.1, on the reverse strand, counting down.
GAATACTTAAATAAGGTGTAACCAGCACAGAATAGGAAAGAAAGGCAGGTTAGTTATGAACAGTGGATGAATGCATTCTTTAGACTAGACAAGTAATTCTGAGTGAGGATCCCCTCACCTGGGCAACCTGTAATAGAAAAGTTAGGGAGCAACTTATGTTGTCTTTCACAGCCCAGTACAATATTGTTCAATATCATTGTGCTGTCTTTTAAAAGGTTCAACCACCCCAAAGTACCTCATAGGCCACATGTGAACAAGATCCAAGACAAATTGGGACCCCTGGATGACTACTGAGGCCAGAAGATGATCTTCCTTGTCACAGTACCTTTGGTGCCTTGCCAGGCGAAGTGGCACAGTTTCTCGACTTTACTCGACAATTCCCTCTGAGGATTGACTACCTTTGGAAGAAGGAGCCACTGGGATGCTGATTCCAAGGATAAAATGAATGAAAGTCTTTCGGAATAGCAGCAGTTTGGCTCTTGCAGTGCTTTCTTTGGTCGACGATTTCCCTGACTGTAGAAGGCCTGGGAAGAAGAAACTTGCTGTGGTTTCCTTAAATGCTTGATGTATGACGATAAGACCCCTGGGGCCCTTCGATTACTTCTGGCGGCGACAGGTACATAGTTCAATTTTGGTGTCAGGTTTCAGAATATCATGGTTTTCCGATTTTCGGTTCTTTGGTGCTGCAGCCACAGTACGGACCTCTGGGTGGCTTCTGGCAACCTGGACTCGACCACTGGAGTGGACCTTGGACCCTCTCCACGTATGGATGCTCGGGATGTCTTTGATAGCTTCTGGTGGTAGGATACCCACCGGCAGACCTTCTACGGCACCCACCAACTTTGGCCTCGGATGGAAAAAAGTGGTCTGTGGTGACTTCAAGGATGTCCTTTCAAATGTTCTTAGGTGGTTTGGAACTTTCGCAGCTCTGGGTGTCCAGCAGCACTATTCCAGGATACCCTCTCATCTGGCAGGTAGACAGTAAAGGCTTCCAGGAGTCACAAAACGCACCTGCAGACCCGGGGTGACACCAAAGCTCTTTGCTGGCTCGAGAGGCCTGGCACTCCTCTTTTGGACTTCAAAGACTCCTTCTCTGGGCGGCAGGCACACTGGAAAGGCTTCCAGGATACTTTGATGAAGATTAGCAGTTTTGCACGATGCTCCCTCGTAGCTAAGGAGAGGCCTCCTTCGCAGGTCCTCTCTGGATCAGTCCTTGGGAAACACGGCAGCTTTCGGTTTGTTGAAAAAATGCAGCAGCAGACTTCTCTTCCAGCTGGGCTTCAAGGAGCAACTTCTTCTTGCTAAGCTTTGACTTCAGCTACTGAACAAATTGGTAAGTGAGAGATCCACAGATATACACACCTGTCCTTCATTCACTCTGCCTGAGCCAGGCCTAATCAGCCAATCACACATTAGGGCATTAATGCAGGCAGGAAGCCAATCAGCCTCACAGGCATTCAGGCCATTCACTCCACCCAACCACCCATAACAAATGATGTGCATTGGGGCTGTTCTTACATTTGTGGGTAAGGGTTTCCACAGTTTGGAAGCAAGGACAGCAAAACTACTGCCTCCAGATTTTTATCAGTTGTATCTCGGGACTGAGAGATGGTTCAGTTGCGCTGACCTAGTAGGTCAGTTGGATTGCCTTTTGGGGATAATTAGGTAATTAGGTGCTGAGTTAGATAAGCGCTTTTGAGTGAGGGTCAAAGTTTTGAGTGAGAATTCTGTTTGTGATTGACAGCCAGCTGGAGTTATGTCTCATTCCAGAAATATGATAAAATCTGGGTATGTTGATAGCCGCTCTGAGGGCATTATTTGGAAGGACCTCAAGTTTATTCAAGTTGCGTTTGCTAATGGCTAGGTAGAGTGGTTACTGTAATCCAATTTGGATATAATTGGATATATAATTTGGATAATATAAGCGCTCTAGCTCGTGTAGAGCAGCTCGCTGGTGAGAGGAAATGTCTACATGAGTTTACAAGCTTACAAGTGTATGCTGTGACTGAGGCTGTGACGTTCACTTGTTCTTTAGGGTTAGTGTAGCATTAAGATAGATGCCAAGCGTCTCAACATTTTTGGAGACTGGGATATTTATGCCATCTATGGTGAATGAGTTAAAGGTTATGTCTAGTTTGTTAAGATTGGCTTGGGAGCCAGTCAGTAACAGTTTTGTCTTGTCATAATTGAGGCAGAGCCCATGTGTTGCCATCCATGCCTGAATGATGAGATAGATTTTCTTCAGTAGTTTAGAGTCATTATGGTGGTTGCCCGAGATAGGGATGAGGACCTGGGTGTCATCTGCATAGTTAGTGTAGGTGACACCGAGGTGATCCAAATCATCGAACAATGACTTGGTAAATATAGAGTGTTGGCGACACACAGGATCCTTGTGGTACTCTGCACGTCACTGGTGCTGGGTCGGCCGAAGCTATAGGAGAGAAAACTCTCATTGTTCTTTTGTCTAGAAATTATTGAATCCAGGCTGTGGATTTCTCAGAGAAGTGGGCTGCGGAGGTGAGGTGGTTGCATAGGACTTCATGGCTGACGAGGTCGAATGTAGCTTATAAATCTAGCAGCAGGATGAGGGTTATGTTCACTTTGTCCTTTTGCTCATTGATCTGCGTTTTACGGTCTATTAGTGCAGTTTCCATCCCATGTCTGGTTCTGAACCCAGATTGTCGCATCCCTAGGAGGTTATTTGTTTCGAGGTCAGCCTGTATTTGCAGATAGGCTGCCCAGTCCTGAATTTTCAACAGGAATGGAACTGTGGTGATAGGCCTGTAATTGGTGGGGATGTCAGGGTCTAGGTTAGGCTTGTTGAAGAGTGTGAGGACCCAGGCATCTTTTAGGTTAGTAGGGACTGTGCTTGTCTCAAAGGAGGAATTTATAAAGGACGTGATGGCAGGTACCAGTTTTTTTCGGTGCCTCTTTAATGATCGTTGCAGGATATAAGTCGCCCTGACAACGAGATGGTTTTAGACAAGGATTATATTTTCCACTTCTGGGGTAGATAGCAGTGAGAATTTGAAAGGGTTGCAATTTTTCCCTACTGGATATTTGGACTTGGGAAGGCTTGTGTCAGAACTAATGTTAAGTTTTTTCTTTTCTATTTTAGTCTATAGCAGCGATATTTTGTCTAGTAAGGCTACTTGTATTTTAGAGCACCATGTTTTGTCTTTGGTGCAGGTCTCAGTGGGAGGGATAGGTGAGTCCAGCTCTCTAAGGATTTTGAATAGTTCTTTTGTGCCAAATGTGTTATTGAAGAATTCACTTTTTGATTGTAGGATGCCTTGTTTGAATCCCTTTGTAAATTTTATGAAGATGTCTCTATTAGAGGTAGAGGAGTGATTATTCCAATCGGATTCAGCCTTTCTTTTGTTATCACATATGATTGTAAGGCTAAGGGGGAACCATTTGTTGAGGTGCGCTTGAGGCTTGGCTTCCCATGCTTTCAACGGAGCAATAGCATCAATGGCCTGGTGTAACGTCTGGTTGTAGAGGTCCAGGAAGGTGGATGGGTCTGTTCCAGTTTTTTAGTGGTTTAGTATTGGATGTAGGAGAGGAAGTATGTTTTTAGTGCAATGTTTTTGTTATTTCTTGTTAGTGCTGGATGAGCTAGAGCTTTGGCTATGTGCTGTTGTGTGCAGGATTGTATGGAAAACATTATGGTGGTGGTCTGTTCAAGCGCAGGGTGAATTGGAGATGATGTTGGTTTCGCAATTGGGGTTGGCAATTCAATCGAGGATTCTGCCTTTGTTGTGCGTGGGTTTGGTGAAACGGTGGGAGAATTCTAGTTCGGAGATAGAGTTGGCTAAGGTATTGGCAGTGATATCATTTGGGTCTAGGAAGCCAAGGTTAAGGTCGCCTAATAGCATGATTTGGGAGCTGGGTTTGGTGTCAGTTGCAAGGAGTTGTATGTCATCTTCAAATGAGGCTATAGGTCCAGGAGGTCTGTAGACGAGATGCATTTTTAAGGTGCATGTGGCTGAGAGAGAGAGTTTCAGAGAGAGGAGTTAAGCAGATGGGAGTGTGTGATGGGGGAGGGCTCTCAGACCAAGGACAGTCTTGCTGATCTCTGTCAAGTCTAGTAATCGTTTAGTTGTCTGGGATGGCTAGGGCAAGTGAGGGGCCTGCTGTGGCAAGCAGCCAGTTCTCTGTTACTGCTAAAAAGGTCTAGTTGATTGGCAGTAATGAGGTCAGCCACATCTAGGGCGTGTGCTATCAATGATCTGGCATTGATAAGTGTTCCTTTAATCTGTATGGTGATGTTGCTAGGCATAATCGGGCTGGCTAGGGTCTTTGTAGAGGGGCATAAGTCAGAGTTGTGGGAGTCTTATATGGCTTCCATATTTTAATAGTTGTGGTTTTGGCCTTGATTAACTGTTTGGAGGTAGGGGATTGAAGGTAGTTTAACTTTTAACTTAAATCTGGATCCTAATCTAAGATTCCTGGTGGTTATGGTGCAAGGTTGATTAGGCATTGGCCTGGAGGCATAATGTTGGATCTATAGGGCGGGTGAGAGAGTTTAAGTGTTGTTTGCTAAAGTCAGGGGCTAAAATGATTGGGGAGTCAGTGGAGGTGGAAACTGTGTAGGCGCTATGGAGTCATGGCGAGGTAGAGTAGCCGCCATGGATAATGAGACAGTGCTCTTGATGAAGGGCAAGGCTAGGTTGGGTATCATGCTAGTGTCATGCTCCATCTTGAAGGAAATCAAGGCTTGGGCTTGTGAGATCAAGAGGCTCAGTATGGACAAGGCGAGGATAGTAAAAAGAGACCACTTCTGCAAGGGGCTCCGGTTATGTACAGGCATGGTTAGATTTGCTTGGTAGTTGACTGGGCACATCAGTGATATGCTAAGGTATTTGGCACCAGGGTTTAGCACAGTATTTATCATCAGTGCCTTTAGTCTAAGGCATACAATTAGCATCAACCAGTGCAGTATATGTAGAAGATGAGGCACATAGTTTAGTCTAAGGCATAGATTAGCTTAGCATCAAACAGTGCAGTATGTGCCAAATATGAGGCACATAGTTTAGTCTAAGGCATAGATTATCATCAAGCAGTGCAGTATATGCAAAATATGAGGTGCAAAAACATAGTTTAGTCTAAGGCTTAGATTAGCATCAAGCACTGCAATATATGCAAAATATGAAGCACAAGAACATAGTTTAGTCAAAGGCATAGATTAGCATCAAACCGTGCAGTATGTGCAAAATGTGAGGCACATAGTTAACTCTAAGGTATAGATTAGCATCAATCAGTGCAGTATATGCTAAGATGAGCCGCATAGTTTGGTTTCGCTGAACATTCATATCAACAAATCCTGTGAGTGATAAAATAGTAGGGCATGAGATATGTGCTATTGGGATGATAGCACAGCGCAGTGGTGAATGTGCTGTATAAGAATGTGCCTTGCGAGAGTATATGAGAGGTTGCGCTAGACGTTGAGGTAATGATAGTACACCTTAGGGCGTCAACAGTGTCAGATGTCAGGAGGTAACAGGAGGTGAGCTTGGTAGGGGTCCATGTGTTCTGTATGAGAGCGGGTTACGTGACAAGGACTGCAATGAGTATTGATCTTGTCGTTCGCTGGATCAGTAGTTTCACTGGTGGGAAGTGGACTGATTGATTGGCAGTTCAGTAAGGGTGGTCGCTGGCATGATGAGGTACATGACTGGGACAGTGTTAGGGCAGAGTAGCGTGCCTCGCATCCCAGCAGCACGGACAGGCACAGACAGGTGGGGCCTTGTGCTGTGGTCCTTAGGCTTGGGGGCTGGCTTCAACCTTCCAGCGGACCCTGATAGGGTTGTAGGCTACGTGTAAGATCATGAAAGACCAGAAACCACCTACGTGGCTTGTGAAGAGCTACTGAGTGTTAAACAAGGCCCAACAGATCTCATTAGATACATAACAAACGTCAAATGATTGGCCACTGATGCTGGTTGGCCATAGCTAGCGCAGTATGCCATATTCTGAAGAGGGTTAAAGGAAGAAATCAAGGACGAGCCAGCCCGTACTCCATGTCCAAATACTGGGCCTCATAACGACCTTGGCGGTAGCCATGCCACTATTGCCGCCAAAATCACATCCGGGTCCGGGTTCCCAGAATGGGGAATTACCGGGCCATTCTGAGTTTGGAGGCCTGGTAATTCCTCCCTCCAGATACCCGGGCCCGGACCTTCCCCATTCCCATTTCAGACCCCATACGGCTGAATGGGAATGGGAGAGGGAGCAAACAACGGGCCAATTACGAGTGGCCCGTTGTTTGCTCCCTCTTCCCCTCGTGGGACCCGGTAAGGACGCCTGGTTTTACCAGGCGTCCTTACCGGGTCCTGCGAGGGGACCTCGTAATGTGGCGGAACGGGTTTAACGGGTCCGCCTCATTTTGCGGAGCCCGCTAACCCTTTCTGCCAGGGTCGTAATGAGGCCCACTGTCTCCCATCTGTTGTCCATAGGTCTACAGATCGAGTACCGTCTGACTGAGAGGAAGACCGAGAGAAGGAATTACTGAGGATTCCTCTTGCAAACCGACCAGGTTCCACATCCCTCCTCATCGTCCAGACCTTCAAAGGAGGAACCTATGCAGATCAGGGTTGCTCGAGCGCCCTTCACTCCTGGGAAAGGAAGACGCAGAAGAGCCAAGGGTCTCTGCATGTATTGTGGTTTGGATGCACACATACTCCGGGATTGTCTTTTGGTAAAACCTAACCATTCAGGAAACGGCCGTCCTCGGTCCTAGGAGAGACAGTTTACTGAGGTCCTACATCCAGTCCCTTTGTCACTCAGACCGTATCCTCACCTGTTTCCACCAATGACACCCGACTTATGGTCGTCGCTATTCAGCTATTGGTGCACCAGCAAAGGATCGACTCCTTGGCACTCATAGACTGCGGAGCAGCAGGAAAATTTGTCGACACCATTTGGGCCGTGAAGGTTGGCATCCGCCAAGTAGAAAGGAAAGAAGACCAGAAGGTGAAAGGAGTAGACGGGAAGCCACTCGGGTCTGGTCTTATTACTCACACTACTGAAGAGACCCCAGTGTTTATTCTCCAACACACTGAGAAAATACAGTTTGATATAATTCATGCTGCCCACTTCCTTGTCATATGGGAATCTCTTGGCTGCGAAAATACTACCCCTCCATTGATTGGACGCAAAACCTGCTGGAGTTTAACTCATCCTACTGTCATAAACAGTGCCTTCAGGAGGCATTCTATGAGCCAGTGAAGGCAGTGTCTAACTCACTCATGGATACATTGTGTGCCTACCGGGCCTCACCGAATTTGGTTACGTTTTCCTGGACAAGTCACCCCAAGATCTGCCACGACATCATCCCAAGGACTGTGCTATTGAACTCACACCGGGAGCCCTGATCCCATTTGGCTGCATGTATTCACTTTCTCTGGTTGAGAAAAGGGCACTGTGTGAATACCTTGACTCCAACCTTCATAACAGTCTCATCCAACCATCCCGTTCACCCGCAGGGACATCGCTATTCTTCACCCCAAGCAAGACTCTAAAGAACTCAGGCCTTACATTGACTATCGAGGTTTGAACAGGGTCACCATCCGCAACTGTTACCTGATGCATCTCATCAAGGACATCTTTGAGGCAGTACAAGGAGCAGAGGTTTTTTCTAAATTAGATCTACGACGTGCATACCATCTTCTCAGGATCCAAGCCGGGCACGAATAGAAGAACGCCTTTTGGACCCCATTCGGTCATTTCGAGTATAGGGTGATGCCTTTCGGCTTGGTGAATGCGCCAGAAATTATCCAGCAATTTATGGACCGACTAGTCTCTGACGTGATGTTCCACTCCGTAATTGTGTATCTGGATGATATCTTGCTCTTCTTCCCTTTTCCCCTTCTCAACAAGAACATCAGGTACATCTCCAGGAAGTATTATGTCATCTACAGAACCATGATCTGCTAGTGAAGCCAGAGAAATGTCTGTTCAAGGTAGCCACAATTCCTTATCTGGGGTTTATATTGTCCGGTCCTGGCATAATGATGGATCCCAACAAGGTGTCTGCCATGCTGGGTTGGCCAGCTCCAACTACCTACCGTAAAGGACATACAGAGATTCCTCAGGCTAGCCAATTTTTTACAGAAATTAATTCCACATTTTTTCAGGGTGGTGCTTCCCATTATAGGGCTGTTAAAGAAGAATGTTACCTTATTTTGGTGGAACCAGATGGCGGATGTGGCCTTGCAACATCTTAAGGCATTGTTCTGCACACCTCCCATTTTATGCCAACCCGACCAGTCATGTCCATTTATCGTGGAAGCAGACAACTTGTCTACAGCCATAGGTGTTGCCTTACTCCAAGGCCATGAGGGTGTTGAACATCCAGTGGCCTAATTGTCAAAGACCCTGACTCCCAGTCAGGTAAATTAATCCATTATAGAAAAAGAACTACTGGACGTGAAACTCACCTGAGAAGAATGGCACTATTTGTTGCAAGGAGGAACACACCCTTTTGTGATTTTCACTGATCACACGAACCTTAAGGTCCTTCAACAAATGGAGTGTGTAACTCTCACCAAGCCCAGTGGGCACATTTCTTTGCTCGGTATGACTTCACTGTTACAGACTTACCAGGTAGCCAAAACATCTTGCCTGATGCCCTCTCACAAAGCTATGCTTCTGATCGCTCCTCGGATCACAGAACCGATTATCTGTTCCAAAGAAACAAGATCATTCACCGAGCATCTCCCTTTCCACAGGCGCTGAAAGAAGCATTAGTTAAAAGCATGCCTTTTCTCCGGGCCTCCAACAAAGATAAGGTCTAGAAGAAGGACGGTCATCTCTTCGTCAACCGTCGCCTATTCATCCCGGAAGAGGAGACGTGCCAGCGTGTTTTGTCCTGGTGTCATGATAGCAAGCTAGCCGGGCATAGAGGAAAATCCAACACTCTGGAACTTATCCGATGAAGTTTCTGGTGGCCTGGTCTGATAACTGAAGTTAGGGAGTACACCAATGCTTGCCCAATCTGCGCCCGAGGCAAATACAGCACTCAGAAACCAGTCAGACTCTTGGAACACGGCCCGGTTCCCTTTAGACCCTGGAGCCACCTTTTGACAGACATCATTGTCGACCTTCCACGGTCACAGAGATGCACCTGCATTATGGTTATGGTGGATTCCTTTTCTAAAATGGCTAATTTCTCCATGCTCTCTGGTCTACCTACTGCTTCAAAGATGGCCATGGTGTTTGTTACGGATATTTTTCGATTACATGGGTTGCCTAAGACCATTGCTTTGGATCGTGGCACCCAGTATACTTCTGGGTTCTGGGGGGGCTTTGTGTCACCAACTAGGCATTGAGAGGGCTTTATCTTCTGGATACCACCCACAGTCAAAGGGCCAGACACAATGATTAAATGGGACTCTAGAGCAATATCTACATTGCTTTATCAATAAGCAACAGGACAACTGGGTGACTCTCCTACCCACAGCTGAGTTCTCATGATAACACCGTCCATTCTGCTATAGGACTCAGTGTGATCTATAAAGGCTCAACAACACTTTTTGGCAGTGAACAGAACTTAAAGCACAGAATCCACTAACCTTATCAGCAGGCAGACCCTTGTCGATTGTAAAGACTTACCTAGAAACCTTAGTGCCCTCCGCCTGAGGAAACAGGAACGGAGGACAGCAAGATTCCCAGGGAAACCTTGTGGGGAAGAAAACCCTGCATCTGGATTCAGAAGTCGGGTAGAGTTCCGTACTGGAATAGTGAGCGAAGAAGGACCAGCACTGGAGTCTTCTGTTGCAGTCCTGGCTGTCTTCTAAATGGAGGCTGGGAGTCTCTACTGATGTGATAAGAAGAAATGGTAAGTATATGTATGGAAAGAGGGTAGGAGCAAAAGGTAAAGATCTATGGTGGTATACCTGAAACAAAGTTGCTAGGTGGCTAATGGTGTGCGGATGAGCTGATAGAAGCCACAAAGGAGGGAGAGCAATGGCAGCAGAAGCTGGAGCGGAAAGAAATACGAAATGGAATAACCAAAGTCACAGATAAGTATCCCACGCCCCTACCTTAAACCTACGTTAAGGGGGAGATAGAAAGAAACTTGCAGTGTTCCAGCGGAGAGATCATTGATTTCCGGAAACTCGCAAATACAAGTGCTGAAACTATGAGAGGTGTAATATGTTAGTTGAGGTTTGATACTGGCTGAAAATAGAATTCAGCAGAAGAATAATCCCTACCGTTCCGAGATGTGTCTTGTTCTGTAACGGAGCAGTGGCTTTGCAAGCTGCAGACAGAACAGGGTAACAAGTCCCCACGGTCTGAACCTGGAGTGAAATCGGTAAGTGATGCGTTGCTGCAAGGTCGATCTGAGTTGGAGATCCTAACAAAACAGAGAGGATTAGTAGTCATAAAGAATGTGTGAGTGTAAAGTTCCCTAGGCTTCGAACCTATGATGCGTCTTAGAAAAGAGTAGCGACACAAATGGATGCTTGCGGGTTGTGTTGATATACAGTCACATGACCGTCGGGAGGCAGAGAAATCTGGAGTGGAGAAAAAGTAGAGGACAGAGTAGTCCCACGGCTGGAAACTGCTGCCATCTTGGAAGGATAGCCAACACCCGAACCATAGGGAATAAGAACCCGGGCATTAACGTAACGAAGGTGGTTCTGCCACCACCAAGACCACCGGGCATAGGAAGATGTGACAGTATGCCTGCTTCTCAGAGGTGGACATCCAGGCTTGCCTGGGTGGAGCCGATAAAATTGCCGAATAAGGCGAGGGGCATGAACCCCGAGGCAAGCTTCCAAGACCAATCAGCTGGAGAATAGTGTCACGGATGGCACTCTGTTAGAGTGGCACAGGGCACCCAAGTAGGGTTTGGGTGGTTGTGCTGAAGTAAGGTGGACAGACAAATACACACACAGCAGAAAGTAAAAGATAACAAATGAGTAGGCAAGTGTAGCAGGGGAATAAAGGTACAAACAAACCGGATTCCCTCTTGGGGTGTATGCAGAAGGGGGAAAGACTGTTCCACGGACCTTAGGAAAAACTCCAGTCTTCAGCACAAGTTGCTATAACAGAGGCCCACGCTGTTTGCTCATGGCTGGGAACAACAGCTATGGGTGTCTGTTACACAGAAACGAGACAAGGGAAAGGGCAGAGGTTGCCTGGCGGAAACCAACAGACAAACTCTGTAGAAAGGGGTCTACAATAATACAAGAAAAGACAATTACAGACAAATCCAGGAAAAAGGAAGTCGATGAGCAAACTAGAAGAAGGGAATGAAAGGAAAGCAGTATAACTGAATTGGACAGTGATAAATAACTGAGGGTAGAAAACGAGGAAGAAAGCAAGGGAGCAGCAGTTAGGAAACAGGGGGGCTGCAATAACTGAAAGTAATAAATGCAGGTAAACTGTTGAGGATTGCAGAGGACTGTAGGGTGCAAGGTAAAGAGCTCAGAGGAGCAGGACAGCAAGGAGCAAGCCCAAAGGAGCAGGGCTGTAAGGAAGGGAGCCCAGAGGAAAGGGGTTGTAGGCAGCGGAATGAAGCAGGCTGCAAGGCAAGGAGCCCAAAGGACAAGGGCTGTAGGCAAGAAGCCCAAAAGAAAAGGGCTGAAGGCAGAGGAGTGTAGCAAGCTGCAAGGCAGGATGGAGCCCAGAGGAAAGGGGCTGTAGGCAGATGAATGAAGCAGGCTGCAAGGCAAGGAGCCCAAAGGACGAGGGCTGTAGGCAAGGAGCCCAAAAGACAAGGGCTGAAGGCAGAGGAGTGTAGCAAGCTGCAAGGCAGGACGCCCAGAGGAGCAGGGCTGAGGCAAGGAGCCCAAAAGGCTAGGGCTGTAGGCAGCAGGGTGTAGCAGGCTGCAAGGCAGGACGCCCAGAGGAGAAGGGCTCAGGCAGGAAGCCCACAAGTCTAGGGCTGTAGGCAGCAGGGTGTAGCAGGCTGCAAGGCAGGACGCACTGAGGAGCAGGGCTGAGGCAGGGAGCCCAAAAGGCTAGGGCTGTAGGCAGCAGGGTGTAGCAGGCTGTAAGGAAGGACACCCAGAGGACAAGGGCTGTAGACAGCGGGGTGAGGCAAGCTGCAAGGCAGGGAGCCCTAAGGAGCAGGGCAGCAAGGAGTAAGCCCAGAGGAGCTGGGCAACAAGGAGTGAGCCCAGAGGAGCTGGGCAGCGAGGCACTGGAAACAGGATCAGAAAAAAGCAGGAACAGCATGTGAAAAAACGTGGCTCGAAGCAAAAAGGTGCTGGAAGGACTCTTAATGCAAGAGACTGAGCTCCTGCAGGCAGCAGCTTTTATACCGCCCAGCCCAGCACAGAGGCAGGCTAATTGCTCGCACCTGGATCAGCACACCTGCATGCAATCGGCCTGCTCCCTTTCTGTTCCTGAGCTGGTGGAAGCAGAGCTGATCCCTAGGGCTTCTGGGGATTGTAGTTCCGATGATGAAAAATAGGAATAGCCAGGAATAGATAGTTATAGCCAAGTGCATTGTGGTAAGTGTAGTTTGTTGGAAAAAATAGAAAAGCACCAAAGTCTTGCAAATGGGAAATAAGGTCCAAGAAGTGAATAGCGGTTGATCCAAGAGTTTTCTGCAGATAAATGAATAACAACTTGTCCATATTGATCGCCAATGTATGCGCCCATGGCGCAGGCATGACAGTATGCCCTTCTCCAGGCCCCTCTCCAGGCCCCCTGAAGACCGACCCACAAGAAGGTCTGTCATAACAAAAAGGCACATCATGAAGCACTAAAAACTGTTTAAGGTTGTAAGGTGGGATTCTTGAAGGGCGGATGCAGTATCAATGTGCTGAACCGTTGAGGTAGAAATCAGAAAAGAAAAAGTCTTTGGAGCACAAAACCCAACAGTGTGTTCATGAATAGAGGAACTGTGAATGTCTGCTGCAGGTTCAATGGCAAAGCTTGCTTTGAAAGGCAACATTAAGGTGTTGAAAGGTGGAGCCAGAGGTACAGCAGAGTTGGTTGCTCTAGGAAGGTGTTGCAAGGCATCAGACGCAGCAATGGCAAAGTCAAGATTAGCCGCAGAAAATTCAGGAGTCACAGTGGCGGGTTCTCCATGATTTGTAGGAAGTTCAGAAGCCACCACAGCAGAGAGATCATGAATGGCTGTAGATAGTTCCGATGCTGTAGCAACTGGGAGTGTGGGTGCCATAGAAGAACCAGCGGGCAGTGACTCATCTGAGACTGATAGAGTAGAGTCTGGTAGTTTTAGTGCTGCAGAGGCACCAGCAAGAACAACCGGAGCTGTAGTCCCAAAAGAAAAGTTGTTCTCTGACTTAGCGACAGGTTCTGTCCTTGCAGGCAGAGAGGAAGGGGGTGCTTCTGCTGCGAAAAGAGTGATGTGAGATGCTGCAACAGTAGCAGAATTAGCAGTATTAGCAGGAGGATCAGCAGAGATTGGGCTAGCAGATACAGTAACAGGTAGTATGACAGATGTGGGGTCATGATTGGGTAGGCGTTCTGAAGGCTGATCTTCAAAGTCTGGTGTGCTCAGATTGCCTGGTGGGTCTGGGGTATTGACTGACGGAAAGGCTGGATTCCAGACAGGTAACGGGTATTGTTCAGAATTAGAATCATGGTCTGGTGTACCAGAACTTGAGTTACTGTGGTTGGAAAGTGAAAGAGCTGTGTCAGACTTTAGAAGGGATGCATATGCTAAATTTAGGTCTTCCATCTGCTTGGTATAAATCTGTATCCTTTTCTGCGTGGCAATTCCAGGCCTTACCATGTCGATCTCTAAAGACAGTATGTCGGGTGTAGGACATTGTGTCAGAAGGTCTGGAATATTGTGTCCCTTCATAGAATTTTTACTATGTAAATAAACAAAGTCATCATAGAGATCTTTGGTCCTTCTTTTAAGGCGCAGGAGTTATTCTTGTAGCAGGTATGTATCATTAGCCTGATCTAAAGCTTCAGAATCTGGTGTGGCAGAAAATTCGGTTGTAGCAATGCGAAGACTGACCTTAAGGTTATTGTGGTTAGTAGATACTGGGGAAGCATTAGGACAACCGATGGTCAGTATAGGTCTTTTGTACCCAGGACCAGGTGCTCTAACCTCAGGATACTGACTGCCTTGTCCTGTCAAATGAGGGTTCCCAGCAGTCTGGGGAGCTTGTCAAACTGATCTTCAGCATATCACTCTGGCAACAGCGTATTCTGGTTTAGAGTCTCCCACAATGAGTGCTATATTCTTGGTTGTAGCAGTGTTAGAAGAATTGTCAGAATACGCAGGAGTGTTTTTCACTGTTTGGTCTAACAAGATCTGTAAGAATTCATTATCTTGCTGTAGCTCTTCAACGGATAAGGACTGTGGATCATAGTCGCAAATGTCATAATAGTTATACATGGAAGAAGGGTCAGCAAGCCAGTGAGTGTAGTACCGTGCTTGTAAATCTTTGTTTACTAAGGCGAGACTGTTCTTTAGACTAAGGTTCTTGTTTGCTGTCTTTATGGGAATTATAGATTTTTGCAAAGGTTTCTTAACCCGAAAGGAGAGCATCCTTGGTCTGTGTGTGCCTTTCCTGCCTATGGTGCAAGACATTTTTGGCTCTTGCATTCTGTCACGGATGGCACTCTGTTAAGAGTGGCACAGGGCACCAAAGTAGGGTTTGGGTGGTTGTGCTGAAGTAAGGTGGACAGACAAATACACACACAGCAGAAAGTAAAAGATAACAAATGAGTAGGCAAGTGTAGCAGGGGAATAAAGGTACAAACAAACCGGATTCCCTCTTGGGGTGTATGCAGAAGGGGGAAAGAGTGTTCCACGGACCTTAGGAAAAACTCCAGTCTTCTGCACAAGTTGCTATAACAGAGGCCCACGCTGTTTGCTCATGGCTGGGAACAACAGCTATGGGTGTCTGTTACACAGAGACGAGACAAGGGAAAGGGCAGAGGTTGCCTGGCGGAAACCAACAGACAAACTCTGTACAAAGGGGTCTACAATAATACAAGAGAAGACAATTACAGACACATCCAGGAAAAAGGAAGTCGATGAGCAAACTAGAAGAAGGGAATGAAAGGAAAGCAGTATAACTGAATTGGACAGGGATAAATAACTGAGGGTAGAAAACAAGGAAGAAAGCAAGGGAGCAGCAGTTAGGAAACAGGGGGGCTGCAATAACTGAAAGTAATAAATGCAGGTAAACTGTTGAGGATTGCAGAGGACTGTAGGGTGCAAGGTAAAGAGCTCAGAGGAGCAGGACAGCAAGGAGCAAGCCCAAAGGAGCAGGGCTGTAAGGAAGGGAGCCCAGAGGAAAGGGGCTGTAGGCAGCGGAATGAAGCAGGCTGCAAGGCAAGGAGCCCAAAGGACAAGGGCTGTAGGCAAGGAGCCCAAAAGACAAGGGCTGAAGGCAGAGGAGTGTAGCAAGCTGCAAGGCAGGACGCCCAGAGGAGCAGGGCTGAGGCAGGGAGCCCAAAAGGCTAGGGCTTTAGGCAGCAGGGTGTAGCAGGCTGCAAGGCAGGACGCCCAGAGGAGTAGGGCTCAGGCAGGAAGCCCAAAAGGCTAGGGCTGTAGGCAGCAGGGTGTAGCAGGCTGCAAGGCAGGACACACTGAGGACCAGGGCTGAGGCAGGGAGCCCAAAAGGCTAGGGCTGTAGGCAGCAGGGTGTAGCATACTGTAAGGCAGGACACCCAGAGGACAAGGGCTGTAGGCAGCGGGGTGAGGCAAGCTGCAAGGCAGGGAGCCCTAAGGAGCAGGGCAGCAAGGAGTAAGCCCAGAGGAGCTGGGCAACAAGGAGTGAGCCCAGAGGAGCTGGGCAGCGAGGCACTGGAAACAGGATCAGAAAAAAGCAGCAACAGGAACAGCATGCGAAAAAACGTGGCTCGAAGCAAAAAGGTGCTGGAAGGACTCTTAATGCAAGAAACTGAGCTCCTGCAGGCAGCAGCTTTTATACCGCCCAGCCCAGCACAGAGACAGGCTAATTGCTCGCACCTGGATCAGCACACCTGCATACAATCGGCCTGCTCCCTTTCTGTTCCTGAGCTGGTGGAAGCAGAGCTGATCCCTAGGGCTTCTGTGGATTGTAGTTCTGAAGATGAAAAATAGGAATAGCCAGGAATAGATAGTTATAGCCAAGTGCATTGTGGTAAGTGTAGTTTGTTGGAAAAAATAGAAAAGCACCAAAGTCTCGCAAATGGGAAATAAGGTCCAAGAAGTGAATAGCGGTTGATCCAAGAGTTTTCTGCAGATAAATGAATAACAACTTGTCCATATTGATCGCCAATATATGCCCCCATGGCACAGGCATGACAAATAGCCTTTCCAATCCACCAGGAATTGCAAACGGCCACGGAAATAACTGGAGTCACAGATCCCCGAAACTTTGAATTCCGGACACGAGGAGGTTGATACAGGAGGTGGATGCAGTTTAGAGACCCTCAATAAGCGAGCCTTCACATTAAGTTTGAGTTGGGAGAGGGGGAAAACGGGATGTATGCGGAACCAAGACAGGGGGAAGCCGAAGGCCGTACTGCTGGTTCGCCCACAAGATGGGAAACTTGAAAAGGACCAGAAAACCGTGGAGACAGTTTGGAGGGAACCAGGTGTCTGGGCAGAAATTTGGATGAAAGCCAAACAGTGTCTCCTACAGCAAGAACAGGAGCCGTTCTCCATCTCCAGTCAGCACAACGCTTGACTCGCTCTTGGGCTTCCAGTAAGGCTGTTCGGGCCAATTGCTGATCCCGATGGATTTCTGAGATCAGAGGGTCCACTCCAGGGAAACAGGATGAAGTCAGGTGAGCTGCCGGTGTAAAGCAAGGGTGGAAACCATAGGTGACATGAAAGGGACTGGAATACTTGAGGGGCTACCTCAGGGATACCCATGTCCACCAAATAATTGACCGGAGCCATCTTGGAGATAATCCTGAAGGGTCCAATCCACTTATCTGCCAAAGCTCAAGGCTTGCTAGGCTCCATCACAAGGATCTCCTGACCAGGAGTCCAATCCATTTGTGTGGTTTTAAGATCATGCCAGTACTTGTTCAATTCCTGGCTGGCCTTAGGATTTGCTGATGCTTGGCCCATCATCCGTACCATCCCCATTCTGAGGCCTAAAACATAGTCCTCTACTTGCTTTGCAGGACCTGGAGGGCTGGCTTACAAACCTTCTTGTAGTAAGGCAATGGGCCCCCTCACTGAATGTCCAGAGAGGAGCTCAAAAGGGCTGAAACCAACACCCTCTTGAGGCACCTCTGTGTAAGCAAACTGCAGGCATTGTAGGAGGAGATCCCATGTCCTCCTTAGGGGCTCTTCCAAAGCATCTAACATGCCCTTGAGAGTCTTATTAAATCTCTCAACCAGACCATTAGTCTGAGGATGTTAGGAGGTGAAGAATGTATAGGTTACACCACATTCCTTTCACATAGCTTGCATGTAACTAGACATGAAGTTGGTTCCTCTGTGAGAGAACACCTCATTAGGAAATCCAACTCTGGTAAAGATGCCCAGGAGAGCCTTGGCAACCACCTTGGCTGTTATGGTCCGAAGGGGTATAGCCTCGGGGTACCAGGTGGCATGATCTACCAGTACCAGGATAAACCGGTGTCCACCTGATGTGGGAGGGTCAAGGGGACCAATTATTTCGATTCCCTGAATATTCGAAATTATATATTTCGAAATTCCAAATTATCTCGCGCCTTTTGTCTGATGGTTAGAAGCAATTGTTTTCTGTTTTGGAGTGTTGGAAAATTCTCAACATTTGGTAGCTGTTCTGGTAACATTTCCTGTACCTGCCCATACAAGCACTCATTGGGAGCCATTCCCAGGGAAGCATGTTCCGCGTTATTATAAGTGAATTCAGCTAACCATAAGGCTTGAACCCACGACTCCATTCCTTTATGTAAATAACAGCGCAAATATTGCTCCAGCGTCTGGTTAACTCTTTCAGTTTGTCCATCCGTCTGGGGATGACAACTAGTAGACAGGGCACAATTGATTCCTAACATCTGACAGAAAGCGCGCCAAAACCTTGATGTAAACTGCGGTCCCCTATCAGACACAATAGTACGTGGTAGTCCGTGCAGGCGAACCACATGCTGCAAAAACAATTCTGCCAATTCCCCTGCTCCTGGAATGCCTCTACAAGGCACAAAGTGAGCCTGTTTAGATAAGTAATCTACTACCACCCAAATCGTATCATACTGATCATCCGGTGGTAAGTCTGTGATAAAGTCCATTGATATGTGTGTCCATATTTTGGTGGGAGTGGGCAAGGGTTTAAGTAACCCTGACTCCTTGGTGTGATCAGCTTTACTTCGTACGCATGTTTCACATTCCTGCACGTACTTGATTACCTCTTGTTTCAAATTGGCCCACCAAAAGTATCTTTCCACTAAAGTCTGTGTCTTTTTACTCCCTGAATGTCAAGCCAGAGGGGAATTATGGCACCAATGCATAGCCTTCATTTGGAGTTCCAAAGTAGGCAAATATAATCTGCCATCATAATAAGGGAGATTCTCTTTAAATGTTTCCAAAGGGTTATTCACTCCCCAACTCTGATTCTCTTGATTCCTCATTGCCTGTTTCACCTGCTTCATCAACTTAGAGACTACGGCCCCTACCACGTTCTCTGCCGGGATTATAGATTTAGTTTCAGATACCATGTTGTCCATGTTTTGTTGGCGTGATAAGGCATCTGCTTTTCCATTTCTTTTTCCTGGGCGGAAGGTCACCACAAAATCAAATTCGTTGAAAAATTGAGACCACCGTAGTTGTCTAGGACTCAATGTGTGTAACGCTCACCTGACTCCCACGGAGGCGCTGGCCTGGTTCGCGCTGTTGTGACCTCGTCTAAGGTGATGCGCAGGGGTCGGGAGACGGACTGGACCGGGCCCCAAATCTGGCTTGTCTGACTCGCAGAAGTATCCTTCTGTAGGTGAAAATAGGGGGTTAACTGTCTGCGGGGTAATGCGATCAGCCTCCCACTTACCCCTCTCACCCTCCTCAAAACCCTTCTGTGCTTCCCCGTAGCGTCTCACCTTAGGGTCTGGAAGGACGAGCTCACCATCCTGCTTCTGATGCAGGGGCGCGTTGGTATCCAGTTACTTCACTGGATTTTCGGATTGGTGAGAACCAAACTTGCTTGGCTTCCAGGTAAGTTTTTGATAAGTGGTTCCCCTTGTGTCCATGCATTAATGTTCTAATGCTAGTGTCTTTTTCCCCATAGGGGCCGGGGTACGGAATGCCGGGGAACAGGCACCGACCCGAGATGAGAGGTGAAATCCTTGTGGAAATCAGGTAAGTCTTTAATGAGCGTCTTGGTAATGTCTTTTTATTCGCTCATTAACGCTGATGTCTTTTTCCCCTTAGGGGCCGGGGTCTGAAAATGCATGGATGCGGCGCGGACCCGAAACGAAAAGGGAATGACCCAGCAGGTAAGTCTTAACATGGAGATTTAGCTTCCCTTTTCCCTTCTTTCTCTCACCTTCGTTATTGTCTTTTTCTCCCTAGGCGCTGGGGCGTGACTGTGAATCCGGATGGTCGCTGCAGAACATGGAAGCGCCCTGTAAGATGAGTAGAATGAGGCGCTGCAGCGATCGATGTGATGTGCTTTTAAAAATAAACGTCTTCCTTTTCAGGATCGTCGGCGAAATGTCTCCGGGATGCAGATTTAGCAGGTAAGGCCTTTTCCTTCTTCTGTTCTCTTGTTCCCTTCCTTTGCAGGTGATTCAGGATGCTGGCAGGCGTGGCAGAAGTCAGGATGCAGGAGCAGACACGGTGAGCGTCCAGCTGCTAGATGCAGAACAACGAGAAGCACGTGTGGCTGATCGGGTGTGGTTTAAATAGCCTTGGAAGAAGTTCCTAGAATGTGTCCTTCCTCCAATCAGGTATGTATCCTTCCCCGACCACGCCCGGGTGGTAAATGAGTCCCACAGGTAAAGTAGTTCCTTTCAGGCCTCAAGGAGGCCGGGGTTCTGCAGCATGGTCTGCATCAGGTAAGTGCACCCAAACACTTTCATAATGAGCCTGGCGCCATAGGCACGAGGACTGACGTTTTCTATGAGCCTGGCGCCATAGGCGCCAGGACACTGTCCAGAGGGCCCCTATAAGGGATTGCTGGGACCTTCCCCGGGGACTTGATGTCCGCTTTCGGGGACGCAGGGCCTGAGCCGGCTCCCCAGGAGCGGACATCGTGACAGCACTCCCCCCCCAAGGCCCCTCCCAAGGTTGTTCCCTCCGGGGGTTTTGGTTTGTCTGGGAAGAGTCGGTGGAATTTCCTGACTAATCGAGGTGCATGCACATGGTCACTGGGTTCCCACGACCTCTCCTGAGGGCCATACCCCTTCCAATCAATTAGGTAGAAAAGCTTTGACCTAAACATTTTTGAATCTAAAATGTTCCTCACTTCGAATTCGGGTTCCCCATCTATTTGAATAGGTTCTGGAGTTTTGAGTAGTCGGGTTCCGGGTACCACTGGTTTCAGAAGTGACACATGAAAAACAGGGTGAATTTGCATATTAGCTGGTAAATCAAGTTTAACCGCTACTGGGTTAATTATTGCCGTAATAGAATAAGGTCACAGATATTTTGGGTTAAAAGTTCGGGGCCCTTTGAGTGGTAAATGTCTGGTAGCTAACCACACTTGATCCCCAATCTGATACGGAGGTGCTTCACTCCGATGTAGGTCAGCATTCTCCTTGTATTTTCTCTTGGCTTGTTGTAAATGCGTGGTTGCCTCTTTGAAGGCTCGGGTAATGGTAGAATGCAGATGTTCTACTGCGGGCACTCCGAGGTTCTGAGGTGAGTCGAGGTTTGAGGTTCGAGGGTGATGTCCAAACAAGGTATAAAAAGGACAATGGCCAGTTCCAGAGTGTACCGAATTATTATATGCGTATTCGGCTATCCAAAGAATGTCTTTCCAGTTGCTTTCAGATTGCTGTAACATACACCGTAAGTACTGCTCAAGGGTCTGATTTGTCCTCTCAGTCTGACCATCGGTCTGAGGGTGGTGACTGGTCGATAATCTTACCTCGATTTGTGCCATTTGACAACATTTGCGCCAGAAGTGGGAAATGAATTGGCTTCCCCGGTCAGAGATTAGTATAGATGGGAATCCATGTAGCCGAACAATATTTTCGAGGAATTCTTTGGCTAGGACAGAAGCTGAAGGTAAACCTTTCAAAAGAATGAAGTGGGCCATTTTGGAAAACAAATCCACAATTACCAGAATGGTATTGTATCCCGAACAAAGAGGCAGGTCCGTAATAAAATCTATTGATAGGGTGTGCCAGGGTGCTGGCGGTACGTCTAGAGGTTGGAGGAGACCGGCTGGTCTTTTCTTTTGACCTTTATTTTGGGCGCAAACACCACAGGAAATCACAAAAGATTTAACATCTTTTCGCCAAGAGGGCCACCAGAATTGTCGTTTCACCTTTTCCATTGTCTTGGCAATACCGGGGTGTCCCTCTATTAATGTATCATGATAACCGGAAATAACTAGTTCGTGTAAATCCTTGTGTGGCAGGAATAAGCGTCCTTGGTAATAAGGTAAACCATTATCTATGGTAAAGTCTGATCCCTTTTGTATCCAATCTTGTAGGACTGTAGGGTCCAGGAGATGTTTCACTCTGACTTGAATGTCTTCAAGCGTCTGTAACAAAGTCATGCCTAGAATTCTCTGTTCGGGAATTATTGGTACTGGTTCTGAGTTTGTATCAGGTTCTCCCATTCCAATTCGGGATAAGGCGTCTGCTTTGCCGTTCTTGCAGCCAGGTTGATAGGTAATCACGAAATCAAATTCAGCGAAAAACAAAGCCCATCGGAGCTGCCGTGATGACTGAGCCTTGGCGGTTTTCAAATACTGTAAATTCCGGTGATCAGTGATCACTGTGATGGTATGTCGAGCGCCAAGCAGGTAATGCCGCCAGGCTTTAAAAGCGGACTTTATGGCTAACAGTTCTTTGTCAGTGATTGCATAATTAATCTCTGGTGCCGAGAATTTTCTGGACCAAAATGCTACGGGATGCAGTTGGTTGGTTTCGGGATCTCTTTGAGACAGAACTGCTCCCATGGCTAGGCTGGATGGGTCAGTTTCGACGACATACAGGAGATCTGGACGTGGGTGTTTCAATATAGGTGCGGAGGTAAACTTAGCTTTTAAATCCTGGAAGGCCTGCTCGGCTTCTTCAGACCATTCAAAATGTTTATTTTTCCTCAAGAGTGCAGTAATGGGTTGTACTATGCGTGAAAATTCCGGGATAAACCTGCGATAGAAATTGGCAAAGCCGAGCATGCTTTGAACCCCTTTTACAGAGCTAGGTGATGGCCATTTGAGGATGGCATCCACTTTTCTTGAGTCCATTCGGACTCCTTTGGGTGTCAGGATGAAACCGAGAAACTCAACTTCTGTGGTATGGAAAACACATTTCTCCAGTTTAGCAAATTGTTTGTGTTGGCGCAGTTTCTCCAGAACTGCCCTAACGTGTTTTCTGTGATCAGATTCCGAAGAAGAGTACACTAGAATGTCATCGATATAGACGACAACACAAACATCGATGAGTTCCCGAAGGACATCATTCATGAAGAATTGGAAGGCAGCAGGCGCATTGCACAACCCGAAGGGCATTACCTGGTATTCGAATAATCTATACTTAGTACGGAAGGACGTTTTCCATTCGTCGCCTTCTTTTACTCGCACCAGATGATATGCCCCCCGGAGGTCTAACTTGGTGTATATGCAAGCGTCCTTTACCTGGTCAAGGAGTTCAGGGATCAGAGGCAGAGGATAACCGTTTTTAACCGTTATCTGATTCAATGCGCGGTAATCGATACAAGTTCTGAGGTCGCCTTCCTTTTTAGGCACGAAGAACAAAGCCGAGGATGCCGGGGACTTTGACGGGCGAATAAAACCATTGGCGAGGTATTGATCCAAATATTGTCTCAGATGCAGGTTCTCAGGTTCGGTAAGGGCATAAATCCTGCTACAAGGGGGTTGTGCACCGGGCACCAGATCGATTTGGCAATCATACGATCGATGAGGAGGTAACGTGTTGGCCTGTTCCTTTTGGAAGACGTCCTGAAAGTCTTGGTATTCCGGAGGCAATTGCATGGAGGCAGAGGTTACAGATGCTAGATTAATCTTCAGGTTTTCTGGATAACAGGTTTGTGCACAATCCGGGAAGGTTATTCTCTTAGCTCGCCAATCAATTCGAGGATTATGTGTCTCTAACCAAGGAATTCCAAGAATAACCTGAAACTGTGGGGCCTTGATTACATCAAACACAACTGCCTCCCGATGGCCGTCGGGACCAATAAGAGTCACCTCAGTAGTGGAATGCGTTACCGGTCCAGAGGCAATTTCAGTTCCATCTACTGTGGTGATGACGTCTTTGCTGGTTTTAGGACGGAGAGGGAGGTTAATCCTGGAGACCAACTCACGGTCCACATAATTTACAATAGCCCCGCTATCGATGTATGCCTTTATTGCATGCAACTGCTTAGGCTGTTCTGGATCTACGAGAACCATTGGCACTATGAAATGCGAGGTCTGAGAGTTAGTTTTCAAGCTCGGCAAGCGGACCCCTACGCTTGTCGGGCTGAGTCGTTTCCCGAAACAGAATCTTCAAGGTTTTTATCAGCGGCCCCTACCGCCTTTCGGGGCGGTTTTGCCAGCCAATCTCGTAGAAAGTGTCCAGATTTCCCACAATAAAGACATAACTTTAATTGCCGCCTCCTTTCACGTTCCTTTTGAGTTAAAGGTCCTTTAACCCCACCAATTTGCATAGGCTCTGAGACATCAACTCCCTTGGGGTTAGCGTGAGTCTTGACCAACACCAGGGTCTCAAACCTGGACCGATCTGCTTTTCTGTTCTGGGGTCTGTGATCCAATTGGACCACTAAGTCTATATATTCTGTGCATTCTCGGGGCGGATTTACAACTTGGGCCAGGACATCTTTAAGTTCTCCACATAAACCTCGATAAAATAACGTGATTCTCTTATCCTCTGGCCACCCATTTTCTACAATTAGTCTATTAAAGGTTGCAATGTAGGATAGGAGATCCTGATTGCCCTGTTGCAGGGATAGAAGTTCATCATCCAGAGCCTGCCACTGAGAGTGTCGAGCAAATAACCTTTCCATGCTTGCTTGAAATCCTTGAAAATCATGGAGAATCGGATCATCCTGAGTAACCAGTGGAACTGACCAATCGGCAGCGCAGCCGCTGAGATATGACAATACAAAGGCTACTTTGGTCTGATCATTAGGGAAGGCCCCAGGCCTGCATAGGAAGTGCAAATGACACTGATTCATGAATACGGCGAATCGTTTGGGGTCCCCAGCAAAGCGTTCGGGTGGGGCCAGCGGCATGTTTCCAGGTAGATTAATATGCACAGGGTTACTGGGAACCACAGGAGCGGGGTTCCCTCCGGAACCGGGTAGAGGAGTTTGTCCAGCTTGACTTTGCAAAAGCTGTCTGGCCAGGTCATCAGTTATTTCCTTTGATATTATTAATTCCCTCTTGAGGGCATTAGTCTCTTGACGAGCGGCATGTACTTCGGCCCGTAATTCCCCCAGTAATTGGGCCAACTGATCAGTCTCAGAAGTTTCCATAGCGCCTGGGTGGGAATTTGTAGGAAGGCTTCGCGTTCTGTAACGCTCACCTGACTCCCACGGAGGCGCTGGCCTGGTTCGCGCTGTTGTGACCTCGTCTAAGGTGATGCGCAGGGGTCGGGAGACGGACTGGACCGGGCCCCAAATCTGGCTTGTCTGACTCGCAGAAGTATCCTTCTGTAGGTGAAAATAGGGGGTTAACTGTCTGCGGGGTAATGCAATCGGCCTCCCACTTACCCCTCTCACCCTCCTCAAAACCCTTCTGTGCTTCCCTGTAGCGTCTCACCTTAGGGTCTGGAAGGACGAGCTCTCCATCCTGCTTCTGATGCAGGGGCGCGTTTTATCCAGTTACTTCACTGGATTTTCGGATTTGTGAGAACCAAACTTGCTTGGCTTCCAGGTAAGTTTTTGATAAGTGGTTCCCCTTGTGTCCATGCATCAATGTTCTAATGCTAGTGTCTTTTTCCCCATAGGGGCCGGGGTACGGAATGCCGGGGAACAGGCACCGACCCGAGATGAGAGGTGAAATCCTTGTGGAAATCAGGTAAGTCTTTAATGAGCGTCTTGGTAATGTCTTTTCATTCGCTCATTAACGCTGATGTCTTTTTCCCCTTAGGGGCCGGGGTCCGAAAATGCCTGGATGCGGCGCGGACCCGAAACGAAAAGGGAATGACCCAGCAGGTAAGTCTTAACATGGAGATTTAGCTTCCCTTTTCCCTTCTTTCTCTCACCTTCGTTATTGTCTTTTTCTCCCTAGGCGCTGGGGCGCGACTGTGAATCCGGATGGTCGCTGCAGAACATGGAAGCGCCCTGTAAGATGAGTAGAATGAGGCGCTGCAGCGATCGATGTGATGTGCTTTTAAAAATAAACGTCTTCCTTTTCAGGATTGTCGGCGAAATGTCTCTGGGATGCAGATTTAGCAGGTAAGGCCTTTTCCTTCTTCTGTTCTCTTGTTCCCTTCCTTTGCAGGTGATTCAGGATGCTGGCAGGCGTGGCAGAAGTCAGGATGCAGGAGCAGACACGGTGAGCGTCCAGCTGCTAGATGCAGAACAACGTGAAGCACGTGTGGCTGATCGGGTGTGGTTTAAATAGCCTTGGAAGAAATTCCTAGAATGTGTCCTTCCTCCAATCAGGTATGTATCCTTCCCCGACCACGCCCGGGTGGTAAATGAGTCCCACATGTAAAGTAGTTCCTTTCAGGCCTCAAGGAGGCCGGGGTTCTGCAGCATGGTCTGCATCAGGTAAGTGCACCCAAACACTTTCATAATGAGCCTGGCGCCTATGGCGCCAGGACTGACGTTTTCTATGAGCCTGGCGCCATAGGCGCCAGGACACTGTCCAAAGGGCCCCTATAAGGGGTTGCTAGGACCTTCCCCGGGGACTTGATGTCCGCTTTCAGGGATGCAGGGCCTGAGCCGGCTCCCCAGGAGCGGGCATCATGACAATGTGTGAGCCGTCTTAAAGTACTGTAGGTTTTTATGGTCTGTCACTACCAACACCTGATGTTTAGCCCCCAGTAAATAATGTCTCCATTCCAAGAAAGCTGCCCTGATAGCCAACAATTCTTTATCAGTGTTGGAATAATTTTGTTCACATTGAGTGAGCTTTCGTGAATAGTAGGCTACTGGGTGCCAACTCCCTTCTGGATCCTTCTGAGATAATACTGCTCCGATGGCCACATTAGACGCATCAGTTTCTACTTGAAACATCCTATCCAAATCTGGATGTCGTAATACTGGAGCTGTGGTAAATGCCATTTTTAGTTCTTGAAAGCCTTTTCCGCCCCCACATCCCAACAAAAACGTGTTGCTTTTCTTAATAATCTTGTTATCGGTGCCACAATCTGAGCAAAATTAGTAATGAGTCGTCTATAGAAATTGGCGAACCCCAAAAAAGATTGATTATCTTTAACACACTGGGGTTTGGGCCAGTCCAGGACTGCTTGCACCTTGCTTTTGTCCATAATTATCCGTTCCGGGGTCAAAATGAAGCCCAAAAACTCCACTCTTTTCACATGAAAAGCCCATTTTTCCAATTTCACATATAACTGATGTTCTTGCAATTTCTTTAACACTGCCCTTACATGGTTCACATGCTGTTCTTGTGAATTAGAATAAATTAGAATGTCATCAATGTATACAATAACAAAAATGTCCAAAAACTCACTCAAAACCTCCTGCATAAAAAATTGAAATGCCGCAGGAGCATTACATAAACCAAAAGGCATAACCAAATATTCAAATAGTCCAAACTTATTTCTAAATGCAGTTTTCCACTCATCACCTTCTTTAACTCGAATCAAATGATAAGCTCCACGTAAATCAAGTTTTGTGTATACCACTGCTGTTTTCACTTGATCCAGCAGTCCAGAAATTAAAGGGAGTGGGTATCTGTTTTTTACTGTCACTTTGTTCAAGGCACGATAATCAATACATGTCCTCAACGTACCTTCTTTTTTAGGCACAAAAAACAATGGAGATGAGACTGGCGATGTGGAATGTCGAATGAATCCTTTCTTTAACATATCATCCAAATACTCTCTCAGATGTTGGTTTTCGGTTTCTGTTAATGCATAAATTCTGCTACATGGCAGTTTAGCCCCGGGTTCTAACTCTATAACAGAGTCATATGGTCTATGGGGAGGCAATTGTTCCGCTCCTCCTTTGTCAAACACATTTACAAACTCTTGATATTGTGCCGGAACCTGTAACCCCACAGCCCCCACCACTTGCAATGCCCGTGGCTGATCTGCCAAAAACAATGCAGGATTTACCTCCTTCTCAATGTGACCAATGCATTCTGGATTCTCAAAAAAAATCTCTCTAGCTACCCAATCAATTCTTGGATTATGCTGAGTCAACCAAGGAATTCCTAAAATAAGACCAAATTGGGGAGCTGCAATTAGATCCAGTACAATGTCCTCCACATGTCCAGACTGACACCTCATTTCTATGGGTTGAGTTTGCTGACAAATGGGTCCTGAAATTAAAGGCGACCCATCCACCGACTGCACCCCATCCACCTGAGTCTTTTCTCGCAATGGCAACCCCAGTCTTTTGGCCAAATCAATGTCAATAAAGTTTCCAGTTGCCCCTGAATCTATCATGGCTGACACCATCTGTTTTGTACAAGCAAAAAATAAAGTTACCAAAATATACAAATGAGAATTACCTTTTCGTGCAGTATTTGCTACCCAAGTGGGGAACTTTTCAACCACTGAGCCTGACACCTGTGTTCCCCCTAAGGCCGGCCCAATCCTTTTCGTGACTCGCTTTTGCTCTTATCTCCACCACCTATCTTCTTGGGGGTATTTGGACAAGTACGAATATAATGTCCAGGTTGACCACAGTACAAACACAAATTATTAACCTTCCTCTGCTCCTTTTCTGTAGCCGATAAAGGTCCCCTCACCCCTCCAATCTGCATACGTTCCCCTTCACCGTTTCTGTTCACCCTTCCTCTATCCAATCGTACAAAAGGTACCACCTCTGGTTTTTTCCTATCTCCTTTTCGTTCATTCATCCTATGGTCCAACCTTAATGCCAAATCAATCATAGCTGTACATGTGTTGGGCTGAGGCTCCACCTGTGCCATAGCGTCTTTTAATTCTTCTTTCAATCCTTTCAATAGAATCGTGTGTCCCTTCTCCGATTTTAAACCTGTAAAAGTGTCATTTGCCATTTTGAATCATTATTTAATTTCTGAAAAACTACCTTCACGAAATCGTCGGTATCTCTTGAACCGTTTGTGCTAGGAGCACTCGGAAAAAGTGCATCGATTTGCGATTTGGCTCAAATTTCTTCACTTGTCAAAATAACAGCTTCTTGCTTTCCTTTGCTGAAATAGAATAAAACTGTCTGTTTATTTTCTGGCCAATCTGGTTCAATTACCAGTCTATTGAAGTGTGTCACATAAGAAACCAAATCTCTGGTACCCTGTTTTAGTGCCAATAACTCCTTGTCTTGTGCCAATGACACTTCTCTTCGGTCAAATAATTGACCAAATTCTGCCAGAAAATGATCCCAATTATACAATAATGGATCATCTTTCTGTACCAATGGCATTGCCCAAGCGGCCGCATCTCCTGTTAGATATTAAATAACAAAGGCAGTTCTTGTCTTGAATAGTCTCAAAGGCCGATGGTTTACACAGGAAATGTAACCTACACTGGGTCAAGAACGTCATGTATTTTTTTGGATCCCCAGAAAATCTTTCAGGCGCAGCCAATGGCACACTACTGGGAGCTTGAACCACCACAGTGGGCGTTCTTGTTCCTGCTCTACTGGTAGAAGACCCTGCTTCCTCCAAATGAGTTCCTTGTGCTACCAATCCTTGTACTTGATTCTTCAGAGTACTAGATTCCTGTCTGACATGTATCAATTCCACCTGAATCTCCTGAAGTGCCTTTAGCACTTCCGCTAACGAGGGAGGGTTATCCATTTGGCCTGGGTGGTTCAGTAATCCCGAAATCGGGGGCTGTTGATTCTGTCACAACTGAACCTAAGGGAGGAGGATTTCAATCCCCTCTCCCGAACCACAGAAGCCGAATGGATTGACCTCTCCCACCGTGGTTGGCACGGGCGCCTGGATGTTCGAATTACAGGTAGCCACGTGGCAGCCAATGGGGGGAAGAAGGAGTTAGGGAAAGGGGATGGACAAATAAAGGGAAGGAAGGGAAGACAACAAGACATAAAATGACAAAAGACCCCTACAATTCCTGACTAGATAGCTTAATACTCCTGCAACCTGACCTGACTCTATCTTCAGTAATTAGTTAACACATAACACGCCACCCTACACGAATCATGAGCAAACATGGATTAGCACAACATAATGCACATAGAAAGGCGCTTTTCTCCATGTGGAAAAGCGAATAACTGGAAATGACTTAAAACCATAATACACTGATCATGAACAGAGAACATTGAGATGTTCACATGCCTCACAAAACATGGATTAACATAATACACTGCACATAGAAGAAACGTAATAACTGGAAATGCAGATTAGAAGAGTTGTATTTTCCCTGGTGCTTAGAACGTGAGGTAAACAATGTGCCTGCAACCAGACTGGCGTTTATCTTGCCCAAAACCAAGGATTTATGTGCCTTCACTTAACTTTTGGTCCGGACGTTTTCCTCAGACGTCCGGACATAAATACTTGAAGCTTCTGATTTACTCCATGTTAATGCCGTAAACCGGCCAAGCAAACAAACATAGAAACACTTAACTGATGGTCCGGGAGCCTACTGCGGCTGACCCGGACCTGTAGCTCTGGAGCAGATTAAGGAGTGTGTGCCGCCGCACCCCGGGAGAGAAGGATGTCTTACGACATAGCTGGTGTGACTCCTTCCCGCCACTCGCTTACACCTTCAGCGTTCCTGCTTCGCTCCTGCCGCCGTCGCCGCCGCCGCCCATGCTCTCCAACATTAATCAACAGCACATGAGCACGGGTGGGCCGCCGTTAAGAGCCCAATCCCTAATTGCAAAATGCCGGCAGCTGAGTACCGACAGGCCCAAGGAACTACACATTTCCCCATGCCTGCTGGGAATTGTAGTTTTTTTTAGGTATGCCGTACCTGCTTCCTCCTGCACCACAGGCCCTTATTCCTGACACACTGCACCCAATGACTACAGGCTCTCTCCACCAGGAAGAAGTGGTCAGTGGTGACTGCAAAGATGTCCTTTCAAATGTTCTTAGGCAGTTTGGAACTTTTGCAGTTCCAAGTGTTGTGGGATGTTTTTACCCATGCATCCAAGCCCTACCATAAAACTGTGCATTACTGGCATTGAAAACATCATGATGGCCAGAACTCCCCAGAAAGTGCACAGGGAAACATGAAGAATAGGCTGCCACCCATTTTTGCCTATGTTTGTGAGCACAGGAGGGCACTGCCTAAAACCACCATTGGGCTACACACACAGTAGCCTGAAACCATTGGGAATGGCAATGCTGATTACCAAAAGCAACCCACAGCTGTTGGGAATTCATTTTCTTGATGTCAAAAATTTGCTAAAATCATGGCTCACAAGACCACTCTAAAGATTCAACCTTCGTGTGGGGTGTTCCACACCATCACTCTACTGTAAGGAGGATTCCCATCAAAATAATGTTGAACAAGGATCATATACTATCAAGTAAAATCCCCTTTTTGAAATGGAGTTAATTCAAGACAACGCCCAAAAAAATGGTGCAGTACCGGCATTGGACACAAACCGGCGCTAGCGGTCTAAACTCTGACAGGAGAACTGTACTTCAGGAGTTGCAAAAGGATCCTGAGCCAGCTGGAAACTTCGAAACCTTTTGGTTAATTAAAATTCTTAAACACCTGCTGTTCCCAGAAGACAGGCTGTTAACAGTCCAAGAGGCTGGGAAACCTTCTCACCTCAGAACTCCACACAAGAAGGCAGGATATCACATGCCCTGTTGATTGAGAGGGAGGGGTTTCTCCTCCAGCCTGCAGGACCCAACACAATAGACTCTTTCCATTGAATAGGATATGCTGATTTAGGTGTTTACTGTCAACACACTGCTCTGGGAGATGCCAGCAAAGAAGGCCATGTGACCATCTGACTCACCGAGCTTCTGGGGGCAGACCCAAACACTGAAGTGAAGTGAATGGAAGGCAAATATATGTTTTATAAGAATACTGATAACTAATTGTAACCAGGTGACAGAAATGTACAACTTTGGGATCTTTAAAACGACACATTCACTCCCAGTTCAAAACTACGCTGGTCGCTCTGTGATGTTCTGAGGCAAAACCCTGCTAATTAATAATACTACAGACACTGTGTTTATGCTAGAGATACAGTACATTACTGGAATATGTGTAGAGAGATGGTGTACATCTGTGTAATTTTTGATAAAAATCCAATATTGGAAAACCAACCAAAAAGTGCAAAATGTTGTCATTTCTTAATCCAAGCTCTTAGAAACATCAGAGTTGGAGCAGAGACTACCTTATGTGATATATGATGTGTGTATGTAATGTCAACCACTTGTGTATCTGGGAAATATGTTTAGTTACGAAAATGATTTTCTCAAGCAAAAGCAAAGGGGCGTTTCTTCAATAGACTGTAAGACTCTGACTCACTCTGACACACTATCCCTTCTCAAATCAGGGACCAAAGAATCCTTTGACCTATCAAATCACGAGAGGGCTGGGCATGCAGAATGAGCCGACCCACCCACTTTCTAAAGACATAAAAAGAGCCACTGGAAGCTAGACAGGAACATTCATTTTCCATTTCTGCTGAGCATTTTGACAGAAGACTTTACATCCAGACCCCAGAACTCCAGAGATCCAGACTGACTCCAGATAGACTACAGAACTTTGAACCAAGAAGGAGTATTGCAAGCAAAAGTATTCTCAGCAGGCCTCAAAATCAATTGCAAATTATTCAAACAGCCAGGCGGAGCTGTTTCATTCTGGCCTAGAACCCTGTGCCAGACCCAGAAAGCAGTGCTATATCCAGAATCCATTTGATCCAGACCAGCAGAACCAGAGATCCGTGCAGTGCCGAATGCCAGACCAGAACGCTGTATCCAGAACCGCAGACCAGACCCAGACCGCTGTGAGCAGAACCGGTGCCTGATTGACCCGCCGAGCAGAGAGAACCGCAGCTAAACCTATTGACCAGATCCGTGACGAGGCCAATTCGTTTAAATTTATAGTGTATCTCGCCAGAACTGTGCAGAACCAATCTCTTAGTTTAAAATAATCTAATTCAAACATTTAACCCGCCAAAACTGCATCATAGAATCGTGTGTCCCTTCTCCGATTTTAAACCTGTAAAAGTGTCATTTGCCATTTTGAATCATTATTTCATTTCTGAAAAACTACCTTCACGAAATCGTCGGTATCTCTTGAACCGTTTGTGCTAGGAGCACTCGGAAAAAGTGCAGCGATTTGCGATTTGGCTCAAATTTCTTCACTTGTCAAAATAACAGCCTCTTGCTTTCCTTTGCTGAAATTCGTTTGCAACCTGACAATCATTCATAGAGCATTGCTAAAGTGATCCTGAACTAATTTAAAGTAGCTATCACCCACCCTGAATCTCTTATAGGGAATTAAAATCATTTTTAGCATATTTTCCCCTTATTTGCAAGCCACATTTAAAGTATTTTGCCTGTGTTTTAAAATCATCCCTGTGATCTAAGCTTTCTAGGGGGGAACTGAACTACATTTGATTGTATTCCTGAGAACTGTGTGCTCTCCTTTCCATCTTTGTATATTGCAAAAAGGGGGGAGTGAATTGCCACAAGGGGAAAAGTGAACATATTAGCTTTTGTTGAACCCATATCAGTTTATTCCTGTGTTGTTTTTTTTCCACCTTGCATTTCCTTGTACCATATAAAGCATTCTCAGCTACCTTATCCTCTATACTACTCCTAAGTAATTAAACCAGTGTGCTAGTATAACATCATCCATTGTTGATCACTGTCGTATGTCTAAGTGTGATATCAAATATTAATTTATTATAAAAGTGTGATATATATCTATTGTTTAATTTTTCAAATAAACCTTTTTAATTTGCAAAACAAACCTACTTCTTAGCTCAGTGGGGTCAGGGGTATTCTCAGAGAGGGGCGTTATACAAGGGTTCATCATCCAGATTATAACTTGTCATAAAAATATATAAATAAGGGCTTCCCTTGAGTAATGCCAGACAAGGCACTGACTTAGTGGGAATGCTTGAATGGAGTCATTAACAGTGTCCAGCAGCACTATGCCAGGGTACCCCCCTCTTCTGTGCGGTTGTCAGTAACAGCTCCCAGCAGTCATAAAATGCACCTCCAGACACTGGGTGACACCAATGGACTTCTCTGGTTCAAGATATCCGGCACTCCTCTTCTGGACTTTGAAGACCCCTTATCCGGATGGCAGGCATACAGGACTGGCTTCCAAGATACTTTGATGAAGAGTAGCTGTTGTGCACAATGGTCCCTCGTAGCTAAGGAGAGCTCTCATTTTTAGGTCCTCTCTGGATCAGTCCTTGGGAGACATGACTGCTTTCAAATTGTTGAAAAAAAGCAGCAGCAGACTTCTCTTCCGGGTGGGCTTCAAGGAGTAGCTTCTTCTTGCTAAGCTTCAACTTCAGCTATTGAACAAATTGATAAGTGAAAGGTCCACAAATATACACATCTATCCTTCACTCTGCTGAGCCAGGCCTAGTCAGCCAATCACACAGTAGGGCATTCATGCAGGCAGGCAGCCATTCAGCCTCACAGGCATTCAGGCCATTCACTCCACTCAGACATCCATAACATAAGATGTGGATTGGGGCAAGGACCCAGCCTTTCAGCACACTACACTGCATTCATGTCAGTTTCAGACAGGTCTGTCTAATTTATTGTGTCACACACATAGAAACCAGACACCCACAACAGAGAATGTGAGTTAACTTCAGACTTCATTCACACAGGTCCTAGTCCTAGGGTGTACCCACAACACACAACTCCTGGGAAAGCTGCAGTCAGTTTGACAAGAGGCAGCCCCATAGCTATATATGATATTTCAACCCAACATCCAGTCAGGCTGAATGGGAACAACAGAGACATATATTGTGTTTCCATCAAACAGCCATTCAGAAGGAAGGGACAGAGTCAGGGCTTCCCATGACTTTGGGAAACAATGTAAAAGGCATTAGAAACCAAGAGACCACAGGGCCATCTTGCCTTCTGCCAGGAATCCATTGATTCCTATGGCAAGGCTTGGGTGTCCCAAAGATAGAGGACACT
Source organism: Ambystoma mexicanum (assembly GCF_040938575.1). Lineage (NCBI taxonomy): Eukaryota > Metazoa > Chordata > Amphibia > Caudata > Ambystomatidae > Ambystoma > Ambystoma mexicanum. The sequence continues at coordinate 767,679,631 of NC_090932.1, read as the reverse complement.
AAGAGCCACTGACAAGTCAGCATGTAGCCACCACCAGCCAATACCTTGCTCTGTGGGGCGCACACAGATGCAGAAAACACACATATGGGGTACACAGGTGTACCCTCACCCATGGGTGCCATAAGATAAGAATGAAGAGCTGCACTACCAGAAGTTCAGGTTGGACCTCAGTGGCAGAATACATATAGATAACACACACAGAGTAGTGATAGGACAAGGACAGGAGGCCCTGTCCCTCCATAAGGCATTTCCAGCATCATAACAACTTCTTCCCTTCACTGGCAATTCCACTCTCCGATCTCTAGAAGGTGAAACCTCCCTCCTCTCGCAATACAACAATATCTGCAGCCATCCGGTTTCCTCCTTACTCACTGGGTTTCTGGCTGTGACCTTCTTTATCCCTTCTTTATCTGTGGGGTTTGTCGATCATCCAATGAGATCCTGGAGGGTCTCAGGAGGAGGCCTGTGACTGATCCCCACACCACCTATATTCAAACAAGTGAATGGATTGATTGTTTTGAGATGATCTTAAATGTGACTAAACCATCTACTCAGACCCACAATACTACTAAATCAGCAGTGATCCAAATCATAAAGGTAAAACATACACAGCCTGAAAGCTATACCTCCATCACCTTTTGTGGTAATGTGGGTAGAGGGCAGGCTATAATCTCAGGAGAAGCATGAGATGATAACAGTAGCAGCCCAACCAGCAATAATACAACAGTCCAAAATAAAATAACATCCAATCAAGATTCCATAGAAATAGTAATTAAACAACAAAAATGCAACTATCTAAAAAACACAAGCAAACATCCCAATTGAGTAAATAAGAACAGAGATGTTGAAGAGAGTAATGTATAGCACGTACAGTACGTGAGCTGGGGTGATCAGGCAAGGAAGTGCAGCAAATTTAATGTTCAGAAAGGATATTTCTTTCAAGAAAAGAGTTGCAAAGGGGTCTTACAAGTAAGTATGTTCCCAGAAAGGGGAGCAGGGAGACAGGACCTCTCAGCGATGTCCTATTCTTTGTCATGGGTCATTGGTTGTTCGACAGTGTCAAAGTGGGATTCTCTGCTTTTCTCTTCGCTTTCCGGGCAGCTGAACCAAGTTTCAAATACAGTGAATCATGTTGATCCAGGCTAGCAAGTTGAAGAGGATGTGGCATTGTAGAATATTTTCATGGGATGACAATTAATTTAGGGAGTTTCATCCTGCAACCCCCAATCAAGCACCACACCAAATAATAACTTTATCAGGTTCTTCACTAACTCTGCTTTTGATAAATATAACACCACTGTAATCCCTAACCCCTTTGCAATATGTAAGGCAAGAACCAGGCCGTTGTGCGGAAAGAATATATGTTATTTTTCTTTAAATAATAGACACAATCCTTATTACACACTGATTATCAATAGACACAAAGCTTCTCAATTCCTATTAAGTCTTCTGACTACCAATGTGTTGAAAACACAGCTTTTTCTTTTTTAAATCACAAGTCACTTGCATATAAGACACAATCACATATACAGTTTTCAATTTCTGGTCTCTATTCCCCCGATGTCACATATACAGAGAACACAGGTCTTCAGATAATTGGGTCACTCACAAGAATACCCCTAATGTGAAGAGAATTTATGCAGAACCCTGAATATGGCAGGAGCATTTGTTTTACAGTGTCATTTGTATGTGTCCTCCTTCAATACATGTAGCGCTTTTCTGTTGTGCAAAATAATTGACATGCACTGCTCACTTTTTATTTCTAGTAATTTTCTAGCACAACAAACATTGAAGCACATACTCTTCTCAACAAATAATAAAACCCTTTCCATTTTCTAATATACAGTGAGAATGATCCATTTGAATTTGGAATTGCTGGCTCACTCTCAAAAGAGAGTGTGCTTTTTACTCACCTATCTTACCTTTGCTTCACAATGATTACACTGTTCTGCACAGCACAGACCCAGAGATTCAGTTTACCATTGAGAAAACTTCTGCTTTAATACAGTGTTGAGCAGTTTGGAATTTTGTTTCTGAATGCATCTCTCCCCTTTAGGGGATTTTTGGGGTCGGCAAAATGGATGTAGATGAACCAAAATTACTTTAAAGTGCTATATCATTATTCACACTTCGCCAACATCACCTCAGTGTCCGTTGACTATGTGGGAATCAATTAACTTATTAATCAATAAGAAAATGCTAGAGATCTATTTCTGGATGCCCACCCCATACATTTCTATAGAAGGAAAGATATTAATTCTGATAGATCCCCACCAGTTGTTTGTTCTGTTGGAGCAATGCACTTACTTTGAATCTCGATGGGTTCTGCACAGGAGCATCAGGAAGTCATGGTGGGTCATCTCATGGGAAACATTAGGACCTGGTTGGACTGTCTTTCCTGGTCTCTGGATGACACTCTAGGCTTAAACCTTCTCCTGTTTTTGTCTCCAGGTTGTATTTCCACCTTTCTCCTCCAATTTTAGTTCCTCTTGCCTGATCTTGTCTGCTCCTTCTGTCCGATAATCTGTCTGATCCCCTTATTCCACTGTGCATCCAGTTTTAAAACTTACGAGCTACCCCCCAAAATAACTAAATTAGGGTGTACCGGCTGATTGGATAATTATTCTGAATGGACATCTATTGTTAGTCCCCCTGAACAAGGCCTTGCCTCTTCCCAATGATTAGTCATCAGTTTTGCAGGCCTCTTTTCTGGGAGTTCTTACTCCACCCATCTGAAAAAATAATTCTGACCAACGAAAATATGAAGTTAAAAATCTTCAACATGGTACTTTTCTCCAATTTACAAATAGGGTTCACAACCCATATACGTCTAAATTGGTTTGCTCATACAGATCACAATGAACTTTGTATGGTGTTGGCAGGTAGTTGCCTGAGCGAATGACGCATATTTGTCATTTTCTGCAGAAAGGATTAAAAGTTAGGATTCTGGTATTTTACAAACAGGTATTTGATTCCATAAGCTACGAGATACCAGGCATGTCTTATCTGTAATTTATTCTGGAAAACTGCTATCATATTTTACCTTATAACTTTGGTTTCCATGGCTGAATTTTGAGGGGAGTCCTATCAACCGAGTGTGCTCTTTCGGTGGTTTTCAGAAACCTATGAACCATCTCTGTATCTGTCCTGTTTCACATGTTTACAGGCAAAATATGATCTTCCATACACGCCTGTAGTAATCTCTAATTATATGCATACTTGTAGCTTCAATAAAATCAAGTATTTCTGTACCCAAGACCTTTAGCGAGCCTGGTTTTCTCTTGTATTGACATTGCCTACAATAAAACCTCTTTACATTCTTCCAAGCGAATGACCTAAGAATGTGTTTCCCTATCTCTTTGGGTAGAGGGACTACAACTCCGCCCACTAGGATCACGTGGCCTTCTGGTACATGTCAAAAATGTTACAGGCTCTAGACCTTCCACAAAACTGAATTCAAATGTGGGTATTTTAGAAAGTTAAGCTCCATGGGTTACACTTTTGTTTACTCAGTAGACACCCTTCCACTCCTGTAAACATCTGTCCCAGGCCCAAGCTTCGCCCCCTTCCTCTGCTCTGCTAAGCTTCAAAGGGATTTGATCAAATGGGTCTGACAAGTGTTATGAAAGAGTGTTTTATCTTTGTGTTTCTCCTGCACCATGCCATCAGTGTCCAACTGTACATTACAACATATGTTTTAATTACTCTGGCAGTGGAGTGTCTTCTCTAACGGTTTATTGATAAGCCATCCTCAACACTGGAAGTTCCTTCCCTCCCCACTCAAGTGGTTATGCAACAAACTATTTAACGGATTCCTTATCGGATTCCAATAGCGCCATGGCTGCCTCCAACCTTGTAATGAGGCCCATTTTTATTGTGGTTGGTCATTAGATGATGGGAGAAGTGACTTCCAGTCTGGGAGTGAGAGTTTTCCTTGTGAAGTTTTGCCCAAAGCCAGCAAAAGGGTCTGCCTTGGGCTGACATTTTTTTCATGACGACAATGTGGCTCTTCAAGTGTCATTGGAGTTTTGTGGGTGAAACATAATATACATAGATCTTTGTCAACCCACAAATCATGTTTTGTTTTCCTGACATTTTTCTATGAGTAGTGATAATTTTTTCACTTTTACTTTTCAAACCATTTTTATTTGCACCACTTGTGCAGGCGGTGTTTGTTTTCAATGTTTAAAAATCCTGTTTTCCATGTGACAGAGACTTCTGTTTCCTCCGTCTTTTGTAAATTAAAATGCTGCTTATCCATTGGTAATGACAGGTGACATGGCACTTTCATTTTATTTGAAAAACAACAACAAAGGTCAGGCAGTCTTTGTTTCAGTGTTTGTAATCCTGCCATTCATGTGAAAGGGACTTCTTTTTGGAGCCTTTAAATGCACCCCACACTTCTTTAATATGTTCATTTTTCAATCAATCCGCCGACTGCAGAGAGTTCTCCATAACAGTTCATGGTTTTTGGCAAAGCTGTACTGTAGTGTATCAGTCATCTGTTGTACCTTCTAGCCCTGTCGCTGGGATTTGTTCTGCCAGCCAACAGTTAGTATTCCAAATGTCTGCACCCTTGGGCCTTATCTAGCCTGATGCACCTCTTCTATATAGTGGGGCTAAAAATACCAGACAGCATCAAGAAAAGTCTCTGCATAGTTCAAGTCAGTGTTTGAGGTGATGCGGTTCGATAGGTCCAGCAAGTTTGGAACAGTGATCTAGTCACTTCGAATAAATGCTTCTGCTGGGTCGAGACAGTGCATGAAACAATGACTTCTACAAGACTTCTACAAGTTCAAATTGGTGTTCAAGTCGGGTCAAGGCACAGTCCTTTTGTTTCAAAGTGGTGCCCAATGATGTGGCAAGTCGAAGGCTTCTGCAGTGTGGATCCAGTTTTCAAATACTAGTGAAGAAGAGAAGTACTGTTATGAAGTGGTACCGAGCCGGTTCAAAGATGCAGGTGAGGAGTTCAATGTCATGAAGTGTCAAAAGCAGCACATACTGGTCCAGTATCTGCTTAAAGGGCATGAAACATGTTTTGAAAGTGGAATGAAATTTTGCAAACAGGATTCGTGTTGCTCTCAGGCTTTTTGCTTGCATGGAGTCCTCACCCAGGTGCCCCAGGACAAGGTATATAATTTCTGTCTGCCCTCCCACTCCAGAGAGCTTGGTTAGGTCCTACAGTGGATCTTTCTCTTTCAATGAGGGGCCTGGTTTAATTACATCTATAAGAGGGGCAAACATTGTACCAAATATCAGTCACTCCACACTGTCCCCTGAGGATTGACAGTGGACATAGCTTGCTTCTGCCTTTAATGCCTTATATCTTAACCTCACTGTTGGAGGGCTTTGGAATGAACTGCACTCCCAATAGAGGTCCAGTGAATTCTCCTTGTTTTATAGAAAGTCTGCAATCCACAGATGAATCAAAAAGGGAATATGAGACACCTTGCATATAAAGGCAATGTGTCACTGCGTTGTAGAGGAGCAGCTGATTGCCTCTGCAGGAAGTCCCGCCCCTATTCTTTTTATATGTTGGAATCGGAAATTTCAACATGTGCAATACCAGTAAGAGTACATATATTACGAGAAGCCTTTGAGACAAAGTATCCACTTAGAAAACCCTACGTGATAAATCTCCGAAAGGGTGATGGTCTCCTTGAAGAGATGCTTGAGGAAGTGTGAAAACACAAAAAGAAGAAGCTGGTGACGTCATGAGAAATTACTGTGGCTGTAAATACTGGGGGGGGTTATCTGTACTCCTGCCCTCTATATGGCAGAGTAGAAGCACAGAGCACTCCAGCCAAGATTATCTATTGTTGGTAGCAATGGATGAGCAATCAAGGCTTAGCTCTCAGAAGGTGATGTGGCTAGTTCTTAATACAGTATAGTCCCAAGCCCCCACAAAGGAATGTCCACACACTATGTTATGGGCTAAGACAGTTCTTTCTATAAATAAGGTTCAATATATATACACAATCAATAACACACTTTGTACTCTGGCAATTTGAATATGGTAAATATGTACAATGTCGATGTGATACCACAGTTAACTCTTGACTCCTTTAAAATGCACCAACTGCTAACAGTTTCAATGGCATACAAATCAAATAGTAAAGTGAATCAACAATAGACATAGGAAGGAAGACAAGTTGGGTTAAACAAATGGCAGAATATTTTGTCCTGCTACCAATACACAGTTCTGTTTGAGGATCCCCCCACCTGGGCAACCTGTAAATAAAGTGTATCAACAATCCCAGTCCCTATATTGTTTAAGATAGTCTTGGTTCCTTCTAAAGAAGTTCTACTACCCCAATGTACCTGGTTTAGCAGAGTTCTTCGATGAGTCATCGAAGGATCCTTCTTGAGTGAACTCCCTTTAAGGCAGGAACCACGGATCATCGAGATTCCGTGAAGAAATGGTGAACAATGTCATCGATGGTATCAGCTTCGATCCTTGCGGTGCTCGTCGATGATCAGTTGTGGATGTCTTGCGAAGATGAGGCTTGTGGTACACCTCAATGATAAGAGTTAATTGTTGCAAAGCAGATCATTGAAGAACGTAGGCCCAGAAAGGGCATAGGTTCATCAGCATTTGACGCTGGCAATCAGGACTCGACCACGGCTGGCTTTTGGATCTTCATCTGAATTTTTGTGGACTTCGGGTGGCAGGAAACCCACCAGCGGATTCTCTTTGGTTCGTCTGCAACCTTGACTTTCTCTGGTGAGACAAAGAGGTCAACAGAGTTGGCAAGGGAGTCCTTGATTTCAAATTGTCTTATGCAATGGTGATTTGCAGCTCCGGTCAACAAGGTTACATTGGTCCTCCGAACCTCGGTTGTCGGTGATGGTCGTCGACGGCCTCAACATCCTTGTGCTTTACTTCAGGTTCCTCAGCGGCCCGGGTCTCCGGTTGGCAGCCTTTCAAGGACTGACTTCCAGGGAGTCATGGTGAAGGTTAGCTGGTGCATGGTGTTCCCTCATAGCTCGGGAAGAGGTCTCCTAGCCAAGTCCTCTCTTGGATCATTTCTTGGAGACAGCTTTTGGATTGCGTTGAAGGAAAGCAGCAGCAAAGCCTTCTTCTTCAGAATGGGTATCAAAGTTAATCATCAAGTTTCGACTTCAGCCTCTGAACAATTCCAGAAAGTGAGAGGTCCCCAGGTATATTTTTCATTCTCTCATTCACACTGCTGAGTCAAGCTCAGACAGCCAATCATTCCGAAGGCATTCAGCAGGCAAGCAGCTAATCAGGCTCACAGTGCATTCAGGCCATTCTTCCGCATCCAGACAGTCACAACAAGGAATGTAAATTGGGACAAGTACCCAGCCATTCTGCACTCCACACTGCATTAATACCAGTTTCGGGCAGGGCTGTCTCATTCATTGGGCCTCATTACACGGACGGCGGTAAGGGTTAACGGTCACCGTTAATGGCAACGGTGACCGTTAACCCTTACCGCCGTACTACGAGGTCCCTTTACGGGTTGGAGGATTTAACGCCTGCTTCTTGCAGGCGTTAAAATCCAACCCGCTAAGGGACCTCGGAGCTAATTACGGCACCGCAAAATTGTGGTGCCGTAATTAGCACCTTCCCCATTTCTATTGAGCCCTATGGGGCAGAAATGGGAATGGGGAAGGGCAATGGCGGAAAGGGGATTTACCGGCCCTCCAACCTTGGAATGGGGCGGTAAATCCCCTTTCCGCCAAGGCGGTGCCGGTATTTTACCGGCATGAGCCATGGCGCTAATAGCGCCATGGCTCACCGCCTACCGTGTAATGAGGCCCATTGTGTCACACACCAGAAACCAGACACCCATAACATGAAATGTATAATGGTCACCCACGCCATTCACCCAGGTCCCACCCCAAGGGCGTACCCACAACATACAGTCATTGGGCCTCATTACGACCCTGGCGGAGGACCATGGTGCTGTTAGCCGGTGTCCGCCATGGCGGAATGGGGAATTACCACCCCATTCCAAGGTTGGCGGAGCAGTAATTCCCCATGCCACCATGGCCCTTCCCCATTCCCATTTTTGCCCCATAGGGCTCGATGGTAATGGGGAAGGCGCTAATTACGGTGCCACAAATTGCGGCACCGTACTTAGCACCAAGGTCCCTTTGCGGGTCCCTACTTTAACAGCTGGTAAAACCAGCCGTTAAGGTCGGGTCCCGCAAAGGGACCTCGTAATTAGGCGCTAATAGGTTAACGGCGCTGCAGCCTTTTATGGTGCCGTTAACCCATTAGCGCCTGGGTCGTAATGAGGCCCATTGAGAAGGCTCCAGACAGTCTGGCCTGGACTTCCCCACAATACCATATATGGAACTTCCACCCAACAGCCAGTGAAGGGAAGGGACAGAGTCAGGGCTTCCCATGACTTTGGGAAAACAAGGTAACTGGCAATAGAAAGCAAGAGGCCACAGGGGCCACTTGTCTCCTATCAGGAATAAACTGATTCCTATGGCACGGCCTGCGTATCCCAAAATGGAGGATACTCAAAGCACCTGTGAAGTTCAGCATGGAGCTGCCACCATCCCATACCATGCTCTGTGGGCCACACACAGGAGCCCAAAAACATACACTAGAGGTACATGGCTGTAGCCCTACCCATGGGTGCCGTAAAGGTTTTCCCAAGGGTCTCTTCACCACAACTAAAAAGGGGAAGAGCTGCACTGCCAGGACTCCCACATTGACCCCTGTGCAGAAAACAACACAGGACACACATGAAAATGGAGTACAGGACAAGGACAGGGATGCCCTGTCCCTCCAATGCAATTCCAGCATCACAGTCACCCCTCCCCAGACTGAGGTTAGGGTGGTCTAATTTCCCATGAGATTGACACCCTCATCTAGATTATCAACATACCTTCTGGAAAGGCCATCTACATTATTATGACTCTTCCCTGGTCTATGCTCAATAGTGAAGTGTAGCCCTTGCAGGCTAATGGACCACCTGAGCAGCTTCGGGTTTTCACCCTTCATCTGCATAAGCCATTTTAAGGGCTAATGGTCTTTTTGGACCTTGAAGGTAGACCCCTTAAGGTAGGGCCTAAAACGCCTAAGTCTCCAAACTATGCTGAAACATTCCTTTTCAACAGTAGCCCACCCAAGTTCTCTACCTTTGAGTTGCCTTGCGATGAATATGATAGGATGTTCCCTCCCTTTGTCATCTAACTGGGACAAGACAGCTCCAATTACGGTGTCACAGGCATCAATCTGAATGATAAAGGGTTTGCTGCAGTCAGGTGCACACAACACAGGTGCACTACACAGACTTTCCTTCAAGCCTATAAAGGCACTCTGACAGTCTTCCGTCCAATTAACCTTCCTTGGTTGTTTCGGCTATGTCAGAGGGGCAGCTATGGTGCCATAGTCCGCCATGAAGTTACGGTAATATCCAGTGAGGCCCAAAAAGGCTCTCACCTGGGTTCGAGTAGTGGGAGTCTCCCAGTCATGTACATCCTGTACTTTACAGGGGAGAGGTTGGATTTCACCCCCTCCTACCTCATGATCAAGATACGTGACTTTACCCTGAGCACTAAGAAGGGTGACCAGAGAAGAGAATGCATAAATGATATAGAACCTGACGGCGAAGTAAAGAATTGGGAAGACCTTCATGTGTGGAATGAAGATTGCACGTGTGCAGTAGCATTGTAGAAAATGCAAGTCATTTTTATAACTGTACAGATGCCGTAACGCAGGTAGACTAAGTAATCATATGGCTGGCTATATGTAGTGAATAGACTGCAGGTGGTGCCACCAATATATATATATATATATCTATAGAATATGGACATTCGGTGGCACCATTGTAATAAGCTTAACCCATGGAGAAAGGAAGATTGACAGCTGTTTGTGTATCACAGCAAAGAATAAACCAAGGCTCGAAGATGGAGCAAAGGAAGACTGTTTGGCCTGATGACAAGGGCTGCGGCAGTCAAGAACGGGTTATCTATTCGTGAAGAACAGTGAAACGTGAGAAGCAAAACCGCTCCTTGTTAAAGTTGCAAAGAGAGAACACAATGAGAGCCAAGTTCTTCATTTAAGACATTTAAATGTTATAAATTGGGCCAATTCACGGTCTCTGATCACATGAGTCCAAGATGAAACTAGATGTGGGCATGCATGCCTGAACCTTGTTAAGAATGTGCTCACACTCCCTTATATTCACAGAGACGAAAAGCTACTGCAAGGCCAAGTTCAAACTCAATCTGAATGGCAGACGGCATGAGTGATGAGAGATGATGGGCTAATTTGGTGGGGAGGTTTGTTCATGTTCACCCACCATCACCTGGGTGCCAGCTTACATGCTGCTAGAGAATCGATTGTTCCAGAAGTATGCAAGCGTGCCAACCAATTGTAGAAGGCCATATAACAAAGGGCCTTATAGTTTGAGAGCCAATGAGGTGTTGTGTTTCTAATCACTGTCGAGGGTGACTTGCACTATGACTTGCACTAAGGGAGGGCATGAGTTGCCCATCTGACTATAAAGACCCATTCACAATCCTATCCCATATAAAACGTATACTTAGATGTTCACCTTTAACCACCACAATCACTTGTAGGTTTTTGTAGTTTGCCACGTAGTATAACGTCATGTATGACAGGTTTTTGAATAAAAGTGTAATTGTTTATGAAATGTGTTGAGATCGTGCTGTTCGACGTCCGTTGATGTCCATTGTACTCCTTGTTTTAGATAATTGATATTAAAACAGAAAGTTTTGCCATATTCCCCCAGAGTCAGTCTTCTTGTATGGTGTGAGAGTTATTCTCCAGCACATCCATCATGCGATGTGTTACCTTAATTAAAAGGACCATAAGGGTTCAGGGTATTGGACAGAAGCAAGCCTTCTGTAAGGAGTTCAATAACTGTAAAATGTGACCATGCCATCTTGCATGAATGGTGACTTGTTCCACAGGAAATTGAGGGTACAGGAAGGAAAAAGAGCCCCAAAGAAAATCCAAATTATGGAACCCTTCTCATATCCACCTTTCCTTCACTGGCAATTCTAACTCTTCCTCTTCCGAAGCCTGAAGACATGAAAGACCCTTTGTTGTGAAACAGCCTGGTGTGAGGCTGGCTTTGTTATGTTAGGACCCCTTTGATGCAGGTTTCCCAGGTGATTTCATGGTGGGAGCTCCAATGCTAAAGGGGGGTGTTACCATTCCACCTGGGGAATCAAAGCAAGACAGCATCCTGGCTATTGTCTCACTGAGAACAGTGCAGGTAGCCAGGCTGCCATAAATACACATTGCCCTCACATACTTGGTCTGGGCTCACAGAACTGAAACGTGTATGATATCAAATTGTTGTGGCTTTAAAGGTGTGATTGCTCTTTCAGTTATCATGCCAAACCAGGTGTAGCTTATTCTTATAGATTAACCTTCCACCATGTTAATAATTGATTATTACATTATGAATAAGTTAAAATGTCACCTTTGGCAGGAGTGAGTTTGGGTCACAGTTGCTGTCAGGAATGCACATGTGACCTTTAAACATGCCCTGTGTCACTGGAGAGCAGATGATGCAGTTGTCAGGAGATTGGTTCTTCACAGACATTTCTATGCACTGTGCTTTTTTTCACATGGAGCTTCAAAAAAGGTGAGGTCTGATTAGCAGAATCCCCTTTCAGAAACAGAATTACATGTATCATGTTATATTAATAAAAATCCAATAAACTGAGGCTTTCACACCCTCACCAAATTTGCATCTGTCGTGGTTATATGCTTACGCTGTTCAGTTTGTTGAGTAGCTACTGTTATTCTAGGTGAAGCGTTTACTCAATAAAGTCAATACATAAATATATAAATGTAAACATAACCTAGCACTCAAAATGCACGATCACGTTATGTATTATGTTTTCCTCACATGGTGGTAATTATTTGATAAATGTTCCGTTCAGAATCAGAGACAACACTCAAACCATTCGACCCACAAACTGAGTGTGTAACAGCAAAACCTTGGTTCACTTTATAGTCTAATGGATGCTGAAAGGTTTAGGCAGTGAAGATGCTAAACAAGATCTGAATTGGGCACTGCCAGCCATCAGCTGTTACATTGCAAAGTGTGTCTCCGTTACATTGATCAACATGTGTTAACGTATTGCCAATGTGATGATTTATGTGCCTTACAATTTCATTCATTCCGCTAAGAAACTATTGTCCAGAGCAGCTTTGAGAGTCAATCACGTCATGGGTGATAGTACAGAAACTTTGCCTCCCTGCACGTCCAGTTAGAACTAGGGCAAACGTTTCCCAAGTGCAAAAAACACATTATTTGAGGGAATTTCTGCACAAGGATAATATTTGGCATACTCATAGCACAAGTGCAAAATTTGCTCTGGTAAAAATATGTATTTAATGAATATGTTGCTTTCACTGTGGCATTTTCTTGTACTAGTGCTAAATGCACTTGCACGGGTGCACAGTTTCTATTCTATGACCCCTTATGCTTGTGAGTTGGCATGCTTCAACCTGATTAAAACTGGAATACCATCCCAAACTTTGCCGAGGCCGCAAAATAAAGGTGTAAAGAAAGAAGAACTTTTGATGTATGTAGGATGCACAATTCTGTGTTGTCATGTTTCTACAGTCCATACGCATCAAAAATGTGCCTTGTTTTTATTTAATACATTTCTTTGAATGTGTATCTTATCCACATGTGGTGTGGTCAGATCCTATCTGTACAGCAAAGTTCAAGTTAATACAATTGCAGTAAAACACTACTAACAAATAAACAAGCACAAATAAACAGAGTGCATTTGTATTTCAAATGTTATAATGTTTAACGTCCTACCTATTGTATGCCACAGTTGAACAATGTGATTGAAATCTATAGGAAAAAATGTCAAATATTAGGCTAGTATAATAAATATACTGACTGTCAACTTTTAGAACAAACGTGTTGTCCCTTGTACATAGAGTACAGAGTACACCTCGCAATTGAAAAAAGTGTGCTTATAAGACAGAAAGTTCGGTGAACCGTTTGTACCTATGCACAATTCAAGAATGTAGCCTGATCTCAGACAATAAAAAAATAGTCTGATTGCTGTCTTTTCCTATGATTCCTACAAGACTAACAATCTTCAGTCTTATTTTATTCAAACCATATTAAAATATTAATTTCCACTTTTTTGTAGCAATTCAACTGGATGAATTACACAAATGAAATAATGTCAACCGTGCCACTCACTATCCAAAATTCAGAAGAGGTGGTTGTCTATGCTCCGGAGTACCTGACAAAATTGCAACAAATTCTTCCCAAGTACACTGTAAGGTAAATTCCTAACAGGTCCAGATGTGACCGCTACTCATCGGGTACATTCTGATGAGGCTGGAGGAGTGTGACCCAAATGCCACTACAGTTCACTCCACCCAGTCATTCCTGCCTATCTCCACACATGGCGAAGATGGATCAAGGAATCACAGCATGTGTGCGGTGAAAGACAGAGGAACTTGGGCAAATCCTTGGCTTCTATGCCTGACACTGCATATATGCTGCGAGTATGTTGGGAACCTTCCTGGCCACGCATGCGCTCTTTGAGAAGTTCTCATGTAGCGCTGGCTTTAGAATGAGGTAGATGTGGAATAAACTGCAGACATTTTGCAAATTGTTTCACTGCATTCGTTGCTTTTAGACTGAGGTTGAATTATGGCAGCCATTTATGAAAAGTGCAAATGTAACAGACCAAAGCAATTCACCAGGACAACCACACATATAACTGGCTTTTCCACCGGGCTTGATCTGAACTGAATGTTTTGTACAAACTGGATATGATGTGGTTCAATGTAATCTCAGCATCGTCTTATTTTCTTTTACAGAGACATTCAGAATTATATTGCTTGGCGAACCATCATGGATTTTGTAAACACCCTAAGTAGTGACTACAAAGACACAAGAAATGCATTTCGCAAGGTGGGTATCATACATGTTCAGCTTGTAATGTGGTTCAATTCTGAACTATCTAAATGAAGTATATTTTGCAAGATCCCTTTTCCCACGACAATAGACATGACTGTGTAACTAACACAGAAACTGCTGCCAGCATAACCATAATTCTTCATCAAGTGCTTGAACTTACTTTGAGAATTTAGGAATGGATATTGAAGGAAGTGATGTCAGACAGATGGGTGACATTTATCATTGCATCACAGTGCCCGTTTGCATGATATAATTTCCCAAACAAGATTGACATGGATTCTAATCATACATGATTAGCTGTGATTACCCTGTTGAGTTGATGGCATCATGTACACTGTGTACTGTTAGAGAATTTATGAGCTGAAGAATGTTTGCAGCATTTTCAGTGTGTAGTTTAACAGTTGATACTAACACTTAGAATTGTGGGGGTGAGTAGAGTGGGTTAGTTTTGCCTGGGCCACGAAAATGCTACTAGTCATAGGTTCACAAAGATGGTTAGGTTCAGAAAATCAAGCAAAATTGAAAAGCTGAACAGCAGTGCTTCAGTAAAGATGTGCATAGCAATGTAACAGAAGCGAGATGGGTTTTGTAAAAAAGCTAATTGTGAAAATCAGGGGCGAAGGAAGGAAAAGGGTGCAAGTGAAGCACAACATTATTAGGAGATAGTGCTAAACGCAATACTGTTCAAAGGTCACCAGAGCCAGGTGCTGGAAGATTACACAAGCTGACAGGTGGGATGGTGACAGATATCATCATGAAGAAGGCTGAGAAATGCTAAAGAAAACAAACCGAAACATATAGGGGAAGTTGAGATGAATCAAGGGTGTGAAATAGAAGGTGAAAAAGGGGAGTGGTAACTTTTTGCTTGGAACTTGGGGACTTCCGAAGGCTTGTCTCCTGAGCTAGTGGTGGGTGTTGTTGGTGCAGGGACAGGTGGGGACAGGTGGGTCCTAGCTGCACAGGAAGTTTATTGAAGGCTGTGATTTCGACTCTGGGGAAGTGGTCTGGCACGCATGCACTCAGGCTGATACCTGCATGGGTGCAATGCTGACTGGCAGCTGCTCAGGGTGACCCGAGCCTAAATTGAGGTCTGACCTGGTAGGCAGAAAGGCTCCCGCTCGCAGACCTTGATGGTGTCCCAGCACTGTTGCAGACAGTGCTGGTGCATCCATCCTTTCCATTCCCATTGAGTCCTATGGGACTCGAATGGGAATGGGAAGTACCTTTTTCTGTCGCCTGGCTTCAGGGACCACCGGGGATGTAATGCCCCAGTGATTCCCCATTGCTAGGCGCCAAATAAAAACACAACTCTGGCGGCAGACGTGCCGTTTTTACCGGCATTGCTACCGCCGGGGTCATAATGAGGCCCTATGTTAAAATCAGGTTTGCTGTGCCCAATAAGTGCTGGTCCACACAGAGCTTCTAGGTTCATCCCCTCTGCAGGAGATCCCAGGTATCCCCAGAAATGTTGTGGCATCATTAAGGCTTCATCAGTGAGGGTTTGCCTAGGACTGCAGGCTCATTAACCTTGGGAACCATATGTGAGTGCAGCCATCCTACTTAGGGTGTCTTTTATAAGAATGTTGAGTGACGGCTGTAAGGGTTTGTATGGATTTAAACCACTGGATTTACTCTGGGGGACCTCGAAAAACATTGTTTTCAGCTTTTCATGCCAAACCCGAATTGGAAAGACCCTTTGCACATTCAGGTTGGTCTCTAACCCTAAAAGGGACATAATAGCTCAAATGAGTCAGTCACAGTCCATATGCACCCCAAGCAACTCTAAACTCACATTTAGAAACGTTTGTCAGTAATCCAAAATTCGAATTAAGGGGGTTGCCAAGGGTATTCTGTATCCTGAAGAAATTAAGCAGTTACCTACTTCCACTGAATGGTTATAGAAATACATGTTTTATCTTTTTTTATGAGTGTTAATTTATAATATGTAGTCAAGCAGTGTTCCATAAGGATATACTTTCTGTTGCTGCACACACAGACAAAATGTCTCATTCTGCTATTAGAGAAAAGTGTGAAATCCTTTAGGGTGATTTTAGCATTTACATTGTGGTTGCCACATGTTGACTAGTGCCGCACTTCAGGTGCAGTTCAAAAAATGAAAATCCACTATGATATATTACTATTATAAACATGACTGCAGTTAAGATTCCCTTTAATTACAACAAAGCAAAACGGACAGGGTAGTTGATGTGAACATTCGACTGCCGCTCTTGACATTGGGCCTTATTATGTGTCCGGCAGTAGCCATGCCGGTAAATACCGGCATGGCTGTCGCCGGAGTCATGAATTTATCGGCACCCGGGAATAGGCAATCACTGGGGCATTCCGGCCCTGCCGGATCTGGTAATTGCCCATTGCCGGATGCCGGTAATTATTAGTCCCCATTCCCATTGAGACCCGTAGGGCTCAATGGGAATGGGGAGGTCAGATGCACCCGAACCATTCGTGAACGGTGCCGGTGCATCCCACATGGTCTGCTCGCGGGTGCCGGTATGCCCGCCAGGTCAGACTCGGCAGGTGAAAAGGCACCCGCGAGCAGGCCTCGTAGTTTGCCGGTCCAGTAACAACGGTTCCGGCAAGCTTACCGGTACCGTTATTACCAGACCGGCAACCTTATAATGAGACCCATTGACTTCAATTGAAACTTTTTACTGTTGGTTTGTGTGTACATAAGCAGGTCAATTTATCAGTGCAACACTAAATCAATATACCTGAGGATGGAGCTATCTAGGCTCTGAAGAGAACGCATACTTTTGGCTCTGACGTGGACTCCATCTCGAGAGCTGAAACACAGCCTAGAGCGAGGGATCAGGCCGCACAGCTTTGCTGTGAGTTGAGTTCTGGAGAAGGTGGAGTAGCCAATGATTGTCATTTCCCCGATCGGCAAACTGAAGGGGGGCTGAAATTCGGTGAGTGCCTGGCACCCTCCTCGATCAGTGGAGTAATCTAAGATGGTGGTGGCCTTGCAGTGATGACGGCTGCATTGGAATAGAAGTGCAGGGGTGTTCAGTAGTGTGTTGTGGCACAGCAAAAGAACTTGAGTTGTGGGTGTAATTTCTTCTGGTCACAGGTGTTAGCAACGAGAGGGCCAGGAATGACATGGAGTAAATAGGGGGCGGGGGGTAGCTTCAGCCACTGGATGGATAGTCTTCTCTTGAAGATTTTGTGGCTGGAAGATTTGCCTTTTGTCTGTGGCGAAGGGTATATGACAATGTAGTGGAATAACATAAAAGAACATTGGCAGGTTAAGAGATTAGCATCACAAGGAACCTGAGACGGAATTGTCCCTAAACCCACCTATGTGAAGTGAATGTGACGTGATGCCCACTCCAAGAAGGACTTAGGGACATCCCTAGCGGTTGGTATGGGCATAATGGCAGCATCCCTGGCTTGGTGTGACTGAGACATGAGAAGTTCTAGGTATGTACCGTTAAGTTTCTTCATAAATGTGGTGACACCCAGACCAGAGCATGCCGGACCTGAGTGAAAATGACCCATTGATCAAATGATCATAATGTAGAGTAGTAGATGCTTTCTAAAGAACCCCCGTTCATCGCAGCATGGAAAGAATCATATCACAAAACATGCCTTTTCGTGTTAATGTTTAAAACACGTTTGCTGTTTTCACTAGTCAAACGTATTTTTAACTATGTGTTTATGTGAATCTCTGCTGATTTCAAATCTTCAAGAATTAAATCCATAATTTCAGAGGGTGCTAGAGAGCCGACCAAGATGGCCGCAACTCTGTGAGCTCCCGCGCGGCCCCGAATGAATCCTGTAAAATCCTGCTGATTTCCAGGGACTGCCGCACTCATCCGATGGTATTTCACAGATTAAAGGTGAAAGACTGGCAAGCGTGAAGAAAAAATGGAACGAGACAGTCCAGACGCCGAGAACGACCTCCACAGTGAACGAGACCCAGTCACCCGACGAAACTCCCGGCGGCCTCTTGGCGGCCTGGCGCAACACGCCGCGGCCTGACATCCGCCAACCCGCCAGCCCCACAACAGACAAAATAGCGGAGCATGCACGAGACTGAACACGCCTGTGCCGAGGGGAGATAGACGCCGTGATTGAACGAGGGCACCCTACACCGATGGGGTTCGTGGACCCCGCGGTAGGGCTGGCTCTGAACCGGCACCCCCGGAACTCGGGGCCCCTGGCGGCAGAAGAGAAGCGGCGGAGACGAGGCCGGGCCATCATCTCCCTTCGGTCCGTGGAGCTGTAGTCGGAGTCCTGACATACCAATAGTGATCTTCAGGCGCCAGTGAGGGAAGCCCGGTGGATGGAATAACGCAGCAGCTCCCTCCACCGCGAAGCAATCCCCGGAGTCCAGGTACAGCGCATGCAAACCAGCAAGACAATAAACTAGACAAGCGCACAACATCCTACCTTCGCAGAGTCTCTCCCTTACGCGCACACCCAGCGAACATTCAAACGTCACCTCCCTGGCCGCTAAAACCCACAGCATTGACCTCTAGAACTCTCCAAGAGCTGCTGATTAGACCCCCTTTTCAACACTCGACACCACATCCAGCAAGAGCCTCTGACCGTTAAAGTGTTTGCCTGAGGGCGATAAAGGAAACAAGCGCAAAAAGCCTCAAAATCACTGGCACAAAACACCAGGACAGCTATGCATGGTTAAAAGCTTGGCGACAGGCGCGAGGTCAAACACTACAGCGAGAATAAACTCTCACCTGAAATACTAGCTTACGAGGCCAGCCACCTCCGTAATAGGAAAATGGGAAAAACAGATAAATCCCAAAGGAAACTGAATTTCGAAATAGGCTCGGCTCCGAAAAGACCCAGACTGAACAATGAACAAGACCCCTCATCAAGTGATATAGACCGAGAAGAAGACAGCTCCCACTCCACAGACATTAGAGAGCTCCTTCTCGACCTAAAAACCGGAATAGGGAACCTCAACAACACAATGGACGGCCTTTCCTCCAAAGTCGACCAGCTCCAACACAGGCTGGATAACCACACCGAATGCCTACAAGAGGTAGAACAATGTGTTTCTGGCTTGGATGATGGTGCAGCAAGCATGATAGCCAGAGTGACATCACTAGAGGCACAAATGAAAGTGGCTAATGCACGGAGCGAAGATTTGGAGGGCCGAGCAAGGAGAAACAACATTAGGATCGTTGGAGTGAGAGAACACCAGCCGCAGGCAAAAATGGAAGAGTATGGAGAAGAAATGTGTATCAAACTCTTCGGGTCCGAAGCCTTCTCATGCATGTTTGTAATAGAAAGTGCTCACAGGATCCCAACGACAAAACCCATTCCCGGAGCCCCGGCTCGCCAAATTATTGCAAAGTTGCTCAACTACTGGGATCGCGACACAAGACTTCGCCTCACTAGAGAAAAGGGGAACCTGCTGCTCGATGGGATCAAATTCATTTCTACCCAGACTTTTCGGCCACAGTACAAGCCCAAAGAAGATCCTTTATGAATATTAAGCAAAGGCTCAGAGACAACCAGATAACATACTCAATGCTCTTCCCGCACGACTAAGGATACAGCATAATGGAAGACTCCAATTCTTTCAAACAGCCGAAGAAGCCAATTCATATCTTGACCAAGCTGGATGCAGCGTACCGGCTAACCAACCACGCCCCCAGAGAGACAGATCCCAAAGAAATCTGCCATAGATAACCAACGGATAATGCAAAATCTCAAACACTTGCTGACAGTCCGAGCGGAACACACAAACTGAAATAAGGTCGCAGGGCTGCGCACCTTGGGAGGCTCCCAGGGTCCCTTGCACAGCAAAGTTAACATTGACCAGTTAAGCTTAATGGGAGGGAAATAGAGAAACAAGCAAGTTGGGGGTTGCTCGTGTGTTGGGAGGGATCCAGTTGCTTATGTTGTCCGATGTCAAGCCAAGAGAAGCCCACCACCTTATACATGTCCCGGCTATGGCCACACCAGCCCGCACGAGACCCCACCCTGCGCCTCCTCATCGAAACTCTCAAGTCAGATACTGGTCGACTCCACGGGACTAGGAGCTGGAAGGTCCGCCTTAAATCCAGTAAACACAGAAACATAGCGATTGCAAGTTCAAAGTAGCTACGTGGAATATCAAAGGCGGCAATCGCCCAGCCAAAGTACGGCAGATGACGCAATACCTGCGCCGCCACAAAGTCGACATAGCCCTTATTCAAGAAACACATTTGCAACCCTCCTCTGAGAATGGCTGGGCCAAAGACTGGGGATGCCATAGATTCTTTGCATTCCTTCTAGTCCTACACTAGAGGGGTAGCAATCCTGACTAGTAAAATGATACATTTCAAACTTATCTCAACACAGAAAGACTCAGAAGGAAGATCCATACTAGTGCATGGAATGGTCAACGGAGCAGAAATACTTCTTGTGAACTCATATGGACCTATTGTAGATGGCACCAACAATTTTGACTGGGTAACAACACATCTAGAAACAGGACGACGGCCCACAATCATATGGGGAGGTGATCTTAATACACCTCTTGATCCCAACAAAGACAAATCACATAGCAACAGACTCCCATGCTCCAAAGCGAGCCAACAAGTTAAAGAAATATGTAGAGCATATCATCTCATGGATATATGGAGAGAAAAACATCAGGACACCCGCAATTATACCTTCTTCTCCTGAGTCCACAAATCGAGCTCAAGATTGGACTATCTCCTGGTGTCAAAAGAAGCTCACTCACAATAGGGTGACTGCCAGATTCTTCCCAGATCCCTCTCTGATCACTCGGCCGTGACCCTAGAATACATTCCGACTCGAACAACTAATGCCAGACCACAATGGAGATTCAAGCCTAGAGCGTTACCAGATCAAGTTTTCGCACATGAACTGTCGGAAGAACTAACATCCTTCATAGAGACCAATCAGGGTTCGGTGGCCTTGGCATGGACGCTTTGGGAGACCCTAAAGTGCTTCATAAGAGGGGTCTACTTATCTAAGGAAAATAGCATTCTTAAGCTAATACGGAGAGAACTGGACTCAAGCGAGACACGGCTCAAAGATCTTGAACATTCACTCACTCTTGCAGACGACCCTCAAACACATGCAAAAGTAAAAGAAGAGTTGGGGACGTTCAGGGCAGCCACCGAGAGGGAAATTAAATTCCTGACTAACAACTACCGAATCCGACAATATGGAGAGGGGCAAAAGCCTGGCTCGCTCTTAGCCAGGCTTATTTCTGCTGACAGAAAACCTACAGTGGTTGAATCGATCAAGGACCACGTGGGCAGACCCGTCTACGAATCCAAAGAGATTGTCGAAACATTCTGGCAATACTACCAGAAACTATACAACTCATACTTCACAGGAGATCCTCTAGAACTGAAGCACTATCTAGATTCAATTGACCTTTAGTGGGTGGATGCAGGACTTAGGGAACCACTTAATGCACCCTTTACCTTTGAAGAAATCCTCGAGGTGATCAAAGAACTCCCTACTACAAAAGCATCAGGCCCAGATGGGCTAACAGGAGAATTCTATTGAACTTTGCAAATCTTCTTGCCCCAATACTACTACCAATACTACTACAAGTGTATGATGAAGCTTTAGAAGAAGAACAGCTACCATCCACACTGTACATGGCCAACATAATTCTTCTCCATAAACCAGATAAACCCAAAGACGAGTGCACATCATATAGACCAATATCACTAATAAACCTTGACAATAGAATTTTGGCCAAAATATTAACCAAATGTCTAATCCCGCTCATGCCCGCCCTGGTCCTAGCAGACCAAGCAGGGTTCATTCCAGGAAGAAACACCACCTTTGGAATAAGGAGAATGTTCGTAGTAATCAAAGCCCTTGACCCAGAACAACAAGCAGCCGCAATACTATTAGATGCAGAAAAGGCATTCGACTCAGTCGAATGGCCCTTCCTCTATGCAATCATGGAACGAATGGGCCTAGGCAAAAGATTTATAAAACTAATCTCCATTCTATACAAAGCCCCCACATCTAATATTCTCCTGGGAGGAAATCATTCGACAAGCATACACGTGTGTAGAGGAATGCGGCAGTGATGCCCGCTATCTGCCCTGTTGTTCGCCCTGGTGATGGAACCCCTGGCGTCAGACCTCAGACTGCAACACATCCACGAGGCCTGACCTTCGGCCCCCACAAGCTGATCATATCGCTCTATGCTGGTGATGTCGTACTCTTCCTCCGAGACCCCAGTGAGAACCTAAACCCAGTGATGCGCACAGTACTAAAATGTGGTCACTACTCAGGACTGAAAATTAATAATTCAAAATCAATAATATTCCCCCTAACCGCCACAACCAAAGAGCTTGAGGACGATTTCGGCTTCCGATGGCAGCACACAAAAGTCAGGTACCTGGGTATCATCATGTCAAGATCCAGCAGAGATATCCTACGTGACAACTATGAGACAGTCATCGACACTCTACAACACAAAATAAACAGATGGAAATCACTCCCGCTCACACTCTGGGGAAGAGTGTCACTTGTGAAGATGGTCATCTTGCCCAAACTACTGTATCTCTTCACAAATGGACCTAATCTGGGCGGGAAAGGTGGCAAGGGTAGCTTACAACATCCTAACCCTTCCGGTGAGACGGGGAGGCCTAGCACTACCAGACATGGAACACTACTACTGGGCCGCCCAGGCTCAATTTCTTAGCCACTGGTATACCAATGACTTTGTCAGGCCACATGTCCAAATTGAAAGAGCTTTAGCAACCCCACACTTACTGCAAGCTGTCATCCTGGGCACATTCCCAACGCCCCGAACACCGCTGAATGTGGTATATGCGACACTCTCCATCTGGAAAAAAATGGCGAAAGCAGGAGCAATACAGACCAGATACTCCCCACTCTTACCTGCGAAGTTCATCCCCGGAATCCCCATCACAGGGGAAAAAGTCTACCAACAATGGACAGAAAAACTACAGATCCAATCGATACATGATCTATTCCCAGAGGGAGAGTTTCTCTCATTACAACAGGCAAAGGACAGGGGCGGCAACAATGCACTAGATACATTCATCTACTTCAGGACAAAGCACGCAGTACAAGCTTTCTTTCCTACATTCCCGCAGCAACCCCCAGTATGGCCACTCTTGGACAAAACGATTCAAGCCCAGGGCGAATGACACCTAGCAACCAATATCTATAAATCGCTACAATCAACCTCAGACTTATATAACACGAAAGCTAAAATAAGATGGGGGGAGTGTGCGCTCAAAAAAAAAAAATAAAATAAGATGGGGAAAGACGCTAAATACCAAGCTTACCGAAAATGAATGGAACTATATACTGAATCTTACCCAAAAAGTAGCGATAAATACCAAATTTAAGCAAACTCACTTTAACTACCTACATCAACTATACCAAAAACCAGCGAAACTCCATTCCATGCACAAATCGGTCTCAGCTGAATGCAGCCGATGCAAATACCCAGAAGCTGACTTCTTACATCTGGCATGGAACTGCCCCACACTCACTACATTCTGGAACGCAGTTTTAGAAAAAACATCCATAATAATCGACGTGGTGTTGCCCCCCGACCTGAAGTTGACAATGCTCGGCTTGACCAGAGACCTCCCAGCCACTACCCAGAAACTAACAGACCTTTTGTTAATCCTTGCCAGATGAAGGATCGCATGCAGCTTGGTGAGAGGCCCACCACCAAACCTACAACGCTGGTTGAAAGACGTAACATACTGCCAGGACACAGAAACCAGCTACATAAAAACACTACCTCTTCATGCGCGACCTCTGGACATCTGAGGACCATATGTCGCTTACCTAATATCATCCGTGGATGAGGCGGGCTCACAAGCATCATCCAAGACAAATAGTCAAAATCCCATATCAGAGTAAAGCCCAACAAAACCTGTGATTACAGGTATTCGACCTTCCGACCGGGCGCCAACTACCGGCCAGATGAGAGGACGGCGCGGGGAGGAAGGGGGGGATCAGAAGGGGAAAATGCCAGATGGCACATGGGACTGGCTTGCATCGTTTTTTATTGTTCCTTTTAATTTCTACTCAAACTGTATGTCCGAGTACTTGTGTTGTTATAATTATCAAAATGGCAATAAAGAAAGTTTAAAAAAAAAATCCATAATTTCCTTGCAGCGATTATTGAACCAATATGCCAAGAGCAGATTGCATTGAGATATCTGAGGGCAAGTAGGGCCCGTTTTTGGAATATCTGCACTTATCAGGCATACCCTGTATGATAAACCTAGCACTTGCCTCTTGCTGGCTGCACTACCACTGATTATTGCCTTTATTATTTATTTATTTTATTTATTTATTATTATTTATCTGTTTCCCCTCTGCTACGCACTTTCCACTTCTCCCCCCTTCCATGCACTTTTCCCCCTCTTCCCTTTCCCATGCACTTGCGCTGTCTCAATGTCACTGGGCCTAGTAAGATAGTTTTTTTGTTCTCCCCTGTTCCCCTCGCTTGCCTTGTCGTGCTCTGAAACACGTGTGTACGAGTGCGATATAAATGAAATATCAATTCAAAATCTGTGGTTCACATGTTTGAATTTCGCGTGACGAACTCAGCCTTTCATCTTTCTCAAGCTTATAAATACTAGATATTGTTAAATTTGGTGATAGTAACACTTTTTATTTACAGGGTTCTGCAACAGTAAAACCTTGCTAGAAAGAGCTTTTGAAAATAATAAGTTACTACTGTATTATTATTATTATTATTATTATTATTATTATTATTATTATTATTATTAATATTATTATAATTGCTTTTAACATTCATTCCAATGATTATTAACATTATTATGTTCATATGAGTGCAACGCGTGTTAGTTTCCCCACTCTGTATTGTGTTTCCATGATATGTGCCTCTTCTACTTTGTAACATGACGTTTCGCATTATGTTCCTCTTTCAACAGGCGCTTTACGGCACGACATCAGAAACTGCGGTTTGGCGACGTTGTGCAAACTATGTCAATGGCAATCTGGAAAACGCTGTTGGAAGATTATATGTTCAAGAAGCATTTGCTGGACAAAGCAAAGTTGTGGTAATGTTTCCAAGAGTAGTGTTCATCTCTTTTGTATAATGACCTATTACTGTTCGCTATAACATGTGGGAACCGTTAGGGTGACATTACAGGTAAAGAAAGACATTGGGGGTCATTACGAACCGGGAGCAAAGGGATACCGGGCACCGGTAATGACACCGGTGCCGGTAATCCCTTTGCGCCCTATTCCGAGGTCCCTTTGCGGGTCCTTCCTTAACGCCTGGTTTTAGCAGGCGTTAAGGACGGGACCCGCAAAGGGACTTCAGAGCTAATATCGGTACTGTAATTTACGGTACCGTTATTAGCACCCTCCCCATTCCCATTGAGCCCTGTGGGGGCTCAAATGGGAATGGGGATTGATATTTTCAATGGGGATTTAGCGGTCCCGCAAAGGACGGACTAGTCCGGTAAGTCCCCATTGAACCAGGGCGGACACGGTACCGGTAGTGGTGGTAGTAATGGGGCTAATAGCGCCATGACTAGCACCAACCTCGGAATTAGGCCCATTCTTTCAAGGAAGAGAACTGACTGATAGGTAGTAATCTATTCTCTTAAACCTGGCAGTACATTTTAAGAGCAAAACACAACACCATTTTTTTTAACACAAATTTAATTTCAATTGAGTTTATCAAAGCAGTGCACCCTTATGCTTTTAAATAATTAGAGCCTGAGTCTCAGTGTACACGTATAAGTAACCCTGGTGTTAGAAGATTTTATTAACAAATGACTCCTTGAACTGGACATTAGAGAAACTGTAATCATAGTACTAACATAAGCTTATTACAGTAAATTAAAGTTAGTCTGCAGGCATTTCAAAGCATGTTGAAATGTGCATCTACCAAATGATACTAAGGTTTTTCAGAGAGCTGGTTTTTAACAGGTTTTAAATTGTCTGTTACATTTTCTCTTCAGAAACTCTTGAAGACCTTCCTGCCCCACTCCTTTCTCCGCCACATCTTGCTCAGTCCCTAGAAATAACTTACTTTGTGTTGTGTGCTTTACACAGTCTTAAATAATACATTGGCCCTCATTACAACTCAGGCGTTAAGGGTTAACACCACCGTTAACCCTTAACGCCTGATTCCCACCTTAACGCCTGCTTTTTGCAGGCGTTAAGTTCCATGGTGCTAAGGCACCTTGGTGCTAATTACGGCACCGTAATTTACGGTGCCGTAATTAGCGCCTTCCCCACTCCCATTATGCCCTATGGGGCAAAAATGGGAATGGGGAAGGGAAAATGGGAAATGGGGATTTACCGCCCCACTCACCTTGTAATGGGGCGGTAAATCCGCCATCCACCATGGTGTAAACGTAGTTTACACCATGGTGGTAAAGTTGGTGCACTTAGCACCTCAGTTGTAATGAGGGCCATTGTATATATTTCTTTATTTTGTATTTATAATGCGCCTATACACCAAAAGGTGTTTCAAGGCGCAACACGATGGGGGGAGTGGAGGGATAGGGATGAAGACAAACAAAAACGGTCCTACTAGACCTTGGGCCTCATTACGAGATGGACGGGAGCCATGGTGCTATTAGCACCATGGCTGCCTCCCATACCGTGTCCGAGTCCGGTCTTGTTCAATGGGGACTTACCGGTGCATTCCGACCCTCGAGGGACCGGTAAGTCCCCATTGAACAAACCATTTCCGATTCCCATTTGAGCCCCCATAGGGCTCAATGGGAATGGGGAGGGGGCTAATAAAGGGCTCGCAAATGACAAGCCCGTTATTAGCGCCCTGGTCCCTTAGCGTGACCCGTAAGGGAAGTGTGGTCACACCACACGTTCCTTACGGTTCCCTCCAAGGGGCCTCGGAATCAGGCAGTAAGGGATTACCGGCACCGGTCTCTTTACCGGTGCCCGGTATACCTTACCGCCCAACTCGTAATGACCCCCCCTTGTGTCATTCCGATCGTGCAAGTGCAATACCAAGAAGTGCAGGGGAGAGAGGAGAAGGGAAGTGTCGGTCAGGGCGGACAGAGCCCATTGGTTGTCCAAACTGTCTTGGAATATCGTGTGATATCTGCTGTGACAAATTGCATAGTGTGCATGCATGTTGGATGGGTCCAATGCCACATACTGGAGGCATACCATTGTTCACTAGAGTCATTGAGGAGTAAAAGAAGGGTGTATGCCATTGACTTATTGCTTTGTGGTAAATACATCTCAATTTTGTAACTCTTAAACTCTTGTTACAGTTGGCACATCCAATAGGGTATTATTAGATGTGAGGAGGTAGATGAACAGGAACAGCAATGGGGTCAGGAGGTACACAACTGGGAATGTTACTGCCCCTAAACGGTCCCACAACAGTTGTCACATTTGCCCTTATAGCCGCTGCAATGTAGTTGCCTGTCACCCTTGGCTTGCTTTGACAGACCATCTGCAGGCCTGTCTGGTACACGGCTAGATGAACCAAAACCCTTTGAGGGCTCACACTTTCTTCCTGTATAACTGTCATCCTTCAATAAAGGGACTTGTTTTCAGCCAACTCTGTCTGAATGTTGACACAACTGCCCTACCTCTCTCCTTCCATGTAAGGTCCAGTAATCTAAATGCAGTTGGTCAACATACCATTTTGCCATCCTCATGGACTCAAGTTCAGGTGCATCTGGATCGATGTCATCTAGAACAGACCTTCTTCGGACACTGCAAACATGCAGTGGATGGCCGATGTCGCAGGGGACTTCAGGTGCAGGAAAATGTGGCTCCATGCATGCATCTTCATATGTCAGTGCATAGTCAGCTTCAGCCTCTTCTTTTCTGACTTGGCATAGCACTCCTCCTCATGTAAAATAACATAATATATTGTTTAACCCAAAGAAGTGGAAGTTTGGCCTAAAGTCCAATGGTTACTTTCCAAATCGCAGCCACAGAAACATGGTGGGTTTCTTTCTTAATGACCTTCCTTAATGGCTGTCCTTTGTAGAATAATCAGGACATACACACTGTGAGTGTTCCATTCAAGCTGAGATACCCTCAACAACTAGAATCTCATTGGTTTACATTTCTAATTACATCATTGAAACAGTTATATATGCTTTGTCAAATGTTTTTGTGTTTGTGGTCTTACACAGGTTCAAGAAATGATTGGACAAATCCGTGGTGTGTTCATCAAAACATTAGAGGAAATGACATGGATGGATGCACAAACTAAAACGAAAGCAGAGCAAAAGGTTAGTGAATAATCCCCATGTACATCATTATTATCATTATCTATGGTGTAAGATGAGGACAGGGATGCCTGGTCGCAATTTCATTGCAGCTAACAGCGGATTTAATCAGAGCTTCCAGGATATTGCGGCATGAAATGGCAAACATTGTGGCACAGACCTGTATTTATTGCGGCATTTTTGCAGGACATAAGATTGCCACATTGCATGAAAGAGGCAGAGTGCAAGGCTACAAAAGAGCCAGGGTGTCATTATTATGCATCTTTTGTATTAATTTAATAGGAAGAGTCCCAGATGTCTCTGGTTTGGCAAAACAGTTTTTATTTTAGCTACATTTTTAGTTTATTGTTCATGCCTATTGAATAGTATTAACTAAATTGGTCACTATCAGTTGTACTGCTGAAAATATTCCCCTTCTATGTTCTCCAATCCCCCAAACACCCACACACCTCTCTCACCAACACACATCACACGTCTCACCAACTCCCCATCACAACTTGCATTCCTGAACCTCTCACTCTGTCATTCAAATACTTATGTGCTATGACACACTGTCAAGTCACAATTTGCACTCGCCAGCCCCTGCTACACTCTAAATCATATTTCCAACTCACACTTTACACTCTACAATTCCATGTACAATATACAGTCCTTCATTCTTTTGTGCTGCTTCTGCATCTTTCATCATTTCTCCCATTATATTGCACTCTTCACTCATCCTTTTTCCCAATCTTCAGCTCTATGCCTCTTTCCGGCCAACCACTTCCTCTGCTTTCTGACACACTGCTCCTCCTGACCACATGCGCCTTCTACTTTCTGTACCTCCGCTCGTTCTCAGTTTTCTGGCCCACAGCAACACTGCTTCCTCTGCTCTCCTGTGCACAGCTTCCTCCTCTGACCCACTGCTTTCCCTCTGCTTTCTTGCCTATCACATCACATCTCACCATTCACTCACCTTCTCTCTCTCCTTTACCTCTTATAGTGTGACAATTTTTAATTTTTTTTTTAAATGTAGATTTGGACATAGATCCTCAATAAATGGGGCATTTAAAAATAGAGCTGAAGATATGCTATTTTTAGATAACCCATTTTTGTAAATGAGCAGGTCATCTTATTCTCAAAGGTGACCTGTGCGTTTCCACGGGGCTGAGCTGTAGTGCAAATTGTGCACTGACCAACTGCCTTGAGTAGGGTTTTGGGTTGTTTGGCTGAAGTGCAATTATTTGCGTGGAATTGACCGTAGTCAATTTTGCTGCAAATTGATTTGCACTTAAACCAAACAACCCAAAATATACCTTTCACCACCACCCCACTCCCCCCTACTTAACTGCTTGGCCGCTGCCACTTCCCCTGCAAACCTGCGGTGTCACATCCGTCCTTCTAACATGGGTCGGATCCAACACTACAGGGTCCCTTTTTAGTGATTTTCTTTTTTTGGTCCGCCATCTCCAATTTTGAGGAAGTGGGGGACACCCCTGCAACCCCAAGCCCAAAAATACTGAACATGGGGAGCAGGTGACACCCCCCCAACCTCCGCTCCACATGTTCAGTATTTATAAAATTTGATCGAATGGTACTGGCCGAAATAGGTCAAATTGTACCATTCGATGAATTTTTGTCAGTCAAAATGGGTAGTACCTTGAATATAAGCGCTCTCCCGATAGTGTTCTGCAAGCTCCCAGCACCTTTCACAGTGACAGGCCCTTCATGGGCCAGCCACTGTAAAATGAATTTCTATCCTGTTTGAGGAACAGAAATGCGAGCGACACAGCAACGGTTCATAAATTTAAAAAAATGCATGACAGGGATCAGGAAAGACCCTGTCATGCAGTGGCGCCCCCACCTCCCGTGCGCGTAGGTTTGCTTACAATTTCTGCACATTTAAAAGTGCATCTTGCATGGAAATTTAGGATGCTCTTTTAAATTGGCAGAAACGCCTCCTGATATGCTCTAGGAGGTGAAAAAGGCCATCTGAATGGGCGCGCATATAACATTTACAAAAAAGTTTTTTGCATGTGTTTTTGCAAAAATGCCAATTTTTACACAAATCTGCCGTTTTTACTGCATTTTGCTCAAAACTGTCGTTTTTGCAGCAATTTTGCGGGATTGCAAAATCACTATAAGCTGAAGGGTCTGAATTTAATGCATGAGACCAACTCAAAGGAATGTTCTTGGATCTTTAACATGCCTTCAATACACATCTGGTGCCTCAGTGAATAGTAGCAATCCCTTAGTTAGGTGCCCTCTGTTTTTTCATTACAGAAGGTGCTGACTGTTTGAGGGGCATATTCACTCTTTGTGTGTATATGTCTAATACCCAATAGCACTTGGTTTATCCTAAGTGAGTGATTGTGCCCCCAATCTCTCATAGTGTTCCAGAAGGCCATCTGGGCTTTGTCGGGTCCCAATGGACCACAATCATTGACTGTACCCAGCCCAACTGTGATCCACAAGTTAAACCTCAATGTCTGTAAGCTGAGGATTCCTGGCACAGAGGTGGCTCTGGGGCCTTACAACCATACCTGGCTCTGCACCAAATAAGTTTTAGAATGATTTATCAAGTATAGTGTGCTTCTTGCCCTATGATGGTGCCTGGAGGGAATACAAAATGTACAAGTCCCCTGGGTGCTGCATATTTGAATCTGTATTTTAGCCATATTTTCTATCCCCAAAATACTATTACTGAAAAAGGGCCCGCACATTTTTAAAAATATGTTCTATCCAATGCTCAATTTTCAGGTAGAACATTCAAATATTATGTCATATGGCATTTGTTTAACAGCTACTGTTATTGGTAGGGCCTCAAAGGGCTGTGGGATTAACGCTCTTTGGAGGACCGAGGTCTGAGGTGTGCAATGTGAAGGAGGATTCTAAATGCATGTGTTCATTTTTAGCAAGCAGGAAGGTAGGTAAGGCGTTGCTGGGTCCCTGATAGCAGCCCATGAAAATCAGAATGGTGTGTGAGGGCTGAAGCTATGCAGAGAGTAGGAGAGCCGAGGAGAATTATTATGTGTACAGCTGGACGGAACATTTTTGTGGGAGACTAAGCTGCAGTCTATAGGAAGTGGTGATGTGTGTTGTGAAGTCGAGTAGTGATTGTTGCAGATGTATGCAGGTGGGTGACTGCGTCCCACGAGAGATACAGCTATGTTACATTGTGATGGCGTGCTAGATGTACCAGTGCATCAAGGCTCATATCTAGTTAAGATGAGGTCTTGTAGAGCATATCATAAGGGCTGACTGGAATCCTTTCTGTGCATGTTAGGTACCACCTTGTTGTCTCATCAGGTGACTCATCAAGTGCCCCCTCCTTACTGTCTGGGGTGATTGTTCACCCAGAAGGTGGACTAGGTCAGTTGGGATGCAGAAGGGATACATAAGTTCCATATAGTGGGCGCTTGGACTGAGAAAGAAGAGCCCCCTGTTCTGGTCGATTTTGTGACTAGGTTAGCAAGGAGGAGAGCTTTGCCAGTCTCAGTTTTCGGTGGGCCTGTAGGGTGTGAGTTTATGTTGCAGATATTTTGGTCCTGTGTTGTGGAGTGGTCGGTGGGTGATGCACATTGTCTTGAAGGTGGATTGTCACCCGATGGACAGCCAGTGAGGGACATGGAGGGTGGGTGTGATGTGTTCTCTTGGGCCTAGGGCAAGAAGGAGCCTCGCTGCAGTGTTTTGTTGATTGGTCGATCTGTGTGATGCATAATGCATGATAGAAGATCGGAGGAGGAGGAAGGGGCCTTTGGGATTGATTTAGGTGAATATTGAAGTTAAATCTTGCTTGAGATTTCTGATTGACGAAAGAAATATTGGGTACAAGAAATTAAAGCCTTTTTGTAACTCGAAAACCATTGTTAAACCACAGAAAAACGAAAGCTGCTTGCAGATAGCAAGTACTGTTTGCATTATTTGTGAAACACCCCTAACATTCCTGCACCTTTCATGCCTTTGTGATGGTGTTATAATTCATGTGATGGTGTTATAATTCATCCTACTGCCCTCTTACTGCTGCCAGTTTTTTCTAATTCCACTGGAACTAAATCTCTACTATTCCAACGCATCAGAAATATGGGCAGCAAAAGAGCTTGAAGAAAGACCTCTGCTCCTAAGGTGCTTTCAATTTTTTTGAAAAGTACTAATTCAATGTTACAATTTCTACTTATTTGAAACCTTTCTTAAATAGTTCATACTTGGGGGCTGTATTTTTCTAATTGTCGTACATTTTCTGAGGGATTTGTTGAAATTGCCGCCATTTTTCTGCATTAGAATTCGTTAGGCAGGTGAAGGAAGAAGACTGATTCAGTTAACAGGCTTCCACAGTAAGTAATGTTTGAGCAATGACATTCAATACAGTGACATTTTGTAAACTAAACATAAACCTGGAGATTCTTCATCTTCGTTGGAAGCTATTTGGCCAAGTGCTTGCTCTATAAAGGTAATAAGGGCTGAAGCAATATGCATCACCTACATTGGGGAATGGTTACCCCAGGTGGAACAAAACGCAGACCAGGAAATCAGTTCCACAGGTTTCCCCACTCGGTGCAGAGAAACTGACCTTGCCTCATTACACGGAAGCCGGTAAACCAAGGTGCTAATACCACCTTGGTTCATGCCGGTAAATTAACGGTACCGCCATGGAGGAAAGGGGAATTACCGCCCTATTCCAAGGTTGGCAGGGCGGTAATTCCCCCTTCCTCCATTGCCCTTCCCCATTCCCATTTTTGCCCCATAGGGCATAATGGGAATGGGGAAGGTGCTAATTACGTGTAATGAGGCCCCTTGTCTTAGATTTTACTTTGGGGGAGGAGAAGCTGGAATCCCTCTGCGTTAAACCAATGTTATTACAACAGAAAGCATAGGTGGCATCCACTGGGAATCCTTGTTTAATGGATATCAATGTATATGGCGGCGATCAAAGTGCATTTCCTCCTGGGGCAGAGAATGATGCAGGAACCTGTGGACCTCTTACATTTACAAGAAATGTTCTGCTTCAGCCACTGTGACAGACACAATCAACTTTAATGGATTTACAGGTGCATTAAATAGGACATTTTTCCCCAAAGACTTCATTGGTTTCCTATAATTAGTGCTAGTTACAAAATACAACCTCGTTGAGCAGCCATAGAAAATGTTGAGAAACATTGGCATTCTTATTACTCCAATGTTCACCCTTACATCTTTAAAGGCATAAAGGC
The DNA here is from genome assembly GCF_040938575.1 of Ambystoma mexicanum. Lineage (NCBI taxonomy): Eukaryota > Metazoa > Chordata > Amphibia > Caudata > Ambystomatidae > Ambystoma > Ambystoma mexicanum. The sequence goes on along the minus strand of NC_090932.1, from coordinate 767,646,298 downwards.
AATGGGCCTCATTACACGGTAGGCGGTAAACCATGGCGCTATTAGCGCCATGGTTCATGCCGGTAATTTACTGTTACCGCCTTGGAGGAAAGGGGAATTACCACCCTATTCCAAGTTTGGGAAGGCGGTAATTCCTCCTTCCTCCATTACCCTTCCCCATTCCCATTTTTGCCCCATAGGGCATAATGGCAATGGGGAAGGCGCTAATTATGGTACCGCAAATTGCGGTACCGTAATTAGCACCCATGTCCCTTTGCGGGTTCGTTTTTTAACGCCTGCTAAATGCAGGCGTTAATGTACCAACCCACAAAGGGACCTCGCAGTAAGGCGGTAAGGGTTTACCGGTACCGGTAAAATACCGGTAAACCCTTACCGCCTACTGTGTAATGAGGCCCAAATATGTTTTCCATATGTTTGCATCACCGCGGACCTGCATCCTACATTCTTTCTCATTCGTTGTCTATTTATTTAATATTTAGCAGTTTACGTTTGTTTTAGTGCACTCTTTTCAGCCATTCTGGTTCGGTCAGGTTGCTGTGCAAGTCAGACCCATTGCTCCAATGACATCTTTGGTGATGGATTGATTTTCACTCCTGTTGATAATGTTGATTAATTGCAGGATGGTTGTTGCAGATGCTGTATAGATTGGGCTACATGTACTGAGCTCTCTGTCCCTCGAGGGAGTTCCCACCACAAGCACATTGAGACAATATTAATCAGATAAAGGCGCTATACAAATAACTACTACTGCCACTACTAACAATTTACAAGCACTTAACTTGCCTCTGGGGTTCTTGTATCCATTTCAATGACAGTTGGAGTTGGAGAAAGATGCTGAGCATTTGGGCGATTCCTGAAGGGACGTCGATTTTGGTCGGAACTTGGTTATTCTGGCCTGTGTTAGATTGTTCCTCATATTAAGAATCAGTATTATATGGGTATATTTCTTTGTAAGAGAAGGAGGCTGTGGGCCTCATTATGATACTGGCGGTAGACGTGCTGGTAAAACCGGCACGGCTGCTGCCGGTATCATTTTTTTCCCACCACCCATGAATGGGCAATTACCGGGTCATTATGGCCTTGCCGGACCCGGTAATTGCCCATTCGTGGGCACCAGAAAATATTCTTCCCCATTTCTATTGAGCCCCGTAGGGCTCAATGGGAATGGGGAAGCCGGTTGCACCGGCACCATTCGTGAATGGTACTGGTGCATCTGACATGCTCTGCTCGCGGGTGCCAGTACGCCCGCCAGGTCAGACCTGGTGGGTGAAAATGCACCCAAGAGCAGAACTCATAGTTTTCCGGTACGGTAGTAACGGCACTGGTAGCTTACCAGCGCCATTACTATCGGACCGACAAACTCATAATGAGACCCTATGTTTTTTTTAAGTTTTGTAATCTTTTTACATATATATAAAATCCCTGAATTCTTTCATAGCTAGCTCCAAGTCTTCCAGCCTTTTTTTTGTAATTCGCAAAGATTGTCTGATTTTGAAGGGACTCCTCTTTTTGTTGGATCTCCCAGCATTAGTCTCCCAGATACTGCTTCGGCAGTGTTACTAATCAGGATTAGCCAATCGTGAGTGCATTTATTAGCGATAAAGCTCCAGTCCTTGTGGAATAGGAGCTGATTTTAAAAAAAATCAGTGGCTCAATCCTGATTTTGAGGCCATTAGGGGCGGTGTGAGAGTGGAAGTATTCTGTCATCATCGCCCATTTCCTGCTGGAGCTACGCCAATCCAGACGAAGGAAGTGATTCTTCTGGGCCAAGAAGATCTCTAGTTTAGTTTTAAGTGTAAAGGACAGAAGCAGGGATTTTGACACAGAATGGTGGACTAATAATTTACACAGACATTCTGAGCGAATCCTTAGTGTTTGCTGGGAAGAAAAATTAGGTTTTCTCTTTATTTTCTTGACTAATAAAAGTCTATAGCAATCACCATGACACCTGTGTTTCAATCTCCTCCTTCCACACGCTTACACAACATCTCCAGATGTATACAAAATACAATATAATACCTAAAATAACAATAGGATATAATATTATAACAATCTTCATTGCAGCTTATTTAATTTATGTTCCTCTACCTAAGTACATAGAAGCAATGATAACATTAATCAGTGTAAAACAATAATGGAGTATAATAGTATAACAACCTTATGCAGAAATTCTAATTCCCAATTTGTTCAACGTAAATGCTTCCTTGTTGTATTTCTTAAGAGACCGGTTAGCAAGTTGATAGGTGGGCTGCATTGTCTAAAGTATACCTTCCTTACGGCAACAAAAACTCTCCCTCTAACATGACAACAAGCAGCAATAAAAGACACTAGAGAGTGCAGGTGATCTTGATAAAATGGGCAGAAGCCCCCTGAAAGTTTCTTTTCCTATTGAACTTTATGCAATTAAAACATATTCAAATTCTTAAAAGAACATGCGTAGAATAAACCAATTAAAATAAGTGTGGGTATCAAAATCACCACTAATAAGCTCAAGAAACCTTTTGAATGGTTTATCTATTCCCATAGTTTCACGTGAGTTAAGCGTCTGGTCAAAAGAAAATATCTTATCATTCTTATCGCCCCACTTCTGGTTGAATGCATAAGAGGTGTATTATTCTGCCCTGAGATAGAACCTACTTTTGCTACTTTCTGGGAAATGTAAATAATCCAACAAACAATTATAGTCTGCTCATGCCTCCATGTGTCATTAATGATGCCCTGCGCCAAGGTGAATTTAATGTTTGAAACAAACTCTAGAAAATATTGAAATGAATCTTCAGAAAACAAATCTTCAATAAAAGTTAAACCCAGTTCCCTATGACAGGCCCATTTTGTTGCTGACCGTGCGAGTTCCAGTTGCATTTTATAGAATGAATTTTGGAGGACACTGCAAAAGATGGCCATTATAAGTCAGCCCCTTAGAAACCTACCTAGCAAACCATATTACATGATCCACTGCCGTTGTCTTCTGGATTCTACTTTGGTGATTTCTTTCACAATAGTCCATACAAGATGGAGTTTTTGATACCTTTTATTGGATTAACTAAAAATATGATGCAGTGATGTAACAATGTATTTGCTTTTAAAGTGCAATGACTGGTTAAGAACCCCCCCCCCCCTAAACCAACAGGACAGTTAATTCACAAATGGAAGGGAAAAATAGCATTTTAAATTTAAAAAAAGGAATAAAATGCATTAAATTATCTAAAAGACAATACAATCTCCTGTATTCCGGAAACACATTTATAACGGCATGAAAACAGTCACATGTAACTGTCAAATGAACTATTTTTTCAAAGTTAGGCACAGAAAGTCTTCCGGTAGGCCTGTGTAATTTCCTAAAATTATTGATGTTATTGTAAAAGACATATTGAAGTGAAGCAAGATCAGTATTGCATTTTTCTTCCAGAGAGTCTAGACAAGTGTTTTGCAACCTCTATGTAGCGTCAGGCTATTGTAGGGACGTCAGTACTGCTGATATGATTTCCTGGCTGTATACAACATGTCACTACAAAATATTCTCTTGAGGTTTAACTGATGCAGTCTACAATTTTACCTCATTATGTGTCAATCTTCTCAATGGAGACCTAGCTTACATATGGTATGGAAAATGGACAATATGTTACCCATTTTAAATGTGCAATGTCTGCTGTTATCGCAGTTTCTTGCATGCTTGGTAATGGGTGCCAACCATTTTAGCTTAGACACCCAAGATTTCTGTTGTCGCTGCTGTGTGCCATCAACCATTGGGTTCTGAACAGTGGTACCCAACACCGCTTGTATTCACAACCTACCTTTCTTTTGCAACTGTTGGCTTATGGTGCTTAAATAGGTAGCATATAGTGCAGTAGATGGGATGCAGAGTAACTCTTACTCCAAATAAAACAACTCAGGAAGAAGGCAAAGTCTTTTAACTGTTTTAATATCAATTGTCTAAAACACATCAATGGATGTCGCACAGCATAATCATTCTCACTCGAAGCATTGCATACAAAATTAGATTTATATAGTAAAAACTCATCATACCTGATGTCATACTATGTGGCAAACAAGAAATACCTATGGGATGTTGTGGTTGGCTTGAAGGGATCATCTAAGTATACTTTCTATAAGGAATCGGGTTGTGTTGGGTCTCTACAGTCAGATGGACAACTTATGCCCATCCCTACCTAGACAAGATTAGTAACCAACTGTAACAATCAATATGTATCATATGTAACCATGTAAATGTGCATAAGTGAATGTATTTAAACAGACCTTTGGGGCTGCTTACTGTAACCCTCAAGCAAGCCTTCTTAAAAAGTCCTTATAGCGCCTCATTGCCTGTGGGCTGTAGTGCGCTCTACAAATGCTAAAATAAAGTCATCTTCAACAATTTTTTGACACACGATACACCATTGGCTATCAAACTATAAGGCTCTTCATTATATAGCCTTCTACAATTGGTCGGCACGCTTGTGCCCTTCTTGAACATTCGCCACACTAGCAGCAGGTAAGCTGGTACCCCAGGTGTCAGTGGGTGGACTTTGAACCTGTCTCCCCAGCCAACCAGCCCAACATCTCTCATCGTCCATGCATTCTGCCATAGAGTTTGCCTTTGAACTTGGCCTTGCAAAGTATCCTCCCTCCTGGGAATTTAAGGGAATGTGAGCATACTCTATCCCAAGTCTGAAGCTGCATGCCCACCTTCTATTTCTATCCATAGCCCACGTGACAGGAGACCACAATTTGGCTCGTTTTCTAGCACTTAATTGTATTAAATGAATAAAACTTGGCACTCATAGGGCCTCATTACGAGTTTGGCGGTAGCCACTCTTCTCAGTGCATCACACTCACCCACTGTGACGTCACCAGCTTCTCTTTCTTTCATCTTCACATTCCTTCAGGGATTTCCTCCAAGAGATTGTCATCTCTACAGGAATGCGTCAGATAGGGTTTTCTTAGTGGATACCTTTTCTCAAAGCCTCTCTGCGGAATAGGCACACTCATTGGTGTCCTGCATGGCCCGATTTCTGGCTTCCAGCATGGATGGGGGCAGAACTTCTTGCAGAGGAATTCAGCTGCTCCTCTGCACTCCCCCCTCCGGTTGATTCATCAACCACACCTTCAAATGCGCCTTGAAACGCGTGTGTATAGGCGTGCTACAAGTGCGATATCATATCATCATATCATTAAATTAACCTCCACGTGTTGTTTTCTCCTCTTGAAGAAGTGTTTCTTCGCTGTCCAAATCTTCACTACTCTCTTGAGGGATCCTGCTGACTTGACATGGTTATCTACACTACAGGTCATGTAGCTGCATTGACCATTCGGATTACAATAGACCAATCGTCCCACATACTTTTTGTGATTCCTCGGATGCAGCAACTTTGTTGGACGTGGACGAAGATGGACGTGAGCCAACTGTTATCTGCAATGTCTTCTGTATCATCATCCATCCGATTGTGCAGTTTCATCAGCAACGTTATGGCCACTGTCAAGGTCCCATTCTGGTCATCATGAGAAAGTATGAACGTGCAAGATGATTGCCCGATTTTGGCACAAACTCCTCCATCCATCGCTGTGATCATGTCAAAGACATATCTGTTCTGGAGGGTCATCAGTTTTATGGCCCTCAATTCCTCCCTGATAGCATTGAATCCCTTTATGGTAGTGTTGATCGTCTGCAGGAGCTCCCAGCGAGTGATTTCTAATCACTTCACATTGGGCATCGTCTGGCTGCCAGGCATAAAGATAGTTGTGAAGATTGAAGAAGTCTGACTGAACAATCTGTGCTCATATGGAATAGCATCAAAGGCTTCTATTGATTTAGCTGAGAAATAGTTTTCCCTCTTCGTTTGGTTGAGAAAATTGAGTGCTCTTCTCCTTCTCAAATGGGCATCCACTTTTTGAAATTCACTAATGTTCAGGTCACTCTGTGAAATTACTAATGCTGGAACATGGATAAGCACTAAGGAACATATCTCTCCCCAGTCCTTGGGCAGTTTTATGTAGGCTCTGGACCCACAAGCCCAATAATGATCCATCAGGAATGCTGTGCCTTACTTCATGCCTGGTACATCAAAAATGTAGTCACATTGGTGATTTTTCTCCGACTTTCCTCACACTGTTATTTCTGAAGCATAAGGACGCACTCGTTTGACATAGTAAGTGCAATGGTCCTCTTTTATCATCAACCAATCTCAATAATTTTGCAATCTTCAGCCATTGGTCCTTGCATTCCTTTTCTGCATTTAACACAACGTTTTCCCACCGTCCAATTAATGCTGCTGCTTTTCGCACAACCAATCTGTCAACCCATCCTTCGTGAGTCAACACTGTTCCTTTAATTTTTTAATTTGTAATTGTCCTCTTTCCCAACATATCTGTATCTCTTCTTTATTTTTGGCTTGGCAATTTAACATTGTGTTTTCTTTGATCCTTATTCCTGCTCCGCTCATTCCCGATTGTTCATATCTTATTATTTGAGGCCTTGTTCCTGGCTTCTCTCTCGCCTTCATATCTTGTACATAATTATCTTCTCTTTGATTTGTCGCTTTATTCATTCACACTATGGATGTTGTTCTGCCTTGAAACTGTCCTCTTGTTAGGCAAAGTGTAAGATGAATCAGGCAATGGGCTTTTTTCACTGGTACATCTGTAGCTATAAATATTTTGGAAGTTCCCATGGCATAGGGTGTTTTAATTTTAATTTTATTTTAGTTTTTGTATAGCGCACTTCAACCCATGGGCATAGAGGCGCTGAGAAGAATATGTATGCAGGCTTGCTTAAGGGTTACAAGATAGCGGCCCAGTACAGTGAATAAAACAGTTACATCGATTAAAGAAGGTTACAAGTTGGGTTCAATAAGCAGAGACAGTCATAAACTGAGGCGATGGGGGGAGGCAAGTCAGGCAAAAAGCTCAGTCTTCTAGGCTTTACGGAAGGTTGTGTGTGATTCGATCATCCTGAGTTGGGCAGGGAGGGTGTTCCAGTGAGTTGCAGCCAAGGTAGGGAAACTAGAGGCACTGGCTCTAACTCTTTGAGTATGAGGAACCAAGAGGCGATTGGCATACGCAGACCTGGCCGGTCTGGAGGGTGTTTTTTCGGTGATCCTCTGAGCTAAGTAGGTAGGTGCCAATCCATGGATGCATTTGTATGCAATGGCCAGTGTTTTGAAGAGGATCCTTTCTTTGGCGGGCGGCCAGTGGACCTGCCTTCTCACCCCAGAGATGTGCTCCCTGCGATCTGTACCAGTTGCGGCCCTCAAGGCATTGTTCTGAGCAACTTGACGTTTTGACAGGTTCTTTTGGGAGGTGCCGGCATAGAGTACATTACAGTAGTCTAGCCTAGATCCTATAATGGCCCTTGCAATGGTGATGCAGTTGTCTTGTGACAAGAATGGCCGCACTGCATTGATTAGTTTGGAATGGTAGGCAGCTGAGGAAGTGATGGCATTAACCTGTCTGTCCATGGTCATGCTAGGTTCCAGGTATACTCCTAGAGTCTTGATGGCTTGGGACACGTTAATGGGGATTTTGTCTATTGTAAATGCGCTGTCTCTGCGCACCGAGTTTACTGAGTGTGGCTGTGGATCCAATTAGCAAGAGTTCTGTTTTCTCGCTATTTAGGCATAGCCAGTTTTCAGCCATCCAGGCCTGGATTGTGGCATAGATGCGGTTGAGAGTAATCGTGTCTGTATGGTAATCACCACTCAGAGGGATGAGCACCTGTGTGTCATCAGCATAGTTGGTATATGCGATGCCCATGGCGTCAAGAAGTTGAAACAGTGGCCTAGTGAAGAGGTTGTAGAGAGCTGGAGATATGCAGGACCCTTGAGGGACACCGCATTTGATAGGGCTGGGGTCAGCATTAGAGTCATCGGAGAACACCTTCATCACTCTCTCTTTGAGGAAGGATGATATCCATTCGCAGGCTTTCGGGGAGAAGTTGGCAGTGGAGGACAGGTGATGACATAGGGCCTTGTGATCTACCAAATCGAAAGCGGCAGACAGGTCTAGCAAGAGGAGGAGAGCAGGCCTACCGGCATCTCTTAGGTCATCATTTTGATTTTTGAGATCCAGTAGGGTGGTTTCTGTGCCGTGCCGTGGCCTGAAGCCAGATTGGCGCAGCCCTAGGAATTGGTTTTCTTCCAAGATTTTTTGAAATTGCAGGTAGGCTGCTTTATCAAGAATCTTTAGCAAGAATGGGACAGTGGTGATCGGTCTGTAGTTCCCTGGAACCATTGGATCAAGGGATGCTTTCTTTAGGAGTGGGCGGACCCAGGACTCCTTCAGGGAGGACGTTACCTGAGCTGAGCGGAAGGATGAGTTAATGAAGGCGGTAATGAAGGGAGCCAAGGAGTGGGCGCATTCTTTAATGATGTGTGCCGGGCAAGCATCCCCTTTGCAGTTGGAAGGCTTAATGGATTTGATAAGGTTTATAACTTCTGCTTCAGTCAGGTCAGAGAAGTCAAAAGTGGGTAGCTTCTCGGCTGTGGCGGGTGGAGGGGGAGGGGGCTGTGTTTCTAAGATAGATATTAAAGGTTTTTGGTGCGCTATAATTTTAGCGTGCAGCGTGTCAAGCTTGTCTAGCATGGTGGTTTGAATAGTGTTGCACCAAGACTCATCCTTGATGATGGTTGAAGGAGGGGTGGTAGGAGTCTCAAGTTTCCTGAAGATTGCAAAGATCTCTTTGGTCCCAGATTTAGCATTGTCGATCCTAGTGTTGAAGGATGCAGCTTTAGCCTGAGTGATGGCTGTTTTGTACTGCTTAGAACAGTTTTTGAAAGCTAATTTGGTTGTTTCGTTAGGGTTTTCCTACAGGTCGCAAGCAGGCATCTTTTAGAGGACCGTAATTCTAAAAGTTCTTGGGTAAACCAGGCATTGGAGTGCTTTGATTTCTTCGCTTTCTTAAGTGTGAGCGGTGCTATGGTGTCCACAGCGCAAGTGATAACTTGCTTATAGGTGTTAGCGAGGAGGTTAGGATCATTCGGGAAGGGAGGCTGGAGGGCAGGAACTAGGAGGTGAGGAATGAGGTTTTCAGTAGTGAGTTTGCGCAAGCTTCTAGAGAAAGCTGCTGGCAATGTTGGGTTGGGTCTAGTGGGACCTGTGGTGGTGGCAATGTTGAGTTTGATGCAGAAGTGATCTGACCAGGGGATGGGGGAGATCTCGGGGATAAGGATGGGACAGTTATGATGCGCTACCCAGTCAAGCGTCCGGCCTTTAGTGTGGGTAGGCTCAGTGATGGACTGGATACACCCTAAGGTGGACAGGGCTTTATGTAGAGCGCAGACATAGAAACTCTTCTTAGATGTTCTTTCTCCTACCTTTTTCATGTGCTGGTACCACATGTTACTACCCAGCAGTGCTGTATTATCTGTGTAAGTGGTTATCCCATCATGATCTTCCTCTACACTCCTCCTTTGTCTCTTTAACAGAATGGTTGCAGCCCATGGAAAGAACTCTAAAGCAACTTTACAATGGCAAATACAACACAACGGGTTTTTGGCTCATCAGTAATGGGCAAATCTATAATAGTTCCTAGAGTGAGGAGAATCAAAGTGACATCTGTCTTATCTGGACCAATGAAATAGAGAGTATGAACCAAAAGAAACAGTAAAACAAAGATAGAAATTGAAAATGCACATATTATACACCAGAATATTAACCCACACCATTTGTGGCCTTCTGGAATTGGTTTGGCTTGCTCATTCCCCAAAATCGTGCCAGCTGCAGCATTCCTCATTTTTACTTTAAGGAAAAAACACTTTTACTCCGGCAACTGCAACAAATCTGGTAACTGCAGCATTTCTTCTATTATTGATACAAGCAGCCTTCTGGTTACAGGGCCATTCTTAGGATACTGTAAAAAAGTGTGAATATCAAAATATCTACTGACAAGAGCAGGATAAGCTTGAAGGATAAATATAAAAACAGCAAGTAAAAGTCTGTGGGTACCTCGGTTTGTTAATACCATAGAGCGAACCAAATAGATACTCAGTGAGAAACTAACCGGGTACTGCTCTTGTTTCCAATTGTCAACTTCAAATTCAAGATTAGGCATAATTGTGACACATCAATAGCTTTCTAAAGTTCAATTTGCAAAGGATTCCTGTGACTCTGGCCACGGCATGCACACCTGCTAATATATCTATAAGGAGTGTCCAAGGAGAGTCACAGTCCAAATACAAATGTGCATTTATCAACAGCTGGTCGCTTTACTGTCCTTCTTCTTTGTCATCGATCGAGTCTGTACACGCTGAAATTCTTCTTGTTTTGCTTCTGGATCGACAGTTGGGGGTGGTGCGGTCCCGCCGGTGTATAGCTTCACATCGTTTAAATGAAGCCATGCTCGTCTGCCTTGGACTTTCACTGCTGAGGGAGTTTCATTTTCAATGCAAAAGAAGCCATTACATCTGGCCCGTGCCAATTCCTAGTAAAGTTTCTGATAAGCACAATATCACCAAAAAATAGTCTAGGTGCTGATAGTAATTGAGAAGATCTGGTTGCTGAAAGGTTTTCATCTGTGTTCTGAGTCTGAACCCCAGACACTTGAGTTGATCTGAAATGAGAAAGATGCTAGAGGTCATACGTTAAATACTTATGCAGCTGATCACCTAGCAGTTTCACATTACTGTGGTCATCACTTCTACTCCTCGATGAAAGGCATTCTCATCCCTCTGCCTGCTACTCATTTCTGGGGTGTGAGGTGGTGGTCCCACCCAGGCGGATTCCTTAGGGCATATACAGCTAAGGGCAAGCAATATAGTCATCCCTTCTTCAACGGTAGGTGGAGCTTGGCAATCCTTTCCTTAAGGAGGCCTTGAGTCTCTCACATATCCTGTTCGCTTGCGGGTTATAAGCAGAAGAAAACTTGTGCTTAATGTTCAACAATAGTGCTATCTGTTCAAACATTTCATTGCCAAAATGTAGCCCATTATCAGATCTCAGCACTTCACACACACCCGATCTTGGAAAAAACATTGCTGTGCAAGTGGAATCAAAGTGCGTACACTGACCTGTTTTGATCCACCTGGATAAGGGAAATACCACCACTATCAGATATCAGTATCCATTACACACCTGCAACATATCAACATCAATATGTAAATGCTGAAAAGGACCATTCAGTCAAGGAATAATTCCTCTAATGGTTCTCAGTGCTTGCCCAGCAGTAAACTTCTGACACACAATACAGTTCACTATAAAGCATTCTCTTTTATACAAGGTATATCATCATAAAATTCAACATAGTTTTCAGAATCATGCACATGATCACTCTCTTCCACTGACTCAGCTACAAACGTGGCTGGATTCACTATTTTGTGACAATTCTGATCATTGGATTCAAAATTATTACTTCATAAGCAGAAGCTCTCTGGGATGTCAACGTACCCTTGGGTTTCTCTAAAATGGCAAACAAAGCATGTTCCACAAAAAGAGTCATAGAGCAGCCCATTACTATACTTGCAGATTTCTCAATTGCGAACATGGCGGCTGCCAATGTCTGTTCGCAAGGAAAGTGTCCTTTCATAACTGGATCTAAAATCCCACTGTAATACGCTAGAGGTTTGTATCCTGATGTAGTCCTATGTGTAAGCACTGCTGTCATTACTGTCCCATTCGTGTACCAAAATAAGAAAAACTCCTCAGCATAATTGCAGATTACCAAAACAGGAGCTGTGCAAATGGCCTTCTTCAACTCCTCAAATACTTCCTGCTTTTTCTCAGTCCACTCTATTGTAACACCATTCACTTGTGCTTTCTTTAAAGCCTGCAAAATGGGTCTTGTGTATGAACTGTAATCAAACGCCCAGGCTCTAACATAATTGCATAGCCCCAAACATTTTTGCATCTGTTTCACTTTATGCAGTTTGGCCATTTTCATAATTGCTTCAGCCCTTTCAGCTGTCACCTTTTCTTTCCCTCATATGAAATCAACTGCCCTATGTATAACACCTCTTCTTGACAATACTGTAGCTTCTCTTTGTCTACTTTGTATCCCTTGTCTGCTAGAATAGTTATCAACCGAATCGAGTCCTGTCTGCACTCGTCTTCTGTGGTGCTACAAATTAAAATTTCATCTACGTACTGTATAACAGCGCTTTTCAAATCAATATTCCCTAAATCCATCTTTAGGACTCTGTTAAAGATTGATGGAGACTCACAGTACCCTTGGGGCAGCATAGTGTGTTTCAGACGAGTCTGGCGGAACGTAAATGAAGTCAAGTCTTGTGAGTCCTTGTGCAACGGGATTTAGAAAAACGCATTCTTTAAATCAATCACCGTGAAATATCGTGCTTCCACTGGTATACTGCATAGTTTTGTCACCGGGTTAGGAACTAAAGGAAACTCTGCCTCTACAATCTGGTTAATTGGTCTCATGTCCTGCATGGATCTACATTACCCTCCCTTTTAATTTTTCAAAGGATACACCGCAGTATTGCACAATGATTTTGATGGCACCAGAATACCCTGTTTCATCAGTGCTGAGTCTTGAATATACCCTGATCGGCCTCTCAGGACACAGGGTACTGTTTTGCTAGAGGTAATATTGCCCCTGCATTCAGCTTTATTTTGACCTCTCCTATTCCCTTCAATAGCCCTACATAATAAGTGCCTGTGGTCCATAGGACTCTGGGCACCTTCGCCAAATCTTTGTTAAAAAGTGCTGGACACTGCCACATTATTGCCATTCGCTGTGGGATTTCCCTCTTCTCTATTTTTATCCAGTATGTGATGCTCATAAAGAGCTCTTCTTTATCACCTGTGGGGTCGTCTCTAAACATGTCATCATAAGTAATGTCAGTCAACCTGCAACCTTCTTCAATAGCTAATACTGTTCTCTATGGTCTACCCTCATCATCCATTCCTTCAAACATCGCCATTTCCCTTCGTACTATGGTTGCTTCTAATTCTAGAGGGAAGGTCTGTCCCCCCTCTTCGTCCATAGGTATCTGAGCTCCAAACAAGAATTCATCAGGTATCCTCATAGTCTTTCCCACTAAGCCAGGTAGCCATGTCAATAGAATGCTCATCCCACTAAGAAAAACCTTTGGCTCTACTGGTACACCTCGCAGAGCCACTTGTCCTGTGAATGCCAGTATAAATTCAACCAAATTCATGTGGTGTATTCCGGGAGTGGAACACACTATCCCTTCGGCAGTAAAAGAAATCGTCATGTTAAGTTTTGTTATCAGATCAAAATGTTAACTGGTGTCTGTCGTGAATACAATAATGGAACAGACATGTCACACTCTCCTATAGAGACTGGTAATTCATCAGTAAAAGGAACTCGACTCATAGGTCCAGAAAACCCTTAAGGATTCATGGCAATTCCCGACATTGGATATTTTCCCCCTCGTATTAATTGAACGAGTAGCCCCAGTGTCTACTAAAAAAGAAAAAAGATTTACCTCCTATCGTCACATCAACACTTGGTTCCTCTTGGGGGTCTGGTGTCACTGATAGTATTGAACACATCTAGTCACCCTTTGAGCTGTCCTATTGTGGATATATGCATACCCCTGTACCTGTGTAAGGATTCCCTCTCACTACAGTGGCACCTCCTATTCTAGGTGTCAGTAATTGTCCCGTGTTTGCATACTGTTGTGTCTGCATGGGAGCGTGTTGTGGCTGCCCTTAAAATGGATTCAATTGCACTTGCTGTGATTGCTGCGTCTGTTGCATTCACAGCGCCTGAGTCTGATACACAATCTGATCTTGGGTAAACCCTTCCTAGTTTGTGAGCTATATGGTGGAGGATAAGCAGTCCTCCCTCTTGAGAATTGGCCATTCTGTACATTCCCTTGGCTCCCACATACGCGTGCAATGTGCCCTGGCATCCCACAAGTCCAACATACAGGAGGAGGCCGCCAGACTAGTCCCATAGGTTGAATCCTTCTTACGTATTCTGATTCTCATTATATGCATTTTTAAACCCACCTTGATTGCTTTAGAATCCAACCCTTCCTCTATTCGCTTCCATCCCCACTTGCTTCTTCTCTCTCGCTTTGAAACACTTGTGTTGCGCCTTGAAACACTTGTGTATAGGCGCATTATAAATGTCATATCATATCATATCATATCCTATCATTTGCCTCTGTACTTGCTTGGGCAACCCCTGACATAAAATGTAGTAAAATAATGCTACGGTTCCCTCATTTCAGGAGTCCAGTGCTTGTGAATGTCCTGAATGTAAGCAATGGGTCTTCATCTTCTTTCATCTTACATGTCCTCATTGCACCCTTATCTGCTGTTTCAGCATACTGTACCCTGAGAGCCCTCCAAACATCTGTTCTGCAATTATTAAATGGTGCTCCATCATGTGCTGTGTTCTGTGTTGTCACACTTGAATAGCCTGCTCTCCTACAAATGTCATCAGCTCTTTCCACAAAAATGGCTGCTGAGAGGCCCTTAATGTCTCCTATGGCTAACATATTTCCTCCTGTCATTTTTTCCAATTCATAAATCCTTTTTCCAGCACCTGATGTCAAACTCTGGAGTTTGCATCTTAAATTATCCTTATCAATCTGTGGCCATGGAATATACTGCGGTCTTACTCCCCCTTTTTCCAATAAGGAAAATTGCGTGAACCCTAACCCACAATCGGCTCTCATCGGCTGTCTGTCTATGGCAGGGACAATGGTCCCTGACTGTCTCCTTGCTGGTATGATGATATGCTATGGTATTTATAACGCGCTTAATACCAAGAGGTTTCTAAGCACGGACCTTGGGATCGAACCCCTGTTGCTCTGTGTCTATGCTTCCAAGGTGAGCACGTTGCCCCTGGGCTATCCTCCCAAGACAAGTAGCGACCTTAACCTGCTAATATATGGTGGTGATTCTCCTTTCTCACTATACGATCATCCTCTGGAATGCTCTGGGTACACTCCAGGATCTGGCATCCTATCCTAGGTTGTTCTAGATCGGACCATCTTACTTCCTTGTCCGTCTGTAGGCTTTCTTCGGAGGCATATGCGTCTCCCCCTTCTTCCCCACAGAAGGATTCTCTCTCCTCATCCGACATGTCTAGTCCCAAACTAGTGTGACTCTTGTCCCCTTCACGCTTATCTAAGTTTAGTCTGCTTAAGGATAAGGCTCTGTGTTTCAGGCTGAATGGATTTTCTCCTTTGTCTCGTAATTGAACTACTAAGGATTGGCCTCTCTTCTCGCGGTTTCCCGATTTGTTACTTTCCTTTAATTCTTGATAGGTCTTATCAATCCTGTCTCTGATACTTCCTATATCAAAGTTCTTTTCATCTATTGCTACTATAGATGCCCCTAACGTTGCTCCCTTTAATGGAAGGAACTCTTCCATTCTTATTGCTGGACTTGGCTCCATTAACTCCTTTTGCATGAGGTTAATATCAGGCTCCTGTTGTCTCCTCTTATGTTCTTACTCTTCATCTAATTCTCTTTGCTTTCTTGCCTCCCTTCCAGTTCTCTCCTCCTCTTGCCTTCGTTCTTCTCTCCTTGCTTTTGCTCTCCTTTCTTCCTCTTACCTTCGTCTCTGTATTCTTTTGTCCCTTCAATTCTGTGCTTACTCCTCTTCTCTCTTCCTTTCTCGTCTGTCCCTATCTTCTATTTCTCTCTGCCTATTGTCATACATTGTTTGCTCTCTGCCAGTTCTGGTTTTTTCTCCTACTCCTCCTCCTGATAGATCTGTTCTTGTCGCTCCTTGCCCTTTCTCGTATGTTCTTCCTTCAATCTTTTTTCTCGTTCCCTGTCTTTTCTATCGTGTTCGTCTTGATCTTCTCTTTGCCTCACTTCCTCAATGCTTTTTCCATCTAGCTTGAGTAATATCTGCCCTCCCATCCATTCATTGTGTACAAGCGCCACCTTGTCATCTTTATCCTTTTCTCTTTTCCATCTCTTAATCTCTCATTCCATTTCTGTCGATACATTCAATTGCTCACTTTTCTCTTCCTTGTTTTGTATGATCTTAAAGATTTCCTCTTTTCTCTTACTCTCCTCTGGACTATCGTCACTGATATAAGCAGGCGGTTTGTATATTGGATTACTATAACCCGTTGCTGCTTTCAGTTCTTTTAAAGGATATCATATCAGCGTCTTTTACTTCAGGCGAGGTAATGGAGCTGAGGGCTCAACACCTTCCTCCTTACACTGGTTAAGCATCCATTCTTCGGTTGGCGGATCTTCCCTCTCTTCCTGGTACATTTTCCAAAGCTCTAAAATATCTAACCTTTTCTCCAATTTCTTCCCCACGTACACAGCATGCAGGTATGTGGCCATGTGTTGCAGTACTGCTATTGGCAATGATCCCCCTTACAGCCATGGCATAAACATCTTATCTGCTGTGCCTTTCACCCATTCCACACTATGCTGTTTGAGCTTGGGCATGTGTTTTGGCAATGTCTTACATACACTACATCAGAGTAATGTCTCCCATTGTGACGAGTCTCAATTAACTGTCAATACTTACCAGACTTTATAAAATACTTTTACCAAAAAACAACAAATATAAGCACGCTCCAGCGATCACTGCTGAAAACCTCCATTTCTCCAATATTCTCTGTCTACCTCTGGATTGGTATCAACCACTTGCCTAGATTGATAGTAGAACTTCTTGACTTTATCTCAATTTTTTCACAACTGTTCATATCGCTATTTAACACCTTGATTCAACAAAATACATAAACATACAGACTGGTCGACTTTGCACATAAAAATCTCAGTGATCACCCTTTTTTCCTCTCACCTCTCAATTAATACTCTGATCACAGAGTTTAGCTTGTCTTCCTAGCCTAAGGACACCCACTGGGGTGTAAGATGACCTCTTCTAAACCCTCTTGCATTAGGATTCTCAGGCCCTATATCACTCTCTATTCACACAATATTTCCCATTACTCCTGTTACTTTCGTTACTTTCATTACTTTTTTAAAATTACGACAACCCTGTTCCCTTAGTTTGTCTACTCACCATTTTCTTTGTTGGCTCGAGGCCTTTGGTATTGTCTCCTCCTCCAACTGACCACTTTCGCCTTCGGTCCGCAAAGCACCTGTCAAAACCAGGTAGGGATTTTGTCAAAGAGGGACCCTGCCCACCATCTCGATACATCTTGCAAGATTTCGGTTTGGCCGCTCTCTACAGGAAACCCTGCAATCTTCCGGCTAGATGGCAGAGGATGTCTGACTGTCCGAAATACTGGAGTTACTTAGTCGATGGGTGTAACCATCCTACCACTGCTAGCGAGTGTTGACTTATGGCCCTTAAATAGGTAACATATTGTGCAGTCGTTGGGATGCAGAGTAACTCTTACACCAAATAAAACAACTTAGGAAGAAGGCAAAGTCTTTTAAATGCTGTCTAAAACAGGGAGTTACAACAGACATCAACGGACGTCGCACAGCTTAATTGTTCTTACTTGAAGCATTGAATAAAAAATGTCATTTATATAGTAAAAACTCATCATACGTGACGTAATACTATGTGGAAAACAAGAAAAACCTATAGGGTTTTGTGGTTGGCTTAAAGGAATCATCTAAGTATACTTTCTATAAGGGATCGGGTTGTGATTGGGTCGCTACAGTCAGGTGGACAACTTATGCCCACCCCTAGTGCACGTCATCTTCAACCATTTCTTGACACACTGTACACCATTGGCTATCAAACTATAAGGCTCTTCGTTATATAGCCTTCTACCATTGGTTGGCATGCTCGTGCCCTTTTGGAACATTCGGCACGCTAGCAGCACGTAAGCTGGTACCCCAGGTGTCAGTGGGTGGACTTTCACCATGTTTCCCCACCCAATCAGCCCAACATCTCTCATCGTCCATGCCTTCTGCCATGGAGATTGCATTTGAACTTGGCATTGCAAAGTATCCTCACTCCTGGGAATATAAGGGAGTGTGAGCATATGCTATCTCAAGTCGAGAGCTGCATGCCCACCTTCTATTTCTATCCATAGCCCATGTGACAGGAGACCGCAATTCGGCTCCTTTTCTAGCACTTAATTGTGTTAAACGAATAGAATTTGGCAGTCATAGTGTTCTTTCTTTGCACCTTAACAAGAGATGATTCAGCATCTCACGTTCACTGTTCTTCAAGGATATATAACCAGTTCTTGTCTGCTCCAGCCTTTGACACCAGGCCAGACAGCTCTTCTCGGTCTTTCCTCGATTCCACCTGCTTTTTTGCTGCAACACAGCTTTGATCCTTCTTTCTCCGTGGGTCTGAGCTTAATACATATTTGACACTGATGTCCAGATTTTGTATAATGGCGGCACCGCCTGCAGTCTATTCACTACGTATAGCCATCTTCTATGATTACTTAGTCTACTTGCGTTGCTGCATCTGTACAGTTATTAAACGGCTTGCATTTTCTGCAGTGCTCTTCACACATGTAATCGCTACTTTGCATGTGAAAGTTTACTTGATTCCTTCATTTATCATCAGATTCCATAGATCTATAAATCTTCTTCTTCAGCCACTCTTCTCAGTGTATCACACTCATCCCCTGTGACGTCACCTGCTTCTCATTCTTTCATCAGATAGCGTTTTCATGGTGGATACCTTTTCTCAAAGACTCTTTGCGGAATAGGCACACATACTGGTGTGATGCATGGCACGATTTCTGGCTTCCAGCATATAGGCAGGATGGGGGCAGGACTTCCTGCAGATGCATTGGCTGCTCTTCTACACAATTTATACAATTTCAGAGATCTACACTAGGAGGTATTCGATTTGAAACATAGATGGATTCCTTGTGGATTGGCCTACCTCTATACCTAGAAACTGTATAAGACTAAATTAAGTTTAAAAGACGACTCAAAACATATTTCTTGTTTGACCTGCCAGCTATTTTCTTCAGCGAGGTGTGTGGTTTCAGTCTTTTTCAGCACAGAATAGCTGTACAGAATTTGCCATGCCAGAATGTTAAAGAATGTGTTAAGACAGGTGTATATGTGTTCCCTTATCCCTAATGATATTTTCGAAAATGTGTAATATTTTGAGGTCCAGTGGGGTACTGAAGAGACAAACCGTGCCCTCTATGCTTGACTACTCTACCTCAAACAACATATGGTTTAACGCCAGTATGTATTTTCATGCTGATGGTAAAACAATGGATTCATACTGAATCTGCATGACATTTACACCCAGTAAATGCAGGCAGATTCTATTGGAATCCATTATAAAACACCTCCCCCATTTGTTTATTGAGGGAGTCATTTCAACTTTTACAAACAAATATTTGAAAAGTAAAGTATAACAGGCAGTTTCACCTGTATCATCCTCTTTTCCACTACTTGGCGGACCAGTGGAATATTACATGAGGGGACCTTTTGGACTGAAGTGAAAACAAATGTGGTCCTCCCCAGTACAATTACCAGTTCTTTAAAAATAACCCAGCATTTGATTATTTATGTGCTCCTTGACCGAATAACAAAATGAAATATACAAGTTTCAGAAACATTAGTTAAAGTGATTTATATTGTCCTTTTTCATCTGAGTGAATATATTTATGCTGGGCAGAGGAAATCTCTCCTTAGATGGCATGTCTTTGCCCGGATGAATAAACCATTCTTGTGCAGGACACTTCTTCAAAGGACAGACATTTAAATGTAATTATCTGTCAAGTTATAATGTCTGTACCTTAAGAGGTACTTTCCTACATACATATATTGCTGAAATGAATAGTCCAATGTAATTTCCACTGCACTTTTTCAGCAAGTGTCTTTATGTCTGTACCTTTTAATCTTTTATTGAGTTTTTTAAACTCCTTTCTACTTCTCCTACTCTTTGTCCGATCTGATTATGGTTTTGTGATTTCATTATTCACTAGGCAAAGGCACTAATGAAAAGTAATGCCTTTGATGGGCTGTCAATGAAAAGACATGCCATGGAAATGAAGTCTGAGGGCCTCATTACACGGATGGTGGTAAGGATTTACCGGTACCGGTAATTTACCGGTACCGGTAAATCCTTAACGCCTTACTACGAGGTCCCTTTACGGGTTGAGGAATTTAACGCCTGCTTTTTGCAGGCGTTAAAAACCAACCCGCAAAGGGACCCAGGGAGCTAATTACGGTACCGCAATTTGCGGTACCATAATTAGCGCCTTCCCCATTCCCATTATGCCCTATGGGGCAAAATGGGAATGGGGAAGGGCAATGGTGGAAGGAGGAATTACCGCCCCGCCAACCTTGGAATGGGGCGGTAATTCCCCTTTCCGCCATGGTTTTCCGCCATCCGTGTAATGAGGCCCTGAGTCTTTCCGGAGACCCAAATACACAGCATTTTTTTTCATTTTAAGAACGTGTGTAGCACAATACATTTTAGGAATTATTGGTTGAACTATTGTGGAAGACTCCCTCTGCTTAGAAACTAAAGGGCCTTTTATTCTGCAGTACAGTACCTCATTGCGAGACACTGTAAATGGTAAGACTGGCAAACATTCCTGCATTTCACTTTTCCTATTAGTTCAAGAATGAGCTACTAAAAATGTTTGTGAATTGAAACTTGAGCATGCTCTCAGAGGTTCTATTCTGTAGTACTGATTGAAGTCCTATGACTGTCGAGCATAGATGTGTGAGTGGAGGAGAAAATTGCTTATGACATTAATGTAGAAAAAACGCCCCTTTGACGCCCCCTTTCACAATTCTGGATATTGACGTTACATGGGATTTAGCCGGCTAATATATCTATTTGGACGGTTTGCAGAGAAAGGCAATTGCAGAACAATGCTATCATTCATTGGAATGGTTTTCAGTTCCTTAACGAATAGTCACGATGTCCTCAAGGAACGTGTCATACATTCCTGGGGAAGCCTTGCGTTACAAGAGAACACGATTGTAACACAGTAAATCCTAAACTATCAATCTGCGTTAGCATCCCAGTATCGTTTTCAGTTTGTCTTACTTGGTTCAGGCCATTTCTCAGTTATGCTCTTAGTCCAATGTTTGATCCGGTTGCACATATTGTCATGGACCCTTGAATAGGTCTGGCCATGTCCCCTAATCTTCAGTGGCTAGTAAGTAAGTAATACCCTTGACTGGATGACTGTGAGGAACTCTCTTGTTGATTGAAGCCTTTTTAATCATTTTTAAAGAGTACAGTATTATCATTCGGGCACCGTCCAAGCACCTACAGGCACCTTTCTCCTTTCATCTGGTATAGGAGGTTGTTGCTGAAGAAAAAAGCCACAAGTATAAAACAGTGTGACCAGCTTGCGCCTCACACTAAGGCAGAGCAGGTGGAAATGATAAGGTTGCTTTTGGGGGAGTCGCAGTTGCATGATTTTGGGGGGAGGAAGCAGAATCAGGGAATTGGGTGATACATCTCTTGAAGTGAGTGGACAAGATATGTGGCATCAAGTGACATCTGAGAGGAGAATCAGGAGGAGCAACTAATCCCTCGTAGGAATTTGTGAGAGAGTCATGTGTCTGTGGTTATGGTGGAAGGAAGTATCAGAGAGTTGGGGAGGTGTGTCATGCCCCAGTCAGTGTCCATCTCTTTAAGTGAGTGGATGAGGAATGTTCCATTGAGTGACACTTGTAAGGAGAAGTAGGATGAGCTGTGTATTTCTGAAGGCGGCTTGTTGGAGAGTCATGCTTGCTGACTTCAGTGGGAAGAAATATGATATATTCCGGGAGGTGGATGATCACCAGCCAATGAGTGAGCAACACATTTGAACAACATATCAGCCATAGCCAAATTAACCAGAGGTGTTGTTTTTGTTTTTTTTCACATTCGTAGCAGCACTTGCTGTTTGCACTGGGGATGCAAACATTTCAAATGATTAAATAAAGATAACATCATGCTTCACAGATTCATCACAAGTTTCCCTGGAGGATATGCACTGTGTAAGTAAATGCATGGGTATTGCACACCAATGATGAACATTTACAGAGTTCTACAAAGGAAGTTGTGCTTTCAGTTCCTTCTACTTTCTCAGTGGCAGAAGGTCAAAGATCACTGAAATTATCCACTGCAGATCAGGAAATAGCAACATCATACAATGAGTGGTGGTAGATTTAGTTGGAAGAGTGAATGCACTGGGTACAAGTAAAGTGGAATCAGACAAGTTCCATTGTGTGTCAGAGGTGTCCCAAACATCTGAACCAGCATGGACACCCAGCATAAGATTAGTTTTATGAACTCCAGATTCAAAACTAAAGCTACCGTTACAGCAGACTGGAAAGGGAGGTGGCAACAGCTACCTCAGCCCCACTAAACATTGCTCCTCAATAGGGTGAACAGGCAACACATCATCAGAGCGGTGGAAAAATATGAACAAACCAAAACTACAGAGAACTAAAATGACAATTACCAGAAACAAAGGGCTACTGCCACCGTACAAAAGAAATAAGGACCCACTCACCACACTTGCCTTCTGAAACAATCCAGTCAGTCATTCGTTAACATAAGTCCCTGAGATACACTTCTAGAACAATTAACTTACACATCTGATCTTAATGAAATCTAACTGTTGGTTAAAGAGATTTTACAGTGAGCATGGACCCAGACTGGGTGTCCCTCGGTATGAAGGTAGATAAAGGTGATGACATTGTTCTGTGATTTCACAATCACTCATTGGTCCCCAGAGCATCAACCTCTTATTTGTGGAACTTCAATGATTTCCTAAGACAAATATGACTAATATATATATTAATATATATACCCTGAGCATGTTAGGCATTAAATACTGACCAGATATTTGCTCAAAGAATAGGGGATTGGAAATCCAAGTTCTTGATTTCCTCTACATACCAAAGACCAGCTGCTATAGATCAGATCAAATAGCTTGATGTATCCCACTCCAAAAGGTTCTAAATACTTGCCAGTTTAGAAGATAACTATTGGGTGTTCCCTGTGCCAATACCTTCACTAGGACCCAGATTATACCCCCTTTTAATCTAAATGTCTATGAAACTGTTTATCATACCTTAAAATGCCTTTTTTGGAATATAGCCAGGACTATTGGGGAAACTGAATAATAGCCATCTTGTGAATTTCTCCATTCTCTTTAACGTAATTAAGATGGAAGTAGCCTGGCCTTTAGACAACCTGTAATGTGGTGGTGTGACATATTACCATCTGGCAAGGGTGGGAAAGCCATGGCTCTTATATTTTTATTAAATAATACAGTGATGTGGGAAATTCCATCTCTAAAATGTTGATCTGCTGATCAGCTGCATACCATACGCATAGTGTGTATCTGTTTCCTGTTGCATCAGTATCCTGATTTGGAGCACTTGTTCTACCACTGGCACAGTGCAGGTTCAGAAGTCACAGCTGCCCATTTACAAGCTGCAGTGTCAGTCAAGTCTCTGCAGCACAGGGGCTGCATTTAAGATATGCACCCATGTACCAAAACTATGATGATTATATGTAGCCCAAGCTGGTGGCAGTGTAAACTCTAAAGACCTGGGTTAAGGCATGAAGCAAGGCACTATTTAAGAACGTTGCTGTCACATCCAATTCGATATCACATATGTGTCAGCTTCTGTGAGCCGAGCTCAGCTGTGGAAGTAGATGTGTATTCTGGCCGAGCCTGACAAATGACAGGATGGGAATCTAAATGGGCATGCCTCTTCTTTATTATCTTTGTGATGGCAGGTAACACCCTCAGCCAGGGACCGCCGCACAGCAGTCAGCAGCCATGGGCCAGCACAGGCATCAAAGGACCACACCCATTCAAAGGCAGTAGCCTCACACCAGTGTTCCGCATTTCTAAAGACGTTTGTTGAGACGGGAAGGGGCAGGCTTAGAGTAGACAGGAGAGCTCAGCACAGTGGAGGAAGACTTCCACCATTGTGTTTCTGTCTGCCACACTCTCTTTCCTATCCCCTCTTCCTCTTCTGGAGCAAAGAACTCTGTTGGTGATATCAGAAGAGTAAAGTCTACTTCTTTAAAGAACAGGGATTTGACCACTAAGGCAGGCTAGCCATAGTCCAATCACCTACAGACCTTTACCTTTAAAAGAAGGGTTTTCCCACCAGTTCTTTGAATCATCTTTTGGCCTCCAACCCTTGAAGAAGATTTTGTTTGGACCCTACTGGGAAAGTAAGGCCACCTGCTTTGAGGTGAAGTCAAGTGTTCTAAGGCAAATAACAGCTCTGTCCCCTAACTATCCCCAGGGACCATGGGGGTGAACTTTCTGCTGGAACAAGACTTGCCTCTCTGACAGATACAGTGCTACCCAGGACCTCACAATGATTAAGGACCCCTGCAGTTGGGTACCAGCCTCCTCTGTGTTTAGGACCCCAAGAACAAGGGCACTTCTTGTATTTGAGTCCCTGGAGTGGACTCACAGCAACCTGAAAAATGACCTGCTGCTGGAGCAAGTCATGTCTCTCTGCCAGCGGTAACCAGGGCCACACTGTGTTGAAGGCTCCTGCCATTGTAGTCTCCCTCCCCCATATTTGGGAGCATTAGAAAAGTACTCATCTTGTCTAGAGCCCCTGGAATGGGACAGTGCAAGCATTTAGAAGATTGCAAGAGTGCAAAAGGAAGCACCAAACGGTCCCGGTGGTTCAAATATGTTGAACAGTTCTTGAAACATGTCTTCAAGCAGTTCAACAGCAAAAAGCACTAGGCTCCCACTCAGGGTGCTGTGCGATATTTTGGAGAAGATGGCTGCCCCATTAATGTCTAGTTTTCTATGTTAGCAATCAGTATTCACATGTCTTTCATGTTGCATTCAGCTTGTACATCGGTTATGTTAGTGGTCTTCATGTCTAGCGGATGCTATGTTGGTATTCTTCATGTGTAAATGCATATATTACCTAATGTACGTGTTCCTCGTGTTAAGTGCACATTTGCTGTGTGTGTAATGCATGCACATGTATTGTTATTATGTTAGTTTAACTACTTTTGCCATTTTCAGCTTAGGTTGTCTCCATATCCTGCTCTACCTGCCTGTGATAAAGGTGGCACAATTGTTTAAGTTAGTAATGTTTCTCACTGTGCAGTATTGGGCTGGGGGAGGGGCAGAAGTTATGGATGACATATTAATCTGCCTCCCAACAAAACATTCATATTCATCTGCCTCCCCACAAAGTATTTTAGTGCAGCTTTTTAGGTTTAGAAGCTGTACAACTTGTATCCTTAGCCAGCAACATTATAGGAAAAAGTACTCTCTTCGGTTATGTTCCAAGTGTCCATGATTCATTTTCTTAGAGGCAATATTTTATGGGGTGGGTGAGAACACATTCTCTCCCATTAAGCTCCTCCAAACTTGTGTGCTCCAACAGTAAATAACTTCCATTTCCGGCAATGATTTAGGACAAGGAGAACTCAGTCGTCTGAAAATGATTCTGTAATAGAAATATGAATGTCCTGTTTTCTGCCAAACACAAATAAGTTATGCCAGTCATATAATGTCATTCCTGCAACTGTACAGTGTGCTTATTGTTCAACTTGCAAATAGGCAGTCCTTCAAATAAGCATGCACTTTTTTCCCAGGCTACAGCAATTGCTGAGAGGATTGGCTACCCAGCTGACATCGCCAATGATACCAAACTGAACAATGAATACAAGGACGTAAGTGCCATCGTGCAGCGAGGTGAACAATGTTGCAGTCATTCGGCTATAATGTTACAAAGCCCTCTCCAATTGCTTGTTCTGGTCAAGCACATCCACCGGATTCTCTCCATTGGCAAAGCTTAGAGTTCTTTGATTTTAAGAATATGAAGCAAACAAATGCTGCCTGCGGCTCCCGCACACCAAACTTTCCACTTTCCTGTATGCTCACTAAATGCAATCAAGGAACGATGCCAAGGCATTATTTTAATTTTAAATTAATAAGATTGTTTCAACACATTTGATTGCGTGTGATTGCTTCAAGTTATTTCCAGAAACGTTAAGCTAATGCATTGTATGATCTACACAGGGCATGTGCAGTACATGTCAATGCTGCTCACTGTCCACAGAGCCTCCAAACCTGTATGCACACTTATTGGAATACATCCAAACGCTTATAAAGGCATGCCATAAGCTTAGACATGTGATACTTTGTCTTGTTAGTAGTCTACTATTTCCTGAAATGTACAAGGAATGCTCATTACTGACCACATCATCCAAACAGTGGTCACACAAAATAAACACCTCTCAGTTTTACATTCTCATTAGATGGAAACACAAACACACACAAAGACCAGCAGGGCATCATGGCCGCTTCACCAAACCTCGCCCCCTCTAATCACATGGCCACCATACAGCTGGATGATTATCCCACCACAGTAGAAACCTCCAGAGTGCCACTCAGTCTCGCCAAAGGGTGGAACTCATTAGCATGCAACCAAGAAGAATCACACCTGGTGCCCCCATCGTGACACAAACTCTGGATGCCCCAACCCAACCCACTTAGAGTCTTGCTGGCATAAAGAAAATGGCTGCTTTCAATCTGCAAGCAGCAACTTGATTGGTTTTGTATCTTGCCTCTCCCAGTCAACCCACTCACTCTATCCCTTCCCACTCCCTTACCGGACCGAACACCAAGAAGTCATTAAAATGAGAAAAACGTGGTTCAACGCTAGTCCCCACTGTTCTACTTCCCAGTTTCTTTCCAGCTCAAAAACCCTTGTGATTGCACACTGATCAGCACACCATCTCTCATTCTGTTCCTGTTTATTTGTTATTACATTTGTATTGCGCACCTAACCCTCAGGCATCTGGGTGATTGACTTAAGAATGTGGTTGATATGATATGATAGGTTATTTATAACACACTGAATACCCAGAGGTTTCTAAGCCCGCCCAGGGATCAAACCCATGTTGCTTCGTGTCATCTTGCTTCAAAGGCGAGCACGTTGCCCTTGCGTAAGGTTACAAATCATACTTAATTATACAGGTCAATTAAGTCACAGTGATAAAAAACAGTTGCAAGGTAAGGTAATGTCTTCATACAAAGATGGGTAATGACTAATAGCAGGTTGGCAAAGATGAGTACAGGATAGCAAATGATCTGTCCGCTAGGCGAGTCAAGGGCTCTTATGGGTAGGGAGGATGCAGCTTAGTGCCCTGTGCGAAGAGCCACATTTTTAGTTTTTTGCGAAAGGACAATAATGAGGGATGCATCCTTAGTTCCATAGGCATGGCGTTCCAATAGTTAGCTGCCAAGACAGGAAAACTGGAGCCACCTGCGTTTGTCTTTTATATCTTGGTGTGGTCAATTGCCCTATGTAAACTGAGCGGATGGGTCGGGCTATCTGGGTTTTGGTGATTAAACTGGACAGGTAACGGGGAGCTGTGTTAGATAGGCATTTGTACGTGAGCGTAAGTACTCAAATTTAATGCAGTCTCTAACTGGTAACCAATGAATATTATTTCTGAAAGTGGTAATGTGTTCAGACTTTGGGATATTGAGTGCTACTCTAATTCGGTTGTTCTGAACAATCTGGAGTTTCTTGATGTTTTTGGTGGAGAATCCTGCAAAGATAGCATTACAAGAGTCAATCCTTGAAAGGATGAGTGCTCTTGCCAAGGTGATGCAGTTCTCTTCTGTTAGATATGTTCTGCATGCAGTAATAAGTTTAGCAGTATAAAATGATGCCGAGGTGATGGCATTGACTTGACGAGAAAGTATGAGGAGTCACGGTAGACTCCTAATGTCTTGACTTCTTTGGCGGTCATGATGTGGTTTCCATCTATGTCGAAAGATTGGTAGGAAGTTGGGAGGCTCTTGAGTTTTGCGGAGCTGCCCAGGATCAAGATCTTGGTCTTGTTGTCATTAAGACAAAGCTCGTTTTGAGCCATCCAGGCTTGGATAGTGTGAGAGATTGCGTTTAAGGCTTTGGCATCTGTATTGTAGTGCCCTGTTATATGAATTAGTATTTGGGTGTCATCAGCAAAGTTTGTTTATGTGACACCCAAATTGTCTAATTTATCAAAGAGAGGTGCGGATGCCTTATACATTATAGGGGATACGCATGATCCCTGAGGTACTCCACAGGTAACTGGGGTAGGGATACCTGCCGCAGTGGATGAGAAGAATCTCATCGAGCCGTTCGAGAGGAACAATTTGATCCACGCTATGGTGTTGTTGGAGACGTGGGCATCACTCGCTAGGTGGCCCCATAATATGTTGTGATTTACTAGATTCTTACCCCTGAAATCAAATGGAATTCACTAACAATTGGACTAATATGCTGACCCCACCCCACTTCCCAAAATGGAAGCTCTCTGTAAAAGCCTGCCATTCCTAATATTGCAATTATCTTGCACCAGTCCACTGGACACTACCTCACTTTCCAGGAAATAACCAAGTGCCCTTTGCACCCTATCTCCACCAAAGTAGTGACTTCTGTCCTATTAACTGTGATCAGACCCTCTGCTCAAAAAGTTACATTTTCGGCACCCACTGCTTTCTGCAGATTTTGTCTCATCTGTCTTTGCATCTATATAAGCATGGCATTAAATATCCTCTTGTATGTCACATTCGCATGTTATTCAATTGTCATCTTTATGTCACTGAGTACTTTCACACAATGTATGACACACAGAATTACCATACACTGAGGCTGCAAGGAAACTTAGAAAGTTGTAAGACATCGCAACAATAGGTCTGTAAGACATTCTGATTTTATTACAGGGTTTTGCAAGCTGCAGCTCGCCAGATGTTTTGGACTATGCCTTCCATGAAGCCTGACCATTGGCTATACTTGCTTGGGCCAATGGGAGTTGTAGTCCAATACATCTGGAGAGCCAAAGGTTGCAGACCAATGGTACGTGGTGTTAGAAAGTGATATTTTTAGAATGTTCTCGATTTGTAGATTCGTGGGAGTCTGCTCCTTTTATTTGGCAAAACGAAACATTGCTTTGTTGTAAATACACATTATCTTACATCCGTGTTGTTCCGACCCTTCTAATAAAAAATAAGTGAGCATGTCTCTAAACAAATGCATTTTTTCATTTTTAATTGTAGTTGAACTTCCGGGAGGATGAATACTTTGAAAACGTACTTCAAAACATACTCGTGAGCCAAAAGGAGCAGCTCAAATTGCTCAGGACAAAGGTGGACAAAGAACAGTAGGTTTTCTACGTTTTTCTCTTCTTAGGTTTCGTGAATCATTCAGTCTCATAGTAAATACAATGATAATCTATAATTTAAAAGAATATAGATAAAAGAGATGACTATTTCCAAAACGTATTTTTATTTGTGGCACAGTAAGTGGAAATGCGCGCTGTTGGTTGCCTAGAGATGCGGTGAGTACTATCCGAGGCAGGTCTCGATGCTGGCTGTTGTTTGGCTGTTCTGCTGTGCGTGATGCGTCAGTGAGAAGCCATTTTAGGGCCACTCGTTAGCTATTCACGGTTTTTGGCACAGGCTTTGTTTACAATCAGGTAGCGTTTGGCTTTGCTGCACATGCGCTCTGCCTGACCCACTTCAGAGTGTGCATGCTTCAGTAATGTGACTTGGTACGCTTGTTAAACCTGGCACCGCCTTGAAAGAAATTAGATGGCACTTTAATCTGACTGTACATTTGCTATTTTGGCAACCCCTTTAAACTTAAGATAATTTACACTGCTGTGTATTTGATCGTTGAAATCCACAGGTAGTGGCATGCCACTCAGCCCAAGCGAGTTTCAGTGTAATGCCATTCTATTAAGCTGAGTGTTTCTTCAGATTGACCCCCATAACCATCCAATGTGAACTTCATTGGACAAGGGGGCGGGGGTTCAACATGTATATATGTTATTGCAGGGGACTGCAACCTGTGACTCTACAGATGTGTTGTGCTTTGTCTCACATGGTCCCTTACCATTAATAATGCTGGCTAGAACTGATGGGATTTCTATTTCAAAACATCTGGAGAGACACAGTTTGCAGGCCATGCAGAATGTCCTTTTAGTTAAGGTGATTGCATGCCAGGGGAGGGGTCTGCTCTGGTTGCATGGCAGTCGTGCCAGCCAAACATCTTTAAGTGTTGTGCTCATGCCCTGTGCTCACATATGCATTGGCGCTTAGCACCTATTTGGGTTCTGATGTGCACTGAAACTGAAGGGTCGTAAGTGGTCCATGCTGAAAATGATTTTTTTTTTTTTTTTGCCATATCCGCCCCATTCAGTAGGCAGGCTGTATGGATTGCTCTTTTTCCCTGAGGTGGGTCTTAGACAGGGTGTGGTCCCATTCAGAGGAAAGAGCCGCACGGACAGGTAAAACGAGGACATATCTCTTCAAAACTGAGTGACGGGTTCTGGGATATGCCTGCATATGCTGTCGGATACGCCCATGCTGTCCCTTCTGTGCGTAGCATAAATCTGCGTGCATAGGGCGGCACTTCCTTCAATTGAACGTGCTCTTGGCAACTGAAAGACCCTTTTTGTCTCTTGGGATTGTAAGTTTTGCTTTTGGTCAACTCTGCGCCGAGTGCACAGAGAATGGTAGATTTGTTTCCTGTACAATGAAAATCAGCATGATACGTTAGAAGACGGCCCTTTTTGAAGCAATAATGTTTCGGCTATTGATGCCATTGTTTATGAGCTGGCCGACGGGGAGAGCCTTGAAGCAATGTATATTAGCAGTAAATGCAGTTTATTCCATTTGCCCTGCCTCCATATGGGACATTCCAAGACATTTGTAAAGGATTTCCTAGGTGAAAATAATACTCAATATTTGTTTGGCTTATAGTGCTTCATGCCAGATTCCTGCAGCTTCTCAGTAGTGTAATAAACAGTGTCACTATTATATCAGAGGTGTGATACTCCATTTATCAAGCTTCATGTGGTGAAGGGCTGAGCTGGCCGACCACGATATCATAGCCTTGACCTGTTCCCCAAGCGCACATGTTCTGCCTGAGCTAGTCTACCGGCTAGACCAGGCGTCTGCAAACTGTGGCTCTCCAGATGTGTTGGACTACAACTCCCATATCCCCTCACCATTGACTATGCAGGCTAGGGCGGATGGGAGTTGTAGTCCAAAACCTCTGGAGAGGCAAAGGTTGCAGATACCTAGGCTAGATGTTTACGGAGAAAGCACGGGTGGCCTCAGTGGTAGTTTTAGATGCTGGAAAGCTTCAAGCACACAGCTAGTATTCCTTTTCCGATGATTTTATTATAAGTTCATGAATAGGGAGTCAATGATATCTTTGTCAATTTAATCACAAAGATTAAAGGAAGAACGTTGTAATTATATTATAAGTGTCCACTGACTGCGTTGTACCCGAACTGAGACAAAAAACCAGATCCTGTGTCTGTTGGCAAGCAGCGGTGGGTGCACAGGGATTCACCCAGTGCCTCTCTCAGCTCACAGGGATGAGTGCAATTACAGAAATTCAGATGTGCTTTCGACTACAATGCTGAGCACCCCAAGCACAGTGAGTGACAGAGCAGCAGTCCCACTTGCTGTATTCTAAGGATGGTCAAGAGTCCCAGTCTTTGAGTGTTGATGAGGTGAGTGTACCCTAAAATGTGGACCTGCTCTCTTTTGATAGATCAAAGACTCAAATCAATTGGTGGCTTCTTTAGAGCCTCTTGGCCCCCCTCCTAATGTCACAAAACATGTGTGCTGCAAACTTTAGAAATCCTGCCGAGGGAACCTCATTTCCCTCCCCCATCAGCTGGGTGACTTGGCAAAGCTAATTAGAACACGCGCAAGATTGAGTGACCACTCCCTGCTTTGCCTGTTGCTCTTTCATGACACGTGTGTAACATCCCTGAATCAGGGACAGCCCCATTCAATGATATGAGCATCACTGCCATCTTCAGTCATACTGGAGTGTTATATGTAAAGCATTTCTGGGAGTTTGCGAAAGTCTCAAGGAATCCATGATAACGTGCTATTGAGCTATGTTGTCCTAGGCATGCCAATGTTTTTGCTCTGCACTCGGTAAAACCTGAACACACAGTGACTGCACTTCTTTACACGATAACATGCAGACCCTCAACCCTCCTGAGCCACACTCCGTACCCTCCCCCACCCATCCACAATGCATTCCTGAAGACAAAGTGGCATAGTACAGTATCGAAAGAAGCAACACTAAAGTCCGAGTATTTATCTAATTGATTAATCATTGATTTAAAACCAAAGTAAGCTGGGTTGGCTAAACATCCAGCTACTAGTCTAAAATTAGGATCCAACTAAATAAAATATGCCCAAAGGTTATACAATTGCATTATAAACAATAAACACACACTTATTGACAGCACACAATTACATTTAAAATACATTACATTGTAAAATTAAAACTAAAAATCAATTAACAACTCCTAAAAGTGGATCCTTCTCTTTGTATGCTCGTTATATCAATGCACAAGTCATACTGTTCTATCTTCCATTTGCAACTAAAGAGAATATTATATTGATACTCCTGGGATAATTTGATTGAGATATTTTTGTGAATGTGGTATAGATTTTGGACCCGTAGACTGGTGTGCATTTTACATTTTGAACTCGTAGTGGATATGTTGAGTTTGATGACTCGGAGGTACCAGAGTCAGAGGAGTACAGGGGCCCCTGTGATTGATTCCTTTGGTTGGTATTGACGAAATACTTTGCAGCCTTTCAACTGATTGGAATGTGTAGCAGTATAAAGGGTGTGTAGTTTACTCTGCTACAGACAGGCATCTAGTGAAACGATAATCCTGTTGACACAATCCTAAGGTTGGTGTAATATGAAAATGGCATGATTAGCACCTTTGATGTAAACTCAAGTGAAATAGTCATTCATGACATGGACTGTGGCCTAGATAGTTGAATCTTGGCAAGCCTTCTGTATCTGTTGCCAGATTACAGAACATGTGCACAGGTGTAAATGCAATTTTACATGGTATAAGTACTGTTGTAAAGCACCCAGAACCCCTGGTTTTCGGTACGCTCTACACATGTCAAAATGAATAAATAAATAAATAAAATATTGCCCCCTTGTACAAAAAAACGATTCCATTATTGCATTTGTGCAACAGTGCAGTGCTCTATTACTAAGCATAATGGCATTTGTACTTTTGGAATGCCCTGTACTGTTATCACTGTTGTTCTTGTTGTGAAAGATACAATGCAGAGTTTAAACTGTTTTCTTAAATATCTAATTGTTGGTGTAGAGTGGCATCCTGAAGCTAGGGTGAAGGTGTCCAGGCATTCCAGAGTTGATGGTCAAGAAGAGTTTGAGAACAGTTGAAAATTCATGCAGTTCTTTTGCAACTCATGTTGTACAGTGGTATGCGAGCATTTTAAAATATGCGAGTTAATAGGGTATTCAACAAAGACAGCTAAATGAACCTTCATATGATCGGTCTAGGAGTCAACGCCAATGCCCATCGGGTGAGGAAGGCTCTACAGAGGCTTAGCATGGCTTTAGCATGTGTTGATGGCTAGAGCAAGGATATGGGAAACCACGTGCAACAGTGTGAAATTGTAATATCTTCATTAGTAATGCAGCACTATATAACAGGAAGGAAGACAATATTTTGTAGGAGAATTGATACCCCCTCCACCCGTTCCAGTATTTCTTGTAGGACAACCTGTTCATTGATATGAAAATGCAGTGGCGAGGTGTTGTCCCTGAAGAATTCATATTCCAGACCTTTGATCAATGAAGAATAAGTAGGTTATACCTAAACCACCCTTTGGTTGAATAGAAATAATCCAAATACGTGATGAAGCAAATCTGCCATTTTGCAAAGGCCACATGTTAGGGAGAATTCTCAAGAATGTGCTAATTCCCTCCATCTTAGAGACCCCCAGAAACTTTGCTGGATTTTGAGGACTTGATTTTTTTAACCTGGAGAGAGTGTGACTCTTTTTTCCACTCTCTCATGTATGTTTGCGTGAATTTTACCTGTGTGTTTCTTTTTGGTTATGGAGTCCAACCAAGTCCATAGGCATCATATTTTACAATTGTGTCACACAGCACATTCAGTGCAGTGACACAGGGAAGTCTTTTAGATTTACCAAGGTTTAAATCCCTTCTCGGGGACAAACTACTGTTTCCCAGAACAGTAGAGCGAAATTGACTCTAGTTAGCATTTTACTTGCTAGTCCCAGCACACCCTATCTTACAATAGACTTCTGGAGGGGTTACTTAGTATCCCCTGTGTCTGTTAAATGACTCCAATCAAGCAGTCCTACTAAGTCAGTGCCTTGTCTGGGATTGCTCAAGGGAAGCCCTTATTTATATATTTGTATGTCCAGTTTGTGTACTCTGGATGACAACCCTTATATAACACCCCTCTCTTAGAATCCCCCTGACCCCACTGAGCCAAGAAGTAAGTTTGTTTTGCAAATTTAAAAGGTTTATTTGGGAATTAAACAATATATATATATATATATATCACACTTTTATAATAAATTAATAATTGATATCACACTTAGACATATGACAGTGAGTGATCAACAATGGATGATGTGATACTAGCACACTGGGTAATTACTTAGGAGTAGTATAGAGGATAAGGTAGCTCAGAATGCTTTATATGGAACAAGGAAATGCAAGGTGGAAAAGAAGCAACACAGGAATAAACTTGATATGATTTCAGCAAAACATAATAAAATCACTTTTCCCCTTTTGGCAATTCACCCCCCCCTCTATGCAATGTAAGGAGGTGGAAGTGACACACACACACAGTCTTCAGGAATACAATCACAGTACAATCCCAATTCAGTTCCCCCCTAGCAAGCTTAGATCAACAGGGATGATTTTAAACACAGGCAAAGTACTTTAAAGGTGGTATGCAAAGAAGGGAAAAATATGCTAAAAATTATTTTAATTCCCTCTAGAGGTTCAGGGTGCGTGTTAGCTACTTTAAATTAGTTCAGGAACACTTTAGCAGTGCTCTATGAATGACTGTCAGGTTGCAAACGAATTTCAGCAAAGGAAAGCAAGGACAAATATTTTTACACGTGGCTGAACTGAAGCAAAATGTCAAATCGCAGCAATTTAGTCGCGTGCGTCGAGAGCAATTATGGAGGAAATATAAGGAGTAGAACATCGGTTTAGAGCTTTTTGGAAAGCATAGAATCTCAGCTTCAAAATAAAAGTTAAATCTCGCTTTTATCAGAAACGGTTCAAGGGATACGGACGATTTTGTGGAGGTAGATTTTCAGAAATTAAATTTTAAAGTTTCAGAATGACAGATGACAGTTTTGCAGCTTTGAATCAAAAGACGGGACACGATTTCTATGATGCAGTTCTCAATAGGTTAAAATAGTTTGAATTAGATTATTTTAAACTAAGAGATTGGTTTTTTACAGTTCTGGCTGGGTACTCACACTATATTTTGGAAGGAATGGGCCTTGTCACAGATCTGGTCAGGTTGACTGCGGTTCTCTCCCCACGGATGGTCTTTTGTACCGGTTCTCTGGTTACAGCGGTCTGGGTCAGCTTTGCTCTGCTGGTCTGGCCCTTGGCGCTTCACAAAGGTCTGGTCTCTGGTTCCGGGTACAGCTCTGCTTTCTGGGTGTTTCTGGCACAGGGTTCTAGGCCAGAATCAAACAGCTCAGCCCGGCTGTTTTACTCTGATGTGCCCCTTGGAAGTCTGGGGTAAACCAGTTTGCAAAAGATTTTGAGGCCTGCTGACAAATTCTGAAGTCTGGATTCAAAGTTCTGGTCTCTGTCTGGATTTGAAGTCTAAGTGCTGGATCTGGTGTCTTCTGGCAAAACGCTCCGCAAGAAATCAGCTTGAAGTGGGAAGTGAATCTCCCTACCTGTCCTGCACAGTCTCCTTTTATGTGTTTAGAAAGTTGGAGGGTCGGCTCATCTTCTATGCCCAACCCTCTCAACTTATCATTGGCCAGTTCCTCCTCTCTCCCTTGATAGGGGGAACTGGGTTGTGAGTCAGAGTGATGAGGTAAGTTTATGGTCAGAGGATCCTCCCCTTGTCAAATTGCACACAAATCTATTTCTGATCCAAATACATATTTATCTATGCACTATTTTTCTAATATTATATGTCCAGTTAACATACTTTCTGTAGCACCAAACCATCCGATCCCTGTCTTTGTAAGAGGTTGTGTCCACTTATGACAGAATTCTCCCCTTTTCATCCAGATAACGACCTCTAAACCTTTCCAGATTTTACACAAATGTGCACCAGGGATATGGGTTACAGATGATAAAGCGTCAGATTTTTAACATGCAGACATTTGGAGTAACAACCTTTTTTCTGCTACTATCCCCAGGA
Source organism: Ambystoma mexicanum (assembly GCF_040938575.1). Classification (NCBI taxonomy): domain Eukaryota; kingdom Metazoa; phylum Chordata; class Amphibia; order Caudata; family Ambystomatidae; genus Ambystoma; species Ambystoma mexicanum. The sequence continues at coordinate 767,610,234 of NC_090932.1, read as the reverse complement.
ACATACCACAGGGTCCTAACACCTCTTAAAATGTGCATAGAAAATCACAAGAATGATGATGTTATTTATATTATTTTTACAAGTCCGCACTATGAATTATCCATCTTTTTAAAATTATGCTCTGGCCCCAAAGGGGTGTGGTTTTCGAAAGCACGCGGTGGAATTTCTGGTTTATCCACTTCCCCCAAGCTCAGCTTGCTCACATGCAGTGCCCCTCCCCATTTCCTTCCAAGAGGAAGCCATTTACGACCCCCCTAATTTAACATTTGCCAGGGCCAAGGACAGTGCTTTGTTTAGTTTCCTGCAGTCCCCAGGTGCTCCTCTCCTGATTCAATCAGGGAGGTGTCATCTCCTTTTGGTGGGGACAGCAGAATGCAGCCAGGCCTGGGAAGAGTGGCTGAGCAAGTTTCACTGCTGTCGGGGGTAGTTGCCGGGCAGAATTCATTCTCTTCAAGCCAGGCTTCAGCTAAATTTCACTTTAGTTCCCAGTTTTCTACATTCAAACCAAACTTGCAATTTTTACACATGCAGCTAGAACGCTGATTCTAAGTTCAAAACTATGGCATTTAACAGTTGTAAACTATATGCCACTCAACAGTAGGTCACTCATTTATTTTAAACATTTCGATTTTAGTGTCATTCAGTCCAATTTCACTTCAGCTGCTGACATCCACAGCTCAGCCAGTTTTGTTATAAACATTGTGTTGGGCTCTTTCTCTTTCCAGATTTTGTATGCACCCAAGTCTACCTTCTGCCAAATGTCTGCTGGTGTTCATTGAGATTTTTGAATATCTTGCAATGTTTAAAATAGGCATTTTTAGCTTGCATTTCAGAGAAACAAAGGTGATTTCAAAGCGTATTTTTTTTTTTTTAGCCACCGGTACTGCTGTTTTTCCTTTGGCACACATTTCACTCATGGCACTCCTGGCCTATCACGCTCGCACTGGTGGGTGGCAGGTCAGGTGACCATTTTGGTGTGCGCAAAACTGAGCATTTCTCCTGGTTCTGGGATAGAATGATGGGCGGCGACAGCTCATCCCCACATCTACCCAGTATATTGATTTAGTTTTGTTCTGGATTGGAATGATGGGCGGCGACAGCTCACCCCCACATCTACCCAGTCTAATTATTCAACATGGGTCAAAACCCTTGACATGTCTAAATGCTCATGTAACATCTTTTATGTTACCCTTTTCTCAATTGTCTGGCTGGTGGCAGTGCTTTCATTTTGAACTAGCAAGGTTTGCATTTACTCTGACTGTTTGCGGACCCAGTAACTTTAACCGCGGGAGCCATCTTTTTCAAAATGGCATCTATCCATCATTGTTAAAATTGTGCCCGGTCTTCTTTTCTCACCAGGTCTTTGTGGAAAGGTCCTTCTTGAGTTTTTCTCTGTGCGCCAAACCAGGTTTGGTCTCTTTGTTCATTCACCTTTGGCGGGCTTCAGGAGTGAAACCCGCCCCTTGCTCCAGAGTGTCTGGGGAAGGCAGAAAGTGAGGGAAGTGCCCAAAACTCCCTGTGCTTAGTCTCCTAGGAGACCCAAATGCAGTCTGTGAAGATTGGCTGGCTGACTTTCTGGCAAGTACAGACTCCCTGCTGGGTGAGTGGCAGCTAGGCTGGAATGAATGGGAGAGAACTGAATAAAAGGTGAGTCTCTTGGCTTGGATGGCAGAGTCGACCACTGGACGAAGGAACCAATAAAGAGATTGAAGAGGACAGCTGCTACAACTCCTGAACCGCTGGTTTGCTCGGTGAAGCCCTGCTGCAGGTCCGAATCGCCAAGTTCGCATTGACAGAGAAGCCCTACAAGGACGACTTCTCCCCTTGAGTTGGTGGGACCAATCAAGTCCCAAGTAAGCCACCTGGACACCCATCTCGGAGCTGGTTGAATTTCCTCAGAGTTGCTGCAGGAAACCTTAGAGCCAGGGAGAGGGATACCAGATTGTGTGTATTGGTTGTAAGCTGGCCTAAAGCTTTTGGAAGATCCTCCGGACTCCCACGAAGCAGGACTGACCAAGCCTGACCCCCCTCAGTTGCGTGCGGGGCCTCAGATGTGAGGAAAGTCCACCTTGACAGCCAATAACCGCTTGTATTGCTATTTGCTTTACCACAAGGAGCTGCAATGCGAAACAGCCACTGAAAGTAAAGTTTGCCGGTTGCTTGCTTTGACGGTGCCAGTACAGTGTAGGGGTCCCCCGACGTCCTGCCTCTTGTCCCCACAACTGAGGCCCAGGAACAGTGAGATCTGCAGAGCTGTACAGGAACAGAAGTCTTCAGCTGCATCTTTTTCTTCTTTACTAAGGTACTGTAAAACTAGCCTAAGAGAACTTACCTCTTACTGTGGAAGTGCTTGTAACTTCTGCAACTCACAAGTCCAATCAGCTTGCGGCCCTACATTTGGTTCTTCTTTTTTTTTTTTATCAAAAACTCCTAAGAACATGTGCAACGACTTTTCCATTTACTTAGCTGAAGTGCTGCATCCTATACAAAGAATTTGGCCTGTTGACTTTGGCTTAGCCTATTGAATGACTTTTCTAAGTGCTATCTGAAAGTATTTGCCCTGCTCATGAATATATGTAAATTCTTGAGTTCTAATAACCTTTGCCTTTTACTTACTTTTTAAAGAGTATTTTGAATGCTAACAGTAAGGTAATAATGTTCCCAGCACCTTTGTTGCTGAAGTCACCTGTGGGTGTAGGTTGTGTCTGTGGGCCATCCCAAAAGGGCCTTGTCCGATTCAGAATCTTAAAGTGTACAGTATTGAAGTATATTTGTGTGATACTATTCTATTGCTCCCTTCTGAAGAAGGCTTTATAGCTGACTGATAAATACATTATTAATTGTTTATGCAAGAAACCTTGAGTGTAAGAGTTTATTTGAATACCTGTAACTGTGAATATTTGTGTAACTCGACTACAGCTCACATTTCCAACCTTGAGATAAGCCTGGCTGCTCAACACGCTACCAAAACTGTGTAGTACAAGCTTGTACCAAAGGTTGGGTTGCCTATACCTGTAGTCATAGTTGTTTGTAGTGTTCCCAGAGGGTACTGCATACAAACTTTGGCTAACACCAGGCCATTGTTTTTTGATCAGACCACAAAGGTCTTATGTACGATAAATTCTTCATTAAAAATGGGAGTATACAGTCCCAGTCTTGCTGAGAGAATTTAAATGATTCGGTGGCATGGGAATATGTCCTTCTTTCTTTCCCTCTGGACAAAAAGGATTTAAATATTGTGATGCTCTGTGTGCACCCTCAGAATGTAAACAAGGAAATCTGTCCCTTGAAATCATAGTGACACACAAAAAGCGATTGCTGGAAATTCTTCAGCCAGTGCTTTCCACTGGTATGCCCCCAATAGCATTCCAGTATATCTGTATTAGCTTCTTATTGCCAAAAAGAAGGTGGTCAGCACAATGTAAATCAGTCGTGTCAGGACCCCCAAATTAATCTGTTGACCCCAAGATGCTAGGCCACACATCCCTTCTTCTGGGGACCATCAACAGCCTCTTCAGTTCCTAGCACTGTGAACTCCGAGATCTCGTGAAACTCAATGTGATATACTGTTCATCTTAAACAATTTCGAGACTCCTTTCAGTTTCTTTCTCATTTGTCACGATTCGCTATTAATATATGCTTTTAATGTTTGCAGGTGGATCTCCGGAGCTGCTGTAGTTAATGCCTTTTATTCTCCAAGCCGGAACCAAATAGGTGAGATTGAATTGTGAAATTTGATTGTGATGTTATTTTGCTACAGGAATGCTCGTTAGCAAGCGCCTTATTGATACATGATTATACTACATTATTGGAGCTAGCCAGGAAAGGCTGAGTGGAGCAGAACTGATTTGTTCGATGAATCACTTAAATATCAAACACTTTTGTTCAACATTATTTTCATTTTAAGTTCACCCTGCTTTAATCACTATTGCGCATGTACATTTCAACTCCTACGTATTGTTTTTATGTGTTTATGATCCTCTTGGAATTACAGCTGAGTGAGCTCAGGGGTCTGAGAACAGCCTGGGTCACAACTGGGGCTCTGGGATGACCCTTATTTTGAGTCAACACCTACCCAAAGCGGAGGCTCACCATGAGCCCCACCTGCTGCCCGCCCATTCCAGGAATAATTTATTTTCTTTAAAAAAAACAATGTTCCTGACGTGCCAGCAGCTAACACAAGAGCGCAGCCACCTGACTTCCTGTCTTGCCCCTGCTAATCATTGATTGGCTGGGACAGGAGTACTTCCTGGAATGACAGTGCAGCAATGCATTGGCTATTGGTGAAAGTGAAGGGTAGCTAGGACCCAGCTCTTTGTGCTTCTCCGGCATTCGCTCTACTTCCATTTCACCCCCATCTCCCACAGCCCCCAAATAAGCATGCTATCCGTACCACACCAAGTGCCACCAACCTCTATTCACTAACCGCCCCCACTTCCGTGCCATCCTCAAAACAATAGCTCTGTGCCTAACCCCTCACCAGTGCCACAATTCCCCTTTTCCTTGTTCTCTACCCTAGAGCCACTCCCTATCCAAACAAAACAGTGGGCCCGATTCATGGAATGTTTGCCCAGTACAAAGTGAATTTGCACTGCTGAAAAGTGTATTTTTGCAGTCAAGTTCCGGGGCAAAGTCAGTGCATAATCATTTTTGCAGTACAAAATATCTTTTCCTGGATTTTGCACGGCACAAAAACACTTTGCACCGTTCCATGAATCAGGGTTTGTGTTGGCAGTGCAAAGTCACTTTTCAGCAGTGCAAACTTTGAATGGGTAAAATATTCCATGAATCGGGTCCCCAATGTCTGTCCCTAGCCTCTCTTCAAGCACCCCCTTCCCTTTTCTCGACCCACGGTCCTCCCACCACATCACCTGTTTTTTTACTTGGCCCATGTTTGGCCCCTGGAGCCAGGCCATATCCACTGGCTTGGCCGTACCAGCGTGTTTCCTGTTTTTCACACCTCTAGTTGGAATGCTGGAAGCTGGTGGCATCAATAAGATAATGTCCATTATATTGGAGGAATTCCATGCTCGGTAGCATTGTGGCTCCATTCTTATAGCAGTTTCATCTTTGTATGTGCATTGTCCATCTTAGTTTGAGACGTACACATGCAAGGAGGCCCTATTTTTCTATATTGGCCCTGCTTTGTTGGATCCATATTTTCTGGGCCCTGCAACGTATCCAATCTGCGCTTGCTGATTGGATGCTTTGCATGCTAAATGGTTCTGAAGAGGTGGATATTCCTAGAACATGTACCCTGAGACCTTGCTCATTACATGTTCTGCACCTGTTTGCATTTTGACAACAGTAAAAAGCTTCAAATAATTTCTATTGATGATATTGATCCTGCGCTACTCCCTCTAATTGTGTCATTTTATTCTGACAATACTTGTAATAAAATAAAGTTGGTGGAACTGAGTTTTTGTTAGCAGGCAATGTGATAAAATGGTGCAAACTGAATTTCTTAGCTCACTGCAGACATTTAGATAGCCTGGCTCTAGTTGAAATATCCGAGCCTTATTTTCTACCTGAGTATCCATCACCTAATCAAGAACTTCTTATATGATGAAACTAGGAACTGGCCCCAGCAGACTACGTAATTATTGCAAGCAAAAATAAAAATATACATTTTGAGAAAAAAAGAATTTGCTAACGCATTGTCATCACACCATAATGTTATGAAGTGCTTGTCTGTGTATGGCAGAGCTGTGATGTCATGTGGAATGTTTGGTGGAAGGTTTGGTGATGGATGCTGGATGAAGGTCCCAGTCTGGTCAGTTGTGCCTGGGTGATGGGACCCAGGAGTTATCCTTTTATGTAGCTTAATGTAACTCTGTATTAAAGTATATGCAAGAGCCTAAGAAGACTACAGAGCTTTCATTATTACACTGGCGACGAGGATTTCAGAAACAAAGGGCCTCATTACGACCCAGGCGGTAGCCATGGCGCTACTTGCGCCATGGTTGCCTCCAAAACCTTACCGATTCCGGCATGGTGAATGGAGCAATTACCGCCCCATTCCAAGGTTGGCAGGGGCGGTAATTCCCCATCCACCATGGCCCTTCCCCATTCCCATTTGAGCCCCCATAGGGCTCAATGGGAATGGGGAAAGCGCTAATAACGGTACCGCTAATTGCGGTACCGTTATTATCTCTAAAGTCCCTTTGCAGGTCCTGTCCTGGAGGACCCGCAAAGGGACCTTGGAATAGGGCGGTAAGGGATTACCGACACCAGTGCCCTTACCGGTACCGGTATTCCCTTACCGCCCGGGTCGTAATGAGGCCCAAAGAATCTGCACAAACAAGGAGAAGAAGATACTGCTGAAGGGGGAGCAGCAGATGAAGAAAAGGAACCACTGCCCACAAAGACCAAAAGTAAGTCCCATCACCCAAGGGTGTACAGCACTGGGCAGGGGAGTGAAAGCAGTGAGGAAGAGAAATCCCCAGTGCAGGCCCTGAGGGCAAGAAAGGGAGAAGCGGCAGCCCAGCACAATAGAAGAGGGGTTAATAAGCGAAGCGATGCCCCTGGTCATTGGTGAAGCCCCATGAGTGAAGCCCTTAGTAAAGGAGCAAGGTGCTGGGAGAAGTAGAAGTAAAAGGGCGAACCCCAGCTCAGAACCGGGCTGCCATAGTAAAAGTATGTGTGGCATCCGAAAGTGACTAAGTGAGTTGAAGAAGTCCCGGTATTGGCTAACGGTTCCTGCACTCTCTGGGTTCGGTGAGTGTCTTGGAGTGGGTGACCGTTGGCGTGTGGGTTCTCGCAGGGAGATCAGCACTACTTCAGTGCCACACGGCATTTGATGACGTAGGTTCCAGTGTGAAAGGGGATGGCGGAGCAACAGAACGCTGACAGATGTTCCGTTCAGGAGTTGTGAAGTGCATGCTTCAATTCGAACTGTATGCTACTCAGGAGAGTACAATGATAAGGTGCAGAGTAAAGAACCCAAAGGCGTGTGACGTGAAAGCAACGTCCATTCAAGGAAGCTGTGAATGTAACGCCCATTCAAGGAAGTTGAGTGAGGCGTCGTTGGAAGGGTGCCGGTGATCGCGGAAAGATCCGGAGTGACTAAGCAGGTCCATCGACGTGATCCATAGCAATGCCTTGTGTACAGTGGGCCTCTGCAGATTAGCAATGCAGGCATTAAGGAGAGCCCTGAAGAGCTGAAAGGAGAGCCTGGCGAAGCAGTTGAGCATCTGGGCAGTACTTTCTGCAGTAATGTCTGCAACGGGTTTGGAGCTTGCAGTATCTTTTTAGAGCGAAGTGAATAGACAAGATTTTGGGATTAGGTGGTGCAGTAAAGCGGCCCGTACTTGATTGGCCCAGAGTAAAAGGTGAAGTTTGTGAGGAAGAAACGCCATCAAGTAGAGGAGGCATCACATGAAGAGCCATTGCAAACGTGTATCCTTTTGAGTATGAAACATACTAAGGTTTTGTAACAGTAAGATTGCCAAAACTGCGTTAATGCAAGACCTATGTGTTATAAGAATGGAAGTGGTAGTGGTGGTGAGAGTGTGAATGTTTCCCACAAGTGTGATTGAAAAGGTACTAATGGTAGTGTAACGTTTTGAGTATTTAGTACTAATGGTAGTGTAAACATTTGAGGATTTAAAGGTACAAATGGACATTCATGGACTTTAAAGTATACTTAATGTGACTTCGTGGAAAGTAGGAAGTTGCATGGGCCTGTCTGGAGAAGCAAGGATGAGAGCATGAATGGGCTAGATGTAACTTCTTGAGGAATTGTAGGGTTACGTTGCCCAGAGCAACAAGGACTTTTAGGCATCTTGAAGGCATGTGCGATGAGTAAATGTAGGCTGCGATGAAAGCAGCATGGATCTTAGGACTGCACATTTTGGCGATTTATAGTTTACTGGTATTTTAATGCAAATGTTATTTGCTTGAGGTGTAGGTGTGCGCCAATGTTGTAAAGAGTGGGATAGCGTCCCATAGGAGTGTAGGCATAGTGTCCCACAACAGAGTAAAGTATAGGGATAGCGTCCTGAGTGTGAAGCGAGGATAGCATCCCAGAGAAGAGTAGGGATAGCGTCCTGCAGCAGAGCAGGGAAAGCGTCAGGTTTAAGTATAGGGACAGCGTCCCGTAGAAATGTGGGGATAGCATCCCACAATAGAGTAGGGATGGCATCCCACAGAAGAGAAGGGATAGCTTCCCGCAGCAGAGTAAGGATAGCGTCCCATAACGGAAGTGTAGGGATAGCATCCCACGACAGTGTAGGGATAGCATCCCGTTTAAGTGTAGGGTTAGCTTCCTGTAGAAGTGTAGGGATAGCGTCCCTCAGAAGTGTAGGGATAGCGTCCCACAGCAGAGTATTGATAGCGTCCCACAACAGAAGTGTAGGGATTGCATCCTGCAGCAGAGTAGGGATAGCGTCCCATAACAGAAGTGTAGTGATAGCGTCCTGCAGCAGAGTAGGGATAGCGTCCCACAACAGAAGCGTAGGGATAGCGTCCCATAACAGAAGTGTAGGGATAGAGTCCTGCAGCAGAGTAGGGATAGCGTCCAACAACAGAAGCGTAGGGATAGCGTTCCACAACAGAAGTGTAGGGATAGCGTCTCACAACATAAGTGTAGTAATAGCGTCCCACAGCAGAGTAGGGATAGCATCCCACAACAGAAGTGTAGTGATAGCATCCCGCAGCAGAGTAGGGATAGCGTCCCATGACAGAAGTGTAGAGATAGCGTCCCGCAGCAGAGTAGGGATAGCATCCCACAACAGAAGTGTCCCATAGCAGAAGTGTAGGGATAGAGTCCCGCAGCAGAGTTGGGGTAGCGTTCCACAACAGAAGTGTAGGGATAGCGTCTCACAACAGAAGTGTAGGGATAGCGTCCCGCAGCATAATAGGGATAGCATCCCGTTTAAGGATAGGGATAGCATCCCATAGAAGTTTAGGGATAGCATCCCAGATATTTATTTTTTAGTTGCATCTCTCAATAAAAAGATGCATGGTGTGGATGTCTCGTGTGAGTGCCTTATGTTTGTGTTCCATGTGCTAGTGATGGATGTGAAAAGGAGGGGGATGTGTTGTGATGTGCTTGTTCGTGCATTTTGGGAAAGGATGGAGATGTGTTGTGAAGTGCTTGTTGGTGTGTGTCAGGTGTTTGTGGATTATTGGAAAGGGAGGAGATGTGTTATGAAGTGCTTGTCTGTGTATGTCAGAGCTGTGATGTCATGTGGAATGTTTGGTGATGAATGCTGGATGAAGGTTCCAGTCTGGTCAGTTGAGCCTGGGTGATGGGCCCCAGTGGTTATCTTTTTATGTAGCTTAATGTAACTCTGTATTCAAGTATATGCAAGAGCCTACGAAAACTACAGAGCTTTCATCATCACACATAATAACCCTAAACAGCAATTAGCAGGTGATGGTACAGATTCTTACTGAAATATACTAAATGTTTTTTGGAAATATGTAACTTCCAAAAGTCAAATAGCCCAAATATATTGGATATGGGCGACAATATTGTGTTATTGTTTTAGAATTGTAAAAGAATGAATAATAACTTTATTTCGGTATTGAACCATAAAATTGAAAATGTGCAAGTCTGCAAAATACAGCATTCATTAAAACAAATCAATCCCTAGAATTCGATTGTGTAGGGTGCAGATAGGATAGCATTGCTTGAATCAGCACCAATCCAAAGAATTTAAAACCCAAATATGTTGCAAATGATTAAAAAGCGAATAAATATTGTCTCGATCACATGCTAAACACAGAAATTCATTGAATACGTAGAAAGGAAAAGCCTGATTGCATGGAGCTTATTGACTACTATCCTTTCCATTGTGCAGCGCGTTCATACTTCTCAGCCAGGCCCTATACATGTATTTGCCTGCAAAGTGCAAGGTATTAAGGTCTGCATTCCTCTTACAGTGTTCCAATGCCTCACTCACCCTCGGACCCCTTCCAATCTGAGGATTGGCATGAGCTACTTTGCTCTGAGGTCGCTATATCTAGAGCAAAACAACATGAAGTGAAATACAGTGTCATTTGAGGCCCCAAAGGCCAGACATTCAGAAGGGTTTTGATTACCCCAGTTTCTCATGAAGTCGGCCACTCTCATACAATAACGAACAGGCCCGATTTGATGTAATGATGTCTAAATAGAATCCAAAACCAAAGGTCTCCTTGGTCCACAGGTACTGTTGGCCACGGAATAGCTTTGCACGTGCGGCCGCTATTGCTCTTCTGTGGTTAGTTCTACAGGCCATTTTGACCACTGCCATGCTTGAGGGCTGATCCCAGTGTTGGTCGAGGCCCACAGTTCTGCACCAAAATGTAATATGCTTCAACCATGGGGTTGAGCAGCTTCCTTCCAGCATCAAAGGTTTTTTCACCAGTTCTTTGTAGATATGTAGCTCAGGAGCTGTCAAACTACATACCCAAATGTGCAAAGGTTTAACAGATATTAGAAACTCAATGGGGCATACGTCATATTGTAAGTTATATGTGGCATCTAGGGTGCTAATCTTTTGCACCATAATTGATTTTAAAATCTATTTTCTGCTACTCCTAGGGCAGTTGACTTTGCAGAACCCCAAATATCTGCACCATACACCACTGCGCGTTTTGCCTTCAATTGATATAATTCAAAGACATGGTTCAGAGCACCCTTACCATGCAGTGAGTGGATTTTCCTGATGCTGCCGCAATATTTTCGTCAGTGTCAAGGTGGCTTTGGAGACTTGGTCGCACCAGGAGCCATTTTCAGCAAATCATATGCCTAGATAATTGTAGGTGGTGATCTGCTCCAACATGACCCTGTCTATCTCCATATGGGCCTTCGCCTGTCCGGCTGTCGTGTGTCTGAAAACTAGAGTTTTGGTTTTGCTTTTATTGATTTCCAGACAGAGATCATTACATTTCGTCGCGGTGTGCCTTATACCCACTGGGGATGTTGACAGCAACACTGCGTTGCCTGTGAAGAAGACAGCTGGAAATCAGGGGTTGCCAATCCTCAGTGTGTCCATACTACTTGCCTCCAACACCTCTATTAAGCTGTTAATATAAATGGAAAATAGGAGTGGGGCAAGTACACCACCCTGCCTAACCCCACGCTGGAGCTCGAACCAATCAGAGTTTTCTCTGCTCATCCCCCATCTCACAGAGCCATGGGTGTCATTTTAGTGTGGGACAAGGGTGTTTGCCCTCCCCCCCAACTTTTGTGCCACACCATTTGTCCCCCTCAATTGCCAGTGGCCCCTTTCCTTTAGATCTCATGTCCCCCTCAACATTTTCAGAAAAGTTACTCCACTGTACAGAGCCACTGTTGTTGTAATATAATAACTAGGGGTGTCACGATATTAGTTTTATGACGGTACAATAACCTTCTTGCCAAATGACGGTATATCATGGTTATCGCGGTATAGCAGGTGGAGTTAACTAATCTTAACAAATATTTTCTAAAAGGTCATAAATTGTCAGATTTATCATCACAAAGAAAACCAGGCACCCAGGGCCAGAATTGGGCTTTTCAACATACTTTCCACTGAAATGCCACCCCTTGCTTCCACCAAACACACGTGTGAAGAGGAGGAGGGGATTGTGGGGGGAGCCCTGCTGTGACTGGCAAAGCAAACTGAATAGCTTTTCTTAAGTGGTCATCTAGGCTTTTAGCTCCCCCATTGGCTACTGGTGAAGATGAACATGTTGCCATCTTGATAACCTGCATGCCACAGATCAATGGAGGCTGATGGTAGTATACGCTTGTGCGCATATGCACACACGCTCTCTTTACTTTACAGCCTTTAGTTTACTTGCGGGCCAAAATGTGTTCAGTAATCACGGACATGTTACCCTTTGGTATGGCAGCAGGGAATACCCACAGAGCTGAGTGAATTTCGCAGTGTGACTTATTATATGTAAATTCAATGATGGAACCAGGGAAATCCCCCATTGTCATATGTTTAGCAAACAATATCCATTATAAATATATATAAATCCCAAAGCCGCCATCCCAAAGTAAACCCTTTTCCTTCTTGGCACTGTATTTATTCTTCCTATTGCTAACATATTGATTTTATGTCAGGCATGTGCGGTTTATGGAATGGCATTAAAAACTGCTCCAACTGAAACTACTTGGCAGACGGCACATCCAACAGTGCAAGACCAAGACTGTGCAGCACTTGCTTACTGCAGCCTTTCCAAATCAGATTGAAAAGCACACTTAACGGTATAAACGGTATACCGGTATAAACAATGTGACGGTTATTATTGTTCAATTAAGTGGTTCACGGTATCTTTAACGGTATACCGTTATACCGTTACATCCCTAATAATAACTGGATGATTGACAGTAGGCCTGCAAGAATATTATAGCCATGCAAAGCCTGCTATCATTTATTGCAAGATACATAATCAAATGCTGTTTTCAAGTCAGCAAAAACAGCAGACAGCTTGTTTTTGTTCTGACATATATATGTTTGATATGTAGGTCAAGTCTCAGACACTGCTCTAAGGTACCCATCTCCTGTGGGAAGCCCGCCTGAAGGGAGGCTAGAATTGTATACGATAATCATGAAGAATGTTGACATTTTGTACTGTGAACCCTAAGTCTCTTTGTTTAAAGCATATAGTGTACGAATAAGAGTGAACAAATCTCGAGCCCCAGGACCTGATGGCCTGACTGGTACTGCTCATTCTTGACCGCCGGATATATGGTCTCACATTCTCTTGGGGTTATTTAAGCAGATCATTCCCTCCTTTAGCGTTCCTCAGTCATAAACAGAGTCACTGTTAATCCTGATATACAAGAAAGGTTCCAAGGAGAACCCCAAAAATGAGAATCGTCTTGCCCTATGGATGTCTCCAGCATGGTATTTGCACCCCTGTTGCTAAAAGATCTGCTTAAATACATTTGCTCTGCCCTAAGGAGATAGATTTTAGAAAGGTGTCATTGGTGGTGTACAATGGCTTTGTCTTGCACCTCCTAAGTATACAGGTTTGGAGGCAGGGTAAACCCCTCTTTATCTTGCCTTCATTGACTGCTCCGTGGCTTTCCACTGTTTAGATTGAGGCAGGTTGTGGAGGAAATTTGAAGTGTGGGGGATATCATCCTGAACCTTCTGATAATGCTTCATCGGGGAACTACTGTTACTGTAAATTGAACACCAAATGAGGCTTCCAAAATCAACAAGGGTTCACGAGGAATCAATGTTTTTCCTCTGATCCTTTGTTGTTCAACCTTTATATGGCATACCTGCCTAGCTGCTCTGAGCATGCAAATAACTGCTCCATAAATGGGCAAATCTCACATAGGTCACACACATCTGGAAATTGACTGAACATGATTTCGTGACTACATGCTGTTGTTTATACAGTGTTTTACATGTAACAACCAATAGTTGAGGTCACACTGCAACAACATGGAGTTGATACATAAATATAGCCAGCTTGCATTTGTGTACAAACAGGAGATGGATCAAAGCTGAAGGGAGAGTTTCACAGATGAGCAAATCTTGCAGCCAAAATCCCACGAAAAGATCCAGAGACTTTTATTGATCTATTTTAAGGAAGAGAGAGGATTACAACACTTTGAGCAAAACAAATGGAGGCTCTGTCCTCTTCTGATCTTCATGCAATTGAGTTGAACGCAATTATATAGCATGACACATATCAAAGTGTCAGCTTGGCAAAGATCGTTCATGTACAAACTCCAGGAGAGGGCCTTTGGTATCTGGTCAGCTTGTAGGCTAATAACCCTCTTATCAAGCAATCTGGTTTGAGCCACTCTGATGAAGAAGATCATCCAAAATATATGAAAAATGGAAGCACAACAGGTGCACTTAACATCAGAGCATAAGCAAGAGCACTTGATCGGAAATCCTAATGCATTAACCAAAAGGGGTTCCTTGCTTGACTTGTGTGTTGCTATCCACTAAAATGTGTAGTTGAGACCATTTTTATTATTTCAGCCTCCACATATTTTGATCAGCAATATATCTTTTAAAACTGACTATACAGCGCACTGGGTGACTCTAGATCTGGACGTAAGCTGAATGATTTTACAATGCGTTCCTAGATTGACCCCAAATAAACATTCTAAAATCAAATGACTGTCTGATATCCCAGCCTAGAACTGACCCCTAGAATCCGTGAAGCCTCGTGCATTGAATATTGTTGAGTGATTCTGCTAAAATGAGTTTTCTGCAATTGCAACCTTAGCAAGGTCTCTAAGACCTTGTGTTAGGGAGTTTTACGAAAGTCCACCTAGGGTCGGATTGAAGAAGACTCACTCATAGGTGTTCATGGCTCAAAATCTTAGGATTGGCCTGAAATACCCAAAAGGTTTGGTAGCAATGGACGAGCAGCCAGACTTGGTCTAGGCGGAGGGCTATAGTTGAGTGCAAAGACCTTTGAGCACCCCATGGTCAAGGAAACACTTATACAATGTATTATTATAAAGATAGACTTGTTTAGTATAGATGCCAAGGCAATGCTAAAATCAAGACAGTTCCGGTAAGTAAAAACTGTTCACACATATATATGTACACTACACATTTGCTGTTGCAATACTCATTTTCAGTAGTAGACCATAGATGAATTACAGTTAAGTATAAGAGTAGCTTTAGGTCAGCAAATCATTCATCAACCAACATTTACTGAAGTAGCAATTCTGGTAGGTTAACAACTTTAGGTAAGCATTTTCTTTAGATGTCCAACTCTATCTTGGGATGAGTCTCAAAAAAGTCAGATTGGGACGCTAAAGGACCAGTGATCCTTGGGCAGCAGAACAAAGGAAGTCAGATGCTGTCAAATTTGGCAAATAGCAGAAGAAGCGTTTTTCGTAACAAGTACATAATGGCATTTATTCAAAGGGTTCACAGGGACTAGGTAGGCCACCTGAAGGGTTTCAGTGTCTAGGAAGTATGTCCTTCGTCCTGGGAGAACATGGTTGTGTCGTCCACACCAACATGACTCAAAAAGATCAGGAGTTATTAACAGCAACACAAAAACTGCCTAGGTAAGTACCCAGGACATAGTACCTTCTATGATGAAGAAGAGCGATGTCACTGGCGGGTACCCAAGGTAAGATGACAGCAGCTCTGGTTCGAGTATCCGGCCTTGGTGGCTGGATGAAGAACTTTTTGTGGGAGCAGATGGTAAGTCTCGATCACAGGGATAACCAGCAGCCAATCTTCAGAACCCTTGGTTGTGAAGGCTTGACACAGGATTTGTACCAGTGCCGGTTGTCACATGGCAGACTTTCTTCCTCCTTTTGGTTCTCAACTCTTCTGAGGGGACTTCTACAATTGGGATGGAGTCTCTGTAGGCCCAGGCAGATGCCCACACATTTGCAGCGGCAACCTAGCTCTATGATATGATACACCACAGCAGTGCCAGAGTTCCCAGGGTATTGTGATTTTGCAGGCCTTGAAGGTCAAAGCACCTCGTGGGATGGCTCAAAATGTAGCAGGTCTCGAGTCTGGTTAGGGCCACCAGTCCAAGGAAGGAAGTTATCGGGTCTGAATTTTTTGTGTTACACAGAGAAAAGGGCTGGAGCTGCAGCGGGAGGGGGCTGCAGACATCCTTCTTCCTTTTTCTTCAGAATGTTTCTTCCAGTGGTCAACTCTGGCTTCAGCACCAAGACCCTCACTTTTATGCAGCAACCAATCCAATCAGCATGCATGCAACATTCAAAGTTTGGGCGATGGCTGTCCCAAGGGCATAGCCAGGCACCCAGTTAGAACTGGATCAAAGCAGACACACTGGAGGACAAGACATGTGGAGTTCAGTGTCACATTGGCACCTCCGGTTGAGTTTACCCAATAGGAGCGCATCAAAGACAAAGCAATGAGCATGACTTCCCCCACCGAGGTTAGCAGAGCAAGGCTCAAGAAAAGGCAACCCATTGTGAGTTGGTGAAAAAGGAAGACAGGCACAATTGTAGATCAATGGTGACCCATGTGTCCTTTACCACAGCTGTGACAGCAGTCTAAGTGTAAAAATCACGAAAAGTCAGTCGAAAATATCCACTGCCACCAGCCACTCAGAAAGTTACAGGAGAACTGAGAAAAGGAATACAATGTGTCCCTTTCAGCACTCCACACAATGTGGTGTGTGCAGATCTCAAAAAAGAAAAGCATAGGTAAGATAACAAGTATCCCCCTATCCTGGTAACATTATGTTAGTACAGGAAAATAAAAGAAAACCAAAGAGGGAAGCTCAAGAAGGTTCCAGCAACACTGCACAAAAGGTGCTGTGTGCTGAGATAGTAAAATACAGATGCCTCAAAAAGATGGACTAAAGCAGCCTCCCTCAAAGATAAATAAAACGGGATCGCAGAATCACAGAACAAGAATGAGTGAGTGAGGAAACATTTTCCCACTCACTCATGAGAGTCAGATAAAAACCCAAACGTCTAGCAAAAGTGATGAGGGTCTCACTAAGTGTGGAGAATTACACAATAGATAGAAATTCTACCTAACACTGTGTAAGCATTTATGTAGTTATGGAATGCGTAAACATAAAAAAGGAAATGGACAAATATGGAAGTGTCACTAACTTGAGGGAAAGGAGACAGCTTTTCCAATGCATACGCTACAAATACAATTTAATTTGGAGATTTATAAACAGGATGACTCAAATTCAAGAAAATGATTCAAAGAAGTATAGTCTTACACCAACCTTAATTGAAAAATCCCTGATGAATCTCTGAGAACAATTTCTAGGAGATAAAACATGTTGACAAATATTAAGTTTTTACAAAAAGCCAAACTAAGCGTTCTTATTGACGACAAAGAAATGTATTAATTATGTGCATACCATTTATTTATTTGGAGTTTTCGAGTGTGTTACATGTGTTTAAAGCTGTTTCAGTGACTCATCAGAGGTGCATGCATTTTGTGTGAGCTGATTCCTTCATAATAAGGTAGGTGAACTCCACGCACTGCTAACCTATAGAGCATATGAGTTATGTTTGGTAATGGATTAAAACAGTTGTCTAATCAGTTGGTAGATATTCCATTAATTAACTTGTATAACTAATTAAATGATAACAGATAGGGTTACAAAGCCAATCGCTAAGACAACATACATGTGCTATTGATGATCGTTATAGGAAAAGGGCACATTTGTAAGGTGATGCTAGTATCTTGCTACAGATCATATAACCCTCAAGTTTGGCCCTTCTATTCCCATTGCCAAACATTGTAGCTATTTGCTTAACCCAGCGTTACTGTTTTAAAGTGAATTTCTATAAAATGTGTGACAAGATTCCCATCCTGAGTATATGGACCAGTTTAAATATGAGTCACAGTATTAGCGGGTGTTGAGCCCACCAGGGGTACAGGCAACCCTTGATTCCATTCCTAGGTCTCAGGACTCTGGCAAGGGACTGTCGCATGGACTCAATATTTGCCAGTCCTAGGAACCCCCTGCCCCGGTAAAAGAGCATAAAGCGCTTCATAGCTGGACCCAAATATACAAAATTGAACATGAAGCTTTTCCCTTTATGGGGATCCCTCCAATTGCCTTTGGCAAATATAGCATAAGGATAGATACAGTTACCAGCTCCCTTTGGAACTTCAAGAGAGACACATTTAGTGGTCCAATGAACCCTCAATTCTAAAATTCAACAAACACAATCTCTCAAGGCTATGACTCCCAGACACTGCGAAACCAATATGTCAAGAAAGGTTACATCGCCATATCTCACTGTTGAGCACATCTCATACCAAGGAAACATTGTATCCATCTTGCCGCTCACCTGGCATCACAAATTAATCAGAGGAGTTATACATTGTAGGATGTTTCCAGCTCTAAATGTACATGCTGACCCAATCTCGGTGCCGACATCGAAAGAAAGGGTCAGCATAGAATGTGTAAAATCAAAGATTGGGGCCAAGCCATTAAGCCCAGATGAGCACAAGGAGCATCCAAACACCCAGTCAATCTCAGCCTTTACACAATTAAATATTGCAGGTGCATATACTCTGTTAAACACTCACAAAAGAGTACAAATGTAGACCGACACAGTAGCTGAATTTATGTTGTTGGAGCTGGCAGTGTATGGTGATTGGAAAAGTTTGGCCTCTGTTATGAGGACTGTTGAAAAGGAGAGGGGGAGTAGGTGTGAGGAGGAGACAACAGAAGCTTGAATGTGGTGGTAACATCCAGGAGAGATAGTGAAGAACTGGGGGGGGGGGTAGCTTTAGTAGGAGGGAGCAAGAGAGAGGAGGAGGAGGAGGTGGTAGCATTTGGAGGGAGAGGTGAAAACAAGAGGTGGTGGTTGTACTGGGGGGAGCTGGTCAGGAAGTCAATAACAGCATGAAGTTTCCAGGGTGCCGGGTTGGACATAGGCAGAACCAGGTGGTGAGAATAGATATGAAATGAGGACAGGAAGATTAGCATCAGTTGAGAGGGGTAAAACGTGAGGTGGGTCAGGAGCAAGAGCCTGAAGTTGGGAAAGGATGTTGGATTCTAGAGAGTGGTGGTAGGACGCCTTTCTCCAACTCCAACTCAAGCTATAACACAAAATACAGGAAAACGTGCAACATCGAGCCAACACTGACCCCACCCAGTGATGGCAGGACTTGGCACCCTAGGGTAAGAGACTTTGTTTTGTGATCACTAAGACTTTTCTGTTTCCTCAATTTAATTTTGAGTTGAGCCTTTTCACTTGTAAACCACACACAGTGCTATTATCAAGATATGTCTGCATGTTTGTAAATAATGTCCATCAATATAATGCAGCTAATTATCTGAATTCTTAATCAAAATTGTAACCCCTAAGCAAACCACTGAATCTACTTGCTTTTTCAAAGACCCACATCAATTTTGGGGAAATTAATGACTACGGAGGACACCGCTAATGCTGGAGTGTTTGGGAGTGCTCCAATGCCGCTTCAAGCAGAAATTGATATCCCATTTCTTGTGGGAGGAGGGAAGAAGGTTGTGTGTGTGTGTGCGTGTGTGTGTTCATGTGGGTTGGGGATTGTTCAGGTCATCAAGGAGGGCACACAGGCTTGTATTGTTCTGATACCATTTTCATTATTACTGTAAGAACAAACCTTCTTTTGACTTTCTGTGGAAATCTTTTCCCTTCTTTCAGAAATGAGTATGGGTAAACTGCAATTGATATGTCGCTGACATTCAGGGAAACATTGGAGACCAGCACTTTTGCCTGCCTGATGTTGGATCATCTTAAATGCATATTGCTAGCATATGCAGATGACTTTTTTCTTTTTGATTGCGCACAAAAGGGATTACAGCAAGTGATGAAGGTTTTTAACAACTATGCTTTGATCAATTCTATGAAAATTACCCTGCAGAAAACCACAGTGATGCAGTATACCCGTAAAAGGAATACAATGAACTACAAGTGGTCCTTCTCATCAGATAAGCTGCTATGGGTAGATAGCTTTGTCTACCTTGGTTATCCAGTACTTGCAAAGCCCCATAGATAACAGTATAATGAATGGATGATAAGTAAGAGAACAGCGCGTTCCACCCAGTTATGTACAATCAACACCAAGTATGAGACATGCTCCTTTATTCCCTTATTGAGATTCTACGAGGGCAAATTTGTACCAACAATTCTTTATGGTATCGAAGTACAAGCCCTCTCGGTTCTTGATATCCTCCCAAAGCTAAAAGGACTCCTTTGGCGAAAAGCATTAAGGCTACCTAACCCCATGCCCGTGGCAGCTATAAGATACAAACTAGAGATTAGATCATTGTTGAGTATGGCTCATTGGAAAATCTCGACCTTCTTCTATAAACATTTGTACCACAGGCTGATACCTCATTTGAGGATGTAAATGTTATTAGCCATGAGTACAACGTGTAGTCATTATCTAGCCTCTCTGAGTTCTTTTGTAAACTATTGAGGCAGATGGACTGCACTGATACT
Organism: Ambystoma mexicanum; assembly: GCF_040938575.1. Lineage (NCBI taxonomy): Eukaryota > Metazoa > Chordata > Amphibia > Caudata > Ambystomatidae > Ambystoma > Ambystoma mexicanum. Next base: position 767,590,367 of record NC_090932.1, on the reverse strand, counting down.
GATTTGAAGAGAAACCCAGGTAATATAAAGCGTAAGCTTCATGGGCTCGACTCGATGGCGACGATTGAGTGCCTCCATGGTTATGGGTCATTGAAACATCTTCATATGGAGCATAGAAGAGTGGATTTCTGGCACTGGTCCTCTTACTCTACCCTTATCGAGCTATACAAGGCTATTCTTAAGATTCAGGTTGAGCCTGTTCATAACCAAACAAACACTGGTTAAATATGGTATATTGGATGGTGGCAAGGACCTATGTAGCTTTTGTAATAACTCAAAGGAGAGTGAAACCTTGAAACATCTTTTGGTATACCGTCCTGCCCTTCATGGGAAGCATATTGTATCATTTAAGAAGATTGTGCACTCTGCTGTTTCGAAAGATTGTGAGGTTGTGTGTGAGTTCTGTTTGCTAGGGGCTTCTACTTCAGTTGTTTTGGCAGTGGTTGATTTTATGAAATATTTGAATTTGGTTTACTGTCTGAAAATGCTGCATGCATTTATTTTGTTGTATTGTGTCTTCCTGACCATGAGTTTGTTCTTGAGATTGTTCTTTTTCTTTACCTTTTTTGTTATCATTGTGTATGCCGAAGGTTATGATTTAACCAAATGACAATAACAACGTATATTCTTTTTCTAAACAGCACATTATTGCATAGAACTGAAAGCATTGCTTGCGGACCACTTGATTAATACCATGTGGTAAATACACAAACGACTCTCCTGTTTCCATGCTATTAGTAATCCGAACAGTGCTGGGCAGTTTTTAGTATGCCATGTCTATAGTATACCAAGCGGCTGCTTTCTTTTTTATCCATAATCTAAAGCATCTGCGGTGCTAACCTTTTCATTGTGTCCTCATTACTGTCCACGTCCTCGTCTGACATCTTGTGTGCCTTGGAACTCCTGCTGAGCGGTCATTAAAACTGCAAAGGTTGATGATTGCGTGTTTCCCAATCAAGCGTGTGGCAGAATTTCCAGGAACTAGGCTACCACAAATGATGCAAACCTCATACATAATCACCGGAGCCTTGTTAAAGGAGGTCTTGAAAAAATGACAAATTGACACAAATAATTGTGTGAAATGGGCAGAATAAAATGACAGATACCTAAACCACTTCTTCTTTCTCAGTTTTTCCAGCTGGTATCTTACAACCACCCTTCTTCAGCGCATCACAGCCCAAGTCATTGAATTATGGTGGCATAGGAATGGTCATTGGTCATGAAATCACACATGGTTTTGATGATAATGGTAAGCTACTAATTATGTTTTCTTTAATTGATTGCGTAATGTAATGATGTTAAAGAGGAACAATTGACAACCCAGATGTTTGATGATCTTGTAATGTCTTCATCATGCATAATGGCAGAATATACATATAATCGCCCGCATTACATTGTGTACATATATAAATTACATTGCATGCTAAATTTAAGGTTACTGCTGTGAACTTTATGTAGGCAAATGTAGAAAACATAAATTCCTCTGTAGCTTAGATGCTCATCGCCACAAAAAAAACACCCAATTCTGCAACTCATTTTGGCAAATATTAACACAAATGGCAAATTTGGTCAAGCTTTGTCAACATTTTAATACCCAAATTGCTGAAAAGGCGTGTTTTTTGCATTGAGATTTTGAATGATTGTCAGGAGGGAATGTTTATGGAGAGCCCAGTGATTCTGCATCTGGTTGTGGAAAAATGTTTAGCTTCCTGTGCAGCTTTTATATTAGCAGAAGGAGGTGCATATGTATTGTGGACTCTCTCAATTAGACATTTATTATTGTGTAGGGCGGCCATCTTAAAGGTTATGAGAATATATTCTTATTGGAGTCGAGTGCTTCAAGCAAGTTGAGCACTAACATTGTTGCCTCGTTGCAAGTCTGATTGGGGACAGCATTCAAATAAATCATGGGGAATGATGATTACTTCAATGTGCTCAACCCAGACTTTCACTAATGTAACACAAACAGCTATTTTATTCTTGCAATCAAAATACTATGCTGCCCGAATACATTTGTTATACTTCAATGCTACATTTTGATTTTGGAATTAGTGTTGTGAAAAATAAAATGAACACCAAGCCCAGTGTGTATTACGTCCAAACATACAATCCTTTTTATAAAAAGCATATTCGTCAAATATAAATATCTATGGTATTTCTTACATTTCCAGACTGCTCTCTGATGTTATGCTTAGCAGGCTGCAACCCTGTTTGGTGCAATGTTTCCCTTTAAACTTTCGCATATGAGTATTTTGAAAGAGTACAGCAGGAGTGTACAAGACTGTAAGCACAAAAGTGATGGGTGGAAGGTTTTGAATGAATCTGAACCACTGGCATTGCTCTGGGCAACCTTCCACACCACCGTTTTTTTAGCCCGTCTGAGCCATTGCAAAAGGGGTCCAGCCATATTCAAATCAGTCAGGTACTGCCACCAATGGTAGCAGCCCAGCTCGAACTGCTAGGCCAAGTCCCCTCTGCACGGAAACACAAGTAACCCCAGGCATGTTTCGGCCTTGTTGGGCCTCCTCAGTGAGGTGCAGCTTGATTCCCTATGGCGCAGCGAGCAAGGGACCCACGTCTGGGCATACCCTCTCTCACATAGTGAGACAAACAGTAAGCACAAAAGTGATGGGTGGAAGGTTTTGAATGAATCTGAACCACTGGCATTGCTCTGGGCAACCTTCCACACCACCGTTTTTTAGCCTGTCTGCGCCATTGCAAAAGGGGTCCAGCCATATGCAAATCAGTCAGGTACTGCCACTAGTGGAAGCAGCCCAGCTCGAACTGCTAGGCCAGGTCCCCTCTGCACGGAAACACAAGTAACCCTAGACATGTTTTGGCCTTGTTGGGCCTCCTCAGTGAGGTGAAGCTTGGTTCCCTATGGCGCAGCGAGCAAGGGACCCACGTCTGGGCATACCCTCTCTCACATAGTGAGACAAACAGTAAGCACAAAAGTGATGGGTGTAAGGTTTTGAATGAATCTGAACCACTGGCATTGCTCTGGGCAACCTTCCACACCACCGTTTTTTAGCCTGTCTGCGCCATTGCAAAAGGGTTCCAGCCATATGCAAATCAGTCAGGTACTGCCACCAATGGAAGCAGCCCAGCTCGAACTGCTAGGCCAGGTCCCCTCTGCACGGAAACACAAGTAACCCCAGACATGTTTCGGCCTTGTTGGGCCTTCTCAGTGAGGTGCAGCTTGGTTCCCTATGGCGCAGCGAGCAAGGGACCCACGTCTGGGCATACCCTCTCTCACATAGTGAGACAAACCAGACTGGCTATCTTGGATATTGTATGTTTGCTAATTTGCTAGTCTAACTAAGACAATTAGACAAATGTTTTATAATTATGAGTTATGCAGGAAGTGATCATTAGAAATGCACATTGTGTACAATGTCATCAGTGTACAGAAAAGGATATCTGTATTTTCTCATTCTTGCATCTATCTACAATGGGTGAGGTGGCATTAGCAAACGCACACTTGACTACGCAAATCTGACCCTTAAGAAAGAGACAGGGACCGGCCTCATTACGAGTTGGGTGGTGTGGTATACATTGGCAGTAATACAGTGGTGTTACTGTATACAGCTGCATTACCACACCACCCAACTACGAGTTTGGGGGTATGGTGGAGGAAAAACTTCCAACACAAAGCTGCAGGTAATTCCTCCACATTACTGCCCAAATTCAACCAAATCGACAGTATAAACGCCAGCAGTAATACTGCCAAAACCCCTCATGGAGTCCTTTGGACACCATTTAATGGGGACTAACACTGCCTACCACCACTTGCAATATGGCAGTAAAACCGCTGGACCAAGTGGCAGTAACGGTAAATCAGTTTGGTGGTATCTCGGCAGATTTACTACCAAGATACTACCAAACTCATAATGAGGCCCATAGAGTATGCATGAGAGGAAGAGAACACACAGAGCGGGTGTCTGAGAGAGAGAAAGTGAGGTAGACATCGATCGAGAGAGAGAGAAAATGTCACACTGAAAAATGTGTTTTAATAGCTGCTTATGCAAAAAGAAAATCTTTCCCTTATGATATCTGTTTGTTTCTCGAGTCAGACAGCTGTCAGCATGAGGCGGGGACGGCTCTCACAAAGGTGTACCTCACTACTCAACTACTCAACTCTCCTCCACATAGAAAGGAATCAGACAATTACTACGCCGGGTTTACTGCGCCGGCCCAATATGACGACTCTATTATTAATTTTTTAACCCCATTTCTCAGAATATATATGTGGGGGATGGGGTAAAGTAAATAATTAATGTTGGGGGAAATATGGAGGGTTGCGGGGATATCCCCCTGCATATATAATCTGTGAAAAGGGGGTCAAAAAAAAGAAAAAAAGTAAGCATTTTAGGCTGGCGCAGTAAACTGGGTCGCAATAATCACATAGATCCCATAGAAAGAGACAAAGAGTGAAGCATAAAGAGAAAGAGAGCGAGAGAGAGAAAGGCGAGAGAGAGGGATAGAATGCTAGATCGGAGCATGATCCTCCCGCTACAGCTAGTTACGAGGGCCTCATTTCGAGTTTACCTGTGAAGTAAGAGACTAGCGGTAGTTCCATTAGCCCCACTTTTTTGCGTAGTAACAGAACCACTGCCACTTTTAGAGCACCCTGAATTCCGAGTTTGGAGATAAAGTGGAGGATCATATATATGTGGATTCCCACGGGGGTATTACAGCTTAGAACAAATACACCAAGACTGGGATCTACACTGCCTTGCCACTACTCATTATCCTGTGGCAAATCCATGCGACACATAAGGCAAGACTGGGATCTAATCTGCCTTGCCACTACTCATTATCCTGTGGTAAATCCATGCGACACAGAAGGCAAGACTGGGATCTACACTGCCCTGCCACTACTCATTATCCTGTGGCAAATCCATGCGACACAGAAGGCAAGACTGGGATCTACACTGCCTTGCCACTACTCATTATCCTGTGGTAAATCCATGCGACACAGAAGGCAAGACTGGGATCTACACTGCCTTGCCACTACTCATTATCCTGTGGTAAATCCATGCGACACAGAAGGCAAGACTGGGATCTACACTGCCTTGCCACTACTCATTATCCTGTGGTAAATCCATGCGACACAGAAGGCAAGACTGGGATCTACACTGCCCTGCCACTACTCATTATCCTGTGGTAAATCCATGCGACACAGAAGGCAAGACTGGGATCTACACTGCCTTGCCACTACTCATTATCCTGTGGCAAATCCATGCGACACAGAAGGCGTAATGCTGAATGAGGTTGGTGGTCATTGTGCAGAGTTATCCACAAATCACTGCAAATTCGTAATGGGGACCTAAATATTTTAGAACAAATCAAACAAAAAGGTGAGTTAAGGTTTTATTGTATTTAGAGATAGTTTAAACCGTAACATTGGCATCCCAAAAGTTTGTAAACTTTACCTTTTTTACAGCTGTTTACCTTACATTTGTGTTCATTTATGTTGACAAATCATTTCACAAACAGAAAAAAGAGGGTTATAGATCAGATTAAGCAGACTTGGACCGCTTACGCCGCAACCAATATCCCCTCCAATTCACCACACGAAACACCACAATAGACACAATACCACAGTCAGAATTTATTTTGGCAACACAGGGTTTCAATGCCAGTCACACAAAGTCAATGTGGCAAATTATCCAATAAAACATATCTAAAACATGTATTAAGAACATAAGGCTGACCTCACATTTCGCAATGAATGTTTGAAATACAAAACTTCCTGAACACATATTCCTGCCCCAAACCATGCATTCACAAAGAGAGATCTGTTCAAGTTGTTTGGGTGGCAGCACAAATGAATGAAAGCGTCATTTGTTAAGAATGAAAAGATGACACATGTTTTGCACAGAAGATGCACGTGGTCAAGGCGAGGCAAAACCTGTGAGTTGCAAAAATAAATATACATTTTAAGTTCATTGTACGGAATCCAAACGCCTAACTGAAACAAAATCTTGAATAAACAAAATCTGTACATGCAAAAAGACTGAGACAGGCTCCCATTCTGTCAGCAATTTTACCACATTTGCAGCGAGCTAAAACACGCTCATTTACATGTGATTCATAGCTCTAAATATAGTGACACAACATGGTACTTATTTCAAACTGATATAGCAATCAGTTAAATAAGATACAGAAATGATCCAAAGGTTTTCACATAATGTGGGCGGATAGCTCACGAGTGGGTGGTATTGCAGTAAATGTGCACTGATGTGAGTGAAATTGGCAATATGGCCAACATTTCTTGTGCAAAAGCACATTCTCGCAATACATTTCTGCACCAGGGCAATGTTTGCCCTAGTCCTAATCCTTTGCTTTGTGCAAAAATGCATTGAAAGAATATGTGTTTTGCACCAGGGCAAGTTGCTAATTGCATTTGGGACAGCACAACGTTTCTGTAATACCATCAGACTCTGACATTGGGCCTCATTACGACCCTGGCGCTAAGGGGTCTGCGCCAGCGTTAGCTGCGCCAACCCCTTACCGCCAACTACGAGTTCCCGGAGCGCCATGGTCATTTTTCCGCCCGCTTTTTGCGGGCGGAAAAATCCATGGCGCTCTGGGACCTTGGTGTTAATTACGCCACCGTAATTTACGGTGGCGTAATTAACTCCTTCCCCACTCCCATTATACCCTATGGGGCCGAAATGGGAATGGGGAAGGGTAAATGGGTCAATGGGGACTTACCGCCCCGCCGACCTCGGAATGGGGCGGTAAGTCCGCCATCCGCCATGGCGTAAAGGGACTTTGCGCCATGGCGGAAAAGTCCGCCGATGGCGGAAAAAATCCGCCAGGGTCGTAATGAGGGCCATTGTGCCGAAATAACTTCTGCTTTGCAGGAGTATACGTATAAGTAGTGGCAAAACTGCCTACTCATCCCCCACACTTCTACAAACCAGCAGCGATCCCAGTCATAAAGGTAAAACAGGCACTGCTAAGAGATATACCACCTACGCCTTTTGGTGTAACATGGGCCGAGGTAGGGCTGCACTCTCAGAAGGAGCGGGACTGTGACTCAGTAGCAACCCAAACAAAGAAGTACAACAGTCCAAAATAAGGGAATGCCATTCAAGGCCTATACAAATATAACCACTTTGAACACACCCGTGTAAGAATGGATTACTAATGGTGTATGGGGACAAGGAAGAGTGAGGTGGGATAATGCAACAGATGAATATTGGGATACTGGGATGAGGAGGAGCAATATGAGGGTAATGCAATATATTACTTATGTAGTACTAGGAAAATGAAGAGGGAGGCGCTGGTAAGATTGCTCAGCGGGTTGAGCGCTCGTTGCTGTGATCTGTGTTTTATCTGCAGGTGGCAGTTCAAATCCCTGCAAGGTCGACTCAGCCTTTCATCCTTCCGAGGTTGATAAACTGAGTACCAGTTTTAATTGGGTAATAATGTATGTAAATATGTTCCATGTATAGTGCTTTGGATAAAAGTGCTATATAAATAACACATTATTATTATTATTATTATTATTATTATTATTATTATTATAATTACTGATGGGATACTGCAGTGTGGAATAGGAAGGGGCAGTGGGGGACTTTGACAGGGAACAGTGAGGTGTGGGTAGTGGGGGACTGTGATGAGGAAGACTGTGGTGGAGGTAGTGTGGCACTGTGAAGAGGAAGAGTGAGGTGCGGTTAGTGGGGACTTCAATGAGGGATGAAGAAGAGTGTGGTAGGGTACTCAGGGACTATGATAAGGAAGACTGAGGTGGAGATACTGTGGCACTGTGGCACTGTGAAGAGGAAGATTGAGATGGGTTACTGGAGGACTGTGACCATGAAGAGTACGGTGGGGAAGCTGGGCACTGTAATGAGGAAGAGTGAGGTGGGGGAAGTGGGATACTGTGATGAGGCAGAGTGAGGTGGGAGTTGTGGGGGGCTGTGACAAGGAAGTGAGAGGTGTGGTGGAAGGGATTGTGATGAGGAAGAGTGAGTTGGGTAGTGGGGCACTGTGATGAAGAAGAGTGAGGTGGTGGCAGTGGGGGGTTGTGACAACAACGAGTGAGATATGCTAGTGGGAACTTTAATGAGGAAGAGTGAAGAGGGGTTAAGTGGGGGACTGTGATGAAGAAGAATGAGGTGGTGGTAGTGGGGGGCTGTGACAATGATGAGTGAGATGGACTAGTGGGAACAGTAATGAGGAAGACTGAAGTGGGGTTAAGTGGGGGACTGTGATGAAGAAGAAGGAGGTGTGTGTAGTGGGACACTGTGATGAGGAAATAGTGAGGTGGGGAAGTGGGACACTATGATGAGGCAGAGTGAGGTGGGATCGTGGGGGGCTGTGACAAGGAAGAGAGAGGTGCGGTGGAAGGGACTGTGATGAGGAAGAGTGAGTTGGCTAGAGGGGCACCATGATGAGGAAGAGAGGTGGTGGTAGTGGGGGGCTCTGACAATGACGAGTGAGATGGACTAGTGGGAACAGTAATGAGGAAGACTGAAGTGGGGTTAAGTGGGGGACTGTGATGAAGAAGAATGAGGTGTGGATACTGAGACAATATGATGAGGAAAAAGTATTGTGCGGCTAATGCCATGGATTACTATTGGTGTACTGGGCCAAAGAAGAGGGATGTGGGAGTAATGACATCAATTACTGTTGTCATGATGGGGAGAGAAAGAGGGATGCGAGGGTAATTATATGGATTACTACTCGAGTACTGGGACGAGTAAGAGGCATGTGGAGGTAATGACAGATTACGGTTGGGGCACTATTGTGAGGAAGAGCGAGGTGATGGTAAAGGTAGAGTTACTAATTGGTTAATGAGACAAAGGAGAGGGATGTGAGGGTAATAGTAGTGATTACTATTGGTGTAATGGGACGAGGCAGAGGGAGGTGTGGTAATAGAATTTTTACTGCTGATGTGATGAGAAAATCGACATTGTCACTGTTAAATCACGGGAAAAGTGTCCAATCAAAACAAAGGCCCTTGAAAACATCCACCTGCTTCACTCGATCTTCTCTTGCACACTTTTTACTTAATGTCATGAACCAAATAAAAGCTTTCCGAGCTAATACAACACCCCAAAGAATACTCGCTGACGACACATCATAAGTTAATTTAGGAAGCAATCCCCTTAATGTTTCTTTTTAATAATAAAACCAGGGATTGCTTCCTAAATTAACTTAAACCCCTCGTCTTTCCATTATTAGCAATCACTGTGATTGCCACATCTCAGTATATTATATTTCTAAAGTATTTACAGTTTCTTTTGCTTCTCTAAATGAATCACGTTTCAGAGCAAGATCTTGGAAAAGCACAAAAAAAACACTACAATATCTCCAGACCCAGAACCTTCACAAATCATCCTCTCTTACCCTGCCCACATGCTCCCCAGCCTCAAAACCACCTTACTCACATCCCTTATATCATTTCAGGGCAGTTTCCTATAAAAAGCTAATCTTGATTTTCAGAAATGAAAAGCCAGAGGTCTAGCAATGCATGATAGGAGATATAACTAACATATATAACAGGATCACAATGCTCTGCCAAATAAAAAAAAACTACTGGACTTCCAATCCAATTTAGGCTTGAAAATTGCTCCCTGCAGTTATGAAGAGGGCTTAAGACACACATGTTTCTTGCTGCCTTTGGGTCACCGGTGACATACTGACTGGCATCTTTGGCACTTAGTTTACTCTTTCTCCTTGCTATCTACTCGACGGACAATATCACGTGCAGACATGGCAAAAGCTTTAAATTCCTAAAATTAGCTGACACTGGCACAGAGATTTACAATTTCCACTGGGAACTCATTTCCTTTAAGTTCTCTGAAGCATCTCCAAAGCAATGTGAGCACAACAACATTGCTTAACCAATAAGTGAATGGTTGTTTGTAGATTGAACTATCCCTAACCTCCCTCAGATTCACATGCTCCCTCTGATGTCAGGCCGTTTTCGGGTACTGTGAAGTGGCATACGACACTGCCAGCCTGGCTGGTGATGGAGAGCAAGTCATTTGGGGCATATTCAGCTCGCCTCTCACCCGCCTCTTCACCGTCTGTAATCTCGTCATTAAACCTCTATAAGTGATAGTTCCAAAACACAACGTCATCATTCACCAATGTACCTATGTACTCAACTGCCCATCACAACTAAATGGCCCGAATTGGGATTCTGAAACTTGGACAAAATCTCCCCCAAAACGAATGACCTCCTTCATTTCAGTTACGCATTATAACATTTGGTATTTGGGTGGGTGATGTGCAGGGTAGAAGTGTGAGGGAACGTCCTGGTTACCATGCTTCCCAGTGAGTTCACTTGCTTTCTGTTTCAGAGCTGCTGACATAGACCAGTTGCTCAGTTCTGCTTTATTAATGTCTTATTTATCTCATAAAGGTCAAAGTTCACTACTTTCAGCCTTTGGAGAGTAGCAAAGTTAAAGAGATCGCTGGTTAGTTGAACCCTAACGGAAAATTCCAGCCCCCTCCCATGTATCTCATAGCCTCATCATTATTTCTCTGACCACCATGACAGCATGTTTAATATCTGCACTGTATTAAACCCACCGGCCCCTACGTCATTGCAGACACAGTAATGGTATTCGACTTTATTTGAAGTGCCTGATAGGGTCTTAGTGGACATGTAGGAAAATGTTTTATATTTTACTCAAGCCAAGACCAGAAAGGGATTACATTGGTATCAGTGACCTAGAATTGCATCTATTTATAATATGAATGCAGTTAAAATATTCCTAACATTAGTTTCTCTATTAATATCGTTATCATTAAGTGTTTTAGAAAAAAGTGTAGCGTTCAGCAGCAGAGTGGCCTTTTTGTGACATAGCCACAATGGGTAGGACAAATGAAGAGGGATCGTAATTGATTGGAGAGGATAGGATAGCTCAAGGGCAATGTCCTCGCCTTGGAAGCAAGATGACACGGAGCAACATAGGTTCGATCCCAGGGTCCGTGCTTAGAAACCTCTGGGTACTAAGCGCATTATAAATAATCTATCATATATGAAGAGGCAGGTTTTCAGATCCCGGCAGAAGGAAGTATTTTGGTAATGGAGCTTCCTATTAAGGCTTGCGTTCGTGGTACTAGACTGCTTGCCAGATCCTAGCATGAGGGCCTTTGCGAGGGCTTAGGGCCACCACCCCAAGCCTATCTCAGAATGTGGGGCTTACTGCCATTCGCACGCACCTCACTTTGGCATATGCTAAAAGTGTGGTGTATGAGTGTACAAGGTGCTGTTAATCACCGGTAAACAAGAGCTGCCATGAATCAGCAGCAGGGGAGCAAGACCCTTCTCATGATCCCTCGAGGTGGGATGGGAGGAGCCGTCGGGGCACAGAAGAACTGAGGTGGCCCATGTGCTAAGTGGGCCTTCCCAGATGGAAGCGGGGTGATGTTTTGGGGGCAGGGAGAGGTGTGCGGGCAGTTGAAAAGAGCTGGGAGATGACAAACCCACTGGCATATGGGGAACCAGCAATAAGTGTTCCTGGAAAGCAAGGTTTTGTCAGGCTATTCAGGCCAATGTACCATGACACTGATTGGCTAACATCCCCACTTACTACTGTTAAAAGCTAAAATGCAACTTCCTTCACACACACACACACACACACACCCCACACCATTTAAACTGTTGTATGATATACTGCTTGGTAGGTGTGACCTTGGAAGCTGTTGTAAGTCTCATTGACAACAAATCCGAATTTGGTGACTCTCTGTACTCTGAAAATATTTGTCATTTTTTGGGCACACAATAGGTACAAATGCTTCTGGCACATTGTATTCTGTTAGTACTAAGTGCTCACACTACCACAACACTTGTCTCTACAGCACTGTCTACATAACTAGAGATGCCTCTCCTCAAATGTGTTTCCTCAGTAATAAAGTTCTATCTTAAAATAACCACACCAAGTTTGCTCTTAAGGCATGTACCCAGTATGAAGCCAAGTATCAAGGCCAGTTAACTCTCTATGTTCTGATCATAAATGGTATTGCCTGCAAGTTCTCTCTGCAAACAAATACAATCTCAATAGGACAGCGGGCTGTTATGCCAAGATGTTTCTTGGAAGTAATCTTACCAATTTTCTTTCTCTACAAGCTTTGATTAAGGCAATAAGCCCTGAGCCATGGGGCCATTACCTCATCAAGTAATACCCCCGGGGCCCATAGTTACAGGCCGGAGCATAGCGAGGGTGCCGTAACCAAGTCCCTGAGGGCATTACTGGATGTGGTAATGGCCTCCTGGTGAGGGGCTTATTGCGATTAGTACTCTGGCCCCATTAGATTGGGGTATTAATGATTTTTTTTCAGCTGCACGATAACTCGCATTTCGCAAACAAATAAAATGCCTGCTGCGGACTGGGAAATGTAGTCCATTTTCACTTTCCATGGTAAACAAAGAAAATGGTCGCCATGGAACTGGAGAAGGGACTACCCATAGTCCCTTCTCCCTTTCAATGGTGGCCACTAAAATGAATGAAAAAAAATAGTCAAAAAAATGGGCACCATGGAACAGGGACAAGGGACTATGTGCAGCCCCTTCTCTCTTTGTATGGCAGGCTGGATACTGGCGCCAGATGTACACCGCAACGTGATCGGGCTTACCGCAAGATTAGCTCCAAGCAATGGGAATCTTTCTTTGAATTTGCTGCGCGCCGGGTACTAATAATCATTAGCGTTCTCCCTTCTTGTAGAACTCCTTCTACATTGTTTGTTTCATTCACCTTTCCCAGAGTTTGTCCTTTGTTTACCTTTGCCATTCCAATTAGATTAGTCTCAGCCACCTTAATTTAAATTATTGCTATATCATTGACTGATTTTACAACTACTATTCCCTAGGATCTGCTTTTCCTGGTGCAACTTCACATTGCATTATGGCCCTCTTGGTGTCTTGTGGGATTTACGCAATACAAATGTGACCTTTTCTGTCTGAATAACATGCATTGGACCATATCCCAATTGTGAAATATCTTTGAAAACTTGTACATTGCAGGTAGAAATTTTAACGAGAATGGTGATCTTGTGGATTGGTGGACCGCATCCTCTGCAAAGCAGTTTAAAGATTTGTCGCAGTGCGTGGTGTATCAGTACGGAAACTTCTCATGGGATTTAGCTGGAGGGCAACACGTACGTTACTATTAACTTGTTTCAACATCATGCGCACTATAGAGCAATGTGCCTTTCGTCATATTTGAGAATCGCAAGTAGCCACCTTTCAATTTTGATATATGTCACATATATATCAGGGGCCAGATTACAGACGGTTTGCACCGGGACAAGTGCAAAGTTTGCACGGTATCAGCACTAGGGTACGATTTGCCCTATTTTGAAAAAAACACTTGGAAATATTAGAAAACCATTGCACCATGAAAAGTGCATTTTGACATGTTATGAGCATTAGGCCCTAGTGCAAAAAAAGATACATTTTCACTGTATTTAAGCACCAGGGCACAGTTTGCCCTACTGCTAATACAGAATAGTATTAGCACTAGGGCAAAGTTTTCCCCGGTGCAAATATGCATTGAAAATGTATCTTTTTTGTACTAGGTCAATGTTTGCCTTGGTGCTGATACCATGCCAAATTGCTCTTGCCATGCAGCAATATATTCTTTTTAACATTTTCAAGTGTTTTTAGAAATAGGGCTACTGCTAATACTGTGCAAACTTTGCACTTGCACCAGTGCAAAGTTTCTGTAATATGGCCCCAGGTATGCCTCATATTGCACAACTGTACCAGTGAGCCAGGTTCAGATGTCCATTCTGCCCACAAAAGCTGAAGGTGTTGTCATGTTGTCAAGGGAAAATACTTCATGAGGTCTAATGTGTACAATGTGTTCATATGTTATTGACAGCTAAGTGGAATCAGCACCCTGGGAGAAAATATTGCAGATAACGGTGGCATCAGACAAGCATACCAGGTACGTGTTGTGGTGGCATTCAAATGCATACACTCCTTCCTTTTCCAAAGGTATAGTATTTTGATCTAGCTTTCTCCTGTTAACGTGTGTTGAATTCAAAAGGCGGTATATGTACGTCACTGGTCGTTGAACTATTGCTTTCATTGACAGACGTGGTACAACATGGTATCACTCGTTTACTGCGAATATTTGACTGCGTATACAAAAATGTCGAACTTCAGCATCCCAAAATCACCCCATATATATGTATGTGGCGGGTGAAAGTAAATGATACATGTGGAGGGAAATGGGAGGGATGTGCCCCCCACCCCACATATGTATGGGATGAAAAGGTAGAAAACGAAATTCGACATGTTTGTAATTCGCAGTAAAGTAGTCTCAGGGATCACATAGATCCGTACAACATGGGTAGCATCAGTGCCATGCCCCACACTTTGGAGTCTATACGTACCCGACACATTTCAGGGGCATCCACTGCTTATAGTAGATTGATGTTGCAGTGAAGATTCCCAGTCATTCAGTGATTGACATCTGAACTGATGTAAGGCCATGAGAAACCTAGCCTTCTTCAGTGGGCACGATACACTGTATTTGGTCAAAACAAACAGACACCATTTTCCATCCCACTATAAGACATGTTAAATGTGTGCTTTCACTTCTGTTAACAACATATTGGCTTGCAACAATGTGATAATTCTTAGCTTTGGCAAAAATGGCATCCATGTTGAATTAAATAAAATCTTACTTTGCAAAACAGAAAGTTTCATGGAGGACAGTTTAGGGTAAACCTCCTGAGGAAGCGAAACATCAACAAAAGAAGAAGGCAGGTAGACAGAAATGGGAGATGCTTCCAGCCAGAGTAAGGTGACCAGGGATGTGATGGGTTAGGTTGCTCTACGCGGTCTTGGGGGGAGTGGGGACAAAGAGGATAGAGGTAACAGGGCGGGCTGCAGATGCAAGGTTGGGTGGGGCTATTACCCCAGTGTCAGGAAGTAGTGAGCGGGCAGTGGTGAAAAAGGAGCACAGCATATGGAAGAACACCTTTGCTTTGTATGCAACCAGAACTTTCACAGAGGCGGAACTGCAAGGAAACATTAGGAAAAGCTGCTGTCAAAATGATGTAGGCACAATATCACGTGCCCACCACTTTTTGTGTGTTCGAGCATTTGTCCTGAAGCTATCAAGTTTCTCAGATACTCTCTTCCTAGTATGGCAGATATATACTCAGTATGCATTTTTTCTAAACCTCATATGGATGCATCCAAATGGTGCCATATACTTCAGCTGCCCGCTGCCATGCCTAAAGCCTCAATGCCCACATTCTCACACACCCCAGAGAGCCCTGCCTGTCATGCTGCAGCTGAAGCACAGGCCACATTAGCTGTCACGTACTACCATCCTACCTTCAAGAGCATGAGTTTTCTCCAATCCCTCACCGATCTTCTGATAGTGATGGAGTTTCCGAGCCTTAGGCCAGCCCCACCGCTTGTCTCTGGGCTCTTTTAGATTTCTTCTAATTCATATTGCCCAAGTTGAAGTTGAATGCTCACCTATGACCATAAATACATATGATGAGTGCTTGTGTGTCCAGAAAGGAATATCATGACCACTTCTCTTTATTGCCCCCTTCACCCCTGCCAGATGGTCACATTCTTTTCCCTGTTTGTATGTGGTGATTCTTGATTAAACAATGTGATCAGCATTGTATAAACTGTATTATACATGCTGGGCTATTAAGAGAGCTACAGAAACACAAATTGCTGTCACATGGGTCCCCCACATGTCCAAGGCAATATCATCCTTTTCAATGTTCGAATCCTGGAATTAGGAGGTTGGCGTGTTTGCCTAACACAGAGTGATGTTTTATCATGTTAGATGCACATTCTTTCTCTGGTAGGCCCATAGAAGTTGGTTTACAGAATCGTGAGTACTTTTTAGTGATATGTCTCAATTATGGACAACCATGGTGCTGTTCAGCTTGATTTTAAAGGTAACCTCTAGAGCATTTGTCATACCTTCTACGGGATAACAAGAAGACAATGCTTTCAGCTTCTCATTCTCTACAAAGCCACGCCTTAACTCCACCTATTCTTAAGAAATGATTTTAACATCCTTCCATTTTATTAATGTTAGATTTTAGGTTGTTTATACCACTTAGACGGTTGAGCCCGGTTATGGCACTATGCAGATTGCTCAAAAGGGAGGTATCCATACTTATCACCCAGCGGCATGACAATACCCAGCAAATCGCAGTGCTCCTTACAAAATACGTGGCACGCCTAGCATGTGGTCTTTGCCAGGAGGAATTCCCCGCCTGTTGACTCCTCTGTTCAGCTCTGCTGGGCCGAGCAGAATTCATTTGCTTGGGGTGTGCACCCTCATATTTTCACAGAAATGCACTCAGATGTTGGTCCAGTTTGTAAAGCTGCTGATACTGTTTTTGCAGGACTTCTGGTGGCTGATGATCATAACTGTATCAAGGTGTTCCCACCATCGTAGATTGAGTGGAGCCAATGCAGAGTTAGGAATCTGGACTCAACTCTTTGTGATCGATGCTCATGGTGACCATCTCCACAAGCATTGTCATAAAGAAAAGAAAAAAATATTTACGTTTGCTAGGGTTCAAAAACACTCCTGAGCCCTCAATGTCTGTTCATAAACACAGTTTAGTTAAGCTCATCACTTCTGTTTTGTCGACATTCGCTTTATATCATGGGAAACCTGAGTGTTCATTAATTAATTTCATAAATCCCTCTTGGACCTCCTTGGTAAAATTAATTTCTTCTGAGAAAAGCTCCAAAGCTAGTAGATTCCGTAGGCAAGGCAGGGCACATGCCTTGCATGCCCTCCTGTCAAGATGGAAATATATGTTATTTAAAACGCGCTTAATACCCAGAGGTTTCTAAGCGCGGACCCGGGGATCGAACCTGTGTTAGTCTGCTTTGTCTTGCTTTCAAGGCGAGCACGTTGCTGCTGTGCTATCCTCCTATGGTGAGGAGGCACCATTAGTTAATACATTTCACTCGGGACACTTGTTAAGCAGGTCTACAAACATTACCAGTGTCGCTTCTTAAAGAATGCAAGAGCAGGGATTTGTGTAGGAACCCCAGGCCAGCATTCTAACCTGTGACCTGCAGATCACAGACAGATCACAGCAGCAAGCACTCAACCCGCTGAGATATCTTAACAGCTTTTCCTTACTATATAACTAATCTTGTGATCCATCATGAGAACCTTGAAATGTGTCTTAATAGTTCTGTACACTTGTGTGAGTTGGGTCCTTTAATGAAAATTGCTCTTCAACCAACTGATATTAATAAACTCTTAAATCTCTGTCTTGTAACAGGTCAAAATTAAATATCCATCTCTTGGAGAATGTACCAGTTGTAGAGAGTGGTTGGACCAGAGAATAACAGGGGATTGGTCAGATATTATCAGTCGGCTAAATTAGGTATCAAATACTATGATAGGAGAACTTTACCAGTACAAATGCAGCAGAAATGGCACTCCTAGGCTTGGCACATTTTCCACATATCTTGTTGACTAATAATACCTGTGAATGCTCCGAGTGCTTTAGTGTATCAGTACAGCAGACTTGCTTTCTAACAGTAATTCTACAACATCATTGTAATGAAAAGATTTCAGGAATTTCCTTTTAGGATTTTCTTTTTTGGGGTGATCCAAAATGATTCATATTTCTGTTGTGGGACATACACATTCAAAAATCAAAGAGAGACATTGGTATAGAGGATAAAGACACATAGCACAGAGAAGGGCCCAAGAGACAGCCTCGCAAGCTCCCCACTTGCACAATACCAAACAGTGCTTTTATTGCTGACGCGCAGCTGCCAGCTAGAGCTAAGCTAACGGTGGCACCCTGCGAGGCTACTGCATGACGGGAAAGAGAAGATCATATCATGCTGACAGAGCTTTGAGAGGAATCATATACTTTCAGAAGTTGACCGTAAGTGTGACAGAAATTGAACATCAAATAGGCCAGATGGGAGGTGTGGGAAGATGAATTGTCTCTGGTGCCTCAAAAGCAGTTGGGAAGTGATGGCACAGCATTGCCGTGAACAGGCAGATAAAAAAGGAAGAGCCGTGCATGGAAGCAGCACAGCCCCGATAGAATGTACACTTTGTAAGTTTGTATTCACACGGCACCACTACCTGGGGCTCCGCATGAACTCTGGACCCTGGACGGTGGCACAGACTGCCCACTTATAGGTTCAACTCTGTTACCTTCATTTACATTTCTTTGTTATTTAGAACGAACAAACACACTGAAAGTGTCAACTAATCCTCATTGGATTGAACATTCTAGTATTACTATATTGCGATGTTACTTACATGGCAGGACTTTTCTCACACCTGTTATATTATTGAATATTCTTGGTCTTAAAATTGCTTATTTCATAACAATGGCTATTACAGCACTGCATACATACCAGTAATCTCCTTTTGGTCAATTATGAAAAATATCTACATTCTTTAAAACTGAATGGCATGGTGTTGTGTAAAATGCAGATTACACACACACACACACACACACACAGCAAGTGTTTATTAACCAACATGAACATCTATTTTTCATTGAAACTTTGTAAGGTATTAAGAAATATATCACTACAAATGAAAACCTACTTCATCTATCAAGGACATGTGTGGGTCGGAAACAAAATAGTAGTACAACATTAACAGAAATTGTATTAAGTCTAACTTGTTATCATACAATATAATAAAAGGCCAAATGTATGTTTGTCCGATGCAGTCAGTAGCAGTAGAGAATTCCCACTTTACCTGTTTTCACTGCTAGAGGGAGCTGTTGTCTTAGAAATATGTAAGGCTGAACATGTCTCTCCTCGTGCATTTTGGCCCGTGTACACAGGCCTTCACACTAGTATGATATAAAATGCTGATCATACTCATGTTCTTTGTATGATGCCTGACATAACTGTTTCTAAAGAGCACTCACCATCTCTGTTTTATGTATTATGCAGGCCTATGAAAATTATGTCAATAAAAATGGAAAAGAAAAACTGCTTCCTGGGATTGACATGAACCATAAGCAGCTATTCTTCCTTAACTTTGCACAGGTACAGCAGTTTGCTTAATGTTTTACAACTAATCAGAATTAAATCTGGACCTTATTATGCTGGGGTGGGCTTTCAGTGACAATGTTTTTGAGCCCTTGTTTGCCCCTTACTAAGCAAATGGAAATGATATTGTGTGTTTTCCGCAAATTACCCATTGTTGTTTACTGTGATTGACCTACACTGCAGCATATAATACTAGGAGTGAACATGTTGGTAAAGAATGAAAATCCCTACTTCCTGCTTCATTTGGAGGTCTCCCACATTTCTCATCCCTTCGGATTTTCTGAAGATGTCTTTCGATTCATTCTTGGATCCTTGAAAGGTAGGCAGGACAACTCATATGCAATGACCGGTGTACTAAGTAGAGTAGGGGTACCCAGCCTGTCACCGACCAGATGTGTGGCCTACAACTCCTACCAGCCACAGTCAACAGAGCGAGTCTGGAGTGATCATGGGTGTTTTAGGCCAAAACATTTGGAGGTTGACAGGTTGGCACCCATAAAAGAGCAATTAGTAACATAAAACCTCCCAATACTGGCAACCATTGTGAAGTCTTCTGGAAAGGGAGTCATGATCCCACTTTCTCACCCCACCAGATAGCATCTGTGTGTAGTGTTCCTTGGGAGATCGAGGAACGGGTGTTGTGGGTTTCTAAAAAGCAGGAAGAAGTATTTAATACTAATATATTCTTGTTTGCCCAGCTTGGCAAGTACATACTCTTTTGTCCATTACTCATATATTTGTATATTAAGTGTATTAAGGGTTACTGAAGAAGGTCCCAGGGCATTCAGTGTGACCTTTTGTGTGTGGTGTTTGTTCCATGAATTGCTGACCTATATGTCATAGTAACTACTCCCTGTAGCTTTCAAATAGGGATCCATAATCGCTGGCTGTATTGGATGGCAGGGATTGGCAGGGTGCCTGTTCAGATGGGTGGGCCAGTCTACTCCTGGCTTCATGATGGCCCCATGTCACAGGGGCTCTTGAAGGCACTCACACCTCTTACATAGCCTCATGACAGGATGAAGTTCACCCTTCGTTGGGATATGTGTCAAATAAGATATACCTGATCGCTAGAGTTGATACGGAAACCCCTATGCGTGCAGGCAGCCAGTTTGCTGTTTTTTAGCTCGATTTTGTGTAAGAATGTTTCCCCTTCAAGATCTTTTAGAGTGTATTTGAAAGTAATGTTACCTAATTACTTGCGTGGATAACCCCTAAAGCTTGAATAATTAGCTGCATAAGCTAAAACTACACCTGTAAGCATTCTCCTTTGATTGACCTTTCATGCCCCAGCCAGTTCTAGAGATGAGGACATGAATTATTTATTCTAAATTTTGCATCTCAATTTTCCCACAACATTGGAATTAGACGCAACAGCGTACAAAGCCCCTATCCAAGCCAACGTGGCCTTGTGGATTCCATCAAAGGGGTTTAGTAATCAAAATGTCTGCCCGAGTGTTTGTTGGAAAGAGAAGAGATATTGAGAGCTCTAGAAATCCAGATATACGGAAAGTCCAAACACTTCCATATTGATTTTTGTTCTTATTAATAGTACAGGATTTCTAGTTTGAGACCAACACATCCTACTGAGTTGCTTCCATTAGGACTACTGAGTTTATTTACACATTCATATGGAGACCCCATGACTGCAGGTCAGTGACCTCAGAGCGGCCAGCAGGGCTGATCCAGAATCACATTCCAAGCATTAATTATGCAGACTCTTACATCCCTTAAAGGAATACCATTTAGTCAGATAGGATTGCAATGTTATGAGCTCTGTTTGGGGGAACACGCATACCATATATCTACAGCGAAAGGCCTATTCTCAAAATGTGTGTTGCCACAAGTGATGAGATGTCCAACACACCACTTTAGCCCAAAAAGATGTGCACTATTCCCAAAGTTCCTTTGAATGTCCCTTTCAATGTGTGCATCATAGATGTGAACGTTCAGGTTACTTTTGTTTTTTTACATTTGGACAAATAAGCGGCCATGTCTGCACATATTAATGATTACCCCAAATTCAGAAATGGGATGCACATTCAAATGTTCACAAAACACTGTGCCTCTCTGGTGCAGGCTCAGGGAAAGTGCAATGAATGACTCGGTCATTTCTGACCCATTCATGCATTTCTTTACGTGTGGCACAGCAGTGGCAGGAGCCGTTGCTGGCCAACCTACATTACTATCCCTCAAACAGGGATAGAAATGCTTTTTTGCTGTTTCATACATCTCACGATGACAGGCCTTTTAGCATCATGATGAATGTGCACCCGGCTTCCACATGGGTGCAGGGAGTGCCATAGATGCTCCAACCACTGATCTAATGGAAGGGGGCTGGACAGGGCATCCTTAGTGCTGCATGGCAGTCTGCCGGAAATGCTCAGGCCACCTTTGTGAATAAGTAATGCAAATAAAAATGGCATCCTCTGTGTACTCTTTATTGGCATTACTTTTTGTGAATTTGGCACCCAGTGTTTTTTTTTAAAGATGACATACATTTTTGTGTCACCTGCCAACAAATCTAATTTCATTTTGGTTTGTAGCTTAAAGGAAAAGCCATAGGCAAGCCATCATTTATTTAGAAACATGGCTTTCTTTGAACATCCCTGACAGGAAAGATTCTGACCTATTCCATTAGCTTTATAGTTTGTTTGCTTTGAACATCTGCTGACAGGAAAACTACTTACCTACCAGAACCCAATGTTTATAGCTGCATTTCATCAGCAAGAAATGTTGAGTTTAATCCAAACCTGTCACCAGAATCTCTTAAAATGGTGGTCGAATACAAAAATCATGTGAATACAGTGAACAATCTTGTGATTTGGTGTTCGGACAAATCTATTTGCTCGGGCGTATCGCCATTCCCCACCTCTCTTGTCATTGATCAGAATCATCTCCTTGTAATGAAATACATTTCTGAAATGAAGTGTCTTATTCTGCTGTGCATCAGCCTTGCTATTAATACCACTCCAATGATTTTCAAAGTTAGAACGGTAGACTATTAATTTCCAAAATACTGTTAAAAAACAATACCTGCTTCAAAAAGATCAGAGTCAAGGTTGTGTGAAATAGCAACAGCGCTATTCAATGGAAAAACCGCTGGTGGTATTCCAGGCAAACATTCCCCAAAAAATCCGCCTATTTTTACCACCACTGGTAGAGGTGGAGGTGGAGATAGAAATTCATAAGTGGTCCTCATATTTATTTTTCACCTATTGACTGTAGGGAATTACAGTAAAACACGTTTTCTTTTTTAACTATGGCCAAAGGAAAGGGGGTGGACAGGCGGGCGTCTTCACTCACCACATTACCCATGCAAGCTAAAAATGGGTCAGTATTTACCTTTTCTAGATTGAGAGACCACAATTGTACATAATCGATTTCCACCTTCAAATTGAAGGTGGGAAAGAGAAGAAGAAAATATGCTTTAAAAAATACCTTTTAAACTTACCACTGGAAGCGGTGGTATTTTTGGACTGACTACGGAGGTATTGCAGAAAGACCACCTCTGGCAGTGCAAAACTCTGAATCCAGTGAATTTTGCGAAATACCAGGGGAGGTTGTGGTACCTTCAACGGCGGTGCTTCACCTACAAACTCTGAACAACTCGCAACTGACCCTTAAATCTACAAAAATGAACCCACATCATCATTCCAGTTTACGGTGTGCAGTCATAATGTCGAAAATAAAAAGTCAAATGACAAAAATGTCGAAAAAAATTGTCGAAAAAAAAGTCGGATCTGTTATTTTTTATTTATATGTATTTTTTGGGTTTGGTAAGCATAAAAAATGGGTAAAATAAAAAAAAATGGGGGGTTGGGGGAGGAACCCCCCCATTTCGAAAAAAAAGTATTGAAAAAAAATCTATTTTTTTTTCTACTTTTTTTTTCTACATTATGACTTTCGACATTTTGGTTTTCGACCAAATTACTATAAACCCCAGTTTACATTACCAACTCCTTAACACCACAAACAAATGGCACAGGTGTATTACACAGGCATGATAGCGCAAGGCATCCCTCTACAGCGCTCCTGGATCCAAAGGGAACATTTGGCGCTTGAACCACTGGCAATGCTTTCTGTTTGCGTGTGCTGTTCGTGCACACAAGTTATAAAAAAACATAAAATGTGTGTGTGGGTAGTTACCCTAAGGAAGGAAACCTGCTTGTGCGAATGCCTTTGTGCACATACCGTTCGCCCACACAATAAGTGGGCGTATGGGGGCATTAAAAGCACGCCCCAGAGCACATTCCTTATCCACAAAGAGACTCCCTCCATTATGTACTTTCTCTGTTGCCTCGTTTAAATGTGCGCATTTTGCACATTCTCAGGGTCAACACAGGGGAATGTGGTAATCAGGCAGAAGCCTTGACCGAACTCTCCCTGATTTTCACAGCAAAACAGTGTGAACATGTCCGTTTTTTTTTTTTTTTTAAATTGTACCCGTTAAGGATCTTAACCTCCAATGATCTCTGGTGAGCTGATTCAGGGCTCCGCCAACTTGAGTGCTCATGACCACTTGGTATGCATGCCTCAGCAAAGCACCTCCGCAGTCCTGCCCTTCTTGCAGTTCTGCTCTGTGAACCGGGCAATCAGAGTGCGGGCTCAGCTGCTCGCAGGATGCGGCAAGCATTTTATCATATGTACTGGCAGGTTTGCGTGACTCAATTCCCTCGTGCATGGCGTTTGCCTCAGGTTTCAACATACCTTCACAGAGCCATCAAATGCTTCTTCCCAGGAAACAGGCATTACTCACTTTGATTTGCCTACAATAATTGTAGGCAAATACTGAGTATTCTAAACTAGAAAAAAAAACACGAAACTGAAACGTTATTGTATGACAGCGTTAAATGGCTTCCCATAAAGTCAGCGTTAAATGGCTTCCCATGCAACCCCGTGGGCCCTGGCAAGGCAGAGAGTACACGAGAAACTGACCCTTTTCAATGTCTAATTCAGATAATTGTTGTTCATTCTAATTTCTGTTTTCAGCCCGTTTCCATTTACCACTGCACTGAAAATAAATTCCAGGCAATTTGTTGCATACGAGCATACCGTGTATTCATTCAGTTTGAACCCAAAACAATGGCTTCATTGAGATCAAAAGAAAAAGAAATTCAAGTCAATAATAACTGGGAAAAAGGACAAAGGATCTGTTTGTAGAAAAATAATGCAGGGTTGAAAAAAAGATTACGGACAACTCAATGACTGTAATAAACAGCTTGCTACGCCGATGACAACATGAATAAAATAGGAGAATAGTCAACTAGTGTGTGATGTGTGTATCTGAATGAACAATTGTGTGGCTAAATAGAATAATAGCAATTGCAGCAAGAAAACAATCTGTGGAATCTTGTGGTCATATTAGTCCGATTTATTTGCTGTACCAAGAATATTTTTGCATTGGAGATAATTTGTGACATCTGCAGTGAAAGTATCTTAAGCAGGCTACTTCCGTACCAAAAGCATAATTGAAACATATCCCACAACCTCAAGATTAAAAATGTGGTCTAGGTTCAGGATCATAACATTATAAGCCTTAAACAGCATCTTCAAAGTTGTCAAGGTCACTATCTTTAAATGAAGTCCTCCCTGCCTAACATTTAGAAGTTCAATAAAACATAAATAAATAAATAAATACATAAAATAAAGACAACTAGGAATGACACTCACACCACTCCTCAATATCACCAATGACTCTCAACATTCTCAACTCGAATGATCTTGAAACCACCACCTAATCACTCAACCACCTTTCCTAAGAAAGACAAATGGAGCAATGTACATATGAGGTTCACCCAACATAACCTTCCACCAGACTATTAACCCGGCTGTGGAATTTGGTGCAACTCCAAGACATCCACCACCCAGGACCTCAATGACCCTCTCCAAGTGATTGATAAAGGAGACCCTTGATATTGATTAGGCCTCATGGCCACCCTCCACACTTTTGATTAAAAGGCATACCATCATTGCCATTCACATGGACATTGATTAACTAATCCTTCACTTGTTTACCTCATACCTCACAGGAAGACACCAAATTGAAAGCGTGGGCACTAGCAGATTTCAGTACAGCCCACTCCGATTGGGAGTCTCACAAGAATCCATCCTCTCCCTAGTCATTTTTAAAATCTACATTAAGCCATTTGGAGATCTCCTAGCCAATCATTGCAGCAACATCCACCAATTTGGCAAAGTCACCCAACTCTGCCTCAAGATCAACAGTATTGATGAAATAGTGTGAGGGAGCTTTGCCACACCCTGATCTAGACCTAGGTGTCTAGCACCTACCTAAAACTGGACCCAAGAGAAACAGAATTCATTCTTCTGTGCACCTTTCCCAAGCAATCTAATGTCCATACATCGTTAACCGAAAGGCATTGAGAACAATTCAAGCTGCAAATCATATGCTATAGAAAATCCCTTGAACCCATCATCAACAGCAACCTCTCCATCATGGCTCAGGCCACCATCGATCATACAGCCACACCTGTGCCATGTCTCTGTTCTGCAAAATCAAACCCTTCATCCTTGTGACAGACTACAGAACTGTCATATATCTCGGGTGTTAGGACTCTCGATGTAGGTGTGGGACCTGTCACTTTGGGGCATCCAGAGGCGGGTGGACATCTGCTTCTAACACGTCTGAAATAATTTCTTACCACTCCCAATATGGCGATACGGCAGCCATATGGGGACCTTCATGCCACAATCAATATGGTGGATCGTTAGGTTCTGGTTTCATGCTAAGAATTTGGATTGATATGATATGACGTGGCATTTCTAATGCGCCTATACACAAGTGTTACACAAGTGTTTCAAGGATTGATAAAGCTGCTATCCTTGCCCCTAAAATGAATGTGTGTTCCTGCGTTTGCTTCTGTCCTGAGTCCCAGCTGCATTCATTTTTCACTTTCTACTTGTACTTTGTGATCCTTTCTCCTGTTTGCTTGTGCTTGTTTTTCCTGATATTCCATCTCTTACCTGCTCCAGTACAAGTGATCTGGGTCTCCTCTACTACATCCAATAAAGGTCTAATTCTTCTACTCCCTTTCTTCTCCAAGGAGCTGTGAATCTTAGGATAGAGTCCCCAGTGCTCCCCGAGTTTTTCCCCAGTCAGGTTCCTTCCCCTCAGACCTGGTGACCATCTCTAGGGCCATAGGCCTTGTGGGTTCATTCCACACCACATTGGCTTCAGCAAAAGAAACCCATGCCTTAACAAAGCCAAGACCCCAAAGGCAAGACGTCCACTTGACATTGGGTGTCTATCACCTAAATGGTAAAGATGCGATGCAGTAATTACTGGTATCTTGACCACCACTCTGCCAATCTCATCACTAGACACGGGAAAACGAACCACATCACACCTGTCCTTTGTGAACGTCACTGGCTGCCCTACAAGCCTGCATTTCTGGAAAATAGGCTGCAACACATATAAGGCCATGATAAGCAATGCTGTGCTTTACTTGGCAAAGAATCTCACAATCTCAGAAGTCTCATGCAGATCAAGGAACCAAGTCGTTGACAGAGTAGAAATCATGAATTGCAAAAAGGAGATGAAATTATAACAAGCTTGCTCCTGCTATGCTCCAGGATTCTTCAACCGCCTACGTTCTCACAGAAGATGCCTCCACTTGTTCATACACTTGAGAAAAGAGACGAAGATCCTGCATTTATGTATGTTAGCTTTTTCTAAAGACTTAACCTGGAAGAGAAGCAATGGAGTGCTGCACATAGTTGGAGCAAATGTATACTGAATAGAGCATTTGGGAGGTGGACTCGGTTATAGACGATGCTTCACTAGTGTTGTATGCCCTCATTGAGGAACTCCTTGAGCAGTACAGTCTTCAAGTCTTTCCTTAATGATTGGGGCGATAAAGTTTTCTCAGTCTTGCTTTCTGATATTTTCTGGTTTCCAGTTGCATGATGGTTGGGCCCTGGAACTGTGACAACCCCCCTAAACATGTCTAGCTTTCCAGCTATTAAAGATGGGGCTTGAGTTCATGCTTTCTTGAAAGTAATGCAGGCCGTTTTGAAGATGATTTGGGCTGGTACTTGCAGATGCTGTATCTCGCTGAGCATGGGACTGTTATGTCCGCATTTTCTGATGCAGACAATATGTCTAACAGCACAAGGTTGTGCAGCTTTTAGAGAGGTGCAAGGAGTGAGGTAGGGCCACCTTAGAAGAGCATGTTCCTTCATCTAGGTAAGACTGTATTATGTGTTAAACAGAAGTCTGGATGTTAGGAGTGGCAGAAAGGGTTTTATCTTGCAAAGAGTTATAGGTAATACAAAACTGTGCGCCGCTTTGGCAATGTGGTGTTTGAATAAAAGTTGCAGTTAATAGAAAAGCTCAGGAATTTGACACTGAGGGCTGGTTTTAGTGTGAACCCTTAGATATTCTTGCGGGAAGCCATAATTGGGTGAGCTGATGATTAGCTAGGTTGCAGAGGATAACATACTCAGTTTTGGTGGGGTTGGGTTTTAAGTATGTGCTTATCATTCATGACTGAAATAGCATAAAGGAGCATTTTAGCCAAATGTCTTCAATGCAGTTTATCTTTAGTTATAGCTCCATGTCGTAACATTATTTATGTAAAGATTGTTTAGGGTACTTGAGTAGGTCCCATAGTGGTATGTGTAGGTTAAAAAAGACAAGTGACAAGGTGGACACTTGAGGGACTCCATAGTGTGTGTTGATGTAAATGCTACACTTGGATCAGTTGATGCCGGTATGAAAGTTAGAAGACACAC
The DNA here is from genome assembly GCF_040938575.1 of Ambystoma mexicanum. Classification (NCBI taxonomy): domain Eukaryota; kingdom Metazoa; phylum Chordata; class Amphibia; order Caudata; family Ambystomatidae; genus Ambystoma; species Ambystoma mexicanum. Next base: position 767,562,592 of record NC_090932.1, on the reverse strand, counting down.
TCATTGAGGGTGGGATATGTACGCCATGTTTCAAGAAGTGTGAGTAGTATTGTGTTGTGGGTCAGCTGGACCAGGAGACCTGAAACACTTTTGTCTGTCATGTGCAATGTGTCACTGATGCCCTATGCTTGCTGTCTCAGCAGTACTGCAACTGGGTTTGTGTCTTGATGGCGAGTCTGTTGGCAACCTCTATGGGTCTATGTGTTTGTTTATTTGTAAGGCCACAGTGTTTTTAATAATTTCCTATGAAGGGAAGGCTGGCATTTGTTCAATAGTGTTTGGGATTTTCAGGTTACACTTTCACATGTTTTTTTAGCAGCTGATGGTTTAACCCTGTTTTGAAAGATGACGGTAAGATGTTGTTTGAGAGACACACATTTATGATTTGAAGGAGGGGCAGGTCTCTTTGTCGACCTTCTGCTAATGGAGGCGACAAAGTCTTTCCCTGTGGAATAGATCTGTGCTTAAACTCCTCCTATTACAAAATCAATAGTGTCTCTCTGGTTAAGGAACTGTTGACCGTAATTAGGGGGTCTTTAGTCTTGGGGCCCCACAGAAAACATCTTTCAATCTCTGAAACACTTTGTGGCAGTTGGGATTTCAGAGTCCCTCCTTAGCCAACTTCCTGGGCATCAAGTCATTGAAATGAAGAGCAATAGACCCATATATATCAACAACAGAGTGATAGTACCGGTTGCGACCAAGTAATGATCTAACCTGGATCTCTGTCATTATGATGTTTCATGACTGAACAACCTTGACTCTAGCCTACAGCGGTTGCTCCATACTGCCACTTCCCTGGCAACTCAAGTCAGCTACAGAGCCTTGCACTATGCACTCATAGGTGGTCTCAATAGGCAAACACGCATTCTGTGTGTGTCAGGTAGAATAGCTGATCTCGCCAAGCGCAACAGAACATAGATGTGCTCTCTTTGTTGTTGATACTGAATTCTTCCATCAGGATCAAAACCTGCTGTAGCATCCTCTCAAAAATGTCAGGTGCATTCTTCTGTAACCCAACTGGTATCATAGTAAACCGGAAGTGCCCTGCTGTTGTACAACATGTTAACCTCTCCTTAGCACCAGTTTTTATGCCCGCTTACCATTAGGATCAAAGGTACTCATATATTTTGCATTGCACAATTTACCAAGGAGCTTGCCTGCTCTAGTATGAGATGTGCATCTGTTTTATCAACACAACGAAGGCCTCTATAATCTACACAGAAGCAACCTTCAATAGTTCTATATTGGCTCCCTTTGCTGCAAAGAAGCACTATAGAAGTAGCCCATGAGCTGAAGGCTATCTCAATCCCTCTGGTTTCTAGCATCTATGAAAATTCATCCTTGATCCTTTCCATTACCCTTCTGGCATAGTGTACAGTAAATCATCTTACTGGGTCCTCTGTTCATATCATATATACACAACAGCCACTTAAACCTGAAGCCAATGAGAACAAACTAGAAAAGTACACAAGTATGAGCTGGAAGTCCCACGTGTGTTTCTTTGTCAGATGAGAAGATATTCACACCCTGTCTACTGATTCATTAGTAACGTTTGTCTGTAAAAAAGAAAAATGGGGGAGGCTACTATCCCCCAAAGCATCTTCACTGATCATAAGACGCATAACCATGTCATCTTTGCTGTAATGTGTTTTCAACCAGTTGATATGTAAAGCCCTATAGATGTGTCTATAGGTCTTCGTGTCAATTACATAATTCATTTGACTGACCTTCTGGATTATAGTGTAGGGTTCTGTCCACTTTAAAAGCACAGGGGCTTTTAGTTTCAGTGATCCGAACCAGCTGGCCTCAATTGTCCTGTGACAGTTGCAATGGTTCCCAGACTCCTGGCTTGCATTCAGAATGTGCTGAGATTTTTCTGGGACCATTTCTGGTCTGAACTGAGTAGTACACAATTCAATTTGTCATGAGTAGCAAGTTGGGTGTTACTTACACCCCCTTTCGGACAGTGCTTTGTCTTGCTCCCCTTCTCAGCGACTATATATTCCTCTGAATAAACTGTGATAGTTCCTCTAAGAGAAAATAGCAAATATGCAGTCACTCCTTCTCCAAGTGAGAATTCCTCCTCTAGAAAGCCACCATTGAATACAGCCAGCCTGGGTTTGCGATTGCAAGCTATATCTCCCCGTCTATGAACCATGTTTCTGCAAATGGAACATGGCGTGAGTGCTGTTAAGTGTGTTTCCCAGTGTTGCAGGCTCCATTACTTTTCTTTTCTGCAGATGTGCTCGGCCAATGTGTATAGGATTCCTTATCAGTCTTTTGGGGTCTTTTCTGAAGTTACAATGCAGACCTTCACCCTTACTCAGTTTCGTCATGTCAGAAGTCTGCAATTAACTGCAGACCCATTTCTACAGACCCATTACCAACGTCCCATATCTATTGGAAATCTTAGCTAGAGTGGCAAATGTATAGCTGCAGAAAAGTATTGCCGAACAAAAACTCCTCAATCAAAATCAGTCCAGTTTTCATGCCCCGCATTGCACTGAGAACGCTCTTTTGGACCTTAAATCAAATATTATTGGAATTAGAGAAAGAAGACATCCGGCACTGCTACTATTATTAGATATCTCAGCAGCATTTGATATCATCGACCACAATTTACTACATAATAGATTGCTTACTGTCTCCAACTGCTCTGAGAATGCAGCAAAATGGATTGCGTCATTTCTGGGTCCCAGACTTCTAGAGTGGCAGTCAAGAAAGCTCAAGCCAAACCTATTTCCAGCACATGCAGTGTTCTGCACGGTTCGTGCTTATCTCCCTTGCTTTTTAATATACATATATATATATATACATATCAGACATTTTTCTCGATTTTTCTCTATCTCCATGAGGATCTAGGTGTTCAATTTGCAAATTATGCCAACGACACCCAGATCTTCTTCGACCTCTCTAGTAATTATCAGGAGGATGTAGAAGCTGTAAATCATATCTATATTGAAATCCAAGCTTGACTGGCACTCAATTCACTAGCGCTCAATGACTCGTAAACAGAGTGGTTATTATGGTCCTCGATTAAAGAACCTCACCCAACAGTATGAATCTTTTGAGGTGGCGGGTAACGGTATACCTTTGAACTAATCAGTGAAAACCCTGGGAGTGATGCTGGATGCCAACCTCTCAATGAAAAAACAGGTCTCTCAGATCCGCTTATCTTGTGGACATGTGACCAAACTATTGCATCAGATCAGGCCATACCTCACAGTGATCTCTCCTCGCATCATCATTAATAATCTCACGATTGGATTATTGTAATAGTTTATTGATTGCGACATCTCAAGGAAACCTGAATCGGCTACAAACTGTTCATAATGGAGCCATTAATGCAGTATTTGGCCTGTCTAGACGGGTTCATGTCACTGCTTTCAGGAGGAAACTTCACTGTCTTCTGGTGAGGCAGAGAAACAGGCACAAAATTCTCTCTCTCGCCTATAAATGCCAGATTTTTAACATGCGATTCTACCTCACTAAATGATTGGTGAGGAAATCATCCGGCAGAGCGTTATGCTGCTCTGACACTCTCCAGCTTAATCTGCAAAGAACTCATCTCAAAACTTCAGCGACTTCAGCTTTGAATCCAATGCTCCACGTGAATGGAATGCCCTGCCCTTCAATATTAAAACATCTCAATCAGTTTATATCTTTAAGAAACATGTGAAGACATTATTCTTTAATCTACCCGAGTAGAATCCTTCTTTAACTCACTGATGCCTCTTCTTTGTCATCCTTTTCTTGGAGCGCTGTGAGGCCTACAGGCATGCAGTGCCTTATAAGAAATGAAATAAATACATACATGATGGTTTATGTGTAGACGCTGTATCTTTCTTTTGGACTTGAGTACTCACATACCCATTGGCAGCTTTGGGAGTTCTCTAGCATCTGTGAGTTTATTGCCCACTAAGTGTATATTCAATTGTACCTCACAATATTTTAGTATATGCTCTGTAGCTACAGGACTTTAGATTCCATTAAATGTTTCAACAATGTAACCACTTAAACAATCACTCTTTTAAATCAAATGCAAGCCAGAAAATCTTTCAAATGTCTGATTTACTCTCCATGTTAATGCTCTACAACACCACCAGTATATTTGTTTGCTTCTGCAAAACCTCATTGAGAATAGCCTCTTTCATTTGAGAGTAAATGGGCATACTCTCGGGAGTAATGTGGGTGATGGCCTGCATGACATATGTAAGTAAGCGACTCATCAGTGCTGTCCCACCAATACTACCACCAACATATAGAGCTTGAAGGCTAGTTGTAGTCCCTCAACCAAGTCTTAGATATCTTTCCCCACCATGAATGGATTAATGCAATCTTTGTATATCTGAACACTTGTCTTTCCCCAGGCATCCTGATTCTCAGTCCTTCCTTCCTACTGTGGGTGGCCTTGAGTGGATTCTTTGGGGTCGTGACCTCTGACATATGCAGCTTCTGGGGGCCCTACTTTCTTCGCCCTAGATTATGAGCTATCTCTGGTCTGGCCTTCTAAAGCTAGCTTAATTTCCTCTAGTTGTTTGCTTGGCAAGACAGGGATTCCCTCCTGGCTTAGTTGAGGCTCAAGATCTGTGTTAGATAATGCTACCCGAGATGTAGGAAGAATAGTGGCATTGGCGTTGTTCCTCACTGTCTCTTATCAGTGCCCCCCCTGCATCAACAATGGGTTCTTCTTATTGGGACTCTGGTTCCCTACCTTGATATGGGACAAAACCAGCCTGTTTTCCTTCCACAAAAGCTTGTTGGTTACACATGTGAAAACTATGTGTAAGGTACCGCCACCTTGTGCTAATCTTATCTGTTGATCCATCACCCTAAGTTCAAGTGCCCTCGCGGCTGTAATTCAGATCACCCACGCTAAAGCTGACACCACTAGTCAAAACAATATATTTACCTATTTTAATGATGTTAGTGAGCAGTGTAGCCAGACTTACCTGGTCATCACTCACATCATAACGTTATCTAATGCAGAACCAGGACCATAGACCCATACATCCACACAAAACACAAAACCTTTTTTTTCTTTTCACAAAAAGGATTAAAAAATATATATTTTGAATAAAACAGCAACAGTCGGGAGCATAACAAATACTTTAATTTTTGACATAATGCTGAAAAGAGGAGATTGTGCCCTTGAAAACATGGATAGCTTTTTCCAATAGTGGTTATAGCTAGTGAACATTGCATGGTTCACATTTTTTGTATAACTGTGAACAGTGATCTTATAATGCTGATTCCGTTCACTGATCATTTAATCCCAGTCTTTACATTCTTCACATACAGTTATTATGTTCCATCATCGATTTTTGATTGATGCATATGGCGTTCCGTTAGTGAGAAGAAATAGTGGTTTCACTTTCAAATGCAACACTTTCACATCGCATGTTTTCAGAACATATAGGCTGCCATGTTGTTCCTTAATACCACAACAGCAAAGGGAAAGATTGGTGTCTGGCGATTGTCCCAGGTAATGGATATCACAGATGCATTGTTGATGATTGTTGTCCAATTACGTTAGAAGCAGCCGTCAACTAGAAGAATGAACCCATGGCAGGTGCACATCGGTATAATATAACTATGTAAAATTGAGAATGCAAAAATATATTTCAGTGCCCACTTTATAATACATTAGACACAGTACAACATATGTTATCTGTCAATTTAAGTTACAATTAACATGTACAATGTCTTTTCTTTGCATCAAATTGAACATTCATCCGTCACATCGTTAATCATTTAGCATACAGCACACTTGCCATCCTCAATTGCCTAAATGTTATTTAAAACTTTGCTTATGCTATGTCTTGAGTTGCCATTCTCTCTATGTGACTGATGACCAACCGCTTCGAAAGACAGATCTCAGTAATAGAAACTTAACTTTCATATGTCCGCTTTCAATATAGTGAATCTTATCAATTCTTTGTGAATATTTGACACATCGTGTCCTTGTTAGTACGGTGGATTCAAGGACAAATAACAATGAGACCTTTTATCCTGTGTTCAGAGCGAGCCACAGCGAGTTTCGTTTTAGGGAACGCATGCCACAACAATTAACAATATTAATGGCAAGCTGTGCAGTGAACGATAGTGAGCTAAAGAATCTGGGTAAGGCTCTCGTAACCAGGATTAATGTCTGGCAGAGGGACTCCCAGGACCCCCTTGTTTTTTACATATTTTAATAACTTTGGGTCTCGCCCTAAGTTACTAGGGGAATCCAGGCGTGGACCCCTTGCTCACTATTCTTAGAGAGGCAGAGCTCCACTGTAGTGGTTAGGTCGATCCAAACTGAAGCACATGTCTGGGGTTGCTGTTGGTACTCTTATTCAAAGGAGAATTGCCTAGCATTTCAGTGCTGAACTTCCCCAGGGCAGGTCAAAGACTGATATGTTTGGAATATTTCTCATTTGTGAAAGATAGTGAGCTAAAGAATCTGGGTAAGGCTCTCGTAACCAGGACTCGTGTCTGGCAGAGGGATTCCCAGGACCTCCAATTGTTTTTTGCAAGCTGTGCAGTGAAACACAATTAAATATTTCAAGTATCCACATAACAAAACATTTACTTCCATTTTAACAGTATCAAGGCACCTGGTCCCACAACATTTAAAGATTCTTTCACAGATGCGCCTAGACGAGTTGCAGACAGACTCAGACTGCCCTATACAGCAATAGGGCAATGCCCGAAAAAAAGCTAAATTATAGTTTTGCCAAGTTTTTTGTGTGAAAGTGGGACACTTTTTTCTCACAAAAACAGGATTCGAAATACACATCATGAAAACCGGCTTTTGCACCTTCAACTCAATACAACGACTTCGCCAATTCTATCCATTGGTTACATTATTTCACTGTTGTGACTGTACAACCTATAGCAACATTACTCAATGCACCCAGTTCCCAACACCTCATAATCTTATCTAACTAGCTATTCACTACCCACCTTCAGTGCGGATTAAAAACACACAAACTCAGTTCAGTAATCATACTTGACATATAGAGACGGTTACATCATGCAATACAGATGCATGGATATAGATGGATAAAAAGCAGTGGGTTGATATATAGAGACAGCGCGGGTGGACCGGGAAGGGGGAGGGCAAAGCAGTGATTTTGCACCAGGATGTATGGACTGTAGTACTCAGGGCCACAGGTGCAATGAGCAACAATAAAAAAATGATTACATCTCTACATTTTCAGCATGCCTTGAATGCGTTCAGTTTTGAAAGAGGGTTACTGGCTTCTGTGTAGATCTATCCCAGCACTCATCTTGATTTCTGAATTGCTGCATGATGCAGGCACGCCTAAGTGGTCTCCACATGTGGGCCTCCACAATAAGATGAACATGAGGAAAGACTACCGGCGCATGTTTTAGTGACAAAGTATGCATTTAAATCACATATTCTTTCACTCATTATTTCAATGTTGGCTAACACTGTGGCACATAAACCTGATTGCAACTTGCCAGCGAAGATAGACTCCACATCTTAAAATACTTTTTTTCCTGCTTTTATTCTGTATGTCTGCTGCTCCAATTATCTGCTAAGATTCTTGAACTATTGTGAGTTCATTACAAATAAATAGTTTGGTAGTAACCCCAGTAATAACCATTAATAAAACATTGATGGTAGACTGTGGTACTCACTTTTGTGCACAGGTCAATAACACATGCAGAAGTATGTAACGATCAGGTATTACATATTATGATAATAGTACCATTAATGGACATATTTTTTTAATTTCTTTTTTAAATCTCTTGTAGGCCACCCTGCTTAACATACAGAAGAATTGTGCATTTTAGGTAGTAATGAGAACTCCCCAAATAAAGATAAGGTAACACTTTTTACAAAGGCAACAACAGCTCAAACAACAAAACAAGCCTTCTCAATTGCTGCCCCAACTTTTTGGAATTCTCTTCCGATTCACAATAGCAAGGCTGAGTCTTTGTTGCACTTTAGGAAGTTGTTGAAAACTCCCAATTGTTCAAGAAATGAATGCTGTTTACATTCAGGCTTTCAATATTTTTATTTTAAAGTATTCCAATATTTTTGTTTTTATGTTGGAATTGTATTTTTTTACTTTATAGTGTCTTTTATACTTGTTTTGATATGAACTCCTATTTTACAGGAATGTTGTATTTGTGTCGAACAATAAGATATTGGGGGTCATTACAAGGTTGGCTGTAAGGGGTTAACGGCTCCGGTAAAGGTGCCGGTGCAGTTAACCCCTTACCGCCGCATTCCGAGGTCCTTTAGCGGGTCCCACTAAGGGTGGCTGGTTTTACCAGGCGCTCTTAGTGGGAGCCGCTAAAGGACCAGCATGCTAACAACGGGCACGTTATTAACGGGCCCGTTGTTATCATGGTCCCCATTCCCATTGAGCCCTATGGGGGCTCGAATGGGAATGGGGATGGGTTCCCTGAATGGGGAAATACCGGGTCCTCCAAGGTTGGAATGGCCCGGCAATTCCCCATATAGGGAACCCGGATCCGGTATGCGGTAAGTCATATTACTTGCCGGCAAGGTGCCGGTTTCAACCTCGAAATGTATTGTTTTTATTTTTGGGTTAAAGTGTGTATCTTTTAACCTTGTACAGCCCTCCATATATCCGTTGTTGATAAGGTTTGAGCTATATAGAAATAAATACAGTTTTAAAAGAACAATTTCTGCAGAAATTCCTCTGGTCTTTGGCGTAGAGTGTGGTCTCCTTAAGATATTCACAGGCTTTTCCACAGTGCCTTGTCAGGAAGCTAGCTCTGTTTAAACCAGCAGGAGGTCTCTACTCAGATAGTCCATCACATTTGGTTGTTCCTTTGAGAATCCATAAAACTAAGGGCCTCATTAAACGGTAGGCTGTAAGGGTTTTAATCCTTACCGCCTTACTACGAGGTCCCTTTGCGGGTTGGAGAATTTAACGCCTGCTTTTTGCAGGCGTTAAAAACCAACCCGCAAAGGGACCAGGGAGCTAATTACGGTACCGCAATTTGCGGTGCCGTAATTAGCACCTTCCCCATTCCCATTATGCCCTATGGGGCAAAAATGGGAATGGGGAAGGGCAATGGGGGAAGGGGGAATTACCGCCCCACCAACCTTGGAATAGGGCGGTAATTCCCCTTTCCACCAAGGCGGTGCCAGTATTTTACCTATTCATGTGTCTAGGCACAGTTGGGCCCGCATAGTCTGCACATTATAAATAATTCCAATGTATATTTGACTATAAGCAAGGAATTTATGGCTTCCAAATCTCCTGCAAACATCGTCTCCCTAGAGGATTCTGCATCCTCTTTTCCAAAATTCCCACAGTGTGTTGCAACCAATCGTATATCTTTGATACAGAGGTAAGCATGTAAGCAAATCCAGTGTGGTAGAAATAATTGTTCCTGTTCGAGTACCTACCTATACACTGTGCAATTCCTTAAAACAAGGAACCTTCCTGCAATGATCTTCCCTTGTTCGGGTCACACACTGGCAGACGGGATCCAGGGGTTTGTTATGAATCCAGCCCTTTTGTCCTTGCTGTTTGCGTGCTGGTGGTGAGGTGTGAAATTATCAATTGGGGTTCATAAAATACTTTCTTGGATTGGCTGCAACCATACGATATCCATTCTAAATGAAGGAGGCTTTTGCAGCAAATTTAGCTTTCACCTTGAGAACCAAGGAGTGCAAGGTAACTTTTGCAAGTTTATTTTCGTTAACAGATTGTCAGGCTAATTCATAGAATCCAGCGCACAAGTAGCGCACGCGGCTGGCGCACAGCGTGCGCCTGCGATAGTCTGCGCCAGGCACGTGCGCTAAAACAGATTTCCGCGCACAGCGTATTCATGGATTTCAAGCTCCCAAAACAGCCGTGGCGCAGAGAATCGCAGCGAGCCTGCAGCAGCGCCAGTAACGCCCCCAAGAACGCCCTCGCGCACGGAAAAGCCATCAAAAGCGCTAAATCATCGCTAAGGGCTGCGCTAACCCCGGACCACTTCACAGGGCAGGCAAACAAGGAAAGCAAAGCGGGCAATCTCCAAATCAGGAGTACGCGGGAAGTACTACACGCGACTAGGCAGGGAACGTGAATCACAGGGGTACGCGGGAATCATCACACGCGAACAGCCAGGGTGCGTGTATTACAGGGGTAGCGGGAAGTTCAACACGCGATGGGCCAGGGAACGTGTATTACAGGGGGACGCGTGAAGTAGAACACGCGATAGGCCAGGGAACGTGCATCACAGGGGTACGCGGGAATTATCACACGCGAACAGCCAGGGTGCGTGTATTACAGGGGTAGCGGGAAGTTCAACACGCGATGGGCCAGGGAACGTGTATTACAGGAGGACGCGTGAAGTAGAACACGCGATAGGCCAGGGAACGTGAATCACAGGGGTACGCGGGAATCATCACACCGAACAGGCAGGGTGCGTGTATTACAGGGGTAGCGGGAAGTTCAACACGCGATGGGCCAGGGAACGTGTATTACAGGAGGACGCGTGAAGTAGAACACGCGATAGGCCAGGGAACGTGAATCACAGGGGTCCGCGGGAATCATCACACGCGAACAGGCAGGGTGCGTGTATTACAGGGGTAGCGGGAAGTTCAACACGCGATTGGCCAGGGTACGTGTATCACAGGGGTGCGTGGGAATTATCACATGCGAATAGGCTGGGTGGGCCCCCACAGGTGTACCCTGTACACCCTCCCCGGCCCCTGCAGGCAGCCCACAAAACAGTGGACTACCCTGCACACCTGATCATGTCCCCCTGCACCCCCATCCACCAGGGGCACCCTCCACCAGGCCCCCACCCATGTCTCCCACCACCCCCACCCCCCAGCAGTGCAGGGGCACCTGCCATCAGGCCCCCATCCATGTCTCCCACCACCCCCAACCCCCATCCACCAGGGGCACCCTCCACCAGGCCCCCACCACCCCCACCCACCAGCACTGTGGGGCACGTGGCCAGCAGGCAGTCAGGCAGCAGCCGATGGCAGGTGGGAGCGTGCTCAGGGTTCTTGGGGACTTAAATTTGGCCTCCTGGCCAGGAGCGTGGTCTTTCGTGTTAGAACGCGTGGACAGCCTGATAGGGAGTGAATGTGCACCTGAAAACCCCCCACTCATCGCGCGAAAACCCGTCACCAGCATATGTGCGTCAATAGTTACCTGCACGTGCAGTGTCAAAGCGTGTGATTGGTGAAAAGTGAGGGACACGCAGGAGTGTCGAAGCGCGTGATTGGTGAAAAAGGATCCACATGCAGGATTGACAAAGCGTGTGATTGGTGAAAAGTGAGCTACACGCTGGAGTGTCGAAGCGCGTGATTGGTGAAAAAGGATCCACATGCAGGAGTGACAAAGCGTGTGATTGGTGAAAAGATACCTACACGCAGGAGTGCCAAAGCGTGTGATTTGTGAAAATGGGCCAAGCACGTACACGGCGTAAGTGACGATGTACGTGTGGGCCTGTATAAAAGGTAGTGTTGAACACTATTTCCTTGTACGTGCTTTTCGTGGAGAGCGAGTGGGTGAATTCGGTACTTCTAGTCGTTTCACACGCGATTTACTTCACGGCGTTTCCAGTTCGTACTCCCTGTTACCTCTGACAGCTCTTTTCTCTTTTTCCTCTTGTACTGGTTTTCCTGGGCCTGTTCCCTCAAACAGTGTCCCCTTCTACAGTTGACCTGTCTCCTCAGACAGCGTACACCTCTTCTTTTGGCGGGGGTGTTGCCAACCAAAAGTGCTATTTTTTCACGCTCTTTTACCTGGCAGACGGTGAGTCACGCACGTATCTAACATCTGTGCTTGCCCCGTGTGTAGCCTACCCCTTCAGAGGTCAATCTAGGCCGCGTGTGACACGCATACGTTCATTGTGTTACTGGATGCCACAGCGTAGTGCAGGGTTTTCCATCAGCACACGTGGTCTAGGAGGGGTATTGTGCACTTTCCTTAACTTTTCTGGGGTGCCTGTGCGTTGCGTGACCCGTCATCTTTCCCCAGGGGTGTCATATAGCCTTGCCACTGCACTAGGGTACGAATACCATCTGGTACCCAACCCCTTTGACACCCAATTGCCCAGGACAATTGTGCACACCCACTCCCATACGCACAATACCATCAGTGCCATGGTTGGGAGGCGTGCAAGCCGTAAGGGTGGCAAAGGTGGCCGAGCCACACGTGGTGGCCGTGGAGGATCCAACAGGGGACGTGGTTGTGACTTGCAGGGCGCCCCTGTTCCCCCCAGTCTGGAGGAACAGTCAGGGACACCCATGCCCCCCCCCCCCCCCCCCCCCCGTTGAGAGTCATGTGGCTGATACCAACCCTGATCAGCCCATGTCGGACCAGGCCATTGTGGCACCAGACCTGTCCGAGGGTGATTCCATCGCTGACATCCAGGTCAGCAGGTCCACTGTACGTGCACCGGTGCACATTGGTGTCATCAGGGCACGCGCATCTATGCCAGATAGGTCATCTGCTGGCCCCCGTAGCCAGGGTGTGGCTCAATCCACCCCACCTCTCATACACCCTGCCAAGACTGTGTCGGTCCTAGTTCATGCACCTCAGATCAGGCCTGACCCCATCCCACTACCCCCAATGCCTGCACCTACTCCCATGCTGAGTGGGCAATCACACACACCCAGTACAGAGTCCACCACGGCTCCTGCCCCTAGTGTCCACAGCGGCGTAGGACACTCTGGATCCCCACCCCCTTCCAAGCGCAAGAGGAAGAGTGCACGTCCGGCACAGGCTGATGCCCCAGACACGGCTGCACAGTCCGGCCCATCAAGGAAGCCAAGCTTCACAGACGCCGAACTTAATGCACTTGTTCAGTATGTGTCAGATCATGATAGGGAAATGGTCATCGTTGCAGGGTCCAAGACCACACATGCCAGACGCCAGGCACACTGGCAGACCATTGCTGACAGAATAAGTGCCCTTGGAGTAGTGAGGCGCACAGCTAGTGATTGCCAGAAGCGCTGGAATGACCTTAAGCGCAGGGCAAAGGATAAGCTGGCCTCAAGTCATGCCGCAACCTTGGTGACTGGAGGTGGGTCCCCAGCACAGGAAATAGAACTCACACCACACGAGTCCGTAGCTGGATCCTACGTCACCGAGGGACAACTCCAAGGTGTGGGAGACCTCCCTGATTACGAGGCATCATCCGGTGAGTGCACATGCATGTGTGTATCATCCCTGTGCATGTTGTGTGTGTGAAGCATTCATGTTGGGTGCCTGTCAAGGGGGTGTGTGGCAGAGTTGATAGTGGCACCCATGTGCCTCATCCAGTATGTTCAGTGCAACACCATCTGGCCACAGCACTATCCCTACTGGCAACAGTGCACATATGGGCCAACACCATGGAAGTTGCCCTTGATTAGTAATTTTGTCACTACATTGTTGCTCATACTCCCCTGTCTATTCATCTGATGTCTTACATACCATTCCTCTCCTTTCCCCCAGCCATTCAAGTTTCATCTTCACATGCCTGACATGCAATGATACCACATGCTAATGCGTCCTCTGTATATAAATGCCTACCAACATGCAGTCATAATGTGGATGTAGCCTTGAGATCCACCTCCTTCCTGGGTCCTTTGGTACCGTCTGGTTTCGAGCCCCATTCCCTCACACTCCATGCTGCTCTTCATGGTCTATCTTCCATGACTTCTACAGTTCAGACCATCGTGCCCTACGCACGACACCTGCTTGCCAAAAGTCAAATGAGGGCAGCCTGCCCTCCAATGCGACCCACCCTATTGCTGACCAGTGCATCTGAGCCTACTCTAAGCTAACTCTCACTGACATCTGCTCATACATGCCTTTGCCTGTCCCATAGACCCTTCACATGGTCCCTGTCCTCTCTCCTTGCTCCTCTTCCACCATCATAGGTGGGACCCGTTGGGGTGTACTCCTGGCCTCCTTCCAATCCTCAGATACCACTAATGATGTGCATGGTAATGGGAGCGTCTCAGTCCAAGGCCCTTAGGCCAACCTCAATCTCCTTGAGAAATGCTACCCACATCTCATCAACTTCCTTACCTCTCCTGCTGTCCCCCCTCCTCTCTCCTCATCAATCCTGCACTGCCTCCCTGCACCCTCCCATGAACCTTCTCCGCCTCCCACTCCAACTCCTACACATGCGGCACCTCTGATCTCTAGCACTCCCCGTAAGTCCTACAAGGCTGTCAACCTCCTCCACAATTACACTCCTTTCACTGCGGCTGCATCAGACATTCCTCCGATAACTGTCACTTACATGAGGTTATGCACCTTGACATCCTTGGTCTCATGGAAACATGTCAGACGGCCAGCTCTGTCTGCATCCTTGACCCTCTCCTTGGCCCGCCACCACTGTGCAGGGGGGGTGTGCCCTTGGCTTCCCTGAGGGTATTCCTGCCACTGTCACACCTACTTAGACCTACTCCACTCTGGAATGGCTTGTGTGAGGTTACTGTCCACCACACCTTGACATTCCAAACAGTGCGTACTGTGTCTGGGAAAACTGGTCAAATGTACTACTTCCTTTCTGAGTGTCCTCACCTCTCCTCCTCACTCATGTCCCCAGACACAGAATTCCTCATCCTTGGTGCGGTACGCATCCACCTGCATGCCTGTTGACGCCCCCACGTGACCTTTCTGTGACCTCAGCAACTCCCTCTCACCCTCTAGACTCCCGTCTGTCCCTACTCATTCTGCAGGGCACACTCTTGATGCTCTGATCTCATCTGACTTTCCCCTCTCCGTCCATCTCTGCACTCCTCTCTCCTGGAGTGATCACATTCTCCTCTCCTCCCAGCTCACCCTCAACACCCCACAGGCAAAGCCACCCTCACCACTGTCACACACCTTCTTTGTATTCCGACCCATGAAGTGTGTGTCAGTCGAGGCTCATGCTGCCAAAATGTCCCCCCCATCCAGCTCCCCCTTAGGCTCACTCCCATCCTGACAGGGCCCACTCCATGCTCCACTCCATGTCAGGTACACTGGATGTCTTAGCCACAGTCATGACCACCTGTCTGAAGCCCCATGCCAATGCAGAGTCCTGGCATGACTCGGATCTTGGGAACCCAAATCACAGGTGCCGGGTGGCAGAGAGGGAATGTCCTGCATCATGGCCATCCTCTGGCAAACTGGCCTGCCACATGCTCCAAAGGCAATAGCGCCTCACCCTTCTCACCAAGATGAGATCCCCAATCCAAGGGCACATATCTGCGGCATGTGACAACTCTGCAGGACACATAGAAATCTGAAAGGACCTTGCCGAGCCAGAGGCAGTGTGTACCTCCCCTGTCCCCTCCGAGCCCACAGCACAGCATGATTGTCTCTGTACCCCTATAGGCCACCCCCCCAGCACTTGTCTGCGCCTAACACCATCTGCCCTTGACGTCAAGTCCTACTTACCTTGTACAGCACTTCCAGCCGCCACTCCCCCTTGCACTTCATTGTGCCACCCACCCCTGCACTTGCGTGACATGAATGACACCAGCACCAGTAGTATTGTTGACTGGCATCCCCTTCTGCCCCACCACCCCTCAGTGCTCCGCTGCACCTACAAACATTACTTGACCGGTGCTTCACGAATGCAAAATTATTCCGTTACAGGTGTTGGGGAGGTGGAATCACAATGTTTACTGCATTATGTTGATCTAGACAAGGCACTGTGCATCGTTGCCAATTTGGACTAGCAGATCCATGTACAACATGTATACTAATTGATGTGACGATGCAATGTCAGGACCAGAGTGGTTGAAATCCAAAAAAGTAGCCCTCCTCTCCCTCCTCACTTGGTGGCTATGTCACATGCCATGTGTGTGATGGCATGTGCCTTTGACATGGCAATCACCGCCCAATGTGTGATGGCAGTGCTAGGCATCAAGGTGAGCAGGCGTTGCTGTCCAATCAGTACATAGTATGCCCTGAGCCTCCCCTACAGACCCAGTGATGGTGAATGCATAGGAGGACTCCCAGTCATGTAGGACATGTGTCGTAGGACTACTGCCTATGTTGTTCATCAGCCCTTGTTGCATGCCATGGTGCTAATGCCTGTTTCCATTTTTCTCTTTCATGTCTTTGCAGGGGACGAAGCACTTGTTGATGCTGGGGATGTGGTGGTGGAGCCGTCCCAGGAGGGCAACCCGGGCCGACCTACCACAAGTGAGGGACGTGGTGTGTTTGTGGGTGAAAACCCACAAGTGCTGCAGGCCGTGCTGTCGAGGGGTGTCTCTGGGGGTTCCTCCCCCGAGCAGTATTCAGGTGTAGACTCGGAGGATGACACCTATGTGCAGTCGCAGGTGAGTGTTCTTGGGAGAGAATCTCCTCTGTCCGACCCACCTGCAGCCAGGCCATTGGCCTCAATGGGGATGTCAGTGTCGGCAGATCAGCCTCCGGTGGTTACGGATGCAGGGCCACACCACCCAATCTCTGATCCTGTTCCTGGGGCTGCAGATCAGAGAGGGAATGCAGTCCTGCAGCCTGAGGCCTTGCCGGCACAGCAAGGCGCAGTCCGCCTTGCCCCAGGCAGGTGTGGTGCCCGTCAACGTGGTGGCCGTATGCCACCTGGCAATACCGTATGGGAGCAATCCATCTACGGTATGGCCACCCAACAGGCAGCATCATCCGAGATGATTGCACAGGCCATGGATAGGGTGGCCACTTCCATTGTCCCCCCAGAAAGGCTGATGGAGCGACTGGAGCAGGCTACAGAGTCCATCTGCCAGGCACACAGGGAGGATATGTTGGCGTCCAACATGGACAGGCGGGCGGCACTGGCGACTCTGGGGGAATCACTTTCCATGGAGTCCCAGCGCCACAGGGAAGCCCTGAGGGAAGAACTCCGTCACCTCAGGTCGACCCTGTTAGAGCTTGAGGCTTCATCCCATAGAAGGACAGAGGAGCAGCTGGAGCGTCTGACACGGACGCTCTCGGCCGAGATGCAGGCAACTCGTGCGGAGGTCAGGTCATCCCGGGAGTTACTGCATGGGGACCTCCGCATGATTATAACCCAGAACCAGAACTACCAGACCCGCCTGCTTGCAGCCATGGAGGAGCAAACTCGTGCTTTGCGTGGGCTGCCTCCCATTGTCACACCATCATCTGAGGCAGCTCCCCCACCTCCAGAGTCAGCTGCAGGGTCTGGGCAGAGCCATAGCGACTCATCTCCCACAACAGAGTAGCCGTGTGGGCCACGAGCCTATGGGGTGTTTTCCTTTCCCATGATCCACACAGGTGGATTGTGGCGTGCATCCTGTCCTCGGACCTCATAGGTGCCCCCCCCCCCCCCCCGCCGGCCCTTTCATGGCCATTTTTTCTCTTTTTCATTTTTATTTTGCAAGAGTGTTGCCTTGTGTGGGTACCTGGGCATACACTGTATTGTGGCTGGGCACATGCAGGCTTGTCCTGAGTTTGGTTTCGATGCTTGGGTAGCAGACATCCACACCCCTCCTGCTTCCCTTTCCATGGGCTTGCAAAGGGTGTGCCCAAGTGACAGCAAATTACACGGTGACATTGGACTCCCATGAGCTGTTGGCCAGTCCATAGTCAATACTGTGTAGACATTCATAGTGTTCATTGTTGTTGCACCTAACTAT
Source organism: Ambystoma mexicanum (assembly GCF_040938575.1). Classification (NCBI taxonomy): domain Eukaryota; kingdom Metazoa; phylum Chordata; class Amphibia; order Caudata; family Ambystomatidae; genus Ambystoma; species Ambystoma mexicanum. The sequence goes on along the minus strand of NC_090932.1, from coordinate 767,545,020 downwards.
GCATGATGGTATGATATGTGCCTCTACTTACATATGTTGCTCATGTTTTGCAGGTATTTCACACAGATCTTCACAAGGGCATACTCTCTGGAGTCACACTACATGTCGGTAGATGTGCACTGACACTTTTGCATGGCGCCATCACTGTACACCTGGACGGTGAGGACATACCAGCAGATTCAGGTAATGAGACTACCATTGATTACATGCAATGTGTCTTGTTTGGGTGGGCTTCAGGGTGGGTTGGTGTGTAATTTGATAGAAATTACTCTTACACAGGTGTGTAGTAGTGGGCCCAGGGCGGTTAGCTGCTCAAGTGCGGCTATGTTCCATTTTGGGCACTGCTATTTGTGACACTGGTGTCATGTTGTGATGGCCAGTTTGTTTGCTGTCACATACCATGACATGGTGTCCTCAGTGGCGGGACTGTGAAGGGAGTGGGTGACATGGCAATGTTGTCATGTAGTGAATCGCCTGTGGCAATGCATTTTAGATTGATGGAGTTGTGTCTTTGCATTGTGATGCATAGCTGGTGTATGTGTAGCTAGGGGTGCACACATATTGACACTTCCATGTTAACAATCTCAGGCTGATGTGTATCTGACAGTTCATTGTCAAGTAATTTGCAGACATTGTCAGGTAGAGTCATCATTGATTGTCAGATGGCATGTGCCAGAGCAGTGTGCACTAGCCAGCACTGTGATTCCTAGGTGAAGAAGTTGGCCACCAGTTGCGTACGGGCTGCCTCCCCCCGTGCCCTTTCCCCTCCCATGCGCAGCGGGCGTGCATGTGGTTGTGGATGTGGGGGCACCACCATGTCCACGGGCAGGCCCCGGCGTGTTGCAACGTTGTGCAGGACACATGCTGCCACTATGATCCTGCACACTATTCGGGGAGCATATAACAGCTGCCCGCCAGAACGGTCAAGGGAGCGAAAGCGTGACTTCAGCACTCCGAATGTGCGCTCCACTATGCCCCGTGTAGCAATGTGGGCTGTGTTGTACCTTACCTGGGGTGGCGTGGTGGGGTTCCGGATTGGGGTCATCATGTGGGGGCTGATAGGGTAGGCACTGTCCCCTGCGGAGGTGGTGATGGGTATCATTAGTGGTGTTGTGTCATGACCCAGTATCTGACATGCATGCATGTGGAGTGGCATTCATGCTCACCAAGCAGCCATGTATCTCCATGCTGGCCAGCCTCTAGGTCCCGGCATAGGGTAGACATTCTGTAGATGAAGCTGTCGTGGGTGGACCCTGGATAGTTGGCATATACTGATGTGATGATTCCCTTGCCATTGCATACAACTTGGACGTTGATGGAATGCCAGTGCTTGCGGTTTCTATAGATGTGCTCTGTTGCCCTGGGAGGACGTAGAGCCACATGTGTGCAGTCAATAGCACCAAGCACTTTGGGGATTTGAGCCACACCATAGAATTCCTGGGTGCACGTCCGCCTTTCTGCATGAGTCCTGGGGAGATATATGTGCCTGCGGACTGAGGGCCGTGCAGTGATGATGTTCAAGACCTGGTGTAGGCAGCGTGACTGCGTGGCCTGTGACACACCACCCACTATGGCACTTGTCCGCTGAAAGGATCCAGTGGCCAAGAAGTGCAGTACATTCAGGACCTTCTGCAGGGGGCTGAGTGCTTGGGAGCACAGGGTGGGTGATGTGAGGTCATCCTCCCACTCACTGACCAGGTCCAGTATGATGTGTGCTGGAAACCTGTACCTCCCATACACCTGGTCATCAGGCATCCCGAATAGGCTGGTTCTGGGTGTGAATATTCTGGCCCTGACTCTCCTCCTCATCCTCCTTTGGTAGCCCACTGCCACTGCTGCTAGGAACGGTATGTTCATCCTGGCATCTGGCTTGTTTATTGAAAAGTGCGCAAATTAATGCCTTGCGCGTGTAGTAGGCAGCGTGTGAGCCTCGCACCCCTGGAATCGAGTTCCCACTCCAATCGCGTGTATATATTCCCACGCTGCAGGCATACAGGTGCGCTGACGTACTTGCCTGTGTAAGGGGCCGCGCGGCCCTGAAATACACGTACATAGGCCAATGGCGTGTACGCGCACTTTTGGCCAATTACACGCGATGAAATACACGTACATAGGCCAATGGCGTGTACGCGCACTTTTGGCCAATTACACGCGATTACACTCAGACGTGCAGGATTTCCACGTGTGCTCCGTCTTCACGTGCTGAGTGGGGAACGCCCGTGCGGATCACGTCAGACGCGCTCACGCGATGAGGGACTCTGGTCCAATAGAATCGCGTATGCGTGCTGACGCACTTACGCGCTAAGGGCCTTTCCTCGGATTTCACGCTGACGTGCAGGAATTTCACGTGCCAAATCACTCCGTATCAAGCTGGCCACCCGAAAACACACGGAACACCACGCTCCTGCCCCGAAGGCCGAGTTACTGCCCCCCAAGTGCCCTGAGCAGCCTCCCACGTGCTATCTGCTGCTGCCTGCCTGCCTGCCTGCCTGCTGCCACCGTGCCCTGCCATTTGGTGCCTGCACATCAGCCATCTGCAGGGGTCCAGTTGCTGTGTCCACCCCTGCTGGAACTGAAGACTCCCAACTGGGATTACATCGCTCCACAGCCCAGCCCCAGGACCCAGTTGCCCACCCACACCTGCCTCTGGGGTTGCCATGTCGGGCACTTCTACATCTGGCACCAGTGGCAACCCCAGGCCAGAGGGGCAGAGGGGCACCAGCTTCACTGCCACCGAAGTTGGTGTCCTGGTGGAGCATGTCCTGGGGCAGTATGATGCCCTCTTTGGATCGTCCCGCGCCAGCAAGGAAGGACGGGAGAGGATCTGGGCCGACTGTGTGGTTGCCATCAACGCGGAGGGGGTGGCAACCCGCAACGTCTTGAAGATCAAGAAGCGCTGGGAGGACTTGAGGTCCAGGACCCTTGTGAAGGCCCGGCGCCTCGTGGAGGGGGGCCGGGGCCACATGAGTACCATCCAGAAGAGGGTCCTGGAACGCGTACGCCCAGCGCTCCACGCCCAGATCCTTGAGAGGGAGACCCGTCTGGAGTTGAGCGGTAAGTGTCCAAGCATCACTGTGTGAGACAGGGCATGTTGCGGTGAGCTGGTTCTATGATACTTGCCTGTATGTGTGCCATGTGCCATATATGCATGTATGTGTGCTGGGACATCATGGTACTGCCTGTGCGACCAGTGATGTGTGACCCACATGGTTGTTGCATGTGTAGAAATGCGGCATGGGGAGCACTATGCAGATTTGGGACATGAGAGCATGGCAGTCTCTGTACCTGGACATGGATGGGGGTGAGGATGGGTGCTGATGCCAGGTACATATATGGTAGCCATGTCTGTGTGCCTGACCTGCATGTCTGTGACTTGTGCATGCCATGGATGCATGACTCATGTGTGTGACAATGCACAGATTCAGTGACGCACCCACCTTACCCTTGTTTTGCCTGTGTTTGGTGTGATTGTGGCCAGATGGATGTGACTGAGGTGTAGTGTGTGCATGTGATATGCATGAGCCATGATGCATGTGAGTTACATTTCATTGAATGTTTCAATAGTCATTTGGACATGCATGGAAATGTGCATGGCATGCACCATGCCTGTTACTGTGTGTGTTTCGCCTGCACTGACCCATGTGTTGTGGAGGGACATGATGGAAGTGTACTTTGACAGGGGTGCTCATCTGCTATTGCTTCCTGTCTAGGGGACCATTGTACAGTAGCCTGATGCTTGTGTTCTTTGTCTCCCTCTACACAGCGGCTAGTGAAGAAGAGGGCGGAGACGGCGCTGTGGAGCAAGGCGGCGGGGATGCCCCCACGGCTGCAGCGGAAGGGGTGGGTGAGCCCCCACAGGGGCCTGCTACGGCGGGAGACGGTGAGGAGCCATCCAGGTTGGTGGTTTGCACAGAGGAGGAGGAGGCCGACACTGGTGCACACATGGGCCCTGGTGGGAGCATCCCTGCTGGTGCAAGTGGTGCAGTCCAGGGCCAGGGGCAGGAGGCAGCACAGGTCACCGTGGAGGGGCCTGTGCATGTCGCTGTCCCTGACCCTGTGAGTGCACCACCATGCACCAGCAGGGATGCCCCGTCCCAGGCCCGTCCGCAGGTAGAGGGGATGTCCATGTCAACTGACTCCCCTCCACCTGCGGCCGTGGGAACCCCTGGCCGCGTGGAGCAGGTCCTGATTGGGGTCGCGATGCGCACGGCTGTGATTCGTGATGCCGTGCGTGCTTCCCGGGAGGAGCACGCACGTCATCACGAAGTGCACCGTGCCGACGTGGCCCAATTGGGATCGGCCATGTTCGGGGGGTTCCTGCATGTGTTGGCCAATCTGACGGCCCTCTCCTCCTCTGTGCAGGCTATCCACCAGTCGTTCTCCTTGCCGTCTTCCGGCCCAGATGCCACCATGGCCCCCTGTGGACCTGCCCCAACCAATGCAGCCAGCTCGGTGGGGATCCCATCCCTGCCGCAGTTGGGAGTCGGAGGTCCAGCAGGGGTGGACGACACAGCAAGTGGACCCCAGCAGATGGAAGATGTGCCGGCATCATCGGGCAGGGCACGTGCACGACGGCGTCGGTGGTTACCATCAGCCTGGATGCCGTCGTGCTGGCAGAGGCAGTGGCGTCGCAGGCAGCAGCGGGCTCGACGTGGGAGGCATCATGGCTCAGGGCCATCAAGATCGGAGGGGCAGGCATCGGCCGGAGGGCAGGGCAACCCTGGCATGGCGGTGTGTTCCGTGTGGGAGGAGTTTGGCCAGCGGATAGATGCGGAGCGGCAGCGGGCGGAAGAGGAGCGGCTCGCCATGGCCAGGGCGGAGATCTCCATGCATCAGGCATTGAGGCGGGCTGCGTGCCTCGAGGAGGCTCGCAGGGAATTTGGAGAGCACATGGGGTTGTCCCTGCGAGACCTCGGGGCCAGGACTGAGTCCCGCCTCCAGGACATAGACATGGAGTTCGAGGATGCCCTGGCCAACATCACCAAGTGAGCCGCAGGACTAGCCCGCTGCCTCTGTATATAGTTTTTTAGTTAGTTAGTGCTAGGTTTCCTTTATTTGAAATTTTTTTTTGGACCGCTTGGACAATGGCCACTTCTTTGTACATATTTTTTTAGATAGTTAGTATTAGGTTTAATTAGTGCTGTTGGGCTCATGGACCCTTGAACAATCCTGTAAATATAGTTATTTTTTTTGTGAGATAATTTATTTTTACTTTCATATTGGTCACACCATGACGTAATGGTTTATGTTTCATTTCATTCTACTTGTGTTTACTTTGGACAAAATCGATTCTTTTTTCTATCCTTTGTTTTTTGGTTTCTCATTTTTGTTCCCGGACATGGACCTTTTATTTGCTTTCCCAGATAGTTGTCAGAGTTAACTTTATTTTTATTTTTTAATACATTTTTATATTATCTTACACTTGTGTCATTTTTTCTTTGATTTCTTACATGCCATGATATGGGTTTTGACATTGACTTGCACCCATTGTGTATGTGTGTGTGGCGGACATGTGTTCTTTTGCTTAGTTGCCTTTGGGGTTGTGTCATGTGATTGCATTCACTATGTGGGTGCATGCAATCCTTGCCTGGGTGTTTGTGCTGGGTATGCTGGTCATTACTGCCATTATTGTGTATCGTCAGGACCAGGGGCCAGGGGGACATGGGTGGGGGCCTGGTGGAGGGTGCCCCAGGTGGATGGGGGGTTGGGGTGGTGGGAGACATGGCTTGCCCATGGGTGGGGGCCTGCTGGCAGGTTGCCCACAGTGCTGGGGGTGGGGGTGGTGGGAGACATGGGTTGCCCATGGGTGGGGGCCTGCTGGCAGGTTGCCCACTGTGCTGGGGGTGGGGGTGGTGGGAGACATGGGTTGCCCATGGGTGGGGGCCTGCTGGCAGGTTGCCCACTGTGCTGGGGGTGGGGGTGGTGGGAGACATGGGTTGCCCATGGGTGGGGGCCTGCTGGCAGGTTGGCCACAGTGCTGGGGGTGGGGGTGGTGGGAGACATGGGTTGCCCATGGGTGGGGGCCTGCTGGCAGGTTGACCACAGTGCTGGGGGTGGGGGTGGTGGGAGACATGGGTTGCCCATGGGTGGGGGCCTGCTGGCAGGTTGCCCACAGTGCTGGGGGTGGGGGTGGTGGGAGACATGGGTTGCCCATGGGTGGGGGCCTGCTGGCAGGTTGCCCACAGTGCTGGGGGTGGGGGTGGTGGGAGACATGGGTTGCCCATGGGTGGGGGCCTGCTGGCAGGTTGCCCACAGTGCTGGGGGTGGGGGTGGTGGGAGACATGGGTTGCCCATGGGTGGGGGCCTGCTGGCAGGTTGGCCACAGTGCTGGGGGTGGGGGTGGTGGGAGACATGGGTTGCCCATGGGTGGGGGCCTGCTGGCAGGTTGCCCACAGTGCTGGGGGTGGGGGTGGTGGGAGACATGGGTTGCCCATGGGTGGGGGCCTGCTGGCAGGTTGGCCACAGTGCTGGGGGTGGGGGTGGTGGGAGACATGGGTTGCCCATGGGTGGGGGCCTGCTGGCAGGTTGCCCACAGTGCTGGGGGTGGGGGTGGTGGGAGACATGGGTTGCCCATGGGTGGGGGCCTGCTGGCAGGTTGCCCACAGTGCTGGGGGTGGGGGTGGTGGGAGACATGGGTTGCCCATGGGTGGGGGCCTGCTGGCAGGTTGCCCACAGTGCTGGGGGTGGGGGTGGTGGGAGACATGAGCAGGTGTGCAGGGTAGTTCCCTGTGGTGTGTGCTGCCTGCAGGGGCCGTGGAGGGTGTACAGGTAATGCCTGGGAGCACACAGCCAAATCGCGTGTGCAACTTCCCGCGCACCCCTCGATTCCACGTTCCCTGCCATATCGCGTGTGGGACTTCCCGCGCGCCCCTGAAATCCACGTACCCGGCCATTTCGCGTGTGCAACTTCCCGCGCACCCCTCGATTCCACGTTCCCTGCCATATCGCGTGTGGGACTTCCCGCGCGCCCCTGGAATCCACGTACCCGGCCATTTCGCGTGTGCAACTTCCCGCGCACCCCTCGATTCCACGTTCCCTGCCATATCGCGTGTGGGACTTCCCGCGCGCCCCTGAAATCCACGTACCCGGCCATATCGCGTGTGCAACTTCCCGCGCGCCCCTGAAATCCACGTACCCGGCCATTTCGCGTGTGCAACTTCCCGCGCACCCCTCGAATCCACGTTCCCTGCCATATCGCGTGTGCAACTTCCCGCGCACCCCTCGATTCCACGTTCCCTGCCATATCGCGTGTGGGACTTCCCGCGCGCCCCTGAAATCCACGTACCCGGCCATTTCGCGTGTGCAACTTCCCGCGCACCCCTCGATTCCACGTTCCCTGCCATATCGCGTGTGGGACTTCCCGCGCGCCCCTGAACTCCACGTACCCGGCCATTTCGCGTGTGCAACTTCCCGCGCACCCCTCGAATCCACGTTCCCTGCCATATCGCGTGTGGGACTTCCCGCGCGCCCCTGAACTCCACGTACCCGGCCATTTCGCGTGTGCAACTTCCCGCGCACCCCTCGATTCCACGTTCCCTGCCATATCGCGTGTGGGACTTCCCGCGCGCCCCTGAAATCCACGTACCCGGCCTTTTCGCGTGTGCAACTTCCCGCGCACCCCTCGATTCCACGTTCCCTGCCATATCGCGTGTGGGACTTCCCGCGCGCCCCTGAAATCCACGTACCCGGCCATTTCGCGTGTGCAACTTCCCGCGCACCCCTCGATTCCACGTTCCCTGCCATATCGCGTGTGCAACTTCCCGCGCACCCCTCGATTCCACGTTCCCTGCCATATCGCGTGTGGGACTTCCCGCGCGCCCCTGAAATCCACGTACCCGGCCATTTCGCGTGTGCAACTTCCCGCGCACCCCTCGAATCCACGTTCCCTGCCATATCGCGTGTGGGACTTCCCGCGCGCCCCTGAAATCCACGTACCCGGCCATTTCGCGTGTGCAACTTCCCGCGCACCCCTCGATTCCACGTTCCCTGCCATATCGCGTGTGCAACTTCCCGCGCACCCCTCGATTCCACGTTCCCTGCCATATCGCGTGTGCAACTTCCCGCGCACCCCTCGATTCCACGTTCCCTGCCATATCGCGTGTGGGACTTACCGCGCGCCCCTGAAATCCACGTACCCGGCCATTTCGCGTGTGCAACTTCCCGCGCACCCCTCGATTCCACGTTCCCTGCCATATCGCGTGTGGGACTTACCGCGCACCCCGGTATGCACGCACACATTTATTTTTTCTCTCTGCGCGTGTCTGTGTTTGTGGGTACCCCTTTGTACGTCATTTGTCCAGGAGGGCAACAGTATTGTACATTGGTTATGTCTGTATATAGGTGCTATTTGTTGGCGCGCCTTTTAGCGCACATTTCTTGCAGGCGCAGACACGCTACCGCCTGCTTTCTTGTGGCGGTCGTGTTTGTGCCTGTTTGTGCCTGTGCGCTGCTTTGAGCGTGCGCTTTTTTGCCCTATTCTATTCCATGAATACGTGTTGTATGCGAGCGTGTGGGCGTTCCGCGCACTTGCCTCCTGAACTTTCCCCGTGCCGCCCACATTCTTCCCCATTCCGAGTGTTGTGCCCCATTTTATTCCCCATTCCGAGTGTCCCGCCCTGTGTTCCGCCTACTTTAGAGCTGTGCGCTGCGCTCGGAGTGATGGCACAGTGGCCGTGGCGCACGACGTTGGTTGACCTGTGCGCCGGCCTGCGCCGCGCGCTTTTTCGGCGCACGTCCTCTGCTTTTCTTGCGCACGGACTTCCATGAATCGACGTGCGCTGGTTTCCCTGCGCTTTGCGCTGATTTTCGGCGCAGCGCACGTATTGGCCCCTCTGCGCCGGGATTTTCGGCGCACATTTATTCCATGAATCGGCCTGTGTGTCTATATCTTTCTTTCTACAATATTTTGAATGCACACGTTTAATGAATTTAATTGCATCTTCACTGTACCTGGTCATTGGACACTGCCATTAGGTATGACTGAGAATTGGAATACCATTGGCCCTTATGAATTGAAGTAAAGCCCCAAGGCAGTTTTCAACCTTACCCGACTTTCTTGAGCAATATTTAAGCAAGTGGGGCCATTACTGAATCAGGTAATGGCCCGGGGCATTACCTGACTCAGTAATGGCCCCGGGGTGAGGGGCATACTGTTATTAGTACCCCAGCCTGCAAGAATAAAATGACAAAAAAATGGCAGCCGGGGAAGGGAAAACAAAGTCCATGTTCCCTTTCCAATGCAGCCGTCCGGAGCGGACGTGCTGGGGATAGAGTCCCCAGCACGTCCACTCTCGAAAAAACAAGGTAAGTGGAGTTGGGACGGTGGGAAGGGGATTATTGAGGGTGTGGGGGTGTCAAAAACGCTCACCTGAATCCCCGGTGGGGGAGGATGGGAGCCCTCAGCCCTGCGGAGGCTCAGAGCGGGGATTACCTTGTTCCCAGCCTCCTCACTGGCTGCGGGGCTGCCACATCCCCCCCCCCGCCGGGGATGTGAATGAAGCAAGAGCTTCGGGGGATTCTCGGCAAAGTATGGACCGGGCGAGGGCCAATCAGAATGTTTGTTACCTTCTGGTTGACCCTCGCCGGGTACTAATATGCTATCCTTGGTTCTGTCATTTCTTACTGATAAGATCAGAGGTGCAAATATACATCTGTATAATATCAGTCCATCTCCCTAATGCCAAATGAGCTCTTAAAGGAAGATACTATGAAAAACATCTACAAGATCTACTGTGTCCATAATGGAAGATGGATGCACCTTTTATATTTGTAGTATAGCCATTTCACAATTCAGCTATTCAAGATAAGACATTTCAATACATTTTGATTGTATTATTTTATGCTCTTCTTATTCTAGGTATGGTGTGGGACATACAGGCCTGAATATGCTGTTAACTCCATAAAAACTGATGTGCACAGTCCAGGAAAATTCAGGTCAGTACGAAAATATTATAATGTTTCTGTTTAAGTCACCTTACCTGACATTTACCAACCCAGAATGTACTCCTGCTTCTGTAATACCACCGCTCTCTAAGTTTGGCATATGTTCCTTTTGAATTTGATACGGAGCAGAAGTATATGAGGTTATTGGAGAAAGGTGGCATGGTGCCATTTTTGAAGATTTCTACTTTCATATGAGTCATCATGAACTTGTAATGGATTTGTTAATGAGGGAAGAAGAAGCAAGGCAGGTAGTTATATAATCTAATCTTCTGTTTATTAAGACATTTGCACTCTGCAATCTTTTGATAATCTGGCACCAGATGCTCTAGACCCCTTCATTAAGCAAACGCTGCCTCTTCTGATGTCAATTAATTACCACCTATTTTAGTTAATGAGAACACGGTTTGCCCTGTCACACCTTTGCTAACCATATTTTATCTATTACGCAGAAGCAACACTGTTGGAAAGCTGAAGCAGAATGATACTCGATTAGCATGGATAAATTGTTACCCTTCACACTTTGGGCTCGAGCGTCAAACGTTTGTTGAAAGCGCAAATGCTGTTTGTGCATACTGTACTTAACAAATTCAGACCCTATGCATCTTCAATCAACAACCATGCTGTTAATCTTTGCACTCCACAATCTGGTGGCTGCCCATATGGCTAACCTGGCCGGTCGGTACCAACCACAAACAAAGTCAAGATGTTGATATCGACAAGAGGGTAACGGGTACTTCTGACCTGCATCCATCAAAACCAAAGGTTTCTGCATCTGCCCTCCTGCTATCTAACACCCTGCCCTCCTTTCTTACAGAGCCATGCACACCAAGGACATCATTATTGGCTGAGGTCCACTATATAAGACTACTTTACATTACATACACAAAACTGCTTTTTTACATGTGCAAATGGCATTTGCACTACAGCTAGTCAAATCACAGAGACACAAATATTATTTGTGCATGCACAAAATGCATTTGTGCTTTCTTGAATTTTCGGTAGTCTGTGTAATTCATCTAAGAGAACTCGATGCTGGAGGGAGTCAGTGAAGAATCTTGAGTGCAGGATACCAGACCAGCTATCATGCCAGTCACTTATCTCACATTCCACTAAAACTGTAAATCACAATTCCTCTAATATTTCTATGATGTGATTTTGGCTTAATGAAGCCTGCAGAGCTGTTGGTCAGGATCAGCAGAACATATTACTCCACTAACCAGCTGTGCCATTTTTGAGAAGTATGCATATTGACATGCCCAGTCCAAATTATATGGTTGTCATCGCCTCAAACATGTTATCGGCAGACTCTCACATCTCCCATGCCCCATCCTTGTTAAATGTTGACATAATTAAACAAATATGTACAGCTATGAATAACTGATAGAAATAGGACAGCAGTGGTTTAAGAACAAATTACAGAAGGATCAGAAATGACCCTTGAATGCATTGCTCATCCCCTTCATTTTGCAGTGTATCCTGTTTGTGAATCAGAATGCATTTTTAAAATACATACAAATGTCCCCTTTCACCTCCTGTTTTATATCATTGTGGAAAATGGCATCTGAATATGCACACCCACAATGCACACAGTCAAAGACTGTGAATTTGGTGCAACATGCACTTACCTTCATTTGCATGGAAAAAGGTTTTGTGAATCGGCCACTTTTTTTTTAATTTTTAAATGGAACCATTATTCAACGGAATCGTTCTGAATTTCTTAAAAGATGTTACACTGCAGGCAGGAATGAGTCTTGTCGTTAGACTGAAAATTGTCTCCAGGGTAGTTCAATTCATTATGAAAATGACTGACTATGTGGAAATACATGCACACGATCCATTTTTTAAAAGATCTCTCAATGGGAATAAACTATAGTCTTTAAAAATTGCAACTTTATTAGTGGTGTACCAAACTTTAGTCTTCAGTAGGTATTCCAGTCAAATGACTTCTTGTTATTTAGCTCCAGCCAAATACGTTTATCTTCTCATTTGAAGCCAAATTAACAACTTAGGGTCTGGTGTTTTTCAGTAGATTTTTTCCATTGAAAAACAATTTTATAAATCAGGCCCTTAGAGAGGTAGAGTGCACACTGTAACAGTGAAGTAAATGAAACAGTCTTACAGCATTCTTGATCAAATAGCAGAATAGAGTGCATGGTAAGGCTTTTGGGAAAACCTGAAGAATTTACAACAGGTTGTATAGACATGTAGGCCCATGGTAAATGTAGCTATAGTTCAGGCAGAGTGACATCCATTTACTAAGAAGACTCTCAGAGTGATCAAATGTTGGAAAATCTGTTCACTTCTCCTCTGGTGAAGTCGCCTGAGTGGGTATGTAGGAATAGATGTGAGGACTCTATTTGTATGGTACTGTGCGAAGAAAGCTATGATCTATTAGTGAGACATGTGTGCAGAGATGGACTTGCCTGTTCGGAAAATGGAAGAATTTCCTACAGTTAGATGTCAGTTAACTATGGGGATAGTGCAAGATGTGGCCAATATTTCTCCACCTACACTGGCCTCTTCGGAAAATATGCCTATTTGCAAATATCTGCATCATGCTTTGGGCCGGTCTGCTTCAATTGTAAAGTTATTAGCAAGGAGAGCAATTGTCTGTATGGACAAGAAATAGAGGTCTGTATCTGCTGGTGTTGTGGGGTGCAATTCTGAAGATTGAGAAGCACCCAGAAAGCCGTATGGCCTTGATCTTGCAGTGCGGCGGAAAGGAGGAGTAAGGAGTAGTGGACTATCATATGATGCAAGTGAGAGTCCTCCCCAACAGGCAAGTGCTTACTTAGATTTCAGAAGCTCTGTGCAGATTCAGTGGTATGGCTTTGTGAGCCTGCTCCCATCTTATCTGTCTCCTTTAGGTTACTTCAGGTTAGAAGCATATCCCTCTAATAGGGCAGTGTGCCCTTGATGCCCTTGATGCTGAGGACTGAAAATTGGGTTTTATGTCTGTTTACCTCACACCAAAGGTCACACTGTGGATTCCAGCACAAAAGGCAGCATCCTGCTGTATTTTGTGTGTGGCCCTCTCCCCTTCTTTGTCCCCCCAACGCTTGGCCACTGTTAGGGAGAATTCTCCAGAGTGGCTAATTTGCCTTACCTACTGAGTCCCTCAGCAGCTTTGCTGGATTTCTAGGATTTTTTTTTTCACCTGGTAAGAGTGTGAGTCTTTTTTTCCTACTCTTACATGTGTTTTGCTCTGTGTGTTTAACATTTTCTTGTGTTCATAGACTGTGGAGCCTCACCTACTCAATAGGCATCATCTTTTTATTGTGTGTTACACAGCTCCTTCAGTGCAGTGACACAGGGTTGACTTTTAGACTTCCCAACTCAAACTCCATTTTCTGGGACTGACTACTGTTCCCAGAACATGTAAAGTTGCCATTAACTTTATTAGTCTTTTCAAATCCACAGACCCAGTCCAAACTATCTTACATAAAGTACTGGAAATGGTTAATACTTATCCCTTTTTGTGTGTTTCTCTTACAGCCTCTTTTCGCTCCCTTTTCATCAAGACTTGGCTGGTGACAGTGGTAACTACCCTATTTTTCCTACCACGGTTATCTTAAATAACTCTGGTATTGTTTTAGGCTATCTTGGTAGCCTCGAACTTAAACCCGCTAGACCATATACGTTTTTATACGGTTCGGCTGGGTTTATTTGCCATTTCTTTTTGAAAATGTCTTTCCCGTGTTTTACTCTGTGCGCCAAACCAGGTTTGGTTCCTTTTTTCACCGTCTTTTTGCAGGCTTTTACACAGAAGCCCTCCTTAGGCGTCTGAAAGTCTGGGTAGGCAGGATGTGAGGGAGGGGTTTTAGGACCCCTGCCATGGGTTCTCTTGGTAACCCAAGTCGCACTCCTGTTTGATTGGCTAGGTGACTGTCCCGCCAGGACAGCCAGCCTGTTGTGTGATTGACAGCCAGGCTGTGTGAATGGGGGAAAACTGCATAAAAAGCAGGTCTCTGGGTCTGGAAAGGCAGAGTCGCCACTGGAATGAAAGAACTGACGAGGAGCTGACAGAAGAGGACCCCTACAATGACTGTACCACCCGGTGAAGCCCTGCTGCAGGTCCGAATCTTCAGACAACAGAGGAGATCTACCAGGAATCTTCTTCCCCTGAGCTGGTGGGACCAACAAGTTCGCCCAAACCAGGACTCCCTCCTCTGGTCGAATTTGCTGTAAAGAGCTACAGTGAACCAGATAGCCAGGAAGGTCGGACCCTGCTTGGGTTTTAAGGAGCACATCTTTTATTTGTTGCTTTGCTTTGCTGCTGGATTCTTCCCTAGGCAGTGCAGGACCCTGCAGTCTTCCTACTTCATGTTAGTCCGACAGTCGCTTCAGGAACCGTGAGCCTGCAGGAACTGCCAGGAACGTCCGCCTCAGCTGCAGCTTCTTCTCCATTTAAAGGTACTGTGCAAATCCGGTTGTTTGTTTCATCCAGCTGCGGTGAAGGTGTGTGAAGCATTTCGCCAATACGAGGTCTTGTCCTTCTCTACTCTTTAAACTAACTTTTCTGCCAACCAACTTCGTCCTGAACTCTTGGCAAAGTCTTAACCGCGAACTACCCTGAACTGTGTGATCTTGAGCAAAAGAACTTTGTTCTATTGACTTTGGCCCTAAGCCTTTTTGATTTGATTCCATCACTGTAGTTCCTCTTTCTAGATTGCCCTGCTTACTTACCTGTTGGTGCTGCTCAATTTTTACCACACTTTGTCTTTCCCGCCCTTTTGAAATTACTGGAGTGCCATTGTGCTCATACTTCATTTTGAGTTTAAATTGCTAAGAATCTATTGGGAGTGGTGTGGTGTATTAAGAGTGTGATTTTTCAACTGCTTTACTTCAGTGAAATGTTTTACAACTGATGTGTAAATAAATGTATATCTAGTGAATGTTTGTTTGAATCATAGTAATGCTGTCTTTTGTGTAACTATATATACTGCTCTCTTGCTCTTGAGATAGGTCTGGCTGCTCAGCCATCTCTACCACTTTACTGTGTAGTACGGGCATGTACAAAAGGTGAATTTGTACTGTTACTTGTAGTCTTAATTGTGTGTGGTGTTCCGAAAGGGTACTGCATATAATTCTGTCTAACAGCCACCATGTGGCACCCTCTGCCCACCTCAACCCGCTCCCGCCCCATCCCCCACTTTCCTGATGTTGGCTCCTGGCTTCCCTACTCCATCTGCAGTCTGCAGAGCATGGTGCCGGAAACTGGGGGCATGGCATGGTTTTGTTGCAACCTCTTGTGCCCGGGGGTTCCGGCGTCACACGCTGCAGACTGTAAGCAGAAACTTGACAGTGATGTGCCTGTGTTTTCAGAAAGCCCAACATTTGCTGCCAGGTGAACACACTCATCTCATGGAAATGCTACGATCATCAGGCCTGTCCGTGTGCAGGCCAAAGGGGCAATGTGCAATGAGGAATGCCACATAAATTATAATGAGGCAGTCTTTGCATGTGTGCTGTACCGCATTGCATACTACAGTGAATAGACGTACACGGCCTGTATGGTATAATAGACATATCCTTCAATTGTATTCAAAATGCAACTTTCAGGGCAATCCCATATCCCTTAAACTGAAATAGATCGCAATGCATACCAAGTGCTTCAATGTGAAGAGGTCTTCCAAGTGTAGGCAGTGATCATGAGGATCACTACCTGAATACTGGATGCTGCTGCTCTGTGCTTAGTGAAGCAATCTTGCATGGACAGCTTCCACTTTGGGGTCTTGGGAGCTGCAAGGAAGGAGAACTCACTTTCCACATAACCTACCTTTTCACTCATAAGAGGTGGCAATGTGTGAGATGTGCAATGACAGTTGCAAATCACAGTGGGCCTCATTACAAGGTTGGAGGAAGCCTTGCCCCATAGGGCTCAATGGGAATGGGGAGGATGGTAGCAGCAGTACCGTTCAAATGGTACCGTTGCTACCATCATGTTCCGCTCGTGGGCACCAATACGGCCACATGGTCAGACCAGGTAGCTGCAAGGGCACCCACGAGCAGAAGTCGTAGTATGGCGGTACGGTAGCAATGGTGCCGGAAGCGATCCCGGCGCCGTTGTTGCCTTACCACCATACTCCTAATGAGGCCCAATGTCCAATTTGTTCATTGCAAACTCCCACTTTGCATTTCTGATGCCTGCCAATTTGAGTAGCATTGTGTTAGGAAAGAATTCTCTTTTATGAAACTTTCCCCTCCATATTCTATGGACCCCCAAAGTCTTTCTTTGTATTACACCTTGTCCTGGCCTATTACAGTGAAGTGAAACCTTCAGCTTTACTCCACTGGCCTTTTTCTCATTAGCCTTTCTGACTGTCAGTACTGCGAAACTATGTTTCCCTTTTGTCTTTTTACATTTGACCATTTTGAGTAGTTTTTTAACAGTGGACTCAGTATCTTACAATGCAGTGCAGTGGGTATACTTTTGCATCACCCTAGACATTTAGACTGTGTATTTTGGTCACTTGTATTTGTGCCTAAATACAAGCTGGTGGAAGCAGATACATGTTTACAATGTTTGCGTATTTGTAGCAAGCACATTCACGTTTACCATGGCTCTCTACTAAACATGTCTAGTGCCCTAAAATGGCTGTTCCATGAGATCTTTTACTTGTTCTTTGGTCATATTGTTTCTTGGCCTTCTTCCTGCCTTCCCAGGTCAGGGACTCCCTTATATGGTCATACATTCACCAGGGAAAGCTGTTGTTTTCGTGGGCTAGTGCATGCCATTTGTGTGTGGTCCCAGAAAGTGGGTGGGACTGGCTAGTCCCACTCACATCCATGGTTCCCTGAGAGTCTTGGAGGTGTGCATGAGTGAAACCCACAGTGATCCCTGTTTGGACCACTGCTGAATGTTTATATGGTGCATATCCTTACCATTGGTGGGCTTGCATTTGTTTCCAGGCGGCAGGATTTAGGCTAAGAAGGGGACTCCTGCTGCCATTTCAGCAGATCAGCATTGGATCCAAGTATGCCTTGTAAAAGAGCAGACAACTGAAGTTCTATGGATGACTCCCGAGAAGGCCTAGCAACCCTTCCTGGATCTGGCCTGGTGAAGCCCTGCTGGACTATCTGCTCTGAGAAGGCCCTGTGCGGTGTTTCAACACTTGGACTCATGGGACCAACGAGTCTCAATGCCTTCTCGAGTTGCAGCTAGCCTGAGCACTCAGAATCATTGATGGAACACCCGGTGGACTGACCAGCTCTCCAGTGGGTTACCTGAACAGAAGCGTTGCTGTTCTGTATTTTCGGCCAGAACGTATGTAGTTGCCAATTCGTGCTACAAGTTGCCTTCCTGGAAAGTTCCAGCTTCCCAGCATAAAGGGATCCTGTCCTGGAATGTCTATTTCGATCGGGATGGGAGAGACACCTACTGTCACCCGTGTTCCGTGACTGTTGGTGAAACCAGCTGTCCTCCATGTGGTACAGTGTCCTGAAGAGGAGGTCTGCATTGGTGCCTGCTGTATTTCTTCATCGACCATGGTTGCACTCAGCTTTTGGGCCTGACCAGAATCACCTCTGCACCTGCAGCTCCTGGGCACCTTCTAATGGATCAACTGGTGGGAAAACCTACCTCCAACGATTCCCAGTTGACCTGCCTGGTCAATTATGAAAATTGAAGTCAGGGGGTGAGTGCTCGCAATAAAATCAGCAGCCCTGTCTCTCCTATAATAAACCTTACAATAAACTTTGGTTTATTCCATTCCATCGCTTTCCAAAAATGTGTTCTAAAAGATGTTCTAAAGGATCAGAAAATAATCGTATTTACCTGTAAAATTGTTGAGAAGTCTTCTGGGACCTTTTTCACCATGACAACAACTCATCCTACATCAGTCCTCTCCTAAAAGAAGCTTTGTGACTCTTAGACACAAGGCCACATTCAACCTTGGGATTGGACTTACAAATTTACTGCATTTATTCTTGTGAACTCGTTTTCTGTACTGCATCATTACTTACATTCTTTTAGTTGTTTAAATGAATTGTGTGCATCTCTATAAACCAAAGATGACTGCACCTATGTTTTATTACTGAGAGTTTTGTGCTACAAATACTTGCTTGTTTGATTTTTCAATTGTGTTTTGTGCCTGTATAAATATAGTTTTTTTGTCTAAGTAGAATCATTGGGCCTCTTTTCGACCCTACTGGTCCGGAAACCAGGGTGACGGTAATTTCACCGGCACCCTTGTTTCTGGACCGGCAAATTACGAGTTTGCCTGCTGAGGGCGCCTGACTTCCAGGCCCGCCAGACATGTAATGTCCCATTGGTACCGGAACTCAGGTGCCAGTAAAATATTATGAGTCTGGTGCAACACGCCGTTAGCACTGGCAGGGTTACCGCCGGACCCGTAATGTGGCCCATTGTGTATTTCACTGTGTGGACTCATTGCGGACCCCTGTGCATACTCCTGAGACTAAGCCTTGACCACTCTCCATGCTTACCTTGAATGGGTTTGGCTAACTTTTCGACCCTACTGGTCCGGAAACCAGGGTGACGTTAATTTCACCGGCACCCTTGTTTCTGGACCGGCAAATTACGAGTTTGCCTGCTTAGGGCGCCTGACTTCCAGGCCCGCCAGACATGTAATGTCCCAGTGGTACCGGAACTCAGGCACCGGTAAAATATTATGAGTCAGGTGGCAACACGCCGTTAGCACTGGCAGGGTTACCGCTGGACCCGTAATGAGGCCCATTGTGTATTTCACTGTGTGGACTCATTGCGGACCCCTGTGCATACTCGTGAGACTAAGCCTTGACCACTCTCCATGCTTACCTTGAATGGGTTTGGCTAACCTCTCAGAGTTCCCCTGTTCACTATAACTAGGGTGGCTTCCTGATGTCCACCATGTCAGATTTTAGAAATCCACCATGCCGTCACAGAAAGAAAGGCGAAAGACGCGGCGTAATGGACATTGCGTCCATTACGCCGCGTCTTTGGCTTTCTTTCTGTCCTGGAGTGACTCAGCAGTCCTTGCAGACCCCTGCAGAACACAGCCTGCACGGAGCACCGCTCGCGTTTTGCCACCAGGACTGTGTATCACACGAAATCCTCGCGGATCCCAGTCCTGCATGTGAGGAGCCCCGATTGACGGCCCCACACACGAATACCTGGTGGAATTTCTTCCACCCAGCACCCCCACACAGACCACGTCCTGATGAATGCCGTAGTAGACACGAGGCCCATCTAGCCCCCTGAGACGGCAGAAACACCTTGGTGTAGACGCACCTCTTACCTACAGTGTAACATCACTGTTTGTGTCAAGAATACTATGTTTTTTTCGTTTTGTTTGGTACTTGTCATTATGCTGTTCACTATGTTGTGACTATTACTGAATTGTCCTTGGTTCTGTCGCACAAGCATTCACCGGCATCACTGGTGTCTGCTCTCATGGTCTATATGTGTGGTATAGAAAGTAAGGTTTGGTGAAAAGAAATGTTATCACATCGATCAATCCCATTCACGATGTATAATACAGTCCAAACAATCTTTTGAGTAAAATACCATTACTTAAGTGTCTGTGTTGATTTATCTTAGACAACAAGGTATACAGGAGAGTATGAAGGTGTTCCTTCTTTTGACCTGTTCAATTGTATCCATGTTTATAAGTAGCCTTCCTGGGCAGAATAGGTCCCCCTACAGGAGCCCTAATTCAGAAATCCATTGTACTCTACACATACGAACCGGGGGGAACTGTTATTTACACCCTGTTTAGGACTGCTAACTTATACATATTAAACTCATTCTTGAGAATATTGTCATTTATTTTTGGGGCCTGACGAATGCCCTTTTTTGTGCACCACTCTATGTCGTGTTTCTTTACTCTGGAAAGAATAATCATATTCATGAAAAAATTCTACCTCACACTTATAAGGTTTATCTAGCAAGTCAAAGCATTTAGCCTGGGTTGATGAAAATAAGCAACTTGAGTGAAAGTTTACTATGGCATACTTTATAAGAGGATGACATATTTAAGCCCCCATCAGCATCATAAAATGTTAGGAGGTAATGGTTAAGCTGGCAGCACTTCCATGTAACACCTCCTTTACCGTTCCTCCTAATTGTGGTTTAGCAAACCGCAAATATGAAATCGCTCGCTTCGACATGGGGCCAACACGAGAGTAATTCTGCCTCTTCCCAATAAAGGGCCTCATTACGACTTTAACCGTGTGGTCCAAAACGGTGGTAATGCAGTGGTTACACGGTTACCACTGCAAATTAACAAGGGGGGTCCTGGGAGTCCCTCTGCCAGACATTAGTCCTGGTTACGAGAGACTTACCCAGAGTCTTTAGCTCACTATCTTTCACAGAGAAGAAATGTCCCAAACATATCAGTCTTTGTCCTGCCCTGGGGCAGTCCAGCACCGAAATGCTAGGCAATTCTCCTCTGAACAAGAGCACCAACAGAAACCCCAGACACGTGTTTCGGTCTGGTTGGACCTCATCAGTAGGGTGGATCTGTGCCTCTCTAAGAATAGTGAGCAAGGGGTCCACGTCTGGATTGCCCTAGTAACTTAGGGTGAGACCCAAAGTTACTTAAATATGCAAATTAACAAGGGGGGTCCTGGGAGTCCCTCTGCCAGACATTAGTCCTGGTTACGAGAGACTTACCCAGAGTCTTTAGCTCACTATCTTTCACAGAGAAGAAATGTCCCAAACATATCAGTCTTTGTCCTGCCCTGGGGCAGTCCAGCACCGAAATGCTAGGCAATTCTCCTCTGAACAAGAGTACCAACAGAAACCCCAGACACGTGTTTCGGTCTGGTTGGACCTCATCAGTAGGGTGGATCTGTGCCTCTCTAAGAATAGTGAGCAAGGGGTCCACGTCTGGATTGCCCTAGTAACTTAGGGTGAGACCCAAAGTTATTTAAATATGCAAAAAACAAGGGGTGTCCTGTGATTGCTATTGGTAGTCTTCTTCAGAGAAGAATTGCCTAGCATGTTGGTGCTGGACTGCCCCAGGGCAGGACAAAGACTGATATGTTTGAGATATGTCTTCTCTGTGGAAGAAAGTGAGAAAGTGAGATAAAGACGCTGGGTAAGTCTCTCGTAACCAGGACTAAGGTCTAGCAGGGGGACTCCCAGGACCCCTCTTGGTAATTTGCATGAAAAACCTGCATATAACCACAAAAAGTCAAACAGTAAGTATATAATGATTGAACTCACAAACACCACAGCATAACACACCCATTCAAGCAAACTCCTCACCATACACCACAATCCAAAATGACAAAGACTGATATGTTTGGGATATTTCTTCTCTGTGAAAGATAGTGAGCTAAAGACTCTGGGTAAGTCCCTCGTAACCAGGACTAATGTCTGTCAGAGGGACTCCCAGGACCCCCCTTGTCAATTTGCATAATTAAGTAACTTTGGGTCTCACCCTAAGTTACTAGGGGAATCCAGACGTGGACCCCTTGCTCACTATTCTTAGAGAGGCACAGATCCACCCTACTGATGAGGTCCAACCAGACCGAAACACGTGTCTGGGGTTTCTGTTCGTACTCTTGTTCAGAGGAGAATCGCCTAGCATTTCGGTGCTGGACTGCGCCAGGGCAGGACAAAGACTGATATGTTTGGGATATTTCTTCTCTGTGAAAGATAGTGAGCTAAAGACTCTGGGTAAGTCCCTCGTAACCAGGACTAATGTCTGTCAGAGGGACTCCCACGACCCCCCTTGTCAATTTACACGGTTACCACTACATTACTGCTGCATTACCTCACTGAATTTGGAGGTAAGGCAGAGGAAAAACCTCCAGCAGATGTAGGTAATTCCTCAACTTTACTGCCAAAAACCAGCCAAATCGGTGGAATTACAGCCAGTGGTATTTCCACCAAAATCCCCATAGAGTCCTACGGACTCCAATCAATGGGGACTAACTCTACCTAGCACCACTTGTGATCTGGCGGTAATTATGCCAGACCAAGTGGCAGTCTCAGAGTAAATCCGTTTGGTCGTATTGCTTTGGATTTACCACCAAAATGCCACCAAAATTTGAATGAGGTCCAACGGTTTTTGTTGTGACAAAATGAGGACTAACACTAAACCTAAGGTGAATTAGAGTGTTAGGATATCATAGGAGCAATGTGCTTGCCTGGGGCACAAAAAAAGGGGAACAACATATGTTCTATCCCTGGGTTATTTTTTAGAAGGTGGAGGAATCAGGCATTAAGTATGATATAAATCCCCAGTAAAAAAGAATATATATATATATATGTATATATATATATATATAAAATAATATTACTTCAATCAATAAAAGTTACTCGTAATGATGCACAGGGTCTGATTGTTAAAAGGCTTGTTACTTTGTTACTTATAAGCAGCTGTACACACCCCATTTCTAAGAGGTGTTTACTGTATATGCAATTGTAAGCAGAATTCAATCAACGGAAAACAGTAATTTAAGGGCGCGTGCATCAGTGACCGGTTGTTGGAGAAGTGAAGTTCAAAGAAGCTTGTATGTGAGAGGTTAACAATTACAAGCACCCCCTCATGCACGCATAAACATAGGAGCCGTTCACAAGCCAGCTTTGCACTACACTTCAGAGTGACTTTTGGACATATAGTTCTTTTTTTTTCAATACAGAAATTTCATCAACATATTGCCACTATTTCAAACTGAACATATTATCGAAGTGTGGGCAATACAGCCACACAAGGCGCTGTCTATTGTTTTGCCACCAGGTCTCGCCTTGTCATTCAACATGGCTCATTGGGCTGAAAGTAAGTTCCTATCCATTTAGGCCGGAGTCATTGCCAGAACGTTGGTGGCCATTTATAGGAAGCGTCTCCTAGGAAACGAAGAGCCGCTGTAGCTATTGGTTTGATTCGCCTCACCAGTGATCTCATATTATTACTTTTCATCGCCACATTATTAGTTATGGCAATTGTGCGTGAAATATAAGCAATTGTTCGATTTTTCAGTATGCTCCAAATCAATTTTTAGATGATTACCCAAGATTGTTCTTTAGAGTACTGCATTTATAAGCCAATGTGTTTCTGGTCGAACATTTCCAGAAAGACTGGGGAATGTTGTCATACTTTTGATTATAATTTGTAAATTGAACAGTGATGGTTAGATATGTCTTTTGGCTTCCGTAAAGTATCAAATTACATAAAAGCCTTTTCTGGGTTTAACTAGTAAAATCGCAGTAAAAATGAAATATACAAAATAACATATGCATATCTTACTATTGTATTTCTATCAAACAATTAATTAATATGCATTAACATCCTTATGTTCCTCCTATTAACATGCCACCTCTACTTATGCCTATGGGAAATGTTAACAATGTATGTATCATAGGCTTACGAATCCACATACATGATAAAAAAATTACATCGAAAAAAGTGCTCCCTTGTGTCAAAAACTGCACTCTGGTAATATTCACAGTAGCTGCCTAAGTTTAAATGCCTAAACAAATGTGCCTTTCAGATCCTATCATTCGATGTAGAGTTCTTCAGGATAACATAGCAGCTTAGCAAACACTATATATACATTTACATTCAATACAGTAACTCTACCAATCTCTTCATGTTATTACTTACTCAATATCTAATCTAGAGTGCCACCCAGCAGAGGATGCTTCTCTTCTTCCCTTCCCTACCAGCAACAATCATTTGTAATTATGTTGCATCACAAATAGACATGAATCACTGCCCTGCAAGATGGTAATCTGCACATTTATTGTGAACTCATCAACGACCACTGCCTGTCATCAATGCAAAGAAAGAACACTTTGCGCGATAAAACTTTTCTACTACTTCAGAGATTTACCAAGATATAAAAATGATGGCCCCATTATAGTGAACTGCTATATGTAATGTTTACAAGCATATACACTATACAGCTAGGGCTAAAAACTGACTTGCAGACTCAGGCAAAATGTTGGTAGTCTTTTTTTAAATTTTTTTATCCTACTTACCCTGTTCAGCACTTCCCCCTCTCCCCTTCCCCTTGCACTTTTTCCTATCCCCCTACCCCTGCACTTGCGCGATCTGAATGACACCTGGCCTAGTAGGATCGTTGTCTGTCTTCCCCCTTGTTCCCCCCTCCCTGCCTCGTCGCGCCTAGAAACACTTGTGTATAGGCGGGTTACAAATGCCATATCATATCATATCATATCATAGGAGAACTGGATGATTCTCTAGAATGTCATGAGAACCTCAACTAATTTTATTTACCAAGTTCCTTTCCTCCTAGCTGACCAGCGCCCATAAGGGAACTGTCTAGGACAGCATCTGCAGTTCTGCCACCTGTCAAATGTCATCCTCACTGATGCCCAGTGTTCTTTTCCTTATATTGCACAACCCGACTGGACATTGAAGTAATGACTTCATCTCAGCACATATATGTTGTTAAATGATGTCCTGCCATGTATTCTCAGTCAGCCAACTGATTCTGAGCATACAGTAATAACTGCAATAACTGATGTAGAGAGGGCATTTTCTCCAAAGCCAACAAAGGGGGCAAATGTTTTGCATAATCAAATCCCCTTGATGATGTTTTTTCCATCCTTCTTTCTTTTGAACCTTTACCTAAAACATTCTCTGCAAAAGTAGGCATACACATTGAATTCCCTTTCTCTTCGCTCACACATCAGAGGCAATTCCCATCTTGGAGCACAGCTATTGGGGCCCTCAAGGGTACTTTGCACTTGGGTTGCAACCCAGCTAGAGAGGAATGAATTCCAGTCATGGTGCTCATCTACTCATGCAATGTGAACTCTCCACACCATACTGTCACTGCAAAACAGAAATGAATGTGCATGATGAATGTCTACCAAGGTGGCAATGGTCCTTCAAGCTTAATCAGCGGCCCTCATTACGACCCTGGCGGAAATTGACTGACCGGACCGCAACAGCGTAAATAGCGTTTCCGCCATAGCACGAAGGAGCAAAGTGCGGCCAATCACGACCCATCGGGCACGAGCATTACGCCATGGCGGAATCCGAAAGGCTGCGATGGCGGAAATGACCCCAAAACGGCCCTTACCGCCGCCGTACGCTGCACCAGGTGCAATACCGCCACCCATCTAAGCGGTCACCGTAATGAGCGGTCACCGTAACGAGCGTGCACCGCAAATTACGGCCACCGTAAATATACGGAAACGGAAGTAAAAGCATGTGGCCGGAACGGGAAACAGCACGCCGCACAACTATAAAATCCGAATCCCAACACAACCATAAAAAATCCGACCCTGACACACATCCCAACCCGTTAGCAACCCCAGTTAAAAAAATAAATATGGGAAAGGTAGCCAAGAAAGCGTGTGACCGCAAGCGGCAGGTACACTTCTCCCGAGAGGAACTGACCGTGCTCACCGAGACCCTACAGGAAAATTCCGCCGTCGTCTTCTCCAGTCAAATGACCAGGACGGCCCTTGCCAACAAGAAGGCCATATGGGTCCTGGTGGCACAGCGCGTAAGTGCGGTGGGGACAACACCCCGCACGCCACAGCAATGTCGCAAGCGGTGGGACGACCTGCGGATCCGCGTACGCAGCATACTTTCTGCGAACAGGAACATCGCCACAGCTACCGGGGGGGTTCAGAGTCGCCCATCAAGTTGACCCCCTGGGAGGAAATCTGCGCCTCCACCATAGGAATGGAGAGCATAGAGGGAGTCGGAGGGATGGAGAAAGGAGTGCCGACATCCGGAGAATCAGGTAGGTTGGCCAAGAGAAACAATGCGAAATCCACAAACCACGAACATGTGCAGTACCATGTGACCCCATAGTGCAATACATACTTAGCCCTGACAGCGCCCTCTAAAAGTCAGAATGAACAAACAAATCAATCAAGAAGCCATAAACAACCCCTACATGTGCAGCATGCACCCCCTAACTGCAGGCAGCCAAATGAATGCATCCTCAATCCACACGAAAATGAGACCACCTCCAAGGCCCAGTCCCAAATCAGCCTCATGTACCACCCCAATGCATTTGATACGTTGCCATTCCAAATCCGACAGACCCATAACTAACGCTCGCCCCTCTTTACTCCACCACAGGGTCCGATACCAACGACGAGCTGCAGGACACCCCTACCAGCACGCCTGCAAAGAGGGCCAGGACCATAGTCCCAAGAGCCTCCACCTCAGGTGCAAGGATCAAGACACGGCAGCAGCAGGAATCAAGTGGCAGCACACTGGAGGGGACTGCAACAGGCACCCCAGCAGCCAGCAAGTCCACAACCCCAGCACCACAGGTCCCCCCAAAGAACGTATCTGATGGCACTGCCTCTGGTGGTAGCAGCACCATAGGTGACACAGCTGTCATGCCAGCATGCTCCGACACGGAAAACAGTGCTGGCGACGTAGGTACCATCCATGACCTTTCCCAATCCCCCTGCATGTTCCATCCCCTACACCATGACGAAACCACGCAGGGGCACCCTGAAGACGACGACTGGCCAACCCCCACAAGTCCTGTGCCAAGGCAACATGTGTTGAGCAGCCCCCCTGTCACACCACCGCAAATGTCCATGGCCCAGCAGAGGCAACAGTCCCTCGACCTGCTGATCGAGCAACAGCAGGAAGCGTCCACGCTACTCAAGGACCATGCAAATGAATGCGGGGGTTCCAGGGCAGCCATGGAAACATCCACCGAGACACTCAGGGCACAAATAGAGAAAAGTAGTGAGAGCCTCAGGGGAGAAATGGAGAGAAGCACCGAGAGCCTGAGAGCACAAATGGAGAAAAGCACCGAGAGCCTGAGGGGGGAACTGCATGCGACGTCCAAAGACGTCTGTGCTGAACTTGCTGCTGTGCGCCGTGTGCTCTCGGAGCTCTCACAAACCCTCAGAGACATGCATGGACGCGAGCAGGCAGAGACCTCATCCGTGGCAAGTTCCGTCCAGGGCAGCCCCCAACGCAGATCTGGCAGGAACCTGCGCTCCACGGGCAGGGGTGCCCCTGATACCCGTAGAGGGGGCTTGCAATAGCGTCTACCCACGGACAGCATGCATATTTGGACACTGGTGTTGGGGGGGGAGGTAGTAGGGTGGAGGGGGTGTGTTGGGCTTCACTGGGTGGCGGGTCCATAGGGTGTATAAATCAAATCACATCAACAATACAGCACCTCATTATCATCCAATGACATGTGTGGACATTGATATTTGCGTACGAGGCCTTCATAGGCGTACAGTCCACAATGTGCCTGTACTACACACACACAGTGCCACAGGTCCCCTTTCCGTGTAATAGGCACCATGCGTGGTTGCTAGAAGCATGCATCTATGATGCTCTGTCGGATTGCACGTGCATCCTGTGCCTCATGGACTCCTTGAGGTGCCTCCACATCCCCACCCTCATCATCATCATCATCTTCAGGTGCATGCAGTACAGCGTCAGGGGGCATGGGCACATTCCTACGTATGCACATGTTGTGCAGCATGACACATGCCATGACCATCTTAGAAACCTTCTCATGGCTGTATATGAGTGCCCCGCCAGACCTGCTGAGGCTGCGGAAACGAGCCTTCAGTAGGCCGAATGCCTGTTCAATGACCACACGGGTACGTGAGTGGGCATGGTTGTAGTCCTCCTCATGCTCGTTCTGTGGGTTCCGGATTGGTGTAAGGAGCCATCTCTTCAGTGGATACCCGGCATCACCTGTATGAGACGAATAAAGGGTGTCAGTGGAATGATAGTGCTAAGTAGCCCCCCCCCCCCCTGCAAGGTCATTGACGCATCAAATGGGCCACGATGTCATGCATGGAATGAGACTCACCGAGTAGCCAGGATCTGTGCCCTGCGTGTCGCTCCATGTAGCGTGGTATTCTTGTGTTCCTCAGGACCATAGAATCATGGGTAGATCCTGGAAATCTGGCACAACAATGCGTAAATATCTTGTTGGAGTCACACACCATTTGCACATTGATTGAATGAAATTGTTTCCGGTTGCGGTACTGGACCTCCATGGCATGTGGGACAACCAATTCAACATGGGTGCAGTCGATGGCACCAATGCAACCCGGGATGCCGCCAAGTGCATGGAATCCCACTTTAGCGTTGGTAATCTCCTGGTACGTGCGTGGTAGTGTGATGTGGTCGTCGGCGTGCTTCAGGAGGGCATCGTGCACTTGGAAGAGTGTCCGTGAGAACAGTGGCTGTGAAATGCCATGCAACTGTCCCACTGTGTGCTGGTAGGTGCCTGTGGCCAGGAAGTGGAGTGCAGACACCACCTTCAGTAGGGGTGGGATGGCGGTTGGGCTATCTATCATGCTCACGAGGTCAGCATGTGTCATGTCCACAATGGCGATTATGGTGTCCCGGTCCAAACGGTAGAGGGTGTGGATCTGCTCAGCAGTGAGGTTGAACGGATCGGCTCGGAGGCGTGGGATTGCGGGCCGCCTGCGTGGTGGTAGTGGCAGTGCTTGTGGGCCTTGCTGACCCTGCCTTGCCCTCCTCCTCCTCCTCCTCCTCCGTCTCCCCTGTGCGCCCGGTTGTTGTACCTGTTGTTGTTCGTCGTCTTCTTGTAGTTGTAGCACTTGCAGTGCTATCTGGTACCCCAGGCCCAACATCGCTAGTCCTGCCGGTAGCATTTTGGAGTGGGAGTGGTTGTGGGAGGGGTTTGGGTCTGCAATATATGTGCTGTCGGCCTGTATGGCCTCCACCTGTGCTGATTGAATGAATCTGTGGCAGATGCAATCCCTTCTGGTCGAGCACGGCCCGCACGTAAGGCTGCATTTGGCCGCATGGCATCTTGGGATTGGAATCATGTATCAAATCCCGATGGCAGTGTGATGTACTTTGACTGATTTTCATGCAATGCTCCCATTGTTACACATGCTATGATTGCAGCCGCTTACATACCTGTGAAGAGTCAGTGGTATGTAGGGCTCGATCGATGGCCGACCCTCATGCAGCACAGTAACGTACTTCACCGACGGGCGTGGCGTCCCATTTGTGATTGCAGCCAGTTAGCATCATGACACACAGCCGCACTACATTGATGTAATTGTGAATGCAAGCGTTCACAGAAGCCTTTTCGACGTAATGTTGCAAGTGAGGAATTCGAAGGCCAGCATTTTGGGTTTTGAAGTAGCGGCGAGGATACGCCCACAGGTCTGGCTGGAAATGTAACGTTCTATTGTAGAATGTCCTTGGGACATGGCCCATAACGAGCAGGCAATGAATGATATGAATTGAAGGGGATGCGCAATAGCGTAGTGGACGATGAGGCAGGACGTTCCCAAATCCATCTTGCTTCACAACACTACTGATCCGGCCAGGGGCACAGTGGTTTTTGCGGACTGCATTACGCACAGACGCGATGGAAGTTTCACATATTATGTGAGTGAATATTCATGCGTTTTCATTGCGGGATGAGGGAATGATGTGTGGATGCATGGACTGATGATTCCGTTTAGGGTCTGCCATGTACATGGGTTTTTTGGTTCACTCCCCTTCCCCTGCGTTATGTGATGCAAGGCTGCCATAGTGGGACATACGTCTCTCTGCCCTTGTCGGATCCTCCCTGGCTCGACGCGCCTTCATACACTTGTGTCTAGGCACGTTACTAATCCCATGTCATGGGTTCTATCTTGACGGACGCATGCACAGTAACCGACGTTGCCAATGGTGTATTTAGTTCGATTGGTTTCGTTGTGATTCGATACTGGATTAGGGGTGTGTATATTCCTTTGGAGTGGGCTAGCATGCATATGGGTGTGGATTTGGTGTGTTGAATGAAGATTGTAATGCATCATGAGACCCGTAATGCAATCGGTTGATTTGTGTTTCTTTTGGGTGACAGGTATCTCCTGCCCTATTGCAGATGCCATCTCTACACCACTCCTCCAGATGGTTTTTACTCTCGACTCCTGCAGCTTCGGGTGAATCAGTGGAGCACCATTTCGATCATATGGGACGATCGCCAATGGGCCACATGCCCTTACGCTGTACTGGTGGCTAGGTGCAACATTTCGGCCTTTCAGCTCGACTAGTGCCTGCCTCATGGGACGGACCTGCGGTTCTTGCCGCTTCCATGTTGCCTTTTGGAACGTTGATGTAAGCCCTGTGTGCCATGATGGTACAGGGCGTCACACAAGTGGAAGCCGGTCAATTATTGCAGATGCAGCCCTCGGTGATGATGGTTGTTTTGGTGGGATTTTGCAAATTGATGTGGGGCCTTTGTCATTTGGATGTGCATTTAAATTGTATTCCGATATTTGTCGTGTTGCGTTGTTCTTTGCAGGTGATGTGGCGATTTTCGCTTTGTGGCGGTATGTATTGCGTGATGATCTGCTTTGTGTTCCGCCTTCTGAGTTGAGTTGTGTGGTACAGTACTGGCCGCGTTTGCCTACGTAGCACAGTATGGTCACGGATAGAGGCTGCCATTGTGTCTGTTTACATGA
The DNA here is from genome assembly GCF_040938575.1 of Ambystoma mexicanum. Taxonomy (NCBI): domain Eukaryota; kingdom Metazoa; phylum Chordata; class Amphibia; order Caudata; family Ambystomatidae; genus Ambystoma; species Ambystoma mexicanum. The sequence continues at coordinate 767,514,710 of NC_090932.1, read as the reverse complement.
TGTGCTGTTCAGGGGCGGGGGATTGGCTTTTGGCCGACTGGTGCCTGTCAGCCAGGTCGATTGGTGGAATGATGGGTTGTTCAGAATGTGGCTGGTCACAGGTGACTGTGTTTGCGTGCGTTTGTTGGAGGGGGACTGGGGTCATTTCCATTGGAATAGCTTCTGTATTGATGCCATCTGTGCCCTGCAGCTCCCATCGGCCCCTCTTGGGATGAGCCTGGCTGCTCAGTCACTCTGCCAACTTGTGTGGTACATGCTTCTGCTGATGGTTGGTTTGTTTACTGGCATGAGTACAGGGCTGGTGCAATCCCCCTCAGGATGCTGTTGTGGATGTTGCCTTGCGCTGGTGGCAAGCGATGGGGGACTACTGTTGTTTTGTGTCATGTGTTCTTGATTTTCATTTTGATGTGTTGTACCTTCACATGCCTGTGCTGCGTCAGTACGGCTATGGTGACATGCCGTACATGGATGCCCACTCACGGGGCGCTTTGAGCCCCTGCATGCTTTTCTACGTTGGCATGCATGGGTGAATAGTGGATTTCACTGGTTGCATAGTGTGAGTACATTGCGCCTGCCAGGAGTTGTGCAATGAGGCCAGGGAGTGGAGTACAGGCACTCAGTGGGCCATTTACGGTTGGTTCGCGTTGCCGTATTTCTCGCCATGGCGGAATGGTACTTTACGACGTGCTTGATGGCGTTCAGTACATGTCCGCTAGGGTCAGAATTCGCGTACCGTTGCGCCATGGCGGTGATTCCGGTTTTGCAAGGCGCGCGTGCGCGTACTTGGTGCAGTTAGCGTTGCCGTTCACTGCGGTGTCGCTAATGGCATCGTACTTTACGGTGACGGGTCATGATCGCAACGAGCGGTGTTCGATGGCGGTATTGCATTTCCGCCATCATTTTTCCATTTCCGCAAGGGTCGTAATGAGGCCCGCTGTGCCTTTGTTATTCCTCCTAATCGGAGCACAAGGCTGTCTGCTCCCTTGCTGGCAGTCTGATTACACGCCTGGAGGCGTGCATGGCCGCCACATCACCCCTGCAAGAGGTAGGAGGATCCATGTAATTGAAGAAATACTGCAGTATCTTTTTCTGAATTTGAAGAAAAAAAAGCAAACATTATTTTAATTTGGTTGAAAATCTTTGGAATGTTGCACATTTTTTGCCCTGCTGCCCCGCATCTCCTTTCTCGTGCCCAACAACTCTCTGGTACCGAGAGTGCTGAGAGATCTCAGCTGTTGGCTTTCCTTGCAGTCCTCCAGCAATTTCCAAGATGGCCACCACCTTTGTCCGGCTGTGAAGGCTGCCAAGTGCCTCCCAACCTGTCTCCCTTCACTCCCATTGGCCATTGATCATCTCAAACTATCCAACTGGGGACTGGCAGGCTTTAACCGGCTCCCTCCTCAAAGGCCCACTAACTGGCCTGCACACACTTTGCCTTCGTTATTCCTCTTCACTGGAGCGCGAGGATGTCTGCTCCCTTGCTGGCAGTCTGATTACATGCCTGGAGGTGTGCATGGCCACTACACCACCCCTGCAGGAGGTAGGAGGAACCACGTGATTGAAGAAATAGCACAGCATCTTTTTCTGAATTTGAAAATAAATGTATAAAAGGAAAATAATTTTCATTAGGTTGAACATCTTTGGAATGCTGCCCTGCATCTCCTTTCCCATGCCCAACAACTCTCTGGTGCCGAGAGTGCTGGAAGGATATCAGCTGTGGGATTTCCTTGCCGTCCTCGCAGCAATTTCCAAGATGGCCACCACCTCAGCCGGACTCTGAAGGCTACCCTAGTACCTTCCAACCTGCCTCCCTTCATGCCCATTGGCAATCAAGCAGTTCAAACTATCCAACTGGAGACAAGCCGGCTTTAGTCGGCCCCCTCCTCAAAGGCCCACTTTCTAAGGCCCTGTCTTTTCCCCTGTCCATTGCCTGGCCCAATTGCTGCATGTTTTCACCTCTCCTACCAAAAATCGAATTTAGCTGTGCCCAGTTGCTCCATGTGTTTTCACCTTGTCCTGCCAAAAATCGAAGTTCTCTGCTTTACTTCCTCTCTCGAAATGACTGTCGGGTGACCCCTGAAAGTATTGTTGACCAAAAAAACGTATTGATGGTGAGTCTGTGGGTCCTCTCCTACACTCCTCCCCCTAACGTGCACATGGAGGCTGAGTTGAACTGCACACGTTCTAGACACACTGAATTAATGGAGCATCTAACAGTTCCCTGAAGGTCAGTTCCCTCAACTAACTGCATCAATCCTCTTCCTTCACAGCTGGGACTGTCCCACCTCTCACTCCATCTAATCTGGACTCCCGATAAGTTAGCTGTGCCCAGTTGCTGCATGTTTTCACCTGTTCTGCCAAAAATCGAATTTAGCTGTGCCCAGTTGCTGCATGGGTTTTCACCTTGCCCTGCCAAAAATCGAATTTAGCTGTGCCCAATTGCTGCATGTTTTCACCTCTCCTACCAAAAATCGAATTTAGCTGTGCCCAGTTGCTCCATGTGTTTTCACCTTGTCCTGCCAAAAATCGAAGTTCTCTGCTTTACTTCCTCTCTCGAAATAACTGTCGGGTGACCCCTGAAAGTATTGTTGACCAAAAAAACGTATTGATGGTGAGTAGTATCTGCAGCCTCTACTTTTTGCCCCTGTTTCTCCTCCTCCCCTGCCCTTCCCACCCTGTCCCACCATCTCTGCTAGCACTCTCCTCTTCTTTTAACCTCCATGTTTTGTTGGTGTATTGACCTCCTTCTGCTTTCACCGCCCCAACCCATCCTCATCTCCCCTCCACCCTACTTGCCCATTCCTTATACCTTAAAACTGCTTAACTACTCGAGCATAGTGATGCCCAGTAGTCTACCTTTACTACACTCCTTTTCCCTCCCGCTCTCACCCACCCATTCCCTCCACCGTATGTATGTCACGCCGCTATATGTTTGTATGATCCACTTCAACTTAGCATTGTATAGTAGCCTGCCTGATTTACACTGCCCCCGCCACCGACCTTTATCCTATTTGTGTAAGGCACTTTGAAAAAGGAAGGATTGTCGTCAGACATGAAAAACCTATCTCCACTGTTATATGTATTATTTGCACTTATTCCTGCACTTTCCCGCTCTGTGCATGCCTGTATCATTTAGAAAGTCAAGGGCTCTGAATTACTGTTGTTTGTTTCCACTGTCCCCTCCCCCCCTTCAGCGCTTTGTAACACTCCTCTATGTATAGGCACTATACAAACAATAAATAAAACAAACAAATAAATAAATACATGATAAGAGATTCCAAAGCAGCACCATTACTTTCAAGTCCAAACAGAGTAGTTGCAAAGAAATCATCTGTTAAAGGCACTAACTTCTAAATGGAGACAAAGACGTTCTACACTAGGCAGACCAGTCCATGCAAAAAGCTACGTTTCATTTAATCAAAAATCTAATGTTGGGTTGTAAAGTGCCTATCCTGAGAAGTACAAGGAGAACACTCTAACAAAGGCCAAAACAATATCAATGCCTCTGCTGAAGAACAAGACACTCTTTATATTGAGGTAAGTTACTATAATGTATGTCTCTTTCCTGACTGCATTTCTTCTTTACTCAGGGAAATTCTTTAAGAAAGGCATAACACAGAGCCATTATATATAACTTTTAGAAGGGCATAGTGTTATCCCTTTCTTCATAAAATGTACCTGGTATGCGGTCAGAAAAGACTGTATATTATGTGAACCAAATGCTATGTTTACATATCCACCAAGAACTATACTTTACTTTACCCTCATTTAAAGGGGGTCACCTCCTTCGGTATAATTTCCACTCTCCCAACATGCCCCACGTCTTTCAGTGGAGTCACCCTCCCAGTAAACCTTAATCAACCTCTAAAGAAATGTTGATCGCTATCGACTGAAACGTGATCCTCACCCAATCCCATTCAACTTCTCCCTATTCTCTCAACCTGTATACTGTGTGAAATATAATGCCACGTTACATTTAGATAGAATTGTGGAGACTAGCCATGCATCACATTTAGATTAGCCACCTACAAGAACATTGACAGTACCCAATGCAATTACCACCCCGCCCCGGCTCCCATCCTACACACCTCCTTTGTACTATACATCCCCATGGGCTAGCCAAACTACACACAAACACACACCCAACATAACTAACACGTGCATACAACAACAATCCTGCACTGGCATTTATCCCTAGGGACAAAACAAACCTGTGTATACAACAATAACCTTAAATACCATCCAATTTACACATATAACACACAAACGCACACCCAACATAACAACCTTTCACATACAACAAACAACCTGGGCATTGGGCCTCACCCTTACAGATATAACAAGCCAGTGGACGCAATCCACCCATCTGCAACCCAACACACACAGATGTCAGTTTCTCCTGGTTCTGGACCTATCCAATCCCTCTACACTCAATAAACAACCCGTCCTCTTGCTTGCAGAACCACGTGAGCACCCGAAGGCTGCCCATGGGTGGTAGTGGTGTGCAGTATAAGTCAACATAACATAACAGAACAACTAGTGATGAATCTCACACCAGAAAATGTCATAGAGGAGTCAATGGTAAACAATCGAGAGGACATCACAATCAAGTTGGTCATACAATCCTGGAGATGACATGTATAGTGGATCATAGTGGATCATAGGTGTACGAGGTGTGGGAACTGCAGGACATGGCAGAAATTAAGTAGGAGAGTGTGTCATGCGCAGAAAATGAACTTTTGTGTGGCACCTGTAGGACTGCTCCTGCCTCCCATGCTGCTGGACGCAGGGGATGTACAATGAAGAGTGCAGACAGAAGAGGTATGTCCACCTTCTAACTAACCATGTGCACACTGTAGAAAACTGTAGAAACGGGGCATTGGGAGCTGGCCACAAAGATCAAGAATCAAGATGAAACACATGGTTGCTGGAAGGGGTCACCCCTTTTGGAATGCACTGTAGTCTCAAAGAGGAACCAGAGGACGAACGGCTCATGACTTCAACCCCAGCAGCCAATAACCCTGCCAGTGCTCCTCAGAAGGTGGTCACCTCCAGACATGAGCCCATCATACCCACTCTGCTCCATTACACACCCTCCTTCCTTTGACACTCTTCCCATCTAACCCTACTTTGGGACACAGTGGCAACAATGCTGCAACCCATGTCACCTCCACCATGACAGCATCAACCTTGACAGCTTCGCCAACTATATACAGGACATGTCATACTGTTAATTCCAATCCTTTACTGCACCCTTTGTGCTGTAGCACACATCCATTGGTGCTGCCCCATACATCCAAGGAAAAAGAGCACAGGGGTCACATTGCCTGACTACCCTTTGAGAGCCAGTAGAGGAGAGGTGAATAGGTCAATGTTAGCTTTTGCAAAAATGTATTGGTTCATTATGTTCAAACATTTGGTGTGCTTCAAAAAGTGTGAGAAATAGTTAAAAAGAATTAACTTCAATAGGTCAGACAACAAGGTATCCCTGCCTCTAAATCTCAGGACAACAATTCTGCCATTTGTCAATTCAAGGTTCGTGATTTATCACATCCGGCACTGCTATCTTAAGATAAAGGATTTCTAGAAAATGGAAAAATAGAATCCTCAGCGCCCCCCTCCGAACCAGCTCTCAGCAACATCACTCCTTCTTCTGCAACCTCCAGACCCTCCTTCATCATTATTGCTCCTCTACAGACAGTTTTACTCTACTTGGTTCATAGAGTAAAACTGCGCCAAGCTGCAGTGCTCCCTCCTCCCAGATCCATGCTGTTCTGAGGTGCATTCTCGCCTCCTTTTGCCCTATCCACTAACACTGCTATAAAGAGAAAGACTAACTACTGCACGCTGTTGCGTAGCATGATGAGGAAAGTTTGAGGGCAGTTCAGCATTTCCCGATCCAACGTTGGGAAGTCTAACTTGTGTATCACCAGGAGTTGTATCAGTAACATTAAGTGGCACACGTCACGGCAGGTGGGATAATGCTGCAGTATAGGCTCATTTGCAGTGCACACCTTAAAAAGTCTGGAAGCTGATTCAGTGTTAAGTAGGAGGTTACCGTTTCATGTTCATGTTGAAAGGAAACGTGCACTATAAGATGGGGATATTGCTGGGTGGGAATGCCTTTTCAAAAGTATACAATATTACTCAACTATTGTGGACGATAAAACAGTTGAGTACATCCGTACCGCAGTGGCGCATACACCTTACAGCAGACCGAGGTAGGATTACCTACAGTATGATCACAAGTAGCCCAGTGCACACCTGAACAGGGACAGCTCCAGGCAGTGCACCACTTTCCATGCTTCAACGGTGAGTTCAAGAGAGGCTACAAAGCACTAACAATTTAATGGAACCGACAGTGTAGTCAGTTTCAGTTCAGTCAGTTTATTTCGGAATAACAATCCATCAAACATTATACAAGGTTATTAACACAGCATATTCAATTGAACATCAGTGCAATTAATACATTTAAGGCACATTTAAACAAGATAAAATGAATACAATGCGATCAGCATAATTTATCCAATAAAATAGGATACAGTCACCTTATAATTAATCAGACATGCTGTTTCCACCGTTTAAGAGCAACCTCAATATACAAGTATGTACATTGTGCAACATACAAATCCTGGGCCGATAAAAGAAAGCTATTTGTACTTGTCTTACCCCATGGGCCCTTAGTAGAGGTAAAAGGCATTTCTTCCTAAGAATCTTAAAAGCTGGGCAAAAGAACATGAAATGTAGTAAATCGTTTGCGTCACTCCCAGAGCATGGACATTTCTTATTTCCTACTCCATTACCTCCAGTGTCGTTTACAAATAAGAGGTTAGCCCTAAAGCGAAGAATAATCACTCTCTTTCTTGGCTCTGTGAGCCAGTATACATAACCTGATGTATTTGAAGTGCCAGTAACATTTATATGATAACATTGGACATGTTGTTTTTCACCTTTGTTGTCCCGTCTGGCTTTAGCCCTGACCTTCAAGAAATCATATTTAGATAGGTGTCCATAGCCAAGAGAACGCAGAACAGATTTAATGTAATTTAACCAAGGAGATGAGTTTCTTGATGTGAGTTGGGCTCTGACAACTTGAACCCCTGCCACCCATACACCCATTGCATTGCACTGCTTTCTTCTATAGGGTACTGTTATACTGTTATATGGAATGGTGGGTGTCCTTTAAGGACAAGCGGGCATGGTAGCTTTGGATATCTATCTGTACTTCCAACTGCAGGTGGCCCTGAGTTCTTACCTCCCTGATCCCCTGATCTGCCTGGGTATTTCCTGCCCCTACATAAGAAGAATAGTGTACAGAGTGAGGCCAGGTTGATATCACTGATATATACAGCATCTTCAGATGGCTAGTGGGCATTGTAGTCACTATAAGGAATTAAGAAGAATAATGACAACACTTAAAAGGAATACAATATCACCATACATCCTGATAATGTTGAAAGAGCATACGTGGTGAAAGACAGCTAGGCTCTTCCTAGTGTAGGAAGTCACCTGAGCATAGCTTCCATGGTGTGATTACTGTCCAGTAGGCCATTGTGCAGGGAAAATGGACTGTATGAGCCTGCCGAAATAGTTGGTTCAAATGATCATATGCACTTGTTCACCACTTTGAACTCCAAATAGTGATCTCCAGCCAGAGTCAATTAATCCCTGGATCCTTGAGCTAAAGAAATAAAGGCATGCTACAATTGAATATCGCTACTTTTAATCAAAAATACATAACAGGGATGTCCAAAAATCTAAAAATCCTCCACGAGCTACAGCTGCTTTCATATCAGGGGTATCATATCATCATCAAGCAACTTTATTCAGCCAAAAAAGGCCATCAAAGCACATCCTAAGAAAAAAACAATACTAGTGCATGGTTACAATAAACATATCAGTAAAGGAAACAATAAAATCATAAACAAGAAAACCACACCCTTCATAAGTGCCCCCGAGCAGAGCTATCAGCCAATAAACAAAAACCACCAACCCCCTGCTTCTGGGACCCCGCGTAGCGCCTCAGGCCCAAGGCAGTCAGGTTTGCCCCTGAGAGGTAGTCTCTTGTGGAGTACACAGGGGCAGGGACATGAAAAGAACCAACTGTAATACCACTTTTCCTTGACCACCCAAGGCCATTGCATCTTTCCATGACAAACTTTGCCATATTAACCTCCCCGAAGACCACTTTGATAATATCCATATTGGCTCCAAATTTGGACATTCTAGTGCACTTCAACAAAGAGCCCCTGGACACAAACCCACATCCCCCCACCGCTCACAGCCAATGAAGGCATTTGTTTCGGAGGGCATCCCTTGGTTCTCTAGTAGCAGTTGGTAGTTTTGGGACGTCATGAAGAAGCACAGTGGAGTTACTACAGTCTTCACAGATGTGGTCCCCAGACGATGGAATAGAGGGGACAGACAGGGCTGTGTTAGGTGTACCCCTTTGACAGAGCCTGGGTTTATCCCCCTAGAAGAGGGAAGTCAGGGGTATAACTCTGTGCCAACAGTTGGGACCGAGTCTCCCTGCGCAGCCCCAGGTGAATTGGCCCCTCCTTCCCCCCTAGCCTCTGTCACACCCTTGAATGCTAATAATGATTTGATGTTGGCCAGTTCGATAAGCACACGATCACAGCAACAACTTGCAGTAGTAGATGGGTCCTTAGGTGATGAGGCCAGTGGGGACCGATTCCCTCGGATTGGAGGCTTGGCGGCCCTAAGCAGAGTTTAGCGTAGAAAAGAGCTGTCCCCAGAAGGTGCAATTGACATGAACTCGCGCCAAGTGCTGCAAGGGGGACTCACAGAGTGCTTTCCATTGGAAGATATTTCGAGGCCCAGGTCCATTGGGTCACTGGTGGCTGCGTAGAGGGGGGTGGGGAATGAACAGCCTCAGTGACCGGCCATCGTAGCTCAGGGGCCACGCAGATAGTACCAGGGGCAGGCCGTGCAGACAGAAAAGGGGACAGTGGGGGTGCCGCCACCATTTTTAATGAAGGGGGCAGTGGCCCAGAACCCCAATGAGGTTCGCAATCCTCACCCACCCATTACCTAGAGTATCAAGAAGGTTTGCAGTGGCAGTACGATCAAAACCACCTCCAGGGGTCAACAGGTTGACATTGGCATTAGCATTGGGCACATGTTCACCATTCGAATCATGGTCTTGAGAGAGCCCATGAGAATCCTCAGTGGGGTGATGGATAGGGGTGCTTAATAATACAGGGATTGGGGCCCCCTTCCCCTCTTCACTCCTCCCCTATCTTGTGTAAGGACATTGGGCGCTAGGGCTGCTGCTCAACCTGCACAGGCATCCTCAGAACGTGCAGTATCAACTGCAGGATCAGCTCCACTTCGCTGGCCCTCCCGCAAAGCTTTGCTGGCATTCCCCCCCAATTTCTTTGCCTAGTTTTAAACTGCACTGCCTGGCCAGTTCAATATTCTACAGTCACTACAGTGAGGGGGGCCGAGTAGTTTTCTCACCTTGATGAAGTCCAGTGCCCAATCCAATGGTGTTCTGTTGGCGATTTCCTAGCAACACCGTAAACCCTTGGTGCTCCATTTACCGGGGCGCGAACACCCTGGTAGCAGCAAACACCGCACCCTTCTCCCCCGTGGGCTTACACCCTCGTGGATGAAGCCTGCATCATTTTACGCACAAGGGGCGGGGCTTGGGTCCGTGAAGGAAAGGGACAGCAGACTCCCCAGCAGAAGGTCCCTGGCGGCAGCAAACACCCGCGCCCTTCTCCCCCGCAGGCTTATACATACATACTCCCCCATTTAAAGACTACCAAATGCTGACTATATATATATTAAACAGTCTTTTACACACTACCTTGATTCTGGGGTTCTGTGCTTCCAATGTAATTGTGTTCATGATCTTTTTTTCTATTGGGAAAAACATTCTATGTGCCTTGTCACCAGGTATTGTTCATGTGCCCCCTCCCCTCTTCTAAAGGCAGTTTGCCGCTTCAATCCATTATGATGTACACCTTGCATAATCAAGCAGATTAAGGGTCTTGATTTTCAGTATATGGAAGAGCGGTGGTTTAACGAGCCGTGGCAGCTTTTTTCGGTGCATTATTGAAAACAAGACATGGGATGTCATTACGACCCTGGCAGTAGGGGGTTAACGGGGCCGGTAGAGCTGCCAGCCCTGTTAGCCCCCTACCGCCTCATTACGAGGTCTCCTCGTGGGACCCGTAAGGACGCCTGCTTTTACCAGGCGTCCTTAGCGGGTCCCGCGAGCAGACCAGCATGCTAACAACGGGCCCGTCATTAACGGGCCCGTTGTTAGCATGCTCCTCATTCCCATTGAGCCTTATGGGTGCTCGAATGGGAATGGGGATGGGTTCCTGGAATGGGGAAATACCGGGCCCTCCAAGGTCGGAATGGCCCGGTATTTCCCCATTCCAGGAACCCAGACTCGGTACCCGGAATGGGGGTAGCCATGCCGCAAATAGTTGCATGGCTACCTCCAAGGTGGTAATGACCCCCATCATGTTTTATTTACTACCTCTTCTTTTTTTTTCAAAGCAAGCAATTGGCATGAAATGTTAGCTCTATATTACAGTAGTGTTCAGGCCCAGGTCAAAGGCCGAATAATGGTAAGATACAGTACAGGCATGAGAGTCATAGGGAATCAGACTCATCAGTTTGTCAAGCCCCATTCAGTTCAATTACAGCAAGAAGCACCGATTTCACATGGTCATCGCCCTTCAGCAAATGTCTTTCAACAGTATTTGTATACACGTTGTTTTCATCTATTCAAGAGCCAAGCCTCATTCATGGTTTGTGAATTTCACTTCAAATAATGCCTGAACTGCGCCGAGACCATTTTGATTGGATTTTTTTCATGCTGCCTCTGAAATGAATGAGGAATATTTTGGATATTGTGCATACATAACTAGAGATGTTTGGGTGCTCTAGGGATGAAAAACATTTCACATGCTGCACCAGCACCTGACAAACAAAGTTATCCCTGAAGAAGCACGTGGTATGGGTCCTGGGCCACGCTTGGAGATGCCCAACCAAACATAGCTTTTCACTGGATGATGTTGCTGCTGTTTACAAGCAGGTGTCCTCTCTCCTGAGATATCATTCTGTTGAAATGTTCAATCATGATGAATATTATATCAGTGTACATCATGCCTGTGAGGTTCTAAATGCTCCACTTTCCAGCCAAAAATCTGTGGAACTACTGCAGCGGAATCACAGCTCACGGTAAGTCTGGCAAAATTCCCTTGCAATCCTATGGACTCCAAAACAGGATACTGACACTGCCATACCACAGCTTGGAATCATGCAGTAAGTTCACAGGACTGAAAGGCGGTAATGGTAACCAATGTTGGTAGCAATTCAACAGATTTTCCACCAAAATACTGCCAAACTCAAATGATGCCCATAGTCTCTTAGGGAAAGTCAAAATACAGTACAGAGTCTGTTACAAAGATCACAGGGTTGGCTTCCATCTGCTCTTGCTCGAATGTCCAGTCGATGATCCTGAAGGTTGTATTCAGATGGTGAGTTTCGCAGGAATTCAGAAACTTTGTCCATTGAGTATGATGATTAGGGCTTCTGTGGCCATCAGGTCCTGGGCTTGGGGAAAGATTAAATATCGCCTTCTGGAGGTCAAGGTAGTTGTAATGCCTCTCTTCCAATCAGGGGTTGTTGTCACAGGTTTCAAAGTAGTGCTCATGGAGTACCCTATTTACTGAGCAGCTCAATGTGTCCCTGTGGTATCCTGCCAGAACTTCTTTAATGTTCTTTTCCCACCTCCTCAGATGTAGTAATTGTATGTACCCTTCTTTCTCTTAGTCCTCATCCACTGGTGTACCTTCACCTTTTCTCCCACCTTATCTGGTGACTCTCTGATGGTTGATCTCTTTATTTTCTGTGTGACAATTTCTTTTCTCTTTGATGTAGGTTTATCCCTCCAACCTCCTCTATTTACGTTCTCTAACCTCTGATTCCCCATTCAGATGCCAACCTGCTGCCAAAGTGCTCTCTCACTCTCTCTCTCTCTATCGGTCTGCATCCTCCACTCCCTACCCACTCTCCATCCTCTGTTAACAACTCTTTTTTCTTCCAGCTTCTGCCAAACTCTCCCTTCTGCCTCCTTTCTCAACCTGCTCTCCTCTCTGTACTCCTCTCTCTTCCTACTTTTCACCAAAACCCTTCTTCCAACTCCTCCTTGAACTCCCCACCCTGTTAGACTGAACTGACTGTCTTATACAGCAGGGTTTATCTGTCTCTTGGTTGGTCTTTAGTGCTATTCAGAGCACCTGAAAACTGAGGGCAGTACTCTTAGGTGGTTGGACCATGGGTCAGTGGTCATGCAACTAGGAAGGTAGGTGGCCTGAGGTTGCATGAGGGCCTAATGCCATCTTGAATCCTGCAAAGACCATGAATAGGACTGGTGTCTCCCTTCCTCGCTTCACTTGGGAGTCCTGTTGGCATTGCCTGTGTTAGTATGGGTCCTTCTGCTTTTCTATCATGTGAATACTGAGCTGGAAAATGTATGTGTAAGCATGGAAAGGAGTTTTCTGTATTCAAACATCTTTCATCATGGGAAATGTGCAGGTTTGTAACCCTGCGTTGCTGAGCAAATTAAGTTTCTTTGTTTCTTTGATTGTATGGTCTGCGCAAATCAGTTCCTATTAGTCTGAATGTGACTTTGTAACAAGAGGGCTTCTGTGTAATGTGTGATGCATGATGCTCACGTCTGAGTCATAATGTATAATGTTTCCTCTGGTATATTTCCTTGTTCTTCAAAGACATTTGAGGGTGACAATGTTGTTCTCTTAAATGGAGACTTCCTTTCCTAAGCTAATTGGTTGGGTGTGCCGAGGGAGCTTAAATCGTTCTATAAATATGTTGACCTTATGAAAAAAGGTCTCTATAAGGCTTATGCCCAGCACTTTTCTCTTTTTAATTGATTTAGCTGATTACTCTACTTTACAATATTAGTCAATACAACATTTTGTTGCAATTAAAACAAATCAAAAATCCATTGACAAGGTTATTTCTCTAAACATTTAAGACTTTCATGGCTGTTAACCGTAATTAAAATAACTAACATTTTGTCAAGTGTTGAAATTCAATGTCAGAATTTAGGCTATATTTTTGCACAAATTACCCAGTGGTTTGATAAAGGCATCATCATCTGATGTTATGTCAGCTTATGCATATACTCATAATTCGAATACAGCTTGTAGAAAATGTACAACTGCAATACAATTAGACATTCGATTTGCTGAAAGGAACATATTCATATGTCATCATCATTGAATGCAGTTAAGTTTATATAGTGTTTACATAAATGTAGTTCTCTGGTGCTTAACAAGGCTGAGCATTCCAGCATGATATGACGTAGAGTTTCTTTTCGATTAGCACTTTGACAGAATCTACATACATTCAATGTTTGACTAATTAGTTTTCGTTTAGCTAAGACCTCTTTGGTCGGTCAAAGATTGAATCTGAACCGTGTAAAAGCCGATTTAACGGCCGCCGAAGGATATAGAAACAGTAAGACTCATACATTCCAAGTTTTTTGTCTACACATAGGTTATTACCAAAGCCTTTATACGTGCAGCAAAGGTCCCAGGTATGGATCCAGTCTCGTAAATACAAGTTTTTCTTGACTCTTTCTGGATTCTCTAAGAGGATGCTTAACAATAAATCAGCCGTGGCCATAATATCAAATATGTGATTTCGCCACTCTGCAACAACCGTCTGTTTTGAAGTAAGCAAATATTGAGCAAGGGACCAGACTAGACATCCGGGGTTCTTGGCCAATATACACTTTTTGAACAGGGCACACTGACTCCATTGAAGGATATTGTTTAAAGAGGGAGGCCAATCTCGTATCGTATGCATGCAATTGTAACGCATTGAGGTATGTTTAAGATTGATATGCCCAGCACTATTCCCTGGGAGGGCAATGCTAGAGTAAGAGATGGTGGGAATATGAGTATAAGTGATAAGGGAATACATGTTCCTGCGAATAACCTCCTGGTGGTCTTGCATACCTGTATGGGTGGCATGATAGTAATCATTTCTGGGGGGGCCCTGCCTCTTAGCATAACTAGGGGGAACATCATGTGACAACCCTATTGGGAATTGTCTTTCTCAGTAGGAGTGATGAGGGTGAAAAAGCTCCTGTGAACATCCTTGGGTGACCATGGCTGCGAGACCTATCCTGGGCCTTAAGCCCAGGGACTGCATCTCTCCAGCCCTAATATCTCTCCACTGGCTCCCAGTGGCAGCAAGAAACACAATCAAGATCCTCTGCATAATCCACAAGGATTCCTGGGGCCTGGGACCCCGCTATCTCCAACTCTCTCTCCCCAAATACCTTCCTGCTCAAGCCCTCTGCTCTTCTAGCTGAAACTATCAGCTGATCAAATGCTTCTCTAAGCAGAGAGTGGGGGGTAGGTCTCTCTTTTCCGCTGGCGCCTCTCTTTGGAACAGCCTCCCTGCCCCTTTCAAACTTGAACCAGACCTCCTTAAGTTCTGGAAACTTTTCAAAACTCTTCTTTTCTCTATCTCCTTCCCGCTCACCCTCCGCTGCTAATCCCCCCACTGCCGCTGAGACTGACGGCCTGGTCCTTCATGAGCCCCACAGGTTACCAGGCTCTTTGACCGGTAGATACCAGCACCCCCCCACCGTCCCTCCCTCTGGGCCCCTTGCTGGGTGGAGGTGCCCCCCCCAAAGGGCACCTCCGCCCCTGCACTTAGCCAGTAGTCCTCTCCCCTGGTATCCCTTGGCACTTCCCCTACTGGGCTCAAACCAGCACTTGCCCACACCTGTTCCCTCCCCTCCTTCCTTCCCTTGTCCTTCACCTCCCTTAATTGCACTTGCACGTCTGAATGTCACAAGGCCTAGTGGGACCATTATTGTTTAATTATCTATTGCTTTTTGTTATTGTATAATTACTCCCCTTGTTCCCTTCCCTCTTTTGCCTTGTGGTGCCTGGAACACCACTGGGTTGTATAGGCGCCTAACAAATGCTCAATAAATAAAATAAAAAAAATAAATGGATATGAGGTCAAAGGTTCCTATAGGTTGGGGATGGTGCATGCGCTTCTGTGACTGTGCAATTCCTTAGTGCAGGAACATAGAGTGTTCTGAGGATCCGCCATATACCTCCTTTGGTTTCAACATCCACAAGCTTGTGGTGGCCCTCAACTCCTATGAACACCTCAATATTGGCCCCCTACCTTAGGCAGGAGACTTTGACACATATATCCTTCTTTTGTCTGGACGCCCCCCTTACTCTGAGGTCATAGACCTGAACCGCTAAACCCCCTGAGGTGGATTAATGCCATCAATTATGACAGTCGTGTTCAGAGTGCCTAATCCAAGGCTATAGCCGACGGGAGGCCTAGCAGGTTACAGGTTTGCATTAATGGGAAACTGGGTTTCTGTGTCCACTTTAAGGATATCCCAGGACCCTTCCAAACCCTGACAGGGCTCCCCACGTTACCAAGATTGGCTGAAGACTGTTGGGTCCTCTCCTCCATTTTGATCTCCTCTTTGTTGGAATCTTCCGCTTTCGTTGTGGTATGTGTCTTCATCTCAGTGATCTTCTTATGTGTTAGGCCCTTCACTCATCTGTGGGCTTGAGCGTCTTCCTTGGCTGTGACTTCCATTCAAGTAATGATTTCAGTTTCCTCGCAAGTGAAAGAGCTTCTGCTCTTTTTCTGACCAAAGCTTTGGCTTCCTTGCAGGACATGGCTTAACCTTCTTCTGAGGCCCAGTTCTCTGTATGCTCTTGTTCCTGGTTTTCTGCTTACTTTCTGTCTAAGATCTCTGCTTTTTCTCATGCCAGGGCTTCTGCTTGTTCACTGGACAAAGTATCCACATTGTCTCTATCCCGAGCTGCCGCCTTCCATTGGGCTAGGGTGTTAGTCTTTTCTCGGGCCACGGCTTCAGCCTTTACTTTGAGCAGTGATTCAGCCTGTTCTCAGGCTAGGGCTTATGCCTTCTCTTTGCCCAGGACTTTCATTACCTTACCAACCACTACTGATTCCTTTCCTTGGGCCAGGGCTTCAGTTTTCCCCCAGACTAAAACTTCAACCTTATCTCAGGCCTGGTCTTTAGCCATCTTTTGGGCCAAGGCTTCTGCTTTCATCTAGGCCCGGGCTTGCGCCTGGTCTTCATCCTTTCTGTGTGCCCTAGTTTCAGCATGCTCTTCAGTGAGGGCTACTGCTTCCTCCCGTGTAAGGGCTTCTGTTTTTATCTGGAACTAAAGTTAGGCAATTATGGGCACTGCAGAATTTCACACTACAAGCAGAACTTTCCTACTGGTCAGGGTCAGTAAAAATGCACTTTCTGCATTCCCCCATCATCCATCACTTCACTATTTTGCCCCTGCTTCATACAGATTAAGATTTAGGGACTTTCTCGCAGTGACTTTCATAGATCTCCAGGAAATTTTTCCATCATATTCTTGTGGGGGTCTCTACACTGGCAGTCTGCTAAGGTGGTCTTTCAGTCTGGGTGGTCTCCCACAGGTGTGCAGCTTTCATCCTCCTAATTTTCTCTCTTTCTTCCTCAACCGCCTTCAGTTTTTCTTCCATGAAGAAGATTCCCAACTCAGGTGTTTCATCTTCATACTATCTGCAACTGGGTTGGCCCAGCTGGTCAACTTATCTTCTGCTATAGCTTCTTCTGCATCCATCTTGTCAGGCCAACCATACTCAGAAAAGCCTTTTCCAAACTCTCCTTCCAGGTTCCAGCTCTCTTCTCCTGTTCTCCTTTCAGCATTCCTCTCTCCTGACGCTTTCCACAAATTCCTTCCACCATCTTCTACGCAAATTCCCCACCTTGGCAAACTGAACTGGCTGTTTTATAGAGGAGGGTTGCCCCCTCCCGCCGCCTTGATGGTGTGTAATGCTATTGAGAACACCTGTGTACTGATGGATGCACTGTTAGGTGAATGACTTATGGGCTGGTGGTCATGTGACTTGGATTAGGGCTGGTATGGTGACAAATGAAGGCCTGCTGTCTTCTTGCGCATATGGACATGTTCAGAGTCTCCCCCCATCTTCCCGGGAGCCCTGTTGTCATTGCCTGTCTGGTACCCTCTGCTTTCCTAGGGTGTTTAATTAAAATTGGAAAAAGTCTTGGTAAGCAGCTTGCTATGTTTACACTTCTTTCTTTGTGGGGAATTTACAAGTGTGTTACCCTAAAAGATTAAGAGACTGAGGATCTTTGTTTCGTTGCTCATGTGCTGTGATTGAATATGTTTCTCTTAGTCTGAGCGGAACTTTCTAACAGCCGGGCTGCTGCAGCTGTGCATGGATGAGTCATAATATGTAATGGCTCCTTCAGTATCAGTGATGGAGAAACAAATGTATTTCCTCATGTGTTGGGGACATTAGAATGTGGCAATGTTGTTCTCTTATATGGGCAGGCGCCTGGAGGAATTGATAAGTTCCAATAATGTCATACCTACACTAAATGATGGTTTCCAGAAGGGGGTGGGTACAATAGGTCAGCGGTTTAGGCTGTTTTTGTTAGTTACCATGTGTGTTGTTTTAATGTAGGTAAATCTTGATTTTCGCTGCATTGATCCCAAAAGGCCAACGAGTCAGTGCTAAGAAAGCCCTTTGTGATTCTCTGGAAACATTGAATGTACCACCTGATCTTTGCAGGCTATAATTCATCTTTACACGGACAATGCAGCTAAGGTTTGCTGTGGGCTGGGTGGGAAAATACACTGTCTGTTTGTTTGTTTCTTTATTTATAATGCGCACCAAACCCGGAGGTAAAAGGGCGCAGCAAATAAGAAGATGCAAAGCTTACATAGTTACAGGTAATTCACAACATGACCACATACATGTACAGGTAAAATGACTTACAGTCAAAGGATAGGTAAAAAGTAAAATATAAAATGTTCAACTTATATACAGTTCAGAGCTACACAGTGCAATTCCAATAATCAACACAAGATAAACAACGTCAAAGAGGTGAAGTGTAATGTGGGAGAAAAGACTATCTACCCAGAAATCAAGTTGAGATAGGTGGTATATCTCTTTCTAAAGTGTAAGTAAGGTTGGTCTACTCTCAGCTCATGAGGCAAGGAGTTCCAAAGTTTAGCAACCTTCACAGGGAAGCTGTTGCCACCAATCTTAGTGAGCCTAAATCTTGGTACCACAAGGCAATCGGTATTTCCAATTCTTGTGGGCCTACTAGAGGTTCTTCTCTTCAGTTTATCTGTTAGGTAACTAGGTGCAACATTGTTTAAGGCTTTGTGAGCCAAAGAGGCCATGTTTATATGTATTTTATTATAGGTGGAAAGCCACTTGTATTGAAGTCTGGTTGAGGCAATGTGAAGTCTTTTGTTCATTTCTAGTGCAGCTCTTAGAGCATTATTTTGCAATATTTGTAATCTCTGAATGATTGCTTTGTTGGCACCACTTTAAAGGGCATTGCAGTAATCTAACCTGGAGAGAATTAATGTTGTGGCCAGGATAATGCAACTTTCATTTGAGAGCTTGCCAGCTCTGATAAGCTTACATGTGTAGGCAGTGTTAGAGGCTAGAGATTTAACTTGTTTATCAAAAGACATGGTGGAGTCGAGGTAGAAACCAAGAGTTTTTACCTCCTTGGATACCTTGATAATACTTCCATCAATGGTAAATGAGAAATGTTAATGACCTAGTTTGTTAATGTTAGACTGAGTACCCAGAATTATCACCTCTGTCTTGTCATTCAGGCATAGACCGTGAGTGGCCATCCATGCCTGAATTATGAGGTATATCCTATTCACCAACGCCAAGTCCTCGCAATGATCCCCAGAAAGCGGGGGGAGAATCTGTGTATCATCTGCATAATTAGTGTAGGTGATTCCCAGAAGGTCCAGATCATCAAACAAGGGCCTGGTGAAAATATTGTATAGGGTAGGGGAGACGCACAAGACCTGAGGTACCCCACATAGGATCGGGGAGGGGTCCGCCACTGCCGATGGGGAGAACACCCTCATGGTTCTCTGGCTCAGGAAGGATTCTATCCATTTGATAGCCTCCGTGGAGGAGTGGGCTGCTGAGTGCAGGTGTCTGCATAGGATCTTATGATCTACTAAGTCAAATGCAGCTGAGAGATCAAGTAATAGGAGTAGTGCTGTCTTCCCTTTATCTCTCAGCTCATAAATCTGTGTTTTCAAATCAATCAGGGCGGTTTCTGTCCCGTGTAAAGGGCAGAAGCCAGATTGTCTAACCCCTAGAAGTTTGTGTAGCTCAAGGTATTTTTGAATCTCTAGGCAATTTTGTCCAGTATTTATAGTAGAAATGGTACCGTTGTGATGGGGCGTTAGTTGGTAGCAATAGGTGGATGTAAAGTTTGCTTCTTTAGAAGTGGGAGAACCCAGGATTGTTTTAAATTGGCAGGGATAGTGCCAGAGGAGAATGAAGCGTTGACCAGTTTAGAGATAAACAGGGAGAGGTCTCTAGCAGCATCTTTTATGATCTGCACTGGACAGATATCTCCTTTGCAATTGGATGGCTTAAGGGATAAAAGAGAGTCTTTCTTTAGTTTTATTTTATTTTGGAGAGTGTTGATTTTATTAGCTAGTGCCTGTTGAATATCTGAGCACCAGATTTCATTTTTGGTACATATGTCAGGTGTCGAGATCGGGGACTCAAGTTCTTTTAGTATGGTAAATAATTCCTTCATACTAGAATTAGATTTGGCAATGCGTTCATTATAAGAATTCTTTTTTGCAAGGCAAACTTCTTTTTTGTAGTGCGCTGAGGTGGTTGTTAGTTTATTTTAGTTCTCAGTAGAAGGGCAAAGTCTACAGGAAGTTTCACACTTTCTCTTCAGTAGACGGAGGTCCTTTAGTTGTGGGGTGAACCATTTGTTAAGGTGGGCTTTAGCTTTACTTGCTCTTAGTTTGAGTGGAGCAATTGTATCCACTGTAGTAAGCATGATTTTGTTGTATTCATGCACCATGGTACTCGGGTCAACATTTTCGGGCAATGCATTTAAGGTAGGTAGGATAGCAGGGATCACTTTGTCTACAGTGATGTTTTTTTATTTCTAGTTAGACAGGGTGGAGCCTTGTAGTCTTGTGTGAAGTCATCTGTTGTGGTCTGGCGGTTGATAATGTGAAGGTCACCAGAGAGTGGTCAGTCCAGAGTTGGGGCGTGATAGCAGTAATGGTACTTGTACAGTTATACTCGGCTATCCAGTCTAAAGTTCTACCCTTTATATGAGTAGGATTATTAACTTTTTTGCGATAGGCCGAGTGCATTAAGGGTATTAGCTATTTATAAAGCTTGCATGTCTACAGGATAGTTAAATCCTAAGTTAAAATCACCTAGAAACAGTAGTTGGGAGGATAGTTTAAGGTTAGTGGCAAGTATACTATGTAAGTCTTCCTCAAATGTCCCAAGGGGCCCTGGAGGTCTATAAATTAAGTGCATAGTAAGTGATTACAATTGTAAAGGGAGGAAGACAGGGGTGTGCTCTGGCTCCATTCTAATTCAACCTATTTATTAATAATATTGCCATGAATATCTCAAGCCTGGTGGCTGATGCTTCATCTCTGAATGGTCAATCCATGGATATTTTGTTTTTCGCAGATGATGAAATAAGCAAATTTAATTATTTGTAGACGTATGCAATGCTAAAGGCCTTACTATAAATTATACCAAAACCAAATCCATGGTATGTTGCAGGACAAGAAAAAAGTTAAAACCCTTAACTTATGCATCAATAATTTCCCTCTTGCAGAAGTCCACTTCTTTCACTACCTGGGTCTAAGATTTAATAGAAGGGGAATTTGTTAGTATTAATGCACAAAATCCAATCCGAGCCTTATTAAAAATGCCAGAGTTGTTCTAAGATTCGTTTGCGAAAAAGGGTGTAAATTGATTAAGCCAGCATTGACTGTCTACAAAGCTAAACCCAGGCAAGCCCGCATTTATGGTGCAGAAATTTGAGGCTAATCAACCAAAAATTCTAAAGCAATTTAAAGGTCTTCCTTTTACTGCTACAAACATTCCAGTTCATTGTGAATTAGGGTGGTTATAAATTGATGCACTAATAACATTAAAGCTGATATTTTATACTTGCTTAAACTACAACTTGAACCAGATCTATATGCTTATAAAGCTGCGATGTTGAACCTTCTAAAGTGGATTTCACAAGTCTGATGGCTTAGACATATAAAGGCCAATTTGGAGAAATAGCATTGTGGGACAACCCGAACAACATAAAAAAGAAGTCTAGTACTGTAGGTCAAAATACATTGTTTTCATGGTTTTAGCAAAACTGACGAATAGCGATCAACTTCCTAGGGCCCGATTCATGGAATAATCTGCGGAGGAAATAGCGAACTTGTGCACCAAACTGCATGCAAATCTGCGTTCGTTGATTCATGGAACTGACGGCGCTGGACTTGGGACTTGTGTGGAATTCGTGCACACCCGAAACATCTGTACGAGCCTACTAGCGACTTACGCAAGACACCACCCAGAGCATGGGCGTGGCTTGCTCAGAGAGCTGAGAAGGGGCGGAACTCAGAAAATGGGTAAGAACATGTGAGAAGTGGGCATTACGAGGGAGAGCCCACAGGCAGTCCCTCGCACGCCCACGTTTGCGCCAAATGACACGTATTCATGGAAACATTTGCGCAGCCTCTCGGCATAGGAATGACCAGGCAAATCCCTCGATCACTACGCCAACCGAAGGCAGGCATAAGTACACTTGCGCATAGGATTTGCAGTGCAGAGGTGTGTTTGGATGTCAGTTTTAGGGGTGCGTGTATGCAACCGGGGTCCGATCTATCTTAGGTGTGTGCATAAGCAGTATAGCATGGTGCAGGAATGGTTTACAGTGGTGTGCACACAGATTTTCAGAGTTTAGACCGAGTTACGATTTTTTCTACGCCTGTTGTCGAGGTGACCGCAACAGTTACGGGGGACCCTGCAGAGGGTCCCCGAGATGCAGGCCTGATTGCGGGGGACCCCACCCCCTGTTTGAGTGGTGCATATATTCGCACCTGCGGAGCATGCAAAAGGCTGCTTATGCTTTGCATGTGGGCATGTCTGTGTCATTCCGGGCACGACTTGTGAATATGGTTACTTTGCACAGTGGATTCCATGAATTGACGGGGCGTGCATTTTTTATTGTGCACGATAGCTCGCGCAGAGTCCTTCTTGGCACGTGGCCCTTGCAAGATTTCTGCGTTCATTTTCATGAACGGGTCCTTAGTCTGTTTACAATGCTGCACGCTATGAGCAGTACTTGCGCTTTGCACATAACTACTTTAATGGAATTCTCCTAATTAAAAACAGCCTGGGCATGGGTGTACAGAGGAAGTGTAATCCACAATCAGTGGCGTTTCTAGCAGGGGCTGGGGGGGGCTATAGGCCCAGGTCTTTTGGTTGTAGCCCCAGATAGAATCTCAGGGGCTACAACCAAAATGCTAGCTAGCCCCGAGTCTCAACGGTCCCGATATTAGTGTAGCCCCGGATCTTTGCCAAACCTAGCAACACCCCTGTCACTAATGTTCCAACCTATGCCCTGCGTGTAGACTGACGGGGGAAGGAGGGAGCAGAGCTGAGGTGTTGTGTATTTGTGGCTGTAAATCTAGTGCAAAAACAGCGGTGTTAGTAGTTGTAGATGGACAACAGTGCGTATTTGTCACATGAAACGACGAAAGTACTCATATTTCACAAAAGGGCTGCCAAGAATATCCACAACACTTTTATAAAATAGGAAAAGCATGTCCAACGTGCTGCTCTGCTCTACATGATGCACGTTTTAGGAGCTGGAGCCCAGGATCAGCCTCGTGACATCTGTGTCCCAGAAGTGAGGGGTGCACAGGGGAAGGTATTCTGGTTGCCCTAACTTATTATTTCATACACAGACAGGAGGGTTGACATTTCATTTATTTACAAATGAGGGTCAGAACGATTGTTGTCTGGCCGCAGAGTTAATACAGATGCCAGTAAACTGTCTGAGAGCAAAGTGACATTTAAGATGGGTTGTGGGGTGGCCAGTGATGGTGACTTCGGAGAGTTGACCATAGAACTTACAAAGGACTGGGTTTTTTGTTTAGAGAGGCCTAGGACAGTGCCCAATGGAACTCGTATTGTCTGCAAAGGAAGGGTCCTAGCTCCTCTCACCACCTCACCCTTAGGGATCCAAATTGAACTGTTCGGAAAGTTGCACAGAAGTACAAAGAAGGCTGCAGTACGATTGAGCAGTGATAAGCGTGAAAGTACTCCTCATGTATGACTCCCAAGAAAGCGGCACACTGAGTAAAAAAAAGTCGTAACTATGGCGATGACTTAGGAGCATACACTCACTCATTACCTGCAATGAAAGCAACGGTCACTAGGGCCGTTGCTACGCCGTAAAATGAGGATGCTACAGCCTTCATATAAGTGGCACAGTGTAGGTTGAGCCAACCATTCATCGGAATAAGGTGCAAACAAGAAAAGTGTTGCTCTCCTACGGGACGGCACTTTTCTTCTTTTACACCAACATCAGAATCAGGCCCTTCTGTCCGGAAACACAACCCCGGTGCTAAACCATGGCGCTATTAGCACCATGGTTGGTGCCGGTGTTGTAACGAGTCCATCATGGTGGAATGGGGAAATACCGCCCCATTCCAAGGTTGGCGGGGCAGTATTTCCCCATTTCACCATGGCCCTTCCCCATTCCCATTTTCGCCCCATAGGGCTCAATGGGACTGGGGAAGGCACTAAGTACGCTACCGCAAATTGCAGTACCGTAATTAGCACCGAGGTCCCTTTGCGGCACCCTATTTTAACGGCTGGTAAAACCAGCCGTTAAGGTCGGTCCCGCAAAGGGACCTCGTAATCAGGCGTTAAGGGTTTAACGGCGCCGACACCTTTTACGGCGCCGTTAAAACCTTAACGCCAGGGTCGTAATGACCTGTGTATTCCTATGTCCTGTGCAATTAATTAATTAATCTTTTATAACAAGTTTAAAACCAGTGACCAGTCTCTTAATCCGGCACAGGGACTCAAACCTGTGTTGCTCTGCATTGTCTGGCTTCCAAAAGTGTTGCCCCTGAGCTATACTCCTGTATGTGTATGTGTATGTGCATGTCGTCATATTGAAAAGATAACATGTCTGGCCTGAACAACAAGGCTATAACTAGCCTGTATTCTGCTAAAATGTATTGTAAGTATTTGGCTATGATAGATTGTACATATGTCGTTACAATGTACCACCTGTATGCTTGGCTTAGGGGAGCCATATACCATACACAAAAATAATCGCTAATTGCTCTGCATATTTAATAATACACTGCACCAGTATTTTGACAGTTAATTACGAAAATTTCATGTTGTGATTAATATGATGTGTTTGGATGTGCTTTTATGACAATTGTCAAAATAAGGCTGAATGAAAAAGATTTATGTTTGCATTGGGGAGGGAACATGTGCTCGTGTGACCGTTCCCTAGGAGATCAGCACTGTCCATAGGGTTGGTGAGAGTGCACGTGCCCCTGTGACTATCTCCTAGGTGTTCTTATGTGTAGTTTAGCTGTCCTCTGCCGTCATGCATGCATGGACCTCGTTTGGGTGGGATCCCTCGGATACCCCCCCCCATACTGCGTTGACTGGCTTGTGGTGGGACCCAGACCCTTTGAAGCTCTGTCAGCTAGGGCCTTCATTTACCTCTTATGGGAAGTGATGTAGTTGCCCCCCATTTCGTGCATGTGGAACATTCCGAGCATTTGTATTTCTGTATTGCAATATACAGTGACAAAGCACCCCTTCACCTTGGTACTCATCTCTGAAGTGATATGTGTGTCATTGGGTCTTTCCAGAAAACTTCAGAGTATTTGCAGGGGGAAGTAGCTCAAGGGTTGCGGGACACAAAGGAAACCGTTTTTCTTAAAAATGTCCTTAAAAGACAGAGGGATCAGGAGAATAAGTTACGCAGGGTACGTTGCAGTCTAGAGTTGTAATATTTGATTGATCACACAGTTGAGCAGAGCAACGAAGAGTGGACACCAAGATGGACTCTAAGCTTTGCCCCCCCCCCCCATTCCCCTGTAGACAGGAATAGTGCATGTGAAAGGAGAGCATCCACACTTTGGAAGGGAAAGAAAACAGGTAACTCAACCTCAATTCTTTCATGTGCACTTTGCAGCAGTGTACCACATGAATCCTTGTCAGCAGTAACTCCCATTTACTGTTAACCCCTCAAGGGCTAAGGACGAGTATGCTCGTCCTTTTTGCATAGACTTGATTAATGCTCAGCAGTAGCATACACCAAAAGAGTCACCACGAGAGAGCCCACCCCTGAGGAAATGTATTACATCAACTGATATTGCATGCTGTGGTGCCTGGCATTAAGAAAAATAATGGAGCAGTGGTAGAGAGGGATGGAACTGACTGTAATATGACTGTGACCGTCAACATTGGATTCATACAACACATTTTCAGTAGTGCATTGTAACAATGCATACACCGTGGCCCCACCAGGCATTTCAGAAGCTATTCTGCTACTTATCCAAGGACAGGGGTGGACTGGCCTTTAGGGAACTCTGGAGATTTCCCGGTGGGCCTCTTCACCCTGGGCCTCTTCTCTGTGGTATTTCCAAATTTTCTCATAGGAAAACATTGGGCTTGCTGAAAATGTGTCATTTAGGGCCACTTTGAACTTTATTTCCAGGGCTTCTTTTGGTCCCCAGTAATTATTTCCAGGGCCTCCTTTAGTTCACAGTCCAGCCCTGTCCAAGGACCACCCAGCCTTATAAACATCCACCTTGATGAAGACACCTGGTCGAAACAGTTGTTGGCTTTTTTCATTGTGCATATGTACAAATACCTGCTTGCAACACCAAGGCAATTTCTTGCCATCTAGAAAACCAATAAAGAACCTCAACACCATGAAAACGTAAGTGTTTCTTGCAGTGATTCCATGATGACACACACAGGCATCACTATAACAGCTGACAACAGTCAGATCCAGCACCATTATCACCAGGCATCCAACCACAGCTACTTTTTCTTTACAAACCTCGGCATTGTAACAGTACGCTTCCCAGCGCAGTGAAAGCAAATGCATGGAAAATCATTAAAAGGCAAGCATAGGTCGAATATGTTTACGTCCAGCTCTCAAGGCTTAGAGTGTCCAATGCTCTACATTACATATGCTCTGGTTGGGAAGCATTTACTAGCTTGTATAAGTTAAACAGAGCACAGTATTGCACTGTGCTGCTGGGGCAAGAGCAACTTTGTGATGCGTTCATTAGCTACACTGCAGGGCAGTAAATAATTGGACATGTTGGTTAGAGATACACATTGATTGATTGATTGATTAATTGAGTGTTTATTTGTATAGCGCCTATACACAATGTGTTTTGAAGCGCTTCAAGGAGGGAGGGAACATGGGAGAATACAGTTACATTCTTACAAGTCCTTGAAACAGTACAGAAAGTGAAAAAATAACTATGAAATCATAACAGATAGTACAAGTGCATGGAGCAACAATGTCGCACATTGACAGCCCACCTAGTGTTACGTGCCACACAGTGGAGTTGTAAAATGTATTTCCTTTGAGGGATATCACCAATGGGGGGAAATTAAATAAATGTGTGTTTGCATGCCTGGATTCACTGCATGATATTGAAGCAAAAGGAACATTACTTGTTGGCTGAGATTACAACATTTGAAGCCAACTACTATACCAGTCATGGCAGAGATTTGAGAAAATCAACCATGCAAGAAAAACATGAATATCAACACCGCAATTCACATTACCATTGTGTTGAATGAGGCAATATCGCCCATGTTAAAACTTTACAGAGGGTGCACATATCAGAAAGTGCATAAACAATCCAAAAATACATCGGAATAGATTGTGATGAACCCTAAGATGTGTGGCTAAATATACACCTGAAATGTGCAGGTAAGCTTAAGGTGACACAATCAAAGATCAAATGTCTAGAGTAAGGGAACATGTTCACACAAGCAAGTAATGGACAGTGCCACCTTAAAATAAAAACAAGTGAATGTGGTACATTAGTATAATACGTGTACCTCCTCCGCCTTTCAATTATTAGTTATGTCATGTGTAATTAGACATCTGCTATCTTGGTGTTGGCAGTTTAGCATTGGCATCAGGAAAGTGATATCAGAGGACCAATCATTGTACTCCCACCATCTACTGGTATGCCCCCCCCCACCCTTGGAAGCCCTGCCTACTCCTCACTGACCTCCATACCTGGACTCCCCTCATTCTCCTCACTCAATCCTATTCTTGTAACTCTTCAGTAGTCCTCTGCTACTTTTACCCTTGAACTCCACACCTTCTCCTCACCAGCCCTACCCTTGCCCCCCAGCCATCTCCTCACCCGCTCCCACCATTGTACCCTCATCCTTGCCTCACCGCCATACTTGTACCACATGCCTTCTACTGCCAGCTATCACCATCGGCTCCCACCTTCTCCTCACCCAAACCTGCTCTTCAAACTACTTCCTACACAAAACTTATCCACCACCTTTTAGCTCCCCACCTTCTCACCCACACCCAGGTAGGTCCCACTTGTCCCTTTAGCATCATTGACTGCCATCACTTTCTATTTGATTCCCCCACATGCCATGTGTCTCCCCACTCATACCCTAAGCTCTGAGTAAGAAGAGTTTATTTCCTGCTTGGCCTGATTAGACACTAAAACTGTTAAGAACTGCCTGAGGGATATGGTCTGCATTGGTCACTTTCGAGTAATAGGAACAGTAGTACAAGCATGTGAACTTTGATGGCTTTTATAACTCAGTGGGCACTCCTATTTGTCTGAGGATCACCATCCTTGCCTTTGTGCATGCAAGATTCGCCTCCCCTTCGTCCCAGACAATGGTGGCAGCCATCAGCCTTTACTCATACCCCGCCCAACTTCTGACATCAGGGTGTGGTCCACGGGCAGCCTTCAAACATCACCCCATACAATTGTAAATGCCCTTTCACCTTCCTGTCCTTCACATATACTGTGCTTTTGATCCCATGAAAAGAAGTGGGATCTGGGAAGTGGGAGAAGTTCTAGTATGTACTCTCTAATTGTGTTCTATTTTTTGGGCGAACTAAGTAACACAAAATATCATAATGCTGTGTGCATTCAGAGGGGGAAATAAAGTCCATTCACATATTGGTCAAGTCCCATTGCACTCCACGACCACGTGGAGCACCTTCTGAATATGGCTTATCGTCTTTGTACAGCTATCTGGGGTCAGGACCCACAGCTACAACTTAAAGATCCCCTCCAAGAATTCTGGCTATGTCTTAGGCGCACGCTTGAGGTACCCCTTACGCTGTGGCCACATCAATCTGATCGGATTCAGGTCAAGTGATTCTGGGGGAGTATGAACCAAAGTGAGTCCCTGTCTCCCCATAAAAGATTCTCCAGAGCAGTCGTTGGGCTCATTGTCCCACAACATTTGCAATTTACGGATGTCCTCCTGGTAATGCTCCCTCACATATGACAATAGCTCACGCAAAATGATGTTCTCTTTAACAAAGGCTCTAGCCATTGTGCCGTCTAAATAAAACAGGCATCCTGGCTGAGGGTTGAGGTCCACTGGATGAGTAAGGCAACGTAGTGTGTGTGAGTAGGGTGAGGTAGAGACAGTACATGGGGTGAGTTAGAGTGGGTGAGTAAGGTGAGGTAAACTGGATGTGTTAGGCAAGGTAGTGTGGGTAATAGGGTGAGGTAGAATGGCTGATTAGGGTGAATAGGGCATGCTTACAATGAAATATATGAACACCACACATATAGCCCTTGCATTCCTGTACTTGCAGCCTATATCCCAGCGAGCATGGTATATTACACCTATGCTGACATTGATCCTTTGATTCTGGAACAGGATTGACTTTTGCTGCCAAATTGTCCCCTTGTCATCTGATTGCAGCCCCTTGTCTATTATAATGCACAGTGAAGGGCAGGACAAGGGAATCCTAATGTACAGTACTGTATCCGAAAGCTAATATATTTTCATCTGGCTCATTTTGAAAACTCTGAATCTGTCAGTTTTGTGATACTTTCAAATATACCTATCTATGCTACCAATTTCTCACTCCCACCCTCATAGCATGCCTTCCATGCTGTTCTATGCATTTCATTGTATACACCTGCATCAGCCTCCCTCATACAAATGTTCAAATTGAAGACGCAAACTTAAGCTTTGCAGGTGGTTAAACTTCTTACTGCACCTCCTTAGAGGCACTCTGCCTTTCCTCTCCTTCCCGCAGAAACTCACTGTCTCCCAAGCTCTGGTTCTCTCTAGGTTGGACTACTGTAACATCCTCTTTCTAAATCTACCTGCCTCCACTCTCCGCCCTCTACAACTAACCCAGAACAGGACTGCGAGTCTTGTCCTTGGCCTCAAACCATGGGAATATATCTCACCTTCTCTGAAATACCTTAATTTCCCAGTGGATTCTAGGATTAAATTCAAAACCCTCTACATTGTCCACAAGGCTTTCTGGGCCCTAGGTCCAAAATACCTTCAACTATCCCTCCATAAATACCTCCCCTCTTGAGCCCTTCGCTCCTCTACTTCTAACTCCCCCAGGGTCAGTTGTTTTTCAAAGAAATGCACTGGTGGCAGATCTCTGTCTTCGGCTTGCTCCTCCCTTTGGAGCAGCCTCGCGGCCACCTTGAAACTTGGGGAGAACCATCTCCGGTTCCGTAAGCACCTCAAGACCTTCCTTCTTGCTTCTGCCTTTGCCCTTCTTCTCCCCTGCTGATCTGTTTTCTCTCTCAGCACCGTGCACCTGGCCACCCTCTGTCCGTCAGGCCCAGATACTTGCTCACCCAGCCTCCCTCCTGCACTGCCTCAGGGCCACCCCTTGCACTGGAATCTGTACACATTCAGTCCCCCATTTTTCTTGTGCACTTATCAGATATACCCTATCTGACTAATCATGCACTTGCCACTGCTGGTTGCACTACCATTTCTCACTGTCTGTATGTATATATTTATTTATTGCACTCACTATTTATAATGTTCTCTCCTCTATGCACTTTCCCCCTTTCCCTTTCCAGGCACTTGCACGTTCTTAATGTCACTGGGCCTATTAAGATTGTTGTTTTTTTGTTTTTTGTTTTTTGTTTTCCCTTGTTACCCTCCCGTTGCTTGGTCGCGCTCGGAAACACTTGTGTATGAGCGCGATATAAATAAAATAACATATCATATATCATACATCCTAGAATATTGTCTCTTTGTTCACTCCCAAATTACCTATTTTGTGCAATCCCTTCTACTGTGTAGTCCTAGTTTGACAATCCACTAAGATAGATTGCCAGTGCAAGTGGCCATATGAAACAGGTATTTTTTAATACTACCTGTTTTATGTCTTCATCTGATTATACGTTTTGGACCCCACACACAAAAATACCACTTGTTTTTGACTGGGGCTATTATGTCCACACACAACGCGGAAATGCTGAAGGCAGCATTACCATATTTGGTATTACCACCACTCCTCAATTAAGTTCTATGGGACTTCAGAATGAGGGAGTAATTAAAACCTATAATCGGGTGGTGTTTATCTACAGAAGTGCCGGTCAAAATTAGGCTTTTATCCTTGGCGAGTCTGTTTTATTCCAATTTTTTGTAGTTGTCAGCCCGGTAGATACCCATATTGTGACCTTTGCAATATTTTGTGTAGGTTCAGTATTTTCTTAAGTGGTATTTTCCCCAGTGTGCCAGCTGTTATAATTACTATCAGGGTGATGGCATGTGTTTTTTTTCAGAAATCACAATATCCACTTAATATTCTTTTCACTGTTGTTTTTTTATTTACTGTGGTCTCACATCATACTTCTTTGCTTTTGTTAATATAGAAAATTCATCTTTGCTGTCTCTCTTCAAGTGTTTCCCCATTTTTCTATAATTACACAAATCTATAAACAAAATCAAACATTTCACAACATTATCATTAACATTCCTCATAGTGTGCATACCCAAACCAGTTTACCCTATTTGTAAAACCTTTGTTTTTATTTTGTTTACGTATTTACTCACCCTGTTCATTACTTTCTGTAGCTCTCGCTATACAGAAATTGGCTTCTATTGTTGAATTTATTCTGTTAACAAATTGTTGCATTTTTCACAGTTGGTATAGACTTTCTAGTAAATAAAGAGAGTAAGCAATCAGAAAAACAAGATTAGAGAAACATTTTTTTCTGCTGTATAGTTTAAGGTAATCACTAATTCAATTTTACCAATCTTATAGTATAACTTAATTATGCAGAATAGGGATGTCTTTCTCCTTTTCCTTTTGCTCTAACATTAATGCAAGATGCTGAGTATCCTCAATTTAACTACTTGCATTGTTTTGCGTTCCTAGCCAGTACTTAAAGGTTTACAGTCCTAAAGCAATTAGAAAGGGGAAGAGCCATGATCTTACCAGTCACTGGAGAGGAGATCCGTTTGACCCTCTCTCCTCGCCGATCCACGATGTGTTTTGACTGAGAAATCACTGCCTTTTAATTCCGGATGCCAAGACATCATCGCGCAATGATACACAATGACGTCATCGCATCCGGCATGCCATGGACATTTTTGATTGCCGTTTTTCTTAGTAAGAGACAAAACGGCTTGCGATTTTAAGATAATCCTCATTTGTAGGCCTTAGCAAAGTGCTGCCTTATTTTATTCATTTATAACAGCAGGCAGCCTGCAACAGTAACTATTTTAAGCCTAACGTTAGGCTTTCTTGGATCAATTTATTTTATGTTTTAGTTTTTATATTTTCTTTATTATTTAATTATATTCTTTTAGAAAATAGATTTCTTTAGATTTTTGACAAATTTTTTCTTTTACATTTATACATTTTCAAAAAAATATTTTGGTGTATACATATAAGGTTATTTCTTTCTCTTTCTTGGGAGAAGCTTTTATCTTTGTTCAATCAGTGTTACGGTCATGTAACCAAACATAATACGTTGTTTCTTTCAAACATAGTAGAGAGGCAGATTTGAATGACTGGGAAGAGCTTTTGATAAAAACTTCAAAAGAAATGATGATAAGGATAATACATCAGGCATCCCTAGTGCATGAATGTACTACTAAAGAAATTGGTCAATTGAAAGAAAAGATAGAAAAACTAAACCATCCGGGACTAACCATAAAAAATTATCAGATCTTGGATGGATATTTAACAAACTTCTTGAAGGAACTAAAGATAAAAAAACAAAGAAAATTCATCTGTGATCAAAATTATTATAAAAATAAAAGAGTGTATATCTTTCACCTCTGCTAAATATGCCAATCTATACTCTAACCTAATTCTCCTTGACCTGTCTGCTGCCTTTGATACTGTTGATCACTCTGATCTCCTTAATATGAAATGATATGATATGATATGGTGTTTACAACATGCCTATAGGCCAGTGTTTCAAGGCGCGATACTCTCTTTCTTCTTGGGATTCATGATAGAACCCCTGCATGGATGGGATCCTACCTTACACCTCACCAATTCTCTGTCACCTGGACCAACAGCATCTATCAACTCCTTCTTCTTACTGTTGGTGTTCCACAAGACTCTGTCTTGTGTCCGCTCCCCTTTACACTCTACACTACTGCTCTTGGGGCACTACTCTCCTCCTTTGGGTTCTCATACCATCTCTTTGTGGACAAAACCCAAATCGCCTTCTCTTTTCTGAACTGTTGCAACTTGAAACACTTTTGCACAGGAACATTAAAATACCTTATCAATCAATCAATCAAATTAATCACCTCTCTTCTGATTTCTCTATCAAAATTTCCAACTATCTCTCTACCATTAAATATTGGATGGCTTTGCACTTTCTGATGTTAATGTCTACCAAAAGCTCTCTCTGTCATCTCTTCCTTGCCTATCCAGTTTGCACCTGACACTCCACCCTGCTCTTCTTCAACTGGAAACCTTGGTATCATCTATGACCCGTCTCACACTTTCTCTACTTTCATCTCCAAAACATGGAACAACAGCTCGCCTCAACCTCCTAAATATTAGCCGAATCAGGCACTACCTTCCATTCAACACTGCCAAGCATATCTTCCCTACTCTTGTGTTCTTTCAACCAGCCTTTTGTGCCAGCATCCTCTTTGGACTCGCCAATTATGCTTACTTACCTCTCAACAAGATCATTAACTTCACTACCAGGACTCTCTATGAACTCCCTTACTTCACAGCTACTTCCTCATGCTGTCCCTTGACTTGATGGCTGATGATGCAAAACAGAGCCAGATTTAAATGTATTCTCCTGGTTCACAAATCTATTCATGGTAAGGCACCACTGTATCTATCTTCCCCTATCCAAATCTACAAGCCTTTGCATAATCTCTACTCTGCCTCCTTGAATACAATTGTGGCTCCTTGCCCTCCCTGTGCATCCTCTCGCTTTTGCTCTTTCTCTCTTCTTGATCCACTTGGTCCAAACAGATGTGTTCAAAACCAAACTAAAAGCCTACTTTCTTGCCTATGAGTTACCCTCTTAACGCTCATCTTCCTGCTAGCTACCATTTTTCCTTGCCTCTAACCTGCCCCTGTCCTTCACTTCCTCTGCCTCCACTATAGCACTTCACCCATCATGGTCATATCCCAAGGACAGCTTGCTATACTGCCTACCTGCACTATACAATTTCCAATGTTGGTTGTCCTTAATCTATGTATGTCCACTTATGTATTGTCCACTTATGTGACTGTTCAATTTACTCCCCTCCACATCCTTGTCAAAATGTTCCTCAAACTCAACCCATTGTAACAAGGACAATGCTTCCGATCAAATCTGATTTCTTACATAGTGTACATTTATTTGTGATCAAAAGAGCATTGTTCCTCCCATATACATATAAATAAATACATAAATAAAATGGAGACCATGAGCTTGTAAATGCAACCTTCGGTTTTCTCATATGATTATGAAATTATGAGTAACCTTCACATTTGCATATAGGAACAATGGCAAATAACATGTGCTGTTCAAAATAAGGGAAACACATGATTGTGCAGGCCCTGATTTCAATTTGAGGGCCCTGAGTTATACGTAAACACCACTCTGTGAGGCCTTCATCAATGATTGATCAGGCACTTTTGACAGGCCCCATTGTCCTACTTGCATTAGACCAATGCACCTTTTGGTTCTTAAGAGAGGGCTGAGTCAAAGGGTGCCAGCTATTAGATGCATTTGCTTTTGAGGTCAGCAATTAAAGCAATACAAGCTCCAACCATTTATCCACTTCAGATCTTAATCTCTCAAAAGACCACAAATTCTATTGTCTCGATATTTAGAGGATTTTTCTAACATGTTCCTCTCCTAAAGAGTTTCTGAAAGGTGGGAGCCAGCTCAAGGTGAAACCTCGGTCACCGTGAAGTCAGAAAAATATCAGGATGATTTGAACACCAAATATATTCAACCTAATACAAAACATGCACTGCTTTTCAACACATTTACACTCTAATGCATTACAACACCCACCATATTGTTTTAAGCTTTGTACAAATCACTTGTAAATATACAGTCTTTTTTTACATAATTATTTCTAATGCGCAGACTTGGTTTATTTCCTTGCTGATTCAAAATGCACACTTGGGCCTTTAGCATTTTGGAGATGCAGTTCCATAATTCGTAAGAAACATAAGGAATGAAGAAGCATTTGTTGAAATATAAAGCTGCTCTGTGTCCCATCAATATTTATTTGAGTTCTCATAGTGCTGCCAGACATATTTTTTAGTGAGACAGGCAATTTTCTCTTGTTTTTCAGTGCTGTCTGTCAAGGAAGCAAGTGCCGGATGATAATGTTAATTACTAAAATGATGTATATGTTGGCACCCTAGTTTTACACAGAGGCAATCTTCATGTCGTGTGTTTGGTGTTGTTCGTACCAAAAGGCGCACTTGTTCCCTTGCTTTATCTGTGCAATGTTTCCCAAATAGTGGAATCATATAACTCACGTGTAAAAAAACAATGCAACTTTTCAGCGCCTCTCACTTTGAATTCAGGCCCTCTTCATTTGCCTTTGATTCTCCCCCCACAGAGCCATTTGCCTGTCACTTGAAAGAAGCAGCAGGGTCTGCAGGTTTTTGGCATCAGGATGCTTTAGGGATATTATTTGTGTTTCTTCTGTAGCATCTCACACCTCTTCTAAACAGTATAACCTATCCTCGGTCTGTGCTACCCAAAGAGGTGAATGAGGTACACCATGTATGTTGTGCCTCATTTTACTTTTATGATTGGGATCATTGCTGGCTTAGTAGTAGTGTTGGTGCCTTAGTCTGTTAGTCACCACTCTACCCCGCACACCTGCAGATCAGCAGAGATTTTGTCACATCCACCGTTACCCCACTTGTAATCCTGCAGTAAATTGGTAGGACCAAGTGGCCGCAATTGTCAGAATTACCACTGACATTGTGATTGGGTCCAAAGTAAGAACTTTTGCCATAATTACTTTATAGCTCTGTCTCTAGGGTGCAGTAGCATACATTGTTACTTGATTGCTGTATAGAGTCTATAGCATATGAATGCCGTGCCACAAGTCATTAGTGATAATGAATCCAAGGGAAAAAAGACATGGGCCGCATTACAAGTTTGACAGTATTCTGGTGGTAATTCTACTGTAATACCACCAAACGGAATTACTGTTACTGCCCCTTGGTCCTGTGGGTTTACCACATGATTACAAGTGGTGGCAAGGACGTGTTAGTCTCCATTTATATATTTGGCAAAAATACCACTTGTGGAATTACAGAGTTGTAATTCTGCCTTTTTTTTAGGACAAATGGTCGATGTATCTCCAGCTTGACCCTGGAGGTAATTCATCCACTTTCTCTGTGGGTGATAGTTCTGCCAAACCTGTAATTTAGCGGTGCGTAAAAGTGGCAGTAATGGAATTGCAGCCACGTTTTTCACACACCACCAACCTCGTAATGAAGTCCAACATATTTCCTTAGGCCTTTCCCAGATGTCCAAGGCTAAATACAATCACACTGTATCTATATATATAACAAGAGGTCCATGTGGACCCCCAAACATTTCTCCTCATCAGAAAAAACACATATTTGTGAAGTAACTAAAATGCTGCTTCTGCTTTGCTTTCCAAAACATTTTACCCTTGCAGCAAAAGGAGACATATGTAGCATAAAGTAAATAATTCTTAACCTTCCTCTTTACAATACTGTCCTGAAATTTAAAAAAAGAGAAAATAGATCCAATTAGTTTGAGGCAAACATAGATATATTTCAAACAGTTAAGGTGGTGTGTTTCCATTCGGTTGGATAAAGGCTTCAACAAGTGAAAGTGGCAGCATTTCCAAAGCTTCACGATGCGGCATTTTTAGTGTTGACCCATTCAGCACTTAGTGCCACCCAATGTGGCAAAAGTAGTTGTATAGAGTGTATAGGGGACATGACTTTGCAGAGGAAGAAAAGTCCTCAGGTCACATTAGGCTGCTTAGATTTCACTCACTCAGTTTGTGCTCTAGCACCATTAAAAATGTTGTCTTCTAAGTGCCACTTTAGTACCCCTATTAGTTTTATCACATAACCATTGCTTTTTTGGCTCATATGTGTCGCTTTCTCATCACAATTAGTCTTTGCTCGTAGGTGACACTTTAGCTCCAGCATTAGTTCTGACACAGGTGGCACTTCAGTATCACTATTAGTTTCAAATCACCATTAGTTTTCTCTCAGTTGGGGTTTAAGCCCAACTTTTAGATGTGGCTCATGAGTGCTTGAACGTCCATTTTTTGGGCTGATAGGTTGCTCTTTGCCACCACTATTAGTGTTATCTCATATGGTGTGCTTTAGTAACACCTGGTGATGTTACACAGTTTTGACTTAAAGGTGGTGCTTTAGCGCTGGTATTAGGTTTTGCAAAAATGTGATACTTTAGAGCCACCTCGTGGTACAACAAGGTTTTGGCCAACAATGGAGTGGATTAGCACCGCCATTAGTTTTGACTCTTTGGTGATGCTTTAGAATTGCCATTAGTTATAGCTTGTGGGTTGCCCACAGATCGGAATATAGGGAACCAATGATATTGTCATTTAAAGATAAATGGTGTTTCACATAAAACAAACAGTGCACAGTGGAGGCAGTTGGGGAGGAGTACAGAGATGCAGCACTTCTCTTCTTGGCCAGAGCTCCTTCTGTGAGGCAGGCATCTGTTCCTATCTCTCTGGGCCTCATTACAACCCTTCTTGTCCAGAATTAACAAGCCAGAAATGTCATTTACTGGCACGTTTCTGGACTGGCAGATTACAAGTTTGCCGGTGCGGTGTGTGAGGTACCTCCAGCCGACAGCTGGAGCTAAGCCAGGAAACCCACCGGCAAAAGACAGCCAGTATTACCAGCAATTCCCACATCGAGTACAATGGGACTCCATGGAATGGGGATTTACTGTTTTATTTTTTTATCTGTTTTAATTTAATTTTATTGGATATTTGTAAGGCATCTATACAACAAATGGTGTTCCAGTAGTTCCAGCAGATCAGGTGCAGGGATGTCATTTAGGGGTCGCCAGAGGTCGCAACTGCGACCTCTGAGGTCTCCCTTGCGAACTATGTGGTCACCCTTGCGACCTCTAGAAAAAAAAAGAAAAAAAAAGTTTGTTTTTTTTGTAATGCAAGCTCATGGGCTGTGGCCAGCACCCTGTGGCTCCTTAGTTCTGGAGTGACTGGCTTTCTTGTCAAAGCCTCTTAAAAAAAGAAGAAAAAGAAGAAAAGGAGTGACACAAGTCTAACACTTTCAACACTGACCTTAAATAAGAAAGATTAGGAATGCCAAATAATGTGTCTTTCTGGAATTCTATACAATAATTGCTAGACTCATTAAAGGTTTATTTCAGGCACACTTCAGGGGGTGAGTCACTGATTTAGTCTGTTCTTAAATGCCTCAACTCAGCCTTTCATCCTTCTGAGGTCGATTAATGAGTACCAACACAAGTTTGGTGATATTGGGTGTATATTTTTTTCTATATAAAGCTCTTAAGTGTAAGTGCTATATAATAACACATCATTATCATTTGGTCATGGACATCTGCTTGCATTCACCGTAATTTGGTAATGTGGACCTATACACACTGATCTTAACGATACATATGGCGTTCCATTCTTGTGTGAAATGTACATCACATTATAGTGATATCGTAACCATATTATTTGTAGTGTACAATGCTATGTGATAGCACTTCTTGTCAACGGGTAAAAGGTCATGTTCCATCGCATCCTGCGATATCACTTCGGGGTGGGGTAAAATGACATCACTTCCTGTGATGTCACCAGGGGTCAAGGATCGTGTGATGTCACTTCCGCTACCCCTGGCATTTTGGTGAAATGACGTCCCTGATCAGGTGGTGGGAATAGTAATTCCATTTGGAGGTATCCTTTCAAATTTACCATCGGGATACCACCAAACTCTTAATGAGGCCCAGAGCTTGTACCTGTCATGGAAGAGGCTTGTGCAATCAAAGAAGGCCATGTTCCTTTACAATGGCTTTCGCTGAATTGTTGTTAAAAGTGCAAGGGGATGCTGATTGTGTATATATGTTACTGGGGTGATAACATACTTCTTTGCCAAAATTAGATGCTTGTGTGTGAGGAGAAATGTCCTAATAATTAGATTTTTACCAGGGCAGTTGATTGTTTATTTTATCATCTATTCATACTATGGTAATAAAACAAGTCAATGGGAGTGAATAATTGACGTGCCTGTTCAAAGTAGATTGCTGTGCATTTTATTTCCAAATCGTTTTTCAATGGTGTTTCCATTGAAACACGCTTTTGTAAATCATGCCATGTTTATTTGACATCTGTGCAAATATTTGCTTGAACACGCAAAATCCCTAATGACGGGATTAGGGCCACCACTTTAAACCTTCCATATATCCACCTTGGTGTTAATGCATTTTCTATAACAATGTTTACAAAATAAAATCTATAAAAAAAGGTTAATAAAGAAAACAATAGATAATGAATAGTTTGTAATTAAAGAAAACATCTTTTTATATGGATGAATCAATGATTCCATGTCACTGCCAATTATGGCTTATGTTCGGTTTTATCACATGCCTTTCTTTAATTCATTGATGCATAAAAAAATCACTTTCTTCAAAAATAAAACATTGAACGCTACTGATGTGTTAATTTATTCTGTTTTCGCTTAACAGGGTGATAGGATCCTTGCAGAATTTTCCAGAGTTCTCAACTGCCTTTTCATGCCCTAGCAATGCCTACATGAATCCTCCAAAGAAGTGTCGCGTCTGGTAATGGTGAAGGAACAATGATTGGCTGAAAGAAATGATCTCCTGCCTGCTGACATGATCATTTAAGATGGGGACAAGGCAAGGCACACACTTCACTCTTACTTAGTGGATCGAGTTTGAAACATTCCTCAGCAAACCTGCAAAATTAAATAATCGTAGAGGGAACCTCGCTTGCCCCATCCTACAGTGGACAAATGAAAGACCGTGTTCCGGAGAGAGCCTCAGCCATATTTTCTCATGCACTTTTTCTGAAATCGGTGGTTCAGATGAAATATTTGTGAACATGGATACCTCAAAGAAGAAACATAATTCCCATTTAGGGGCGTTTCATTGAAATATACATTCATGTGGAAAACATAATGATTGTTAATTAAGTAACCAAAGTTTCGATAAAGTGCTTTAAATCAATGTTGCAGAACTTCATACAGTGCTATCTAGGCAATGCACTCTAACATGGATAACAAATGATTGGGCTCTGTGTAATGTTTATGAAAGAAGGAAGACATGTTGGAGTCACACCAAGGTGGTAAAATGCTTTGCCTGTTCATAGACAAACAACAAATGTTGCTTTATTTAGAGTTTGGAGGTGCTGTAAAAAAGTGGAGGTAACGAGATAACAGCCACTTTCAATTCCCCCCCAAATTTCGAGTTTCAAATTGAAACTCATGAAAGTCACCTGGTTTTGTGTGGAGGAAATTTCCCCCACACAAAGCCAGTACCACAGGCGGCAATCGTCACATGAGTTAATTATCAGGTGCAGTAATGTGTAATCTGCATGGTGTATTAGGGGACTAGGGTCCACATGAACTAATATCTTGCGGGCCCTTCCTGTTGCCATATGTGAGAATGGTATTCGAGCTTGGCAGTACTTTCACCCGAAATGCTGCCAAACTCTAAATCATACCCAAGATGTCTTCATATTTGTACAGCCAGAAGAAGTAGTTAATTTATCATGCTATCATGAGATCTACATTTTGAACAAAGATCAACTATTCCAAGAAATATTAGACTTACCAAGACGGCTTACATCCAAAGGAGAACTGTGAATTTAAGACAGCGAGGGGCTGATTCATGGAATTATTTGCACCGAAAAACAGGGATTTGTGCACCATTCTGCCGCAAATCCCCATTTGTTAAACAGGGATTTTTGGGCAGAATGGCACACAAATCCCCGTTTTTCGGCGCAAATAATTCCATGAATCAGCCCCAAAGTATATTCATTATAAATGGAACCATTTATGTTGTGCAATAAAAAAATGTCAAAAAGTAATATGTTTAGAATTTTTTTTTAATCAATATTCTATAACTAAGATTTAGTGGGAATTTGCACATTTTTATAAACCAAGACAAACTAATACAAACGTATATAGCCAATATATATAGCCAAGCAACATATTCCTCTCAGGATTTATGAAATGAGTGCAATGTTATTTTATGAGCTTTATAAAATCAAACATTTGGAAAAAAAATATAATTGTATCTATATTTACAAGAAATGAATTGTAATATATTTTATCATTAACTAGATAGAATTGAAAAAAAGATTTGCAGATCCCATGTAACGTACACTGTTTCATATAATTCAGGAGATCTAGCATAATGTATCACTGAAGTACTGTAGAAACTTCTGAAAGCAAGTTGTTGATTTCTTCCATCTTGATTAGATGTCATTTACATTACCAAAATAGCAATGATTCACGTTAGATTTTTCATTAAGTAGTTCAAGACATTTTCATAATATCTAGGTAGGAAGTCACAAAAACCCAATTTCACCGAAATCATCAACTTCATTGTTGAACAAAATAACCCTGCAACATACACATCAAACAGAAAACAATGTTAACAGTAATTAACAGATATACATGTCCAAATAAAACATCTTTTATCAGAAACAGAAGGCAGGAATGCCATGGCTCTCCCTGTTCTTGGGGTCCAAAGGTGTCTCTTAGTTTCTACCCAACCATGATTTGGTACCACACTTTTCCTGAATCATGCCACTGCTGCTAGAACAACAGCTAGTTCAATTTAAGGACAAATGTATAAGGACAATCTAGTTGCTACACAATTGTAGCATAAAAACTAACACACTCCATTTATTCCAATCACATTTATCAACACAAGTAAGTGCACCATGGTGTTTGGAAACCTAATCAAGGCAGATTTGCACTTTCGTTAGAATGGTGCATTCTGGACTTCTCAGTAGTTTCCATTTAAGAAAATAAATCGCTTTTATGGTGTTATCAGCTTTTTGGATTTATGTTTGGTTGACCGGTCCGTATACGATAACTTTATCACCAGAGATTTAAACCCCTTCAGGACAGTCCACAAAAATGAAACTGTATTCCAAATATACTCATCCAGACAGAAGTTCACACCTGTGATAGCTCTTAAAAGAATAATAAATTGGAG
Organism: Ambystoma mexicanum; assembly: GCF_040938575.1. Lineage (NCBI taxonomy): Eukaryota > Metazoa > Chordata > Amphibia > Caudata > Ambystomatidae > Ambystoma > Ambystoma mexicanum. The sequence goes on along the minus strand of NC_090932.1, from coordinate 767,473,059 downwards.
AAAAATAAGTTAGATTTTGTATTGATAAGAACTGATAGGTACAACTGCAAGATTTTCTAAACAATGGGCCTCAGTATAAGATTGGCAGTTCAGTAAAAAAGTTGTCATAATTCTGTTAACGCCACTTTTTTGGGCAGAATCAGACCTGCTGTTGTTTATAACGCACAACGAATTATGACTTTAAACCTGAAACAGAGGATTTACCTCTAGCATCAGGCCGGAGGTAAAACCTCTACTTTAACGCAATACATTGGAGGAATTACTTAATCATGGTAATTCCGCCAAAATCCCCATGACTGTCTATGCACTCCAAAACTGGGGATTAATATTGCCCTTCCACCACGTATAAACCTGTGGTAAACCCACGGGGTTGAGTGGTGATAATGGTAAAAGAGTTTGGCACTAACTGCAGATTTAGCACCAAATTAACACCAAACTGGTCATGATGACCAATACATGGGATACATTACCTTTACTAAATGTTATAAGGATGTTACACATGGGATCCTGCAATATTTGTATTAAACCTACTAAATAATGTTCTTGTTACAGTCTTGTTGTTACATCACTACTCGTGTGTTTTAAGTAAATCACACCACTATCAAGCTGTTATAAATTGTTACAGTATAGATTTGATGGCACAATGCTTCTCAATGAGCCAGCATAAATCAAAATTCCACATCGCACTACAGCATTTGATTATAGGTATGCCCATATGTCTGGCTTTTTAGATTAATTTCTTCTAAAGGTTCCTGACAATTCACTGTTGTTAATTGATATGATTCACTTTGGTAGTAGGTTTATTTAATGAACTGTGGGAGATTAATACAGGATAGATGTCAACTAGCTGCATGTTACTATCTACCTTAAGCCACAAACAGTTTTTCTAAAATTCATGTTTTGTTAAATTGTCTTGAAATATTTGATTGCAACTCATTACAAATAGCGTTTCATCGTGTTTTGCCTATGATAACAGTTTCTGCACGTATTTCACGTATGAAAAGTATTCAAGAGGATGATGGTGTGGCCATTTAGTATAAGGAATACATAAATCCTGTCATATGTAAAAAGTATATTGCAAGTCATTGAGGAGTTCAGTGACCTTATGAAGGTACTCACTGTTTGCACTCATTGCTCTTTTGAACCTGATTTGTGAGTTGTAATATCTTTATATATCATATGAAAGTGGGGTACTTTATTCCATGTATTGGATGTCACTAATGTGGTCCATCAGCAAACAGAGGGGCAAGACCAAATTATGGGTTCCTTTATATGATCATGGAACTCTGAGGTGACTCTCAATGGGTACTTTTTACATACATTCAGGGCATTTGATCATTTTCAATCCATGGACATACCATCATTCCATTGATACATATAATCATACATATATTATATGTCTCTAAGTGTGTACTGCATCAATTCATACCCTGAAACTGTGCTGCCCCACCTTCTAAAATTCTGTGAGGGGAGTAGGAAACAAGAAACAGAACAACATTCATCACAACCATTTTTATTCACATCCAGACATCCAGATCCAATGTGTGAATCAGCATATATATTACTCCTGGATAGAAACATTTTAATGTTAGGGTGACAATTGTGAACATTGTAATGAGTACCAAACTCATTGTGCATTTTGTACATAGCCATTTGAACATATGGCCATGTTATTATGGGCATATTTGCCAAATACACAGATCTGTGCTTATTTCTATGTCTCCAAAATGCTCATTGGTTTCATGCAAAGCATACAGGAATCCTCACGGGTGTTATTTGCTCCTGTCTTGTTTTTCGTAGGGGGTATTTTGTAAGTGTTCAATAGGAGTGTACCAGACTGTTAATCCTGAAAGGATAACTTTCCATCAGAAAATAATGTATATGGTTTTTGTAGTTATAGATAATGTGCTTTGATCAGCAAGACATACATAACTTGCCATTTTGACAACTTTATGTACTAGAAGTGATCATTTGACATGAATCGTGTGAGAATTTAAAATGAGGCCATTTACAATCTTCGTACAATTAAGTAATTTCCTTTTCTTAATTAATTATTCTTCACCACTCCCTCACTTCCAAACACTGCCAAAACACCCTTTTCAAGATATGTGAGTTGTTTGCTTGGTCACACAGTTACCAGCAACGCTGGGGATGGCTCCAGCAAATCTGCACCTACAAATGTACTCTCACCCTCACAGGAAGTGACAGGGCAATAAAGTGAGACAAAGACAGCGAGGGAGAAAAAGAGAGAGAGAGAATTAGATTGGAGTATGATAAATGGGATACCGGTAGTGAATATAGAATCTATTCCAGTGGAAATAAAATCAGCAATAGGCAGTTTGTAATGATGTGCAAAACATTATTTTACTAAATTTAATACAATACATTTAAAACAGATTTGTGGGTTAATACAAATGATAACATGAATAGAGGTTCTTGCTCGTCTGTGCTAAACTCCAGCAGAGCACAGAATAAACATAAAGCGGTTCTTTAGCGACAAATAGCTGTAAAGTGTCAACTAAAGCTCTTTCAGTAGAAAGGAATCTAAAAAGGTAGTCACAGCTTTAGTTAAGTACTCCAGCAGCAGTTGGAATTTCGCTCTGTGCTAACCCTGGAAGGAGGCATTGCAAAGTAACAAACACACTGTAATAAGTTGTTACAGTTACTTAATGTTCTAGTTTTCTCTGTACCTGCAAGTAGTGATGCCAGCACTAGATCTTAATAGGAAACATATTTTAAATAGAGACACTGTGGGCTGCCATGATGAATAGAGTTATAATGCCTGTCTTCCACCTTCTGAATAACTTTCCAGAATGAATACATCGCACTTTGAAGGACACCATGTGTTCCCACTTGTCCTGAAATAAATCCTCAAGCAATATTTTCAGTTTTCGGTTTTTGTTCTGTAAAATTCTCTTTCATCCTTCTGTACCTCATTTTTCTTAATCACCTTTTAGCAGAAAAGTTATTACATTGCACCATTACTAGCAATCTCCCCAATGAGAAGATTAAGCAATACTTGATCATAAAGAAAACCTTCCCTATCACACTTCACAATAACAAACATTACCTAATACACACATTATTAAAAGGAGCTGCTGTGCTTATAATGTCTGTATTGTGATATCACAGTTGTTGCACTACATCAAAATCAATTATTTCTGAAAACAACAATTCTTTAGTTATTTCAAAAAATACATACTGACAGGAAATTCATCTCATGGAAGAAATTGTATAGTTGCATTAGCCTGGAGACCAATGCACATTCCAACAGTCTATCTAAACATTGCACCATTTTCCAAATTTCAAGACACCTATTGACTGATAGCCTTTTGTCGTTTGGTGTTATACATCATAATCTACCCACAATAAAGTACTATTTATGCATACTATATAGGTCACATTTAATTCCTCTCCTGCATAAGTCATGGCAGAACAGTCACCAGTGATTTATAATATCCTTGAAATATTCAGTTGGGGGCAATTATTCGGTTCCATGTAATAACGTCACTGTTTTTGCAGAGACATTATTACATTGAACATGCAGGGGACAATACTGCAACCCTTGTTTTTTGTTTTTTGCTTTCTGTATTTTTTTTTGTTTTTTGTTTTTTAAATGGGTGCAGGGGATATCCCAGCAAGCCGTCCCCATACATAATGCTGCCATAAATAATGTTGTCAATGGCTTTTCCCAGTGACATTATGTATGGGACATTATTACCTGATACCAATTATTCTGTATGTTGACCATGGTGGAATGCTTACACTTCTGAGAAGACCTCTTGTTTACAATGCTCTGAGTGCAATATAATTTACAATCACTAACCTTACACAGAAAATCTTGCACTCATTAGGCCCTCTTTAGAAACGCAAGCTATTTGCTTCTATTGTGCTCTTTCCACCGTTCTCTATGAGTTATTATATTTTCATTTTGTATAACTGAATTTACATGTTGTCTCTTTCAAACATTAAAATTCATACACAAATTTGATACATGTGGTCATTGTCTATCTGAAAAACTTAGATGATTAGAAAAAAGACATCCTTACGTCTGTTAATATAAATACTGTGCAAACAACTGTATTAGGTACATGGATATTTACCCACAGATTACTTCTCCTTTCTGAAAATAATACACCAGCCTCCCATTGAATGCTTAATGTTGCAATTGTATCATAATACTGCTATTTCAATTAATATATTTTGATAATAAATGAAATTGAAATACCAAATGTGTTTTTTACTGCATCTTATTTTCACGTGCTCCTCGTGTGGTGATGTGGTGAAAGAGTTATATTGCTTATCAGGCAACAGTTCAAAAGAAAAGTATTACTTGTGCAAATTGCCTGGAATTGACCACATTGTGGGATTTTGTTTCACCTAGTGGATTCAAACAGTTTTGGTCTGTAAAGCGGATCACTGCTGTTCTCATCTTCTTCATTTCACATATGCTGGCAAGAATGGAATTACACATTGTTGGAAATTGAGGTTGTATGTTTCAAAACCATGATGACCACTGGTGAATTTATAGCTACTTAACCAAAAATAAAACACTGAAATGTTCACTATGTGTAGATGTATAAAGTTACATGGATGACTGTATGAGACATTTTACTTTATTCGATTATAAGGAGTAGGGTGGTTGGGGATGTATATAAATGCAAAGGATCATATCAATACAGAAGATACTACAATGTTAAAATGTAGGCCGTCCTGCTGAGAAGATCTGTAGAAATTTCCAGTATTGTTAAAACATATCCTAGAACACATTACTATGTTCCTAAGATTGTATACTGTGCAGAATCACCACTGTAGTAGTCTCAGGCGGCTTGCTGTTGTCTGGAAGCTGGAATATTGTCCCCCTGCCTCGGGTTTCCAGACTTAAATCTAGAAACAAAACAATAAGCAATATATGCTGTCGATGAAGTAGTCATATATGCATTGAATCATAAGGGATAAAGCAATTACGCTAACTTTAAATGTGCAATTTTCAATTAAATACCTCACATCTGATACAGAAAAGTAAATCATGACTAAACCACAGAAAAGTAGTTTGACCATGATTCCTAAAACATTTGTGAATTGGCCTATTTGGCCAAATGGATGGTTTCAGAGTAAATGAAGAAGAGGTAATTGCTACTTAATTTTGTGGCTTGGGTGCATTTTAGTCATGTGTACATAGCACATCTTGTGTTGGTGCAAGTATTGCTTTCTTTTTATGAATCATCCCTTATATTGATTGGTGCCTTATATGAAAATCAGAACTTGTATCTGAATTTTTCCAAATCTTGTGACAACAAAAAAGCAAGGGAAATATTTGAGCCAAGTCCTAATAATTCCAACACTTTTTTGAAATCGGTGTCCTAAGAGAAAGGAGCTGATTGTTTTCAAACAAATCAGAACCCTGACCACAAGTAAGCTAGGCAGTTCTCCTGTCCTCTGACAGCGAACACAGGCAATACAAGACATGCTTCGACTTTGCTGGACTTCATTGCTTAGGTGAAAATTGAGCCTTTAGGTATAGCGAATGTGGGACCTACATTTAGGCATACCCTTCCAAGATGAAGAGAATTTTGGGTCGGGATCAAGAGTGATTTACATATGGTTGGATCCATTCTTTAATGTCACAGACAATCTAAAAAGAAAAAAACACCCTGCGTGTGGTATTCTGAATAATAGGGAAAGATTGGGTGAATTGATAACTTTCTGGTTTTCTCAGTGAGACTCTGTAAGTGTGAGGGATGTTGGAGTGGCCACTTCATCCCAAGCGGCAGCTGCCTTGCTGATCTTTCCATGCTTACAATAAACTATCAAATGTACTTGGGAGTGTCCCTTCATCATTGATCCACCTATCCAGGAATGTATTACTGATGCAGCCCCAGAAGTCCGTCCTTTTACTTTTGCTGGTGAGCCTGGGGACTGAAACAATAGAAGTTACATGACTCATACAGAGTGGTATTGGCATGAGAGATGGGTGCACTGTGAGACTCTAACCCCCATTCTCGTTCCATGCCTGGGTCAAACCACCCCGCACTTCATGGACCTACAATCCCTGTTCCTATGGACACATGTCATTCATTAAAGCTGTGTGTTGAGTGGTGAAGATGCTATCTTGGGACGATTCCCCACAGAGTTACTAGCTGACACTGCAAGGCCCCTGGAGCTAAAACAGCTCTGCAGCAGTAACAGAATTCAAAGAGGCAAGTGCTTTTGCATCATGGCTCGCCCTCCTGCAGGGTGAAACTTTACAGATCAAAATCCAGGATTGTGGATAGCGCATTCAGTGAATCTGCTTCCTTCTTTACTGCCACTACCTGAACACTGCCCTTTGTTCATTGACCTCTGAGGTCTAGGACACTTTGCTCCGCATTGTGGGGACTAGATTTTGTCTAACCTGATCTGGACTTTATTACCATATGTATGACAGCCATGCAGTTTACCCATCATTGACCTTCAGCCCTGATGAGGAGATGTAGCACACTGGTATTTGTTTAAACTCTTACTTTAGATGCATCTCTTGTCCTTTTAGTGGTCTGTGGGGTGGGGTGGGTGCTGCCTACCGCTCATATAACAGCATTGGTCCTCTTCTTTTGTTTATATCACATCTTTGCCTCATTGATGCAGAGTGCACAACTCTACTTTGAGGTTGTCAAGAAGAGGATTAGAGACTCAGGCCTGGATTATGCCTGCTCGTCACCACATGGCTCAAGTTAATCATTTGCAAAAAAAGCCCACTTATTCAAGTTTCCTGAAAGAAATTCTGATTTCCTGAATCTTTGTCTTTGAGGCTCACCCAGTGGACATAGCCTTAGGGCTCAGTGCACAGAGGTGTTTGCAGTGAAGGTTGATAAATTCCACAAGCAATCATATTTTATCTCTTGTTTTGTTTTTCACTGCTGTGGAAATGTGATGTTATCATGTGAGAACCTCATATCTAACATGACATATCCATTAGTCATGTTTTAATTAGTGGATTCTCTCTCTCTGGTACCTTATAACTATATATTGTGAGACAGGCATGTTATCAAGAGACGACACAGACAAGTGAAACACAGTTTGAAAACCTTTATTCTCAATGATCAGGGAGATGTAACACCTAACTTGCCCTACCTCTGAGATGGGAAAGTTCCCTAACTGAAAGAAAACTAAGGGAAGTCTAAGTCTGTCAGTCCAAAACAAAATACTGGGCCTCATTACGACTTTGGAGGTAGCCATGCCCTTAATAAGGGAATGGCTGCCTCCAAAATCGTGTCCGGGTCCGAGTTTCCTGAATGGGGAAATACCGGGCTATTCTGAGTATTCAGGGTCTGGTATTTCCTGCTTCAGGGAACTCGGGCCCGGTCCTTCCCCATTCCCATTCGAGCCCTCATTACGAACAGGCCCACTGTTAGCACCCTGGTCCCCTCGCGGGACGCGCTATGGGGACCTCTTAATAGTGCGGAGTGGGTTTAACGGCACCGGCGCCATTACTGGCGCCATTAAACCCATTCCGCACAAGTTATAATGAGGCCCCCTGTCTGTGTCAAAACCTATGCTTGTCTTCATATCTACAGAATAATAGAGTGAATGGGATTTGGTTATCTCAATAGTGTACAACATAATTCCCCCTTCACTCTCCTACCCATCATCCTTCCTTTTCTCATCGCCCTAACCTTCTCTACCCCTCCACTGCCAACCAGTCTGCCCTCATAAACACTGCTCTCTGGAATGCCAGATCCATCTGTAACAAAACCGCAGCTACCCTTGATCTTTTCTTTCGCCTCAATCTTCATTTCCTCTGCCTAACTGAGACATGGATTCCACGTCACAACACCTCTGTCCCTGCTCCTTAACGACCTCGTGTTCCTCTTTCATCCATACCCCTCGTACCTCTGGTCGAGGTGGCGGCGTTGGTCTCTTATTCCACCCTAAATTCATTTCCTCCTCTTCATCTCCAACTCTCCCCTCTTTCTCTACTTTTGAATTCCTCTACAAGTCCTTCTCTTCTCCCTACCCTATTTCCTTCCTGGTCGTCTATCGACCCCCTAATCCTCTCTACTCTTTCCTTGATGATCTGGATCACCACCTCTCACTTATTTCTCCACCTGCCTCTCCTTTAGTGGTACTTGGCGACTTTAATATCCATCTGCCTTCTCCCCCACAATCTTATCCTCTCCTCTCCATCCTTGATTTCTATCTCCTCTCCCTCCTTCCTTCACCCTCTACTCACTCCTCTGGTTCCACTCTTGACCTCATCTTTTACTCCTCCCACCCCTCCTCCCCTGTCTCCTCTCTCCCTGTTTATCTCTCAGACCATGCCCTACTCTCTTTATCCCTTTCCCCTCTCTCTACACCTACTACCACTAATCCCTCTCCCCCAATCTACTCACGTCGTGACCTCCGGGACTTTGACGCTACCCTCTTCTTCGACACCTGCTCTTCTTCTTTCCCATCTCACCAAGACTTTGCATTACTCTCTGCTGATGATGCTCTCTCTTCCCTTTCATCCTCTATCTCCACTGCCCTTGACCAACTTTACCCCCTTTCTCTCTTTCACCCTACTCGGAAACCTTCTGAACCTTGGCTTACCCCCCATCTCCGCTCTGTGCAACGCCTTCTCAGGCGATTAGAGAGACTCTGGCTCAAAACTCCCTCGCTTTCTAATCGAACCTCTTACTTCTCTTACCACGCTCTTTACAACTCTTGTCTTGCAACCACCAAGTCTCTTACTACTCTAAACTTCTCCAGTCTCAAGCATCTCATCCTCGTCGAATTTTCCAAACTCTTAACCGTCTTCTCTCTCCTCCTACTCCCGATCCCTCATCCAACTCCACGCTTTCTCCCTCTGACTTTGCTAACTTCTTTTCCTCCAAAATCATCTCAGTCCGCCAAAAAATGAACTCCCCCTCTCCTCCCTCTTCCACTATGTCTGTCTTCTCATCTGTTTCTGCTTCGGATGTCTCCTCCCTTCTTACCAAAGCCCACCCCACATCCGCTCCCTCTGACCCTCTCCCCTCCGTTCTCATCCCCAAAATCTACCCTCTTCTTATCCCATACCTTACCACTTTCTTTAACTCCTGCCTCTCCTCTTCTACCTTTCCCTCAGCCTTCAAACATGCAACGATTATTCCTATCCTAAAGAAACCCTCTGCTGATCCACTCCTCACCTCTAACTACAGACCTATCTCCCTTCTACCTTTCCTTTCTAAACTCCTTGAGCGTCTCACTTATTCTCAACTCTCTTCTTTCGTCTCTTCCTTCTCTCTCCTTCCTCCCTTCCAATCTGGCTTCTGACCCAAACACTCCACTGAAACCGCTCTCACTTCTATCCTCAATTCTCTCCTCTCTGCTCGGAATGCCAAGCAATCTTCCATCCTTATTCTCCTTCATCTCTCTACAGCTTTTGACACTGTTGATCACTCACTCCTCCTACACACTCTCTCCTCCTTCTGATTCCAAGGCCCTGTTCTGAAATGGCTATCTTCCTACCTCTCTTCTCATTCCTTTACCGTCTCATGAGGGGGTCAGACCTCTTATTCCTTCCCTCTAATATACGGTGTTCCACAAGGCTCTGTACTTGGTCCTTTCCTCTTCTCTCTTTACACCTCACTCATCGCCCCTGTTATCTCCTCCTATGATATCTCCCATCACTTTTACGCTGATGATACTCAACTCTTTCTCTCTTTCTCTTCCTTCACACCTGACCTCCATCTCAAACTCTCCTCCTGTCTCACAGCTATCAAGAACTGGATGTCCTCCTGCTTCCTCTCTCTTAATACTGATAAAACCGAAGTCCTTTTCTTCCCTTCTTACTCACTTCCTCCTCCCTCTCCTGCCCCATTCATCCACTTTCCTCCCTCCAACCTCCCTATCTCCTCCCATGCTCGTAATCTAGGCGTTATATTTGACTCCTCTCTCTCCTTTTCACAACACATTTCACTTACTTCTCGCTCCTCCCTTTACACCCTATACAACATTCGCAAAATCCGTCCCTCCCTCACATTCCATGCGACCAAACTCCTTATCTCCTCTCTCATCTTTTCCCGACTATTCTACTGCTCCCCCTTATTCTTTGGAGTTCCTGCATCCCAGCTTGCCCCCCTTAAATTCATTTACCACTCTGCTGTTCGTACTCTTTGTCTCCTTACCTCCCGTGATTCCATCTCCTCCTCGCTCTCTCACCTTCGCTGGCTACCTTTCCACTTACAGTTAAAATTCTGCTTTCTCTACCTTGTTTTCAAATCCCTACATGGTCTTGCTCCTCCCTATCTCTCCTCCCTTCTCACCTTTTACTCCCCCTCTCGATCACTTCGTTCTGCTGACCATTTCCTCCTCACTGTACCTCCTTCCCCCTGTGCTTCCTCCCGGTTCCGCTCCTTCCAACTCCTTGCTCCTCTTCACTGGAACTCACTCCCCCTCTCAATCCGCTCTTCCACGACCCTTCCCTCATTTCGCACTTCCCTTAAATCCCTTCTCCTCCACTCTCCTCCTTGAAGACCTCCCCTGTTCTCTCTTCCTCCCCCCTCTTTCCCTCTTCTAACTCCTCTCTCCCCACTCCCATTTCATTCTCCCACCCTTCTATTCTTCACTCGTTGTATCCTTCTCTGTTCCCCCTCACCAATCCTACTCCCTCTCCACTTCCCCTCCCCCTCAGTTAATTGATTTTTGCACTGTTTTGTTGTTGAATGATTCATTATGTAATTTTGCTCCCAATGTTTATTGTTGTTCACTGTATGAGTTGTTCCATTGTACACTGCCTTGGTGTAAGGCGCTCTATAAATAAACAAATCAATCAATCAATCAATAAATGCTTTTCCAACACTCTTTGCTTATTCTGGGGGTCTCTGCGGCCAGCCTGGATCAATCTTCCACCTGGTGGCCACCCCAATGCTTTTCCAACAATAGAGTTCTCTTTTCCTTATACTGGGGTCTCTGCGGCCAACCTGAATCAATCGCCCACCTGGTGGCCCTGGGATCTCTGTGATCTGTGGCCAGCCTGGATCAATCTCTCACCTGGTGGTCACCCTGATGCTTTTCCAACACTCTTTGCTTATTCTGGGGTCTCTGTGGCCAGCCTGGATCAATCTTTACCAATGCTCTCCTACACACTTTGTTTGGTGTCAGCACTTTTCTATCATTTTTTGGCAGTTTGCTCCCACTTCATTTCTCACACAGCTCCCCCTTTTTAGGATCTCTATTTTACTCATTTTTTGTTTCTGTGCATAGCTCTCCTCTTTGCAGACACTTCCTTTCATTTCACGTAGTAATTCAAGAAAGTGTAATCATACATGCGAACATTCTGCCAATATTTATCCTTGTAAGTCCATTTGTCAATTTTACCCAACGCGTCACCAGTCTTACACGTTGGGGCTACAACGTTGTATCTTCAATACACACCAGGCTCTTACTACGCTTCACTCACCAGTGGTGTTTTCTTCGTTCTTGGGTAAACATCTTTCTTATCTGAGGTCAAGGTCTCCCCACCTGCTCCTCAGACACTGTTGAGCTCCTGTCCTGGCCCAGGGTAAAGAGCATTGAATTTTACGAATTTTACGAATGTAGCAAGGGATCAGCATGCCTCTCTGCTCCCTTCTTTGGACTTCTCTTCTTTGCTGGAAACAGGGGTTGTTAGCCATGCTTCTCCTAGATGCTTCCTCACAGAGACTCTCAGAGTCTCAGAATCCCTGTTCCTTCCAGCTGGTCCTGGGCAGCCATGGCTCCTCAGCTCTCCTCCCAACTCGCTCTCTTTGCCAATAGCTGGTGTTCCTTTTATACTCTCCTGAAGACTTGATAGGCTGCAGGTGGGCATGGTTGATTTCAATTGCCTGACACTGCCTGACCTTGTTAATGGGACATGGCCTATGAAGATGTTGATGTACCTCTAACTGCATCTGCATCTTCTTCATCCTGGGGGTGTGGCCTGAGCTCATGCACTAAGGTAGCGGTGGCTCTGAGCTCCTGCTGAGATCCTGTAGTTCAAACTAGGCTGCAGCGTTTAAAATCTTTTTTCCGAATTCTGAAGACACCGCAAGGCTCAATACATCATTACTTTCACATACTGTGCAAGGGCAATGAAAATCAGTACTGGGAAGGCACTGGAATCCGTGTTTGATGTTCAGGACCTGTGTGGCGGGGGTTCTGGCTTCGATGCATCCCACAGCTTTAGTGTGGAATGGAGCAAGCGGGCACACCGTTAGCATGTTGCCTGGTCTCCCTTGTGGACTGGAAGTAAGTAGCCTGATGTCAAATAGCCAGTGCTTTAAGTGGGCCAGGGCCTACCGGGGCCGGGCCCCGGCAGTCTCCAGAAAGTGGGGCTGAGCCGGGGCCAAGCCGGGGCCCCCCGTCCCACACAACATTGGCAGGATGCATTATCCCGCCGCGGCTGCAGCCGCGACGGGAGATGCGCCCGTCATTATGTCGGCCAAGCTGACAGAAGTGCCAGCCAGCCACAGCGACGCAGAGGCTGGCGGCACTTCTGTCAGTTAGTGTAACTCCCTCTGATGACCCCTCATCAGGGTCATCAGAGGAAGTTACTGTCCCTTTGTTTTCCCTCCCCAGGTCACTGACCCCCACGGGCTCCGTGATCTAATATGCAGATTAAATCACGGAACCCGCGGGTTCGCAGAGGGTGAAAGGTGCCTCGGGCTCAGTGATCTATCTGCTCATAGCAGATAGATCACAGAGCCCGAGGTGCCTTTCTCCGTCGGCAAAGCTTTATAAAAGATGCCTTGAACTGTGTACGTTTCAAGCCATCTTTTATAAAGGTAGAAATATTTCTATGTTTATAAAAGACGGCTTGAAACGTGCACAATTCAAGGCATCTTTTATAAAGCTTTGTCGACGGACAAAGCCACCTTGCGGTTTGTTTTGTTCGTCAACAACGCTTTATAAAAGATGCCTTGAATTGTTTACGTGTCAAGCCATCTTTTAGAAACATAGAAACATGTTACAAATATCTATGTTTATAAAAGGTGGCTTGAAAAGTCCACAAACCATAGTAAGGTAAGCACACAAGTGTGCGTAATTTACTATGGTTTGTGCACTTTTCAAGCCACCTTTTATAAACATAGAAATATGTAACATTGCTATGTTTATAAAATATGGCTTGAAAAGTACACACACCATAGTGGTACGCATACAAACATATAAATGCTCACATACATTTATATATTTGTTTGCGCACCTTACTTTGATTTGTGGACTTTTAGGTCACGCCCACAATGAAAGCCACGCCCCCAAACGAGGGCCCCCCCTCAATTTCTTACCCCACTTAAAGCACTGACTAGCATACTTACCTGCAGTCTATATTGGGGTATGCCATGGCTCACAATGAACTGGCAGTCCTTACCTGCTGTCTATCTTGTGGCTAATCCATAGTCCACAGTGATTTGTATTTTAGACCTGCTCTTGTCAATAAAAAACTGTCTGAAAAAAGATTGGATTGACACTCTTGACCAACTGAAGCAATATGGTACTTTTGCAGAATATGCCAAATTTACGCACAAGAGACTGCCTTGCTCCCAGTATATTTACATTTTTCCATGCATGTCCACAAGATCCTATTACATCCGTTTCAAACTAAACCAATTTAGAACTAAGGAACGGTGCAGTCATTGGGCAGGTTTGTCTCTGAGTATGCATCTTAAGAACTGTAGATTTCCAGACTGTAATGAGCCTGTTGAAACGTTAAGACATCTAGTCCTAGAGTGCCCTCAGTTCAAAATAGCTCATGCTAAGTCTATAATGAAATTAGTGAATGTTGACTTTGTTGATTGCTCTGTATTCTTATGGGAAAGGTTGGTGAATGGGAATTACAACCCATTAATCTTTGCATTAGCCCATCTTTTAAGGATTATAGAAAAAGATCTTGAATTGTACCAATAACCTCTAAGAAAAGAGTATGACGAATTTTGAATTTTATATTCCTGGATCCTCCTGAAAAACAACTACTCTTTATTATTGTATGAATAATTACTATGGAATAGAGTTTCACAAATTTCAATTTTTAGATCCCTCTGTTCTTATCCGGATGTTCGTAATGTTTTAGCGGTATATTGTATATGTGTAATATGTAAATGGATTTTTGTTTTCATGCTATTTTATAAAGTTTTGTAAAGGTTTTTTTTCTGACCAAATACAAATAAAAAAGAATATATATATATATAGCGGGGTATGCCATGCTCACAGTGAACTGGCAGTCCTTACCTATCTATATTGAAGTACGTCATGACACACATTGAACTGACGGTCCTAGTCGGCTGTCTCTATTGAGGTACGCCATGGCCCGCAGTGAACTGGTGGTTCAAACCTGCTGTCTATATTGAGTTATGTCACGGTGCACAGTAAGCTGGTGGTCCTTACCTGCTGTCAATATTGTGGTACACCATGACCCAATATTGGGTTACTCAGGGTAACGTAGGGTGAAACGCATGGCTATATTGCTCTGAGTAATTTAGGGTGAAACTCCAAGTCTCTTAACATATAAGTAAAAGTTCTGGGATCCCCTCTGTAGGGAACAAACATGGCCCAATAACCTCACCCTAAGCCATTAAGTGTAATCCGGACGTGGACCGCTTGCGCGTTGTGCCTTTGAGAGGCTCAGCTTCACCTCACTGATTAGGTCCAACACGGTCGTAACATGTGACTGGGATTGCAAATAGTACTCGTGTTCAGAGGAGAATTACCTAGCATTTCCGTGCTGCACTGCCCTTGTGGGTGGGACAAATAATGATATGCAAATGGATAGTGCCAAACACCGGGACGATACCTCTGGGACTACACCTGGTGATCCTTGCGCTCCTTCCAGGGGCGGCCCATATTTGGGTGTTAGCGGTGTATGACCCCCAGGTCAAGGACCTTATAGGAAAAGTGAAGGCGACGATGACATCCCTTGTGGAACAAAGTGTTCAGGGCACCTAAAATACCCCAGACTGGGAGTGACTGGAATCCCTGGTAGATACCCAGCAAGGATGATCAGGACTTTGAGATTGTTGAACCCGGAACTGATTTTGAGTTGCTTGTTTCAACCCAAGTAGAAACAAACCTGTAGCTTGTTTTTCACATGATTCTTTTGGCCACCGCGAAGAGAAGCCATACTGTTATTTGTTTGAATTGATCCCTTTTCCATTTTTTCCTTCAAAATAAACTCCATTGAAACTGTGTCTTTAGTCTATGCGTCCTCATTCTGTCCAATCATCTTTCATTTCCTCCACTGTGAAGTGGAGAACTTGATTCGTTGAGAGAATACAGAGGAAAGATTAGGATCTGTGTGATTACTGTGCATTTTTTCCTGTCCATACAAAAAGGTTGATTTTTTTATACCGCGTTTCACTGCATATATACATGGGGGGAGCCCCCCATAACCTCTCATACTTATTATTAACTTGACCCACCCACATATATATATGTGGCAAAATGGGTCTGTCGAAATGCATAATTTTTGCATGCGCAGTAATGGAGTACGCAATAATTGTATGTTACCAGAGGACGCGCACTTACCACAGCCCTTCACCCTGTGTGGTTGCAGGGTCATTTGCTTTTGGAGGACAGAATAGCGGTTCTCAGAAGCAGTGCGATTAAACTCTGTGGAGGCCCCTAGGCAGTCAAAATGTCGCGCCACCCCCCTCGCTAATTATCTCCTAATAAGTTTTTAATTTTCTGCACCGCTTTATTTTGATCCGTTGTCGCAGGGCCCCTAAAAGGAGTGGGGCCCAGAGGCTGGTGCCTACTTCACCCAATAGATAGTCCGGCACCGCCCAGAAGACTTGTTTGCTAGTTATACTTAAGGTAACTTCAGGACTGTCACCCACTGGAGACCCTCTACCACTCTCCATCCACACAGGAGCTGGATGTTTCTGTTGGATGGTCATTGTGTAGTGTAATGACTGGCTGTGTGTTCAGGCCAGGGGCTTCGCTCTTGCCGCTGGGTCCTGGTCTGTGTGCTTGTTCTGCCATCTGCTTCTTCTGCGCCATCATGGATACTTCTTCAATATCCCTCCCGGGGGTACCCCCTTTCAGTAAACTGATGGACTATAGTCCAGAAATTCTGATGTGATGAATTTAAACAAATAAGGTGGGGCTGGATCCAAACCCTTGCCTTGAGAAAGCCAGAAGAGTGAAATGCATACCCCCCACCCCACCCACACAGAAGACTTCTTACGTCTGGTCCAGGGGTCAGCAGGCAGTTCCTCCCAAAGCAATAGAAACCCAAACTTGTTATCCATGACGAAAACCCTCAGTATTTAGAGATTGAGGACGTTACACCTGGGCGCCGGACAGTCGCCTGCTCCCCATATACACCTGTCATGAGGAGGTCACCGCTGGCCCCCTTTAGAGGGTGTTAAGACTCATCATATTGTCCATAGGGGAGGCGATGGGGTGGGGGTGGCCTGGTGCCTATGATGTTTTTCAGTGAAAACACCTTTATGTTTTACATAAGGTTGGGAAAGAACTACTTGTCTGGGTGAACTTGCTGCAATAGGACTATTGGTTAAAGGAAGGCACATGGCGGAGGGCCTACAAGTTGAGATCTGAATGTGTGTGCAGGTAAGAGGCATACTGTTTGAGGCAGCCATGGAACTTACATTGGGCCTCATACCCAGACTTATAGGCGCCTCAATGTGTTACCAAATAATCAAGAACTCATTGACCCTATGAATAAGGAAGACCAGGCATGCACCCCACTGTTAGAGGTCAGGGTTGGACATATTTGGAATGTTCACCTATCCATGGGCTCTATAAGGCCTAGCGCCATCTACAGCACGTAGAGGGAAAAGGGGAGAGGGATGATATTGACTTGTGTTCCACAGTTTCCTCTCCGCTGGTTGACCAAGATACAATTGACCAGGATTATGAAGACTAGGCGAATCTTGAGCTCATTGGATATTCACCACAACCTCCTTGTGATGTCCCCGAGAAATGAGTTGGCCGCATACACCCCCACGAAAGAGACCCTGTGCCTAAGATAACTCACCATCTGACCATCTCATGGCATCATCCAAGGTGCCCGGGATGCCCTTCCAGAGCGTGTTCTCAACCGGGTAGCCCGGGTCCATCCTCCGATCGTGGTCATCATAGCGCCAGTAGAGGTGGTCCTTGAAGAAGTACGTCTTCTCGTTGTGGGGCCAGGAGAAGGCGGCGTCGATGCCGCCGAGCGGAAGGCCAAAGTCTGTGATCTGACGAGGGAAGCCTTCCTCCACATTGTTGTCCTTGAATAGCCAGTACCGGTCCCCTGGAGGGCAGAAGGGAGCAACATGTAAGATGCCAAGCCTGGAATTTGACTTTGGATAAAACAGTACAACTCTTCATCATGTCACAAGAGTAAAGCACCCGCAAACAGCGGTAGCCAACATCAGGGGTCATAGGACCACCAGTGAAGGAAGTACCAGAGAGCGCCTGGAGACAAATGGGCCATTGACGTGACATATGATAATGCAATCTTATTGGGTGGTGCCTGTGTCACATTGGCACATTTATGATTTGACCAGCTCAGAATGCAGTCCATAACTACTGTTATAAGCCTGCTGTGGAATCACTCTGTACACACATATTATTCAAAGCACTTAAAATGAGCACACGTGTGGCTACCAGTGGAAAGAGCAACAAGACAGGGCGAGGGAACAGTACTAGTACAGTCATGTGTTCACTACATATCTAACCTTGGAGATGTTCGATGCTGCTAATTATCTAACTAACTAACTAAACAGGTTCTTACATCACGCAACGCTAACCCAAGGTCTCAGGGAGCTTACTCTCCTTATACCTGCAGCTCAGGCCTTAGTCAGCTAAGGGCCATGACATCCTGTTATTGACCCGCTCCATAGTCAGCAATGATACATGAATGTTTGGAGAACATTTACCATTTATTGACCTAATAACTAATGAGTGATGCCCACAGAATCAGATTGGACTCTACGTGATTAGGGAGACCCCCTGTCAGGCCCAGAAAGCAGCTTAAAGATGGAGCAGAGTCAGTCACGTGTTAGGCTAAGCCTGTCAATCACATGCCAAGTCATGACTGCTTCCTCCCCAGCTCTGCCACCATTCTAGAGGCACAGGCTAGCTGAGAGTTTTCCCAATATACCTTCAACCCAATCCATGCATCTTCTAACATGTGTGAAACCACCAGCGCAACCCCGGGGCAGCAGCATGGTTGCAGGGTCACCTTTGAAGAAGACGATCTTGTGGTCGGTGGTCCTCTCGTAAACAGCGTCCAGGCTGTCCATGTTGGGTGGTAGCCCCCTCCAGAAGCGGTGGACCTGCGCGGGTTGCAGCGACACAAGGTGCTTGTTACGGGTCAGTCTCCAGAAGTACTTCCCTAGAAAAAGAAGTGGGCGAGATTAGCCAGTCACTCTCAGTCCAAGCCTTGCTCTCAATATGGCAGGAGTCACAACCCTCCTCAGGGAGGAGCAGGCATGTTGAGGCACTGAGGACCATCAATGGCTCAAAGAAACTAGCCTATTGTTTGGAAGACAAGGCCACCATGCTCAGAATGTCTCATGCTGTCTCTGTTCAACATGATATGATATATGATATGATATTTCTATTGCGCTCGTACACAAGTGTTTCAGAGCGCAACAAGGCAAGGAATGGGTACAAGGGAGAACAAAAACAACGATCTTACTAGGCCCAGTGACATTGAGAATGCGTAAGTGCAGAAGAGAGGGAAGAGGGAAGTGCAAGGGGGGAGGGAGGAAGTGGAAAGTAATGTGCATGGGAATGAAAAACAACAACAAATGGTAGTGCAGCCAGCAAGTGGCAAGTGCTAGGTTTAAGGCACAGACAGAGGGTGACTGATAAGTGCAGAAAAGGGGACTGTAGGGTTACAGATACAGACCCAAGTGCACGGTTGCCAGGAGGCAGTGCAGGTGGTTGGCAGGGTGAGCAGGTACCTGGGCCCGAAATCAGAGGGAAACCAGGTGCACGGTGCAGAAGCAGAACAGATCAGCAGGGGAGCGGAGGAGAGAAGGCAATAGCAAAGAGGAAGGTCTTGAGGTGCTTCCGGAACCGGAGATGGTTCTCCTCAAGTTTCAGAGTGGCAGGGAGGCTGTTCCAGAGGGAGGCCCCAGCTGAAGACATGACCTTGGTGTTGTGACCAGCCACCGCTGGGAATGAGAAGTTTGCATTTGTGTTGACACCAGACACCTCATGGGTCAGACTGAAATGTGGACTCTTATACCAAGATGGTGTGGACCAGGGCACACCTAGTGGAAATAATACATGTGCTTTTATATATTTATTTGTCATATTTATTAAAAACGACCCAAGCTGTAATGGGTGTGGGCACAATATACAGGGAGGGGAGGGATATGACCCAGGAATTGGATATTGGGATAGGATTAGGGATTTAGGGGGGCAATTAAGCGGTCACATTTTGCACAGGACGCACCCTGGCACATCCAGTGGCGCCTTATGGGAGACAATGTAAACAACATGTAGAAACTAACATTGGCAAAGACAATCGTTTTAACTTTTGAAGAGTTCATTCAGACTGGATAGCACACATGAAGCTAGAGAAAAGAATGATTATTAAGTGTTAGGGCACTGGGGTGTGATAACAGGAGTGGCAAATTGTGAAGCTCTGGGGTGCATATAGTCATAGGATGCAAGGATAAATTAAAACAGGTGTCATGAAGCGGATATGGATTAGCCATAGACCAGGCAGTTAGATCTCTTTTAACAGAAATGTATATGCGGTTCAATACAGTGAAGGGTCCATCAAATAAATGGGATGAAAAAGGAAAGTAAATTCAAGGTTGGTCAGGATAGCTCTTGAATAAGATGTTCGACTCTTGCCAAGTCAGGTCACCGCTTGTCGCAATTGACCATGAAGTCACTCACAGAGGAAGGGTTCTAGTGCACCTCACCCTTCTTTCTAGAATTTCTGTCTTTCTTCTGGGCTCCTCCTCTTCCTTGGGTTGAGGAGCGTTGAGACTCTCTCCTCGGTCCTTAGCCTGATGTGTTACCCTCAAATTGAGGTACGCTCAGATTGAGGTACTTGCTTTCTTGAGCCCACAGTTCACCAGGAACCTGAACCCACACCATCTAGAGGCACCCTTAGAAAGGACCCAGTTTGGAGACGCCATGCTCACCTTTGAAGAAAAACGCTTCGCCGCGGATTTGAGCCACTGCATCGAAGTGAGTGTTGCATCTGTTGGGCTCATCCTTTCGAGGTCTAGATATAGGGAGAGAAGGCAGAGGGCACGTGAACGTGAAACATCGAACCAGGGCAACATAAGTGACCAAACTACTCAAAGCGTCCATCCGACTCTGCCAAAGCACTTGCAAGGCCACCCAAAAAAGTACGCAGGCCTGCCGCCCAATCGCCCTTCAGAATGCCCAACCATGGTTGCTAGAGCCCACCCGCAAAGCTCATGCCATGCCACAACCAGTGTCCTGCTGGAGTCAACCCAAACACCTATCTCATCCAGTAGCTCTCCAGACACTCCGACCAATTACTTTGCAGCTAATAAAGCAACCATTGGGACTCATTCCGAGTTGGGTGGTCTGGTATAAAAGTCTCGGTATCCAAGGATACCAACATTTCACCGGGGCGCCCGACTACGGGAGCGCCGGTGGGGCACCTGGGTTACCTACAGCTAAATACTGGAGGCAAGCTAGGTGCCCCACCAACCAAAAAAGCAGTAATGTCGGCAAATTCCCTCATGGAGTCCTGTGGGACTCCATCAATGGGGATTTACACCGCTCCGCCGGCACCCGTAATCCGGAGGCAATGCCGCTGGGCCAGACGCCGGTAAAGGTAAGTACTAGATGCCGGTATCCTGGTGGCTCTACCACCAGGAAACCGGGCTAGTCAGAATTAAGCCCATTATGTCTTACAACACCCCATCCAAGGACCTGCCAGATGTCTAAGCCATCGCGAAACGCCTTCTGATTATCCTCCAGATCCCTAAATCATGGTGCGGCCCCATCCAGGGTAGACATGGGTGTCGGCGTTCCCTCCTGTATTTCAGAGGGTTGCCCCTGCCCTCCTTCGGTCTTTATAAGGCCAGTACAGAAAGAAATATAGTGTGCGGAGTAGTGCCTATTTGGAATACTGGTCAGTGCCAATATCAAGAATGGGACCCAGTTGTTCGGGTGTCTAGGCCGGATACGTATGCATTAGACCACGTAAATGTGATCTAAATGGAACAAAGGGCCCCAATTTCAGATTTTGTTCTACAGGGAATACTTTAATGCTCTTGGGTTATTTTCCTGGTGTTAATATCATTTCTGGTCTAGAAAACCCCACAGGACATTCTCAAAGCACAGGAAAAAAAATAGCATTTTAAAGACTGTTGGCTGAAGGAAATGTATGCATGGTACACAGGTTTGGAATTGCTGTATTATCTAAAAGACCATAAAACTCCTGGAAGCAGGGAACATGCTTATGCTTGCAGTCCCAGAAAACTACTTCATCCTGAGACAAGACAGACCCAACGCTAGAGGAGGAGGTGTGGCCATTATCCACAAATGTAGTCTTACTATGAGATTGGTTACCACCATCAATGCCCCCTCTTGCGAATTACTCTCAGTCAAAGTTCCCATTAACAATTCCCAAACTCTTAACATTCATGTGATCTATCGCCCTCCAGGCCCAATAGGCACTTTTGACGAGGACATTAATACCATCCTCTCCACCAACCTTAAAAATTCCACCCAGGTACTCACCCTTGGAGACTTTAACATGGGCTCCAATGACCCAGAAGACCAACCTGCCATTACCACTCTTAATAAGCTTACCGAACTAGGATTCACCCAAAGAAGCATGAAACCTACCCACACCAAAGGTAGAATACTCGACTGGGGGCGGACTATAACTGTCTAGCTAACATTCCCGACATCTCACCTCTTGCTTGGACTGACCACCACCTCCCGACATCTCACCTCTTGCTTGGACTGACCACCACCTGGTATCGTTCTCGCTCTCCACCACTAGACCTCCACCTATGCCGACCAGTAGGGCTCCATCCACACTCACGAGAAATAAAAAGAGTATCATTGTTGGGCGACTCATCCTGAACTTACTCCCCACACTCAACTCACTCCCTGACAACTTGGACCCTGAGACTTTGGTCGAGCAATACAACAAAATTATGTCCACCTCACTGGACTTAATCACCCCCCTCAAACTCAGACCAAGCAAGCCCAAAATGTATCTAAATAAATGGTATACACCATTCCTTAAAAACCTAAGACAACAAAAAAGAAACTGCGAGGCTACTTGGAAAAAAGTCCCTTCAGCAGCCAATAAAATCAAACTCACTAAACTAGCGGCCTTGTACAAAAAAGAAATCTTCCTAGCTAAACGTACCTCCTTCGACTCCCGTATCTCCCAAGCCAAATCAAATATGAAGGAATTATTCTCTATCCTAAAAGAAGTAGAAACCCCTATAGCACCACCAGATACCTGCATTAAAGACAAGAATTGGTGTTCAGAAATCCAAAATGCTCTAGCCAATAACATTGCTACTCTACAAAACAAAATCTCCTGTAAAAAAGCATCCCTGAATAACCCCTACCAGGGCAAACCACCTGGAAAGCAGACTTCAAGAGAAACCAACCGTTTCAACTTCACTAAAGTGACTGTACTTGAAGTTGAAAAAACCATTCTGTCTTTGAAACCCTCTAACTGCCAGGGAGACTTGTGCCCGGCACAGCTTATCAAAGATGCTGCCCGCGACCTATCCCCTTTCATCACAAAGCTAATCAACGCCTCCTTTTCTACCGGATCTATCCCAACCAATCTTAAACAATCCTGGGTACTGCCTCTCCTAAAAAAAAAACACACTCGACCCAGCCACCCCCACAAACTATAGACCCATAACGACTGTACCATTTCTGCTAAAAATCGTGGACAAGGTCGCCTATGTACAAATACAGAAGCACCTGGAAGAACAGCACCTGCTAGGAGCCAGACAATCAGGCTTCCTTCCCCAACATGGGACTGAGACGGCTCTTATTGACCTTAAAACACAGATCGACATGCTCAGAGATAATGGCCAAGCTGCCCTACTCCTCCTCCTCGACCTCTCTGCAGCATTTGACCTGGTCGACCACTCTGTCCTCTGCACACACTTACACACATCAGCTCACTTCTCCGCCGAGGCCATCACATGGATTAGATAATTCCTTAACGGCAGAACCATGAGGGTTTTTTCACCCACAGATGCAGCAGACCCCATACCCATCACTTGCGGCGTACCTCAGGGATTCTGTGTCTCCCCCACACTGTACAATATATTTACCAAGCCCCTTTTTGATGATTTGGATCATCTCGGTATCACCTACACTAACTATGCAGATGATACCCAGATCCTCCTTCCGCTTTCTGGAGAATATGGGAAGGATTTGGCCTTGGTGAATAGGGTGTACATCATCATCCAGGCATGGATGGCCACACATGGACTATGCCTGAATGATGATAAAACCGAACTCATCACCCTGGGCACTACGGCTAGCCTAAAGAAACTAAGTCCTGCCTATTCATTGTTCGTGATCGATGGCAACACTATCAGGTTAGGACACAAAGTTAAAACTCTGGGCTTCTACTTAGATTCCAACTTCTCCTACAATAGACAGGTGAATTCATTAGCCTCCTCCACGGCCTACACTTGCAAATTGATCCGTGCAGCCAAACCTTTTCTATCTGACTCCAGCTGTTTGACCCTTGCCAGAGCCCTTATATTGTCCCGTCTGGACTACTGCAATGCTCTTTATCTTGGGTCCTCAGAAGCTACCACTGGCAAATTACAAATTCTCCAGAATAACGCTCTTAGAGCGGCACTGGGCATCTCGAGAAGGGACCATATCACAACATACAGCCAACAGAACAATTGGATATCCATCAAGGATAAAATTCTCCTTAAAACTGCATCACTCACCCACAAGTCCCTCAATAATGCTGCTCCTATTTACCTCATCGACAGATTTCACAGACAGACGTCTCTGAGACCCACAAGATCAGTATATAGAGACTGCCTCTCTGTCCCCAACTACAAACGTTCCACCATAGGAGGCAACAGCTTCCCAGTGAAAGCGGCCAAATTGTGGAACTCCCTACCACCAACTCTCAGAATGGATTTACCTTACCAAATCTTCCGTTCCAAGACTATCTCTTGGCTGAAGATGCAAGCTATCTAACACTCAGAGCCCCTATGTCTTGCATATCCCTGTCCATTTGTGCATGATGTATTCACCTGTGTTAACTTGTATATTTGTATATGTTCCTGCCATTTTCTTGTGCTCATGTGTATGTATATATTATCGTTGATGTAACTAAGTTTTGCAAATCCATGTAACTGCTGCGCCCTGTTACCCCAGGGTATTTTGGCGCATTACAAATAATAAACAAACAAACAAACATATATAAGGGTTTGAACAGACTACATTTCTAGTTGGGAGTTGCATTTTAAGAACCAGATCTGTTCACATGTAACAGCTGAATTAAATAAGTTTTCAAAGTTAGGCGCAGACCATCTTAAAGTTGTCCCAAGTAATTGCCTGAAATTACTGATGATTTTTTCCACATTTCCAGCTGAGAGTTGCTTTCTAATAAAACAACATATTGTTCACACTGTTGCATGTAAACATGTTTTCAAATGTAGGCCCTGCTGGTCTTAAGATGAACACAGGTAATTCCCTGAAATTAACTGATGCTATTTTAAAGGACATATTGAAGGGAAAGAAAAAAAAATACATAATTGGAAAGCAGGGTCAGCATTGCACATTCATCACACCATCTCCAAAGTGTGCTTTGCAGCCTCTGTGTATTGTCAGGCCATTGTAGTGATTTCAGTGCAGCTGCTCTGGTGTGCAATGTGACAGCCCAGGTAGTATGATACTTCAGCCCAATTCTAAAACTCTTAAAATATTCCCTTCCACTGCCTGAAGCTCTTCCAGGGAAAGAAGGCCTATGTGCCAGGGAAACAATGCCTCTGCCAGCAGGCAATGCCATCCTCTCTCAAATCTGCCCTCCACATTAATGTAGAAAAGACACTCTCAGCTTCCCATGGTAAAAATAAACGCAACTGGGAAGAGTTCTCTTTTAGCGAGCTTGCCACACTCACAGGCACACACACAGACACACACACAGACACACAAACTGCTTCACTAATATGATGCTACACAATGTGTTACTTACTTTTGGCTATAAAATGGCCTTAAAGCGCCACCTATATGTTGAAACTAATGCATTAGAGTACAGCTGGGTAAAACGGGCATACGAGGAGGGACACACAGTGTGTAGGTGTACTTCCCGCCCCTCTGCGCCCAAAACACATCCTCCTGGGATCTCTTTGGGCTAGCCTTATCAAGCCTTACCATCAAACGTTGTGCTCAAAGTGCCTGCCTGTATTTTTTCAAAGCAGTCTTCTGAGAGTTCATGACTTAATTGGAGCTGTAAGCATGCTACTGATGTAATAAAAATGTCTTAAACAGGTCTGCCTTCAGCCACTGGATTTATAAGCGCTAAGCTTGTCTTTCACTGAAGTCCCCATAAAAACAAGCATTGGCAAATCCAACGGGTTTGGCTTGTGTATAAGTATTAGGCATTTGCAAGGCACTGTTATTATATGCCCAGATACTCGCACCATTTTGAAGCTACTACCATCAATGGCCAGTTAATACCACTACAGCATTGCCTGGCAAATGCCTTTCTCCATGCCTAAACAAAAGCTAAAACTGTCTGCAGAGCGATGGTAAAAGGGGTTGGACCCTCTGCCTCTTGACCATGTGATCTACAGTGAACACAGATGTGAGCATCAACCACTTAACTCAGTGAGCTACCTGTCCTGCAAGGGAACATGAGCTTTGTAGAGGTGGATGAGTATTAAGAAGCCATTTGTTTGGAGGGAAGAGTGTATGGGGGAGGGGAGGTGCTGCAGAAAGTGTCACAGGTACTGTAATTATGCAATTAACAAGTGATTGTAATGTACTACCGGCCTATTTCACTTCTGCCGTTTCTCATGAAACTCCTTGAGTCGCTGGTTTCTCCTATGCTGTCATCTTTTATGGGGTCTACTGGGCTTTTCAATCCTGCCCAATCGGGGTTCAGGCCAGGTCGAGGGACCGAGAGTGTCCTGGTCTCGGTTCTGGATGATATGGCCAGTCTGCTTTACACAGGTGGGGCGGGTGCCCTGATTCTATTAGAACTGTCAGCAGTATTCAACACTGTCGATCACCCCATCCTGCCCGACCACCTTGCCCAAGTCGGAATCTCAGGCCAGGTTCACGCCTGGTTTGCCTCCTTCCTAGCCGACAGAACTCAGACTCTTTCACTTCCCCCATTTCTCTCCTCTATTTATTTTTTCTCTTCTTTGTGGTGTCCCTCAAGGTTCCGCCCTGTCCCCCATTCTCTTCAATATCTACATCTGGCCTCTTGTGTGTCTCATCCCCTCCTTCGGTGTCAGATGTTACTCATATGCCGACGACACTCAGATCCTGATCCGACTGGATATCGATCAGGCTGAGATATCGTTGTGCCCGAGGAGATGTCTGACAGCCGTCGGAGATTGGATGAACCGCAAATGGCTGAAGTTGAATGGGGATAAGACTGAGGGGTTGGTGGTGGGATCAGTGCTTAAAGAGGGCCGGGGCATGCCGGGGCCGGGCCCCGGCAGTCTCCAAAAAGTGGGACTGAGCCGGGGCCCTGCCGGGGCCCCTGTCCAACCGCAACATTGGCGGAATGCATTATCCCGTCGCGGCCGCAGCCGCGACGGGAGATGCGCCTGCCATGAAGTCAGGCGAGCCGACAGAAGTGGCAGCCAGCCACAGTGACGCTGTGACTGGCTGCCACTTCTGTCAGTCATAGTATCTGCCTTTGGTGACCCCTCGCGCGAGAGGTCACCAGAGGCAGTTACTGTCCCTTTGTTTCCCCAGGTCGCCGAGGCGTCTTTAACCTTCGGCGAACCTGGGGATTCCTCGACGTTTCTAAAAGATGGCTTTGAAAGTATACATTTCAAGCCATCTTTTATAAAGCTTTGTCGACAGACAATTTTGTCCGTAGTCAAAGCTTTATAAAAGATGGCTTGAATTGTGTACTTTCAAAGCCATCTTTTATAAACCCGAAATCTTTAAAAAAAAAGATGGCCTGAAAACTAGGCAAACCGTAGGGTATGCACACAAATATATATAAATGTTGTATATTTGTGTGCGTACCTTACTATGCTTTGTGTACTTTGCAAGTCATCTTATATGTTACATATCTCTATGTTTAGAAAATATGGCTTGCATAGTACACAAAGCATAGTAAGGTACGCACACAAATATATAACATTTACATATATTTGTGTGTATACCCTACGATTTGCGTACTTTTTAGGCCACGCCCCTCCCACAAGCCACGCCCCCAAATGAGGGCCCCCCCCTCGATTTCTTACCCCACTTAAAGCCCTGCAAATAGCCCACCTTTGATCTGTGGAGGCCGGTAAGCAGGTCGCAAACACAGCAGTGAAGGCAGTCAGTGGCTGACAACGTCTGCCCAGGGTCAAGGACCCCTGAATACAACTGAATGAACGGCTATCCCTGCCTTCCTCCCCAACATATATGGCACGCCTCGAAAGGCATTGGACTCCAGTGGATACCGAAATAGATGTTCCGGTTGCGGGCATGGTGTCACATAGAAAACTCTATCCATTTGACTGTGGCAGCTGGATTAGCTCAGGAACATTGTGCCTACTGGTAAGAGGAGCATCAGGCATGAGATTTCCCCCCCTGTGTGGCACTGCCTGTCTCTTTGTGCTCAGAGACTGTATAAGGTAGTGGAGGGAACTGTCTCTCTACTGCTGAGGCCCACGATCATCGGGGGCTTGCCACTGCTGATCCCCCAGGCCAGTGATTCACACTTTCAAGGTCCTTCACAACACTAATGCTTTGCTGATTCTTCTCCTGGGGGTGTGGCCTGAGCTCATGCACTAAGGTAGCGGTGGCTCTGAGCTCCTGCTGAGATCCTGTAGTTCAAACTTGGCTGCAGCGTTTAAAATCTTTTTTCCGAATTCTGAAGACACCTCAAGGCTCAATACATCATTACTTTCACATACTGTGCAAGGGCAATGAAAATCAGTACTGGGAAGGCACTGGAATCCGTGTTTGATGTTCAGGACCTGTGTCCCTGTTACCACACCTGTTGTGATATTTGAGCACAAATAACACTGCGTTTGATGGACTGACAGACGCAGCCTGTTGCATTTGGTACCCCAGGACACTGGAACCGCTTGAAGTAGACCCCAACATTTATTACATAATCGAACTTTAAGCGACATTGGCCGCGTGCTTGTGATATTGGAGCCATTGTTATCTTTTGTGTGCACTGCCATACTCCGGCCTAGGAACATTAGACCCCTTAACATCTCTTGGTTGTGCTGTTATGATCTGGCCTTCAGGACACTGCAATACTCTATTGATTCCTTCTAGTGAACACGATTTCTGCCATGTTGCCCACAAAAATAAGAACAAGGGCGCAATAATGCACTCTTTTGCAAACAAGGCTAAACATCAGGATCCCAGACAATCTGGCCCACTGAGAGAAAGGACAATTTGCCACCAAAATTGGATTCACAAGAAAATAAAGTCCTAGCTGCTGTTAGGTCTTCACTGGAACACAAAATTGATGAGGTCATGGTGTATGCTTATTACTCAGGCAGGACATGCAATTGCTAGCAGAGAGAGTTACCACAGCAGAATCGCTACTGAATGAGACTAGGACTACGACTGGGGAACTTGTGACTCAAATGAAAGTGCTGGAGGTGCGGAACGCTATCCTGGAATCATGGGCTGAAGAGGCTGAAGGTAGATTTTGCAGGAACAATGTTAGAGTACTCTGGCTCACGGAGGGCGTAGAGGGTTCAGATCTGACTGCCTACATTGAGAATTTGCTACACCAAGATATTGGTACCTGTGCAGTAGTGCTGTACTCTGTGCTGTAACGCGCCAAATATCCTTACATACCCTCCTTTTGTTTTTAGAACTTGGCTACGATCCAAGCCAATTCCTAAAAACAACTAGTTCTTTTTTTCTTTTAAAATGCATGTGTATTGGGATATCTTTCTCTTCCTGACGTAGCTACTAAAATCAGTAACATTTTCATTTTTACTGATAGCACAATCAACCATCCACCCATGATTAGCACCAGGACAGCCAAACCCACTATTGAGCGTTCCGCCCAGGTTCCCCAATTAAATCTTTCCACTTCTATTATCCCCAGATTACTAACTGTAATATTGTTTTTTCTCAAATTCATTTTTATAACATGTCTTTCTTTGTGATTCAATAAATATTCCACATCCGGATCTATTGGAAAAGTATCCCTTTGAAAAAAATCAATATTTTCCACTTGGCTTTCCCAAACATCATTTGTTACATGAAACAATGTTAACCCCCCTATTGACACAATTGTATCCTTTGGAACCTGTAAATAAAAACATTATATTTCACCTGTTTGACCACGTATGTTCCATGGTTTAAATGTACTACCGTCATGTTCTTTAAACAGGTGCTGACCAACCATTTACCTCTGACCATCTTAGCCTGTGCCAGTTCTTCACTCCCCATATTGCTAATAATCACTTCACATCCTTCTGATATAATTGGGTCAGATTTCAAACCACAAATAGCATCTGTGGCATCAGGAACAAACAGTTTACCTGGACACATATAATTTTGTTCTTTAAATTTGACACGTTTCCAGGTTTGGTATTAAATAAACTTCAGGTTCCCATGACTGAAATGCCACCACTTCTGGAGTCTTAATCTTAATAAATTTGTCCTCTTGCCAAAATCCCACGTTGTGTACCCACTTCGTTTGATAAATAAGTTCAGGGGCTACATATGGGATGCATAGCAAAAATCCGATCTCTAGTCTTTCCAAGTCCACATATAACGGCATTGCATTACCCATTTCGAATGCAATTTTTACCTGTATTATATCAATTTCCCTCCTGGTCAATCTTTCTATCATTTGACGAATAATATCCTGCGAAACAAAATACAAGGGGATATGTCCTTGAATCAATTGTGAAACTGCAGTTTGAACTTCTCTCATATAATTCGTTAATAGTCTATCAACAGGACTCATTATGTTCAACATTTCATTTAAAGTCCCCTTCTAATTCCATCTAATGTTTTTTGTATTATTTCTAGGTCAATACTCAGTTGTTGCGCTTTAGTACTCAGTGTTCCTACCGAAATAGAATTGGCTGTTGATATTGTGGTACCTATTATGGCTCCAACTATAGACATTACCAATGATATCGCGAGCATCACCGCACCTCTCTTTCCTCTCCTCTTCTTAATGTCTGCTGAATTCACGAATGTTTTTTCCAACTGCATTAATATATCTCTTATTGACTGCTTAGTGTCCTCTTTTCTTATTTCCAGCCACTCTTTAGTCTGTTCAATCTTAATTCCAGTATTGTTCAAATGTTTTTCAATCAAAATCTCAGGATTCAATGGTATGTATATATTTTGGAAAATCATCCTTCTATCACTCATGATGAATCCTGGTGCCTCTTCCACCGCGATACCAGATGCTGGTCCAGGTTCAATGACAACCTGTGCTTCTGTATTCTTGAAGATCTCTCCAAATATCATCATCATTAACCATATCATCGGTATCATCTTCAATGCTGATCGCTTTGCAGCCTTGGTCTTCACCCCTCTTTGGGGCTTTCCCAGACTCCGTCCATGTGAGCTCCAGGACTCCATCGTCTCCCGTGGGCTCTGATCCCGGAACCTCCGACCAAATAATGTTAATTTTCTAAATCAAATAGAAAAGAAACAAATTAAGTACATAGCACAATACTAACTTCACTCTTTTGCCAAAAATAAAACATGCTTGGTAAAAACATTTCGTTTTTTTTTTTTCCCCTGAAATTAAACACAAGTTAAAAAGAAAACAAGCATATATAAAAGAGCATTCAATATTTAATACATTTTCTCTCTGCACATCAACCATGAGCTTCCATTATATATATTTATTTATGTATTTACTTATTTTATATTATATATTTTTACATATATTACAGTGTTTATGTGCCATTATAACAATCAACTTTTTAACTTCTCTGTCACTGCCTCCTGATTGTACCCATTTATTTTCTCTTTTTGTGTTCAAGGGACTTTATCTGTTTCTACATGCTCAAGCTGCCTGATCTCATGTCTGGGATGGCATGGTTTGATTTGATTTACATGGACGAACTGCTCTATTGCCGTTTCACCTTCATTTTTCAAAATTTTATAAACTACAGGAGAGACCTTATCTATAATTCGAAATGGCCCCTGCTAGGCTGCTTGAAATTTAGAATTTTTCTGTTTACTTTTTCCAAAATGAAACTTGTACACCTGATCCCCTACACTGTATTCCTTTACTGATGTCTTCTTGTCATAATAAGACTTTGCACTGTCAGCAGCTCTTTCCAGATTTCTCTGCACAAAAGCAAATGCATGTTGCAAATGCCTCCTCAGTTCATCAATATATTCATGAACTGTGGAAGCACTCACAAGTGTCTGCTCATGTGTTCTGTATAGTAGGTGTTGTGGTAACACCATTTTCCTACCTGTCAAGACCTCATGGGGGCTAACACCTGTTGCTTTGGCAGGAGTTGATCTGATTGCCATCAAAACCAACGGTAAACGTAAATCCAAGCTGGAACCTGCTTCTGCCACAAATTTCTTTAAAATATCCACAACAGACCTATTGCTCCTTTCAACTGTACCTGAAGACGCTGCCCGATATGCGATATGTAGTTTCCTTTTCACACCTAGTATTTGCCATACCTTACTCATTAGAGTACTTGTGAAATGACTTCCTCTGTCTGACTCAATTCTTTGTGGCAACCCAAACCTTGAGAACACATGGTTCACCAGCAATGTGGCTGCTGTTTGCGCACTACAATCTGGTGCAGGAATGCATTCAATCCACTTCGACATCAAACATACCACACTTAAAATATAATGGTTTCCCCTGCTCGACCTTTTTAAAGGACCTACATAGTCTCTTTGCAAATCTGACCATGGGAGAGTTAGGCCTCTTTTCATCAATGGTGCTCTATGCATTGGTGAAACAGGTTTAAATTGGGCGCATACTAGACATCCTCTAGTATATAATTCCACATCTTGGGACATATGTGGCCAGTAAGCATAATCTTTTAGTATTTCTAATGTTTTTTGTGAACCTCTATGGCCTGCAGTTATGGCATCATGTGCATGGTGTAGCATTACCCCTCTGAATGAAAGGGGTACTACCCACTGTATTTGTCCTGTTATGGACTCTCTAATCATGAGTCCATCCTGTAATCTAATTCGTGTTTTGTTCTTTAATAGCACCCTCAACTCTTCTTTTCCCATACAATCATTTTCTGTTAAAGAATTTTGTTCAGGATCTATCAAATGATTATAATAGACTCCCAAAATTCGATCATTCTTTTGTGCCTCAATCAAATCTTGGTCTGGCGTGTCATGACTCCACTGCACCACCGGTTGATCTACCTCCTTTGGTGCTTTAGAACGTGTCACTGCATCAATTTGTATTTCACCCATTAAATAATCAATAGGTAGCAATTCTCCCATCACAGCCCCAATCTTAGCCAGGTGGTCTGCCTTATCATTTCCCTCCTTATCCTCTCCTGGTGTTTTTAAATGCCCACGAATTTTTCTCCAGTATATTGTTAAATTATTCTCTGACACCAATTTGTCTATGGCTTGTATCATTTTTCCATGTTTAAGTGGCTTTTTGTTGTATGTAACCATGCCTCTTGCTTTCCAACCAGGCAAATACTCCACAAAGCTATTCCGTGCATAGACAGAATCAGTCACTAGGACAATTTCACTGAACTTTTTATCAACTGCAGTAGCAATTGCTTTATAAATGGCTGCCAATTCCGCCACCTGACTGCTCCTATCTCCAATCCTCATCCCTATACTGGGGACGCCTTCACATTTCAACCAGACATTTCCTATTCCTGCCACTAATTGTTTATTACTGTCATTTTCAATGTGAAAAGCACAACCATCCACATATACAGTTGGCAAATCCTTGCATGTTTTTTCATCAAAAGCTTTGTGTGGTGATTGTTCAAATTCCTGCAAACTAGTTTCCACTTCCATTTCATTTGGTATTTGTTCAGCTGCACAGTCATGTAAGTCAGCTAACCCTTGAGCAATTGCGTTCTTTTTATTTTGTCCATATCTCACTTCTACAGGAAAACCTTGTAATGCCAGCGTCCACGAAGTGATTCTGGACTGCGCTAGATTACCTGATCTAATTCTTTTACTCTCTAAAAATTGCAAAGGTTGATGATTTGTGTCAATAATCACCTTTTCTCCCTGAACAATGGGGCGGAAATGTTGTAGCGCCCACACAGTGGTTAATAGGGCCTTTTCCCATTCATTAAATTTCATTTCAACTTGGGAAAATGCCTTACTTGCATAGGCAATGGTTTTGTGATTCAAATCTTGTTTTTGTGATAACACTGCTGACATACAATGTTCAGAAAAACCTATTTCTATAAAGAAATCCCCGTCCTTTATGGGATATGCTAAACATGGTGCCTTTAAAAGACATTCCTTTAATTTAGCCACTGCATCAGACTGCTCTTTTTCCTATTTCCAGGGAGTATTCAATTTAAGCAGTTTAGTCAATGGTTGAGTGATTTCTGCATCATTTTCAATGAACTTTCTGTTATAGCCTGTCATCCCTAATAAACTTTTTACTCCTTTCACATTTTTAGGATCTTTTAATCTTTGTATGGCCTCTATTTTCTTCTTTTGTGGATTTAGCCCATGTTCAGTCACTTCATGCCCTAGAAAGTTCACTTTTTTCTTGCACCATTGTGCTTTTTGCAAAGATACTTTGGCGCCTGCTTTCTGCAATTGGCCAAGTACATGTCTTATTTCATCAAAATGGCTTTTCAGGCTTTCATTTTTTATCAGGACATCGTCCACGTAAACTATTGTTCCTCTTTCCGCTGCATCCGGCATGGCCTTTCTCAAAAATATGATAAATTCACTCCTACTATTGATGTACCCGAACGGAGCTCTAAGCCAGGGGTATTGAGTCCTGTCAAATGTAAAGGAAAATAAATTCTGTATCTCCTCTGCCAATGGCACGCACCAATATCCAGAGGTGAGATCTAATGTGGTAAATACATTTGAACCATGTACCTGAGCTAGGCCCTGATCAATGAATGGCAGCGGCCATCTAGATACTGGTACTCTTTTATTTAACTCTCTCAAGTCTGCGCATAGCCGCCATTGACCATTTGGCTTTAACACACCTAAAATAGGTGTATTGGATGTGCTATGAATGGGCCTGATGATTCCCCGCGATTCCAAATTTTTAATAATCTCTGCCAATGATTCTAAACATGTCAGCGGTAGTCTATACTGGCGTACAAACACTGGATTTCTGCTACACCCTTCTGGTAGTGTGGCTACATGTAAATCAGTTAAACCACAACCATAAGCATCTTTTGCAAATACATCCTTAAACTCCATAAATATCTCCCTCAGATTGTCCCTATCCTCATTGCTTTCACACGCATCTGCTAAGGAGATCTGCTCTTCTACCATTTAGGAAAATTCTGGAAAATCTTCTGGTAAGGGAATCTCTGCGCTTTCCTCTAACTGTGTGGCTGTGTCTTTTTGTAAAGCTGCCACTTTTAAATATTTTGGCATATCAGCTTCCACTTCAATGGGCTGATTTTCTGTTTCATTTTCATTTAAATTAAATATTATGCAATCCTCTTGATGGCAGCACACTGTCTCATTTGAATCATGAGGATACCCAGAATGAATTTTAAATATTCCTTTGGGCTGAGAGTCCAGGTGTTCTGGCAACTCATCCTTGGCATCTACATACTTTTCAGGGATATTTCCAATCACCATGTTATTTAAATCTGCCGTATAATGTGATTTTTGTATGGCAATTCCTAATGGGGACTTTTCCTCTAAATGAATATCCTGACAACCTTTATTATTTACCATAATCTTTACAGATCCTTCACCAATGTCTACCAATGGAATGTATTCATAATACAGGCCTTGCTGTTTTATGGATTCATTCAGGCATACAAATGCATCAGAGCCTTTCATCTGCTGTCCATTTTTGCATTTCAGTGTTATTGCAAACTGTTTTGTAAATGCAGGAATAATAGTATCTTTCATCATTTGTAATTCGATTGCATAAGGAACCAGTTGTGCACAATGATAAGCCCTTCTTCTGTCTTCAAATTCAGGTGCCGGACCACCTAGGCGTGACCATATTTTTTGATTAAGGAAATCTAACACCATACACATTCTGTGCATGATGTCATTGCCCATGTAAAATTCATTTTGTGCTCCATTCACTATCCATACATTATGGTAAATTGTTTTCTGCCCAATGCTAATTTTAAGCATGCATCTGCCTGCAATTCGGTATTCAAAGTCTGGACTGTCCAACCCAGAAACATATTGGTTTTTAATCCTAAATTTCGGGATTTCTTCCCTCTCCATTATTTTTTGCAACAATTTCTCATTAATGAAACTCCTTTCATGTCCAAGCGCTAAAGTGGCTTTTATTGTTTTAAAATAGTCATTTATACCAACATGAACCCATGGTTGCTCATCTTCCATGTGTATTTCTGCCAGAGTGGTAATGTGTTTTTCTGAATCTGTTTTAGGAGCAATATTCTGTTTGCATGTTTTCTCTTTTAAATAAAAACGTAATGTGTGCTCATCTATGTCAGTCTGCCAATTTTTCCTTGGGTCCAAGTATATTTGTACAGGTAGTTTTTCATTGTCGCTCTGCATTTTGTCTTGACACATTAATATAACAGTGACACTAGGTATGCAGCTATTCTGCAGATATACCTCCACAGCATCATTTGTTTTGGCAACCGTGTGACATTCGTTTATATTGCGGTTTTGTGATTTTAGTTTCTTAGGCCTCAATGGTTTTTTGCTTAAGGACCACAGCACTCCATTCACCCCATCTATGAGAGGAGACAATCTTTTCAGGCAATCTGTCCCCATCAGAAATGGAATTTCACAAATAGATGTGATCAATACCTCTTGTTTCATTCTGTGCTTTCCTATTTTTATGTCAACCTCAGTTACACCTATGATGGGCACCTCCTCCCCATTAAAGTTATGCACTGGACCTCGATTTTCCTTCACTGTGATCTGACTCTGTGGGGGTCTCCCTTCATTGATACTCTTTACCAGCTCCTTGGACATAATTGTGGCCTGTGCGCCAGTGTCAATCATAGCAAAGGTGTGGCATTTTTCTTCTACAGTGATGGGTGCATAATATCTGTCCTCAACTTCCTCTAATACACATAAGAAGTGTGAATTCTTACTGATTTCAGGGCTCACCTTTCTCAGGTCTTTTTCACTTTTGGCTAAGCTCATTGGTAAATGGAAAGACATTTTTCCCTCCTTTTTACCCATTTCTGCGCGAGAGACTTTATTAATTTCTCCATGATCAGAGGTTTTTTGGAGTGTGGCCACTGTTCGCCCATCCATCTGGGTAACATCAGAGACCACATTACAACCTTCCAACTGAACATGTGTAACAACATCATTCAGCAAGTTGTCATTTTTTAATTCTGTGCATTTGTGATCATTTAGTGTGATACCAGCCCTTTCAGCCTCTTCAAAAATATGTGGCTCAAAGAATTCTTCAGGTGATTGACTTGTACCCTCCTTTTGAGTATTTCCTTTTTCTGTCTGTGTTTGGTCATTGTTTTGCTTGCCAAGGGAAGGAGCTATAGCATCCCCACTTACTCCCTGTTCACTGGTATTCCCCATGCATGAGTCATTTTTCTTAAATCTGCCCCTTTGTTCTTTTGGAATTCCTAATGTTTCTTTTTCATTTGTGCAAATCTTTACTGTTTTATTTAGCTCTAGGTTAAACCGTACCTCTTTTTTAGAAGTATTTGCACTTTCTGTCACAAGTTCATTTACTGGCACTTTCATTTTTAATTAATTAGGCATCTCAGAGTCGTTGTGCAAAATTATATCAGAGCAATCTGTCATTTTGGCACTGCAGTTATCATGAGTACTTAGTCACTTTTCGGAAGCCCCCCGGTCATTGCTATGGCCATCAGCCCCCTCTTTGGAAGGTTGTTTTTGCGCTGCATAGAGCTTTCCTATTTGCTCAGCTAACATTTTCACTTGGGCCCCAAGGCACTGGAACCTTTCCATCTCTCTAGGATCCTCTTTCTGTTACCTAGGTTGATATTGGTTGTTTTCCCCCTGATTGGATCTATTCTGATACCTCTCAGGTGATTGATGTCGGTTGGGATGGTTTCTGAACTCTTGATTCATTTGTGGAGGGGAGTGGGTTGCACCCATCCTTTGATTATAGTTCCCTGGTGGGGAATCATTGTACTGACGTGGATTGTAGTTCACGTTTTGCCTCATGTCCTGTCTCTCAGATTGTGGGTACTGGCCCCTATGTTGATTTCCATTATCAGTAAATCGATCCACATATCGGGGTCTATCCTGATTACCATATATCATGGTGTTGGGATCAAATCTGCTCTGTGTGCCCAATGACTGGTAGGGACCATCATTTCTTTGATCTTGATTTTGTCTCTGGTTATTGTTCATACCTGCCATATCAGGCCGATATCCTACCCGGGGTCTGTCCCCTAAATACCTAGGGCTGATGTAGCTCTCTCTATTACTAGGATCATGTGATTGGAACATTGGTACAGGAAATGGCGATCTTTGTTGATTACCCCTTTGTTCAGGTGCCACATTATTTTTACCTTGGCTTTGAGCAGACTCAAAGGACATTTTGGCTGACCTGATTTCCATTACTGTGGCTGAGGGTTCTTTAGATTTAGGCCTAGTATCTTTCATTTTATCACTTTGTCTACCCTGACAATAGAGTACCTCATATAGTTTTGTGCTTTGATGTACAATCCATTCAAGGGACTTGTCACGGTCAAATTCACGGACCAATTGGGATATGATGTCTTTCTGTAGCCCATAGAAGTATGCAGTTTTAAACTCATTGGAATTTGGGTCAAAAGATACATCAAAGCGAGAAAATGCTCTTTTTAAGTCTTGTACAAATTGGCGAGGGGATGTATTAGGTCCAGCAGTAATTGTGTATGCGACTTTCTTTGCCTCCTGCAATGACTGAAAAGGAGAACAATGACGCCTAATTTCTTTTTCAAACTCCAACCAGGTCATATTCTGCTGTTCATTTAATCCCCTTATGATGCTGGCCGTCGGGGCATCTAAAGTTAAATGAAAATATTGTCTGTAGGTATCTGGAGTGCTTTAAAAATGTCATGCACCGCTTCTAAGTGATCCTCAATGCAGCATTCACCTCCCTTTTTAAATGGTTTGATCAGGGCTTTAATGGATTTCATTATTTCTATGGGGCTACTTGTTGCAATGCATGGAATTACACTATTTTGTGATTCAATCCTGTTTTCAGGTGTATGAGATTGGTGGCTGCCCCCAATGGGAGTATCAAATCCCCCAAGTGCGCTGCAACCAAGTTCAGTCACCGGCCCAGTCACTGGAGCACTAGCTCTTTGGGCAGAGCTAGAATTCACCTCCACTCCTTTGAATGTGGTACCCTGCCACCTCTCCTGGGACCTGGGAATGCACATTGGCTGTTCTAAGTCCTTACACTTTTTAAGGAGTCTGTTTGCTTCATTTTGCAAATAGTTGTTTTCATCACTCATCTTATTAATCACCTCCTGCATGTCGCACATTTGCATTTGGCATTCATTGAACTCTTTATTTCTCTTGTCTCTTTCTTGAATCATTTTAATAATTTCTTGTTCTGCACTCTGGAGATCAAATTTTTTTCACAATGTTCTTTTTGAAAAATCTACATTTCTGAAACAACCTCATCTTTATCCTGTCTAATGTGGTCCACTAATGCTTTTAAGTGTACCAATTCTTGCTCACTATCCTTAAATTGTTTCTTGCTTTTGGATAACTGAGCATCAAAGACTCTGCATTTTAATTGCATGTCTTTTTGGCATACATCCAATTCTGCTCTTAACATTTCCTGATTTTTACTTGCCCCATCTAATTCAGTCTTTAACCTGTTAATTAGCTGGGTATCCTTCTCCTGCATTCGCAGGGACTTATTCAAAATAAACCATATTTTGCCGCATAGCCGTATTAAACAGTCTTTCTCTGCACTTTTATCGGCTGCATTCAATAATCTTGTAAGGCAGACCTGAATTATGCTGCCTTCTGCAAAAATATTGTCTAGTTTTTCTTTCTGCACCTCACCCTGAATGCGGTCACGCCATTCTAAGGTGCTGTTCGACGGCCACGTCCCATGTGCAAACAACTTTGCCTCTAAATATTGCACTAGGTCTGAAAATGTGGTTTCCCTTTGTGACATTCTGAAATTCGTTTTTAGTGCCACCAAAGCGGTCAAGGGAGCGGAAACATGACTTAAGCACTCCGAATGTGTGCTTCACTATGCCCCGGGTTGCAATATGGGCTTCTTTGTATCTTACCTCGGATGGTGTGTTGAGGTTCCGTATTGGCGTCATCATGTAGGTGCTCAGAGGGTGGGCACTGTCCCCTGGGGAGGTGATAATGGTTGTGATTAGTTGGGTTTTGCCATTTCTCTGTGTGTGACAAGTATGCATGTGCACAGGCATTTGTACTCACCAATGAGTCATATGTTTGCCATGCCTCCCAGCTTCCAGGTCCCGGTTTATGGGTGACATTCTGAATATGAAACTATCATGGGTGGCCCCTGGATAGTTTGCGTAGACAGAGGTGATTATTCCCTTGGCATTGCATACCATCTGCACATTGATGGAATCCCAGTGCTTGCGGTCGCGATAGATGTGCTCAGTGGCCCTAGGTGGACGTAGAGCCACATGGCTGCAATCAATGGCACTGAGCACTTGAGGAAGTGTGCCACCCCTTAAAAATCCTGGACCATGGCCAGCCTTTCTGCAGGTGTTCTGGGTATGTATATGTGCCTGCGGACTGAGGGGCATGCAGTCATGATTGCCAACACCTGGTGTAGGCAGCGTGACTGCGTGGGCTGTGAGACGCTCCCAACTATGGCACTTGTCTGCTGAAATGACCCAGTGGCCAAGAAATACAGTACATTGAGCACCTTTTCCAAATGCCTCAGTGCTTGGGAGCATAGGGTGGGTGATGTGAGGTCATCCTCAGCGACCAGGTCTAGGATGATATGGGGTGGAAACCTGTACCTGTCATAGACCTGGTCATCAGGCATCCCAAAAAGGCTGGTCCTGGGTAACAAAATGCGGGGCCTGGCTATCCTCCTCCTCCTGCTGTGTCCCACAGCCACTGCTGTGAGGAACGGTGAATTCTATGAATTACCCCCTATAGCTTTTTCACAAAACAGAAATGCTACATCACAATGACCCTCATTGCGGGGTTGACAGCAAATCCCGCCGGTAGCGGTGGGTTACCGGCAATCCCACAACACTGTTACCACCACCTGACATCACAGTGCTACTGGGATATCACAGGCGGTGGCAGTAAGGTTATTTCCCATTCCAATGGAGTCACATAGGACTCCATGGGAATGAGAAATCTGAAGCACTTCACCGTTATTAACAGTGAAGGTGCTTCAGTGAAAAGCCTGCCATTAGGGGCATGAATTCCCAGCAGGTCAAGTCTGCCAGGAGTTCCGTGCCCCTAAGGGCAGACTCATAGTTTGGTGGTCCGCAAAGTGTGCTGGTACATTACTAATGGTACCTTTTTTTTGGACCGCCAACATTGTAATGAGGACCAATGCCTTCACATCTTAAAGTGCCGCCCCTCTATGGCACACTCCTAAACCGCTTTGAAAAGCCACAAACAAAAACTTTTAAACAAAACAAAGACACAAAGTCATAATGCGTTCTTGCGCAAAAACACAGTTTCTGAAACCACACCCCTCTCCCAGCACAATCTACACCCCAATCTTTTCCCTACTCAAAATCTCACCAACAATCATCTCTAACCTTTCACCGCTATGTATAATATGCACAATGCAAATGGAAATAAAGAATTACAGTTCTATAGTGTTCTACTATTGTCTACCTCACACCCCTTAATACAGGTGGAGGGTACGATACTTGCTCCTTACAACAGGACCTAACACTTTTCTAAAGCAGCACTGCCCCTCCCTCCTTTACTGAGGGATGTGTACACTTCACTTACAGATTGGTTATCATGATGTCCCAGCTCCTTTCTTCATGAACCCTCTTCACTTTCTACTACAAAGAAGAAAAAATAAAACTTCACAAAAAGCAAATCACGTGACTCACACCGCCTCCATGATAGCCTGAGTATCACCGATCAGGCCCTGGTCTGGCTGACCTCTTTCCTCTCTGACCGACCCCCCCAGGTCCAACTCAGTTCCTTCCTTTCCTCTATCTCGTTCCCCATGGGTCTAACCTCTCTCCCTGGCTCTTCAACCAATACCTGGCACCCCTTGCCCACTGCATAGAAGCGCTCTGTTCCACCTTTCAGTGCTATGCAGATGACACTCCGCTCGTTTTCAGTCTCCCCTCAGCCACCTCCTCTCCCACCCTCATTTCTTACTGTCTGTCTGCATTCCAGAAGTGGTGTGTCGCCAAATGACCGCTGCCTTAATGCTAGTAAGACAGAGATCCTTCTCATGGGCACTTATGCACCTCCCGTACCTACCACTCTCTGGCTGGCCTCCCTTGGCCCCTGTCCTACTCCCACTTGTGAGGCTACGATTCCACGCTCTCCTTCTCTCAATACAGCTCTGATGTCTCTAAGAAATCAAACTACCAACTGCACCTCCTGAGGGGTATTCTTCCTTTCCTCTCCTTCCGCCAGAAGCTCACTGTCTCTGAAGCGCTGGTTCTCTCAAGAATGGACTATAGCAACAGCCTTTTTCTTAATCTGACTGCCTCCACTCTCCGCCCTCTGCAACTCATCCAAAAAAGGACTGCGAGACTTGTCCTTGGCCTTAAGCCCAGGGATCATATCTCTCCTGCCCTGAAATCTCTCTATTGGCTCCCAGTGGCTGCAAGGATTAAATTCAAGACCCTCTGCATTGTCCACAAGCCTTCTGGGGCCTTGGTCCGCAATACCTTCAGATCTCCCTACGGAAATACCTTCCTAGTCATGCCCTTCGCTCCTCTACCTCCAACTTCATCAGGGTCAGTCGCTTCTCCAAGCAACAAGTTGGTGGTAAGTCTCTTTCTTCGGCTGGGGCCTCCCTCTGCAATAGCCTCCCTGCCGCTCTGAAACTCAAGGAGAATTACCTTTGGTTCCAGAAGCACCTCAAGTGTCTTTGCTTCTGCCTTCTCTCTTCCCCTCCCCTGCTGATCTATCTTTCTGTGCCCATGGGCTCCTGGTCTACTCTCGGTATCCAGGCCCAGATCCCTTCCCACCCGTCCGCTTACCTGCACTGACTTTTGGCAATCTCTGAACTGGGTCTGTATCTGCAACCCTACAGTCCCCTTACTGGCACTTATCTGCCACTCATGTCTGCGCTTATATTGGCACATGCAGAATGCACTTTTTTATTGTTAGTTATTATTGTTATTTATATTTTTTAATAATCTGCTTTCTGCACTTTCCATTCCTCACCTCCCCTTGCACTTCCCCTCTTCCCTCACCTCTGCACTTGCCATTCTCAATGTCACTGGGCTTAGTAGGATCGTTTTTGTTTTTATTGTGTTTTCTTTACCCTCGCTTGACCCCTACCTTGCCCGTCGTGCCCTGAAACACTTTTGTATGGTCACAATATAAATAAACTATCATATCATATCACCTGCATTCACTCTACTTCCGCATTTATACTCACTTTCCCCGTAGTTCTAGTATTAGGTACACCGGCTCCTCACAGTCATCCAAGGCCTCCTGGACTGCCTCTCCCCCCTGCGCTAGAGAGGTCGGATCGTGAGCCTGGAGCGACCAGTCAGATCTGACTGGTTTAACACCGGCACCTTCTACATTCCTCAGGGAATTGCAGTCTTCTGTTCTCTCCAAGTGGACCTTGCTTGTCCCCCAAGTGTGGTGGAGGAGCCCACAGTTTTGCAGAAGAACCAGGAATCCCCATACTCGTGCCACCAAAATGTTAGGCAGGTGTCTTTTTTGCCAATACAAGTAATTCAAAGAGGCAAAAAATGTGATGTACGAGATATGAGAAAAACAAAAAATTGATTGTAACTTCTAGGGCAGGACATATCAAAAAGACATTCAAATTCAAATGAAGAAAATGGTCGGTTATATAATCAATACAGAAAGAAAAAGACAATAGTTGTTGTGAACTTAATCACTTGTGATTGGCTGGTGTAATAAACAATATAGGTACCTCTATGCATGTTGTACATTCATTGGCCAAGTCTGACTACGTTGTAAAGTGACGTGCTTGCTAGTTAGCTCATCTAAAATGAGATCATCTTGCTTCTCATGCGCTACTATTGGACAGAAGTGTTAGACCCATTTATCATTCAAATCCACTTTTGCCATTAGTTATTCCAGGAGGTGTAGAAGTGGAGTGAATGATTACAGAATTTTAGACCAATCATCATTGTGACATATGACAGCATGGCACATAAAGTATAACACTCTGAGCACTTCCTATTTACTTTAGTGGTTTGGCAACATCGAA
This sequence comes from Ambystoma mexicanum, assembly GCF_040938575.1. Lineage (NCBI taxonomy): Eukaryota > Metazoa > Chordata > Amphibia > Caudata > Ambystomatidae > Ambystoma > Ambystoma mexicanum. The sequence goes on along the minus strand of NC_090932.1, from coordinate 767,429,495 downwards.
CTGCTCTCACCATTGTGATCTGCCTAACATCAGTTTGTGTTGCAACTTGTTCATTCGAAAAAACTACTTGCTTGTCTTCTTGTCTTCATGAGCTCATTTGATCTGTCTTTGACCTTACCCGCTTGGGCTTGGCTGCTTGCCGACTTAGTTATTTCGCAATGTTGCAGATGAGTATTATATGTAAGTGTTTCTGCATTACAAATTGTCCTAAGATTGACAAAATATAATATCACCTTCATGTTATGTGACTTTGGTGTACACGTTTAAACTGATATCTGGATTTCATGTGGTACTAGTGCAGGGGCAGTGGTGTTCATCTGATTTATGCTTACACAAAACCTTTGCATTCACTCGATATGAGTTAGATATGAGCTTCTGTATTGGTTGTTAATTCTGATTATCGCTACTTTGTGGATTATGGTGCTTTGTGTAACCTGTTCTTTGACACAGAGAACTCAGTAAGTGTAATTTATCCTACACAGGGCAGTGTTGTGCTTTGATTGTCCTGAATTTGTGATCATACTACTTCATATTGTGCTGCTCAACGTCTTCCAGCTCATGACCTTCATTGAGTAGCATTTTGGTTCCTGTGCCTAGGGAGGTCATTTGTTATAACTCTCAGGAACATGGCTCTGGGAAATCGGAAATGTTACAGCATCCTGACCAATCAGTGTACAGTGTGTTGTCCTTAAACTCCCGGCTTTATTATCTTTTCATGTAGACATCACTACAGCGAGCTAAACCCTTTGAAAGTTTGTTGCCCCCCCTGCATTGACCAATCAGTGTGCAGCATTCAAACTTTGCCTTGTGCAAATCTGTGCAACTTTGAAATGGTCTGTGTGTTTCTGCGAGGGACTGTCTGATGTTCTACAGTGAGGAGTGATGTGGAGGTTTTCATGCTTTGAAAGAGCTAACTAAATCTGGTGGCCTACATGTGTTGTATTCAGCTAATGCAGTGGAATGCACAATCATTTACTCATAAATATACACTTCTATATTTTTCCACTCTTGTTAGATGGGCCTATGCTGCAAACCCTTCATTATACAAGGTTTCTTGTTATTTTCTATGTGCCGTTTCATAGGGACTTTCGTTGCTTGTATCGACGCGCATGTTTAGAACGCTGCATGTATTCACCCATATTTTTGTATTCCCCTTCAGCCCATATACTAGTACATAAGATACTTGGTTCGATACCTAGTTCCTCTTCCAGAAAGGAAAGTCCAACTGTGCAGTGAATAGCCCCTACTACCTTCACACATTTTACCTCTGCTTTTCAAAGTAAAGTGGCCAGCACCAGAACGTCTTGAAGAAAATTAAATATCCAGATAGTAAAATGAGGTAGTGAGACTTACAGATTGCTTCCCCACCAAAAAAGTCAGTGCTTTGGGGATTATTTTACTCTTCGCACAGTTCCAAAAGCAGATTTGGACTCTGCTAAGTCCAATATTTACATAAAATCACGGTAACTATTAATGAGGCACTGAAGGAACGTAGGCGTTCTTTCAATTACAACAGTAGCATCCACATAAGGGATTACTGGAATGTTCAAAGCCCTAAAATGACGAGTAGCAGTACCATAACCAAGAAGGGAGTTATGCAAGCCATTGATGTATAATGAAAACCACAAAGGGGCAAGGAAACATCTGTGCCTCACACTAGGACTAAAGCAAACTATTATGTACACTGCCCATCGTTTTCAGACCGGACACATGCCTTTGAACTAGTGTGTAGTAATACTATAAGCTTTAACAGGTCTTCGGGACAGCCCGACACTTTAGCTCTATTGACCTTAGCAGAGGCCATACTCAGGTCCATGAAAGTAGAAACAAATCTTCCCTTTTTTGATAAACAGTTAATTTGATATCACCAAATACAAATTTAGAGGCTGAGTGTCTGTTCCCAATTCCTCACGAAACCCATTTGAGTGCATGTCAAAATATTTTCTGAATCTAGCCATGCTTGTTATCTAGATAAAAGGTCTCTCCCACACATTTTAAATTGTGAGTGTAATAAAGATATTGCCCAATATGTTGCGGTTGTAGACCTGGGACCTTTTTTATAGATTGGGAAAACTATAACACTTTTGCAGGATTTAGGAAACTCTCAGATCTTTTGCATATAATTAAATATGATAAGCAAGAGTGGAGCCCAACATTCTTTCAGTGATTCGAAAGAATATGTGGGAATGCAATTAGGTGCAGGGCTTTTATTTAAGCTCTGCAAACAAAAGGTCTGAGTAATTCCAGATAAATTCAAAACGAGTTTCGGAAACTGTAGGTGCTATGATGGGTGAACACACATTGTCTGTCTGGGCTTCCAATTTGAGCATAGGCTCAACAAAATTGTACTATTTGGAGGAGGGGGTGATCCACTACACTTCTAGCACATTTGTTTCAATACAGCTGCTGATGTTGCTATGCTTAAGGTCATGGTTAATGAGTACCCGGAATTGTCTTGAATGTGTTTGGAGAGCAACTTCACTTAGTTCTTCACACGCTAAGGCCATCAGTTCCATTTTACCTGCTCAAATTACTTTTTTATATGCTGCCCTCACTCACCTTAATATTGCTGTAACCATGTCAGGCGCATTTGCCATGCCCAGTAGCCCCAGTTTTGCTGTTTAACATTTCTCGGCAAACCATCCTAAATTTTAATTAGGTTTGGATTCCTGACATGTTCTGAGCAAAATTTCAGACAAAGATTTTAGAAGCTTGTCATAGCTCTCCTAAAATGTCATAGGAGATACATTTAAGCAAAAAAGAGCATAGATATGTGTTAGATTCTATGAGAATATATTTCCTTGCAATAGTACTTTCTTGGGGTGCAACCTAGTTCTTTTATTAGGAGAAATGGTAGCATGGGTCATGTTAGGAATATAGATCCTGTTTGTTGATTTAGATTCGTAATGATATGATCATTGATCATTATCAAATTCTGGTACTGTCCTGAAGTACTGCAAATAACTCCATCTGGCTACAGAAGCACAGAAATAATCAATCGTTTAGCTACCTTAATGATTATTAAATGTAAAATCCAACAGCCTATAACTGTATCGCGCCAAAGCCCAAAGGCATCCAGGTGCCCTTAACAGCAATGTAAACAGCCAGCTGGTCTTGTTACTCAAACAGGGTGGTCTTTAGCTGTTTCTGAAGGCCAAGTGGTTTTCCTCTTTATGCAGATATTCCAGTAGAGCATTCCAGGGCCGGGCCGCTTGCGTATGAAAGGCACAACCATTTCCACAGGCTCTCTTAATGAGGTCTACTTCGAAAAGCGGGCCTTTGCAGATCTAAAATATCTTTTTGGGCAGTAAATGTTCAGCCTGTCTTTAAGGTAGGCTGGAGCATAACCAAAAACACATTTATGGCAGATGGTCAACAACTTGAACTGGATCCTTGCTGAAACAGGCAGCCAGTGCAAATTCCTCTGTGCTGCGGATGTAGATTCAGTGCGACGCATCTGGTATATGATATGCACTGCAGCGTTCTGAATTTTTTGCAGTTTCTGGATGTCTGCCTTATTTGCTCCCCCTAAGAGAGCATTACAGCAATCTACCTGTGGAAGTATACCAACTCTGACTAGATTCACACGTTTTTTTTGGAGACAAACGGGGCAACTTGCCATAACACTTTAAGGCGATAATGTTTTTCTCAATTGCATCCACATGAGCACCGCTGTCCAATCTGGCCTCCAAGTAAGTACCCACAGCCTTCACCTTATGTGCCACCAAGATCTGACTGCCGTTGATCGTAAAACTGGCATAGAGTTGACTCAGGTTATCTCTAGCCTGCCGAGGTCCATAAAGCATGAGCTTTGTCTTTGTTGCGTTGAGGCAAAGCCAGTTGGTGGTCATCCACCCCTTTATGGTTTTTCATGGTCCCCATTGATCTCAAGTGCTAACTGGAAATCATCTGCATAATTGCAGAAGAATAGGCCCACATTTTTCATGTTCATGCACAACGGTACAATATACATATATATTGCAAAGCAAGGGGGAAAAGAGTGGAAACGTCCATAAACTGTTCAAAGGCCCCACTCTATTGGCCAAAAATACTATTTTAAACCATCAGCACACAACGGTGGGTTCAGCATTTCTAGTGGGGCAGTACCTTAGACATTAACTTCAGTGCCATCAAATATGTCAGTGGGAGGGCCAGTTCTTATTTTCACATTAAAATCTCCCCCATTAAGAATCCAGGGCAAGGTTTTATAGCGGAAACAGATACAGGGTAATTCATAGAATTTCGCAGAAAAGTGTCGCAAGCGGCTGGCGCAGAGTGTCCGCGTGCGATTGACTGCGCCAGGCACGTGCGCTAAAACCGATTTCCGCGCACAGCGTATTCATGGATTTCATGCTCCCAAACCAGCCGTGGCGCAGAGTATCGCAGCGACCCTGCAGCAGCGCCAGTAACGCCCCCAAGAACGCCCTCGCGCAAGGAAAAGCCAGCAAAATCGCTAAATCATCGCAAAGGGCTGCGCTAACCCTGGACCAGTTTACAGGGCAGCCAAACAAGGAACGCAAAGCGGGTAACGTGCATATCAGGGGTACACGTGAAGTCATACACGCGATTAGCCAGGGTAAGTGTATTACAGGGGTACACGTGAAGTCATACACGCGATTAGCCAGGGTACGTGTATTACAGGGGTACGCGGGAAGTTTAACACGCGATTGGCCAGGGTACGTGTATTACAGGGGTACGCGGGAAGTTTAACACGCGATTGGCCAGGGTACGTGTATTACAGGGGTACGCGGGAAGTTTAACACGCGATTAGCCAGGGTAAGTGTATTACAGGGGTACACGTGAAGTCATACACGCGATTGGCCAGGGTACGTGTATTACAGGGGTACGTGGGAAGTTTAACACGCGATTGGCCAGGGTACATGTATTACAGGGGTACGCGGGAAGTTTAACACGCGATTAGCCAGGGTAAGTGTATTACAGGGGTACACGTGAAGTCATACACGCGATTAGCCAGGGTACGTGTATTACAGGGGTACGCGGGAAGTTTAACACGCGATTGGCCAGGGTACGTGTATTACAGGGGTACGCGGGAAGTTCAACACGCGATTAGCCAGGGTAAGTGTATTACAGGGGTACGCGTGAAGTCATACACGCGATTAGCCAGGGTACGTGTATTACATGGGTACGCGGGAAGTTTAACACGCGATTGGCCAGGGTACGTGTATTACAGGGGTACGCGGGAAGTTTAACACGCGATTGGCCAGGGTACGTGTATTACAGGGGTACGCGGGAAGTTTAACAGGCGATTAGCCAGGGTACGTGTATTACAGGGGTACGCGGGAAGTTTAAAACGCGATTGGCCAGGGTACGTGTATTACAGGGGTACGCGGGAAGTTCAACACGCGATTGGCCAGGGTACGTGTATTACAGGGGTACGCGGGAAGTTTAACACGCGATTAGCCAGGGTACGTGTATTACAGGGGTACGCGGGAAGTTTAACACGCGATTAGCCAGGGTAAGTGTATTACAGGGGTACGCGGGAAGTTCAACACGCAATTAGCCAGGGTACGTGTATTACAGGGGTACGCGGGAAGTTTAACACGCGATTGGCCAGGGTACGTGTATTACAGGGGTACGCGGGAAGTTCAACACGCGATTGGCCAGGGTACGTGTATTACAGGGGTACGCGGGAAGTTTAACACGCGATTAGCCAGGGTACGTGTATTACAGGGGTACGCGGGAAGTTTAACACGCGATTAGCCAGGGTAAGTGTATTACAGGGGTACGCGGGAAGTTCAACACGCAATTAGCCAGGGTACGTGTATTACAGGGGTACGCGGGAAGTTTAACACGCGATTGGCCAGGGTACGTGTATTACAGGGGTACGCGGGAAGTTTAACACGCGATTGGCCAGGGTACGTGTATTACAGGGGTACGCGGGAAGTTATACACGCGATTAGCCAGGGTACGTGTATTACAGGGGTACGCGGGAAGTTTAACACGCGATTGGGCAGGGTACGTGTATTACAGGGGTACGCGGGAAGTCCAACACGCGATTGGACAGGGTACGTGTATTACAGGGGTACGCGGGAAGTTTAACACGCGATTAGCCAGGGTAAGTGTATTACAGGGGTACGCGGGAAGTTCAACACGCGATTAGCCAGGGTACGTGTATTACAGGGGTACGCGGGAAGTTTAACACGCGATTGGCCAGTGTACGTGTATCACAGGGGTACGCGGGAAGTTTAACACGCGATTGGCCAGGGTACGTGTATTACAGGGGTACGCGGGAAGTTATACACGCGATTAGCCAGGGTACGTGTATTACAGGGGTGCGTGGGAATCATCACACGCGATTAGGCTGGGTGGGTCCTCACAGGTGTTCCCTGTACACCCTCCACGGCCCCTGCAGGCAGTCTACAAAACAGGGGACTACCCTGCACACCTGCTCATGTCCCCCTGCACCCCCACCCCCCAGCAGTGCAGGGGCAGCCTCCACCAGGCCCCCACTCATGTCTCCCACCACCCCCACCCTCCCGCCACCAGGGGCAGCCTCCACCAGGCCCCCACCCATGTCTCCCACCACCCCCCGCCACCAGGGGCACTCTCCACCAAGCCCCCACCCATGTCTCCCACCACCCCCACCAGTGCAGGGGCACCCTCCACCAGGCCCCCACCCATGTCTCCCAACACCCCCACCCACCAGCACTGTGGGGCACGTGGCCAGCAGGCAGTCAGGCAGCAGCAGATGGCAGGTGGGAGCGTGCTCAGGGCTCTGGGGGGCAGTAATTTCGCCTCCTGGCCAGGAGCGTGGTCTCTCGTGTGTGAACGCGTGGACAGCCTGATAGGTAGTGAAATCCCACACGTCAGCAAAGGCCCTTAGCGCGTAAACCCGTCAACAGCATATGCGCGCCTATAGTCACCTGCACGTGCAGGAAATTGTTGCGTGACACGTCCCAGTGTCAAAGCGTGTGATTGGTGAAAATGGATGTACACGTAGAAGTGACAAAGCGTGTGATTGGTGAAAATGGATCTACACGCAGGAGTGACAAAGCGTGTGATTGGTGAACGTACACGCCGCGTAAGTGACGCTGTACGTGTGGGCCTGTATAGAAGGTACATGTAGAACACCATTTCCTTGTACGTGCTTTTCGTGGAGAGTGGGTGAAATCTGTACTTCTTGTCGTTTCACACGCGATTTACTTCACGGCGTTTCCAGTTCGTATTCCCTGTTACCTCTGACAGCTTTTTCTCTTTTTTCTCTTTTACTGGTTTACCTGGGCCTGTTCCCTCAAACAGTGTCCCCTTCTACTGTTGTCCTGTCTTCTCAGACAGCGTACACATCTTCTTTTGGCGGGGGTTTAGCCAGCCAAACGCGCTCATTCTTCACGCTCTTTTACCTGGCAGACGGTGAGTCACGCACGTATCCAACTTCTGTGCTTGCCCCGTGTGTTGCCTACCCCTTCAGAGGTCATTCTAGGCTGCGTGTGACACGCATACGTTCATTCTTGTGTTACTGGGTGCCACAGCGTAGTGCAGGTTTTTCTTTCTGCACACGTGGTCTAGGAGGGGTTGCGTGCACGTCATCTCCCTTTTTTGGGCCTCCTGTGCGTTGCGTGACCCGTCATCTTTCCCCAGGGGTTACAATCAGCCGTGCTAGAGCACTAGGGTACAATTACCATCTGGTACCCAACCCCTTTGACCCCCAATTGCCCAGGACAATTGTCTACAGCCACTCCCATACGCACATTAATATCAGTGCCATGGCTGGGAGGCGAGGATTCCGTAAGGGTGGCAAAGGTGGAAGAGCCACAAGTGGTGGCCGTGGTGGATCCGGTAGGGGACGTGGTCGTAACTTGCAGGGTGAGCCTGTCCCCCCATGTGTGGAGGACCAGTCAAGGGCACCCATCATCCCCCCCTCCCCCCCCTCCCCCCCTCCCGTTGAGGCTGAAGTGGCTGACACCATCCATGCTCAGCCCTTGTTGGACCAGCCCATTGTGGCACCAGACCTGGCTGACTCCATGGCTGACTTCCAGGTCAGCAGGGCTACGACACGTGCGCTGGTGCACGTTGATGCCATCATGCCACGTGGATCTGGGGCAGCAAGGTCATCTACTGCACCAAGGAGGCAGGGCGGAGTGGCTGCAGGGGCAGCTGCGGCTCCATCCACCCCAGCCCTCACACACCCAGCCAGGACAGTGTCGGTCCTAGTCCATGCTGCTGACATTCCCCCTGACACCATCACACTCGAGCCAATGCCTGCACCAACTCCCATGCTGAGTGTGCAATCCCACACTCCTGATACAGAGTCCACCAGGGCTCCTGCCCCTAGTGTCCAGAGCGGCGCAGGACACTCAGGATCACCACCACCTTCCAAGCGGAAGAGGAAGAGTGCTCGTCCGGCACAGGCTGATGCCCCAGACACGGCTACACAGTCCGGCCCGTCCAGGAAGCCCAGCTTCACGGATGACGAACTGAATGCACTTGTCGAGTATGTGTTCGGACATGACAACGAGATGGTCATTGTTGCAGGATCCAAGACCACACCTGCACAACGCCAGGCACACTGGCAGACCGTTGCGGACATCGTAAGTGCCCTTGGAATCGTGAGGCGCACAGCCAATGATTGCTATAAGCGCTGGAATGACCTAAAGCGCAGGGCAAAGAGTAAGCTGGCCTCAAGTCATGCCGCAACTCTAGTGACTGGAGGTGGGTCTCCAGTAGTAGACATGGAACTCACTCCACATGAGTCAGTCGCTGGGACCTACGTCACGGAGGAACAGATCCAAGGCGTGGGAGATCTGGCTGATTACGAGGCATTGTCCGGTGAGTGCACATGCATGTGTGTGTCATACATGTGCATGGTGTGTGTGTGTGAGGGCTTCTGTTTGGGTGCCAGGAGAGAGTGTGTGCGCCTCAGTCGTATGGGTCAGCCATGTGCTTCATGCAATACTTCCTGCGCAGCTGCATTTGGCCATAGCAGTATCCCTTCTGCCAACAGTAGACATCTAGCACAACTGCACGCCAGTTGCCCTTGAAGTGTCACCTTGACACAACAGATTTGCTTATTTTTCACTGTTCATTCAGTCAGTTTGTTTGCATTCCACCACTTTCACTAGGCATGTCGCTGTCCACTAGTCACATGTCTGACATGGGTATGGTAAAGGGGAGTGACTTTGTTACCTGGATATCATTTGTACACACATGTCCCTGTGCAATTTGACCATTACAGACTGGCAGCTCCAGGTGAAAAATCTGACCTGTTAGAATCAGAAAAGCTATTACATGCGGGAACTGGACTGAATGAATAGGTGCTGCCCTCCTCTCCATCTTCACTCAATAGCAATGGTACATGCCATCTGTGTGATGGCATGTGTGTTTCACCTGCCAATCACAGGCCAATGTGTGATGCCACTGCCAGGCAGCATGCAGAAAATGTGTTCATCTTCCATCTTGGTGTCATCAGTGTGTGCCGTTTGCCTGCACTTCATACGCAGTGAGGGTGCATGCATGGGAGGGTTTTAGTCATGTGGGACATGTCAATCAAGTACTGGTTCTCTTGCTTCTCAGCCCTCAATGTGTGCCATGGTGCTAATGCCTGTTTCCATTACTTTGTTTTCATGTCTTTGCAGGGGAAGACGCACCTGATACTGCTGGGGTTGTGGAGATGGTGCAGACCCAGGAGGTGTCCCAGGGCCGACCAACCACCAGTGAGGGACGTGGTGTGGTGGTGGGGGAGAACCCACAAGTGCTGCAGGTCGTGCTCTCAAGGGGTGTCTCTGGCTGCACCTCCCCCGAGCTGTACTCAGGTGTTGATTCGGATGAGACCTACGTGCCGTCGCTGGTGAGTGTTCCAGGGAGGGATTCTGTTCTGTCTCACCCACCTGCACCAGGGTCAGTACCCTCCATGGGGATGTCAGTGTTGGCAGCTACGCCTTTGGTGGTTACGGATGCAGGGTCACACTCCGCGACATCTGATCCTGTTCCTGGGCCAGCAGATCAGAGGGGGAATGCAGTCCTGCAGCCTCAGGCAGTGCCGGCACAGCAAGGCGCAGTTCGCCTTGCCCCAGACAGGTGTGGTGCCCGCCGACGTGGTGGCCGTACGCCACCTGGCAATACCGCATGGGAGCAATCCATTTACGGTATGGCTACCCAACAGGCTGCATCATCCGAGATGATGGCTCAGGCCATGGATAGGGTGGCCACTTCCATTGTCCCCCCAGAAAGGCTGATGGAGCGACTAGAGCAGGCAACTGACTCCATCTGCCAGTCACACAGGGAGGACATGTTGGGGTCCAACAGGGACAGGCGGGCGGCACTGGCGACTCTGCAGGAGGCCATCTCCATTGAGTCCCAGGGCCACAGGGAAGCCCTGAGGCAGGAGCTCCTACACCTCAGGACGACTCTTGTTGAGCTTGAGGCTTCCACACACCAAAGGACAGAACAGCAGCTGGAGCGTCTCACCCGTACGCTCTCAGCTGAGATGCAGGCAACGAGGGCGGAGGTCCGGGCATCCCGTGAGTTGTTGCATGGGGACCTCCGCACACTCATCCTCCAGAACCAGACCTACCACACCCGCATGCTTGCAGCCATGGAGGAGCAGACTAGGGCCTTGCGTGGGCTGCCTCCCATAGTGCAACCACCTCCGGATGCAGCTGCACAGGGTGATAATAGCGACAGCAGTGACACTCCCACAATAGGGTAGCCGTGTGGGCCATGAGCCCATGGAGGTGTTTTATTTTCCCAGGATCCACGCAGGTGGGTTCTGGTGTGCATCCTGTCCTCGGACCTCCTGGGTGGCCTCCCCAACCCCCCCGGGCCCATCAATGGCCATTTTTGATTTTTTCTTATTTTCATTTTTATTTTGATTTCTTTTATTCCCAATTTTTTTGGGAGGATCTGTTGGCTCCGATCTGTTGGCTCCGATCTGTTGGCTCCGATCTGTTGGCTCCGATCTGTTGGCTCCGATCTGTTGGCTCCGATCAGTTGGCTCCGATCAGTTGGCTCCGATCTGTTGGCTCCGATCTGTTGGCTCCGATCTGTTGGCTCCGATCTGTTGGCTCCGATCTGTTGGCTCCGATCTGTTGGCTTCCGTGGTTCCTGTGGGCATACGCTGCATTGTGGCTGGGCACATGCAGGCTTGTAATGTATTTGGTTCAGATGCTTGGGTTTGAGTCACACACACCCCTCCTGCTTCCCGTTTCCATGGGCTTGCAAAGGGTGTGCCCAAGTGACAGTGAATTACACAGTGACGTTGGACTCCCATGAACTGTGTGGCCAGTCTGTAGTCAATACTGTGTATACATTCCTAGTGCATATTGCTGTTGTGTTGTACACTGCATGTTGCATTGATGTGTAACTCTTCTTCTGTGTCTACCTCCCAATTTGCAGGTCCCTTCCTCAAGTCCACACAAGGACCTCTAGTCTGGCGATGGGGACCATGTTGGCAGCAGTGCACCTACAACTCTACATGGCGCCAACACTGCACAGTTGGTAGTGGTGGGAGTGCAGGCATTTCCAGGTGGTGAGACTACTAATATGTTACATTTTTGATGTCATGTTAATGGTACTACGTGCTCAAGTATGTTGTTGGTCCGGCATTGCTGTGAGCATTTCAGGTGTTGCAGGTTTCTAATAGTGCCACTGTACATAGTGAGAGTGATGTCATGTTGTGGGGATTACTTTGTTTACCTGCAATTAGCATGACATGGCACGGTGTGTCGTGTGGCAGTGCTGGGGTTGGGTTGGCTGACATGGCACTGTCCTCTTGTTGCATTTTGCAAGTGGGTATTCATTTTAGCTGCTTCAATGTGTAACTTCACAAAACTGCATTGGTGGTGTCTGTGTGGGTAGGGATGCACACATTGTGACACTTCCAGGTGAACAATCTCAGGCTGACATGGAATTCCCGGTTCATTCTCCACACATTCAGGATCAGTGTCAGGTTGAGTCATCATTGATTGTCAGATGGAATGTGCCAGGGCAGTGTGCACTCCACAGGGGTGTGATTTCTATGTGAAGTAATTAGCCACTAGCTGTGTACGGGCTGCCTCCCCCCGTGCCCTTTCCCCTCCCATGCGCAGCGGCTGTGCATGTGGTTGGGGATGTGGGGCCACCACCATGTCCACGGCCAGGCCCCGGCGTGTTGCAACGTTGTGCAGGACACATGCTGCCACTATGATCCTGCACACTACTGGGGGAGCGTATAACAGCTGCCCGCCAGAACGGTCAAGGGAGCGAAAGCGTGACTTCAGCACTCCGAATGTGCGCTCCACTATGCCCCTGGTTGTAATGTGGGCTGTGTTAAATCTTACCTGGGGTGGCGTGGTGGGGTTCCGAATTGGCGTCATCATGTGGGGGCTGAGAGGGTAGGCACTGTCCCCTGTGGAGGTGGGGATTGGTATCATTGGTGAGGTTGTGACCTTGCTCAGTATCCAACATGCATGCATGTGCAGTGGCATACATACTCACCAAGCAGCCATGTATCGCCATGCCGCCCAGCTTCTAGGTCCCGGCTTAGGGTGGACATTCGGTAAATGAAGCTGTCGTGGGTGGAGCCGGGATAGTTGGCATATACTGAGGTGATGATTCCCTTGGCATTACATGCTACCTGCACGTTGATGGAATGCCAGTGCTTGCGGTTCCTATAGATGTGCTCAGATGCCCTGGGGGGACGTAGAGCCACATGGGTGCAGTCGATGGCACCTAGCACTTTGGGGAATCGTGCCACTGCGTAAAAATCCAGGGCGGCAGCATGCCTTTCTGCAGGTGTTCTGGGCAGGTATATGTGCCTGCGGACTGATGGGCGTGCAGTCATGATGTTCAAGACCTGGTGTAGGCAGCGTGACTGGGTGGCCTGTGACACCCCACCCACTATGGCACTTGTCCGCTGAAATGATCCAGTGGCTAAGAAGTGCAGTACATTGAGGACCTTCTCCAGGGGGCTGAGTGCTTGGTAGCACAGGGTGGGTGATGTGAGGTCATCCTCCCACTCAGTCACCAGGTCCAGTATGATGTGTGGTGGAAACCTGTACCTCCCATACACCTGGTCATCAGGCATCCCGAAAAGGCTGGTTCTGGGTGTGAATATTCTGGCCCTGACTATCCTCCTCCTCCTCCTTTGGTAGCCCACTGCCACTGCTGCTAGGAACGGTATGTTCATCCTGGCGTCTGAGCTTGTTATTGTTAAAGTCCGCGATTTATGCTTAGCGCGTGTTCTAGGCGAGCGTGTGACCCGCGCAGCCCTGGAATCCTGTTGCCAGTCCAATAGCGTGTGGAAATTCACACGCACCACGGGATACAGCGTGTGACCCGCGCAGCCCTGGAATCCTGTTGCCAGTCCAATAGCGTGTGGAAATTCACACGCACCACGGGATACAGCGTGTGACCCGCGCAGCCCTGGAATCCTGTTCCCAGTCCAATAGCGTGTGGAAATTCACACGCACCACGGGATACAGGTTCGCTGACGTACTTGCGTGTGTAAGTGGCCGCGCACCCATTAAATACACGTACATAGGCCAATCGCGTGTACGCGCACTTTTGTCCAATTACACGCGATGACACTCTGACGTGCAGTATCTCCACGTGTGCCCCGTCATCACGTCCTGAGTGGGGAACACCCGTGCGGGTCACGTCACAGACGCGCTTACGCGCTGAGGGACTCTGGTCCAATAGAATCGCGTATGCGTGCTGACGCGCTTACGCGCTAAGGGCCTTTCCTCGGATTTCACGCTGACGTGCAGGATTTTCACGTGCCAAATCACTCCGTATCAAGCTGGCCACGCGAAAACACACGGAAGCCCACGCTCCTGCCCAGAAGGCCGAGTTACTGCCCCCCAGTGCCCCGAGCAGCCTCCCACGTGCCATCTGCTGCTGCCTGCCTGCCTGCCTGCTGCCACCGTGCCCTGCCATTTGGTGCCTGCACATCAGCCATCTCCAGGGGTCCAGTTGCTGTGTCCACCCCTGCTGGAACTGAAGACTCCCGACTGGTATTACATCGCTCCACAGCCCAGCCCCAGGACCCAGTTGCCCACCCACACCTGCCTCTGGGGTTGCCATGTCGGGCACTTCCACATCTGGCACCAGTGGCAACCCCAGGCCAGAGGGGCAGAGGGGCACCAGCTTCACTGTCACCGAAGTTGGTGTCCTGGTGGAGCATGTGCTGGGGCAGTATGATGCCCTCTTTGGATCGTCCCGCGCCAGCAAGGAAGGATGGCAGAGGATCTGGGCCGACTGTGTGGTTGCCATCAACGCGGAGGGGGTGGCAACCCGCGACGTCCTGAAGATCAAGAAGCGCTGGGAGGACTTGAGGTCCAGGACCCTTGTGAAGGCCCGGCGCCTCGTGGAGGGGGGCCGGGGCCGCATGAGTACCATCCAGATGAGGGTCCTGGAACGCGTACGCCCAGCGCTCCACGCCCAGATCCTTGAGAGGGAGGCCCGTCTGGAGTTGAGCGGTAAGTGTCCATGCATTACTGTGTGAGACAGGGCATGTTGCGGTGTGCTGGTTCTATGATACTTGCCTGTATGTGTGCCATAGCCCATGTATGCATGTATGTGTGCAGGGACATCATGGTAATGCATGTGCGACCAGTGATGTGTGATGCACATGGTTGTTGCATGTGTTGAAATGCCGCATGGGGAGCCCTAATCAGATTATGAACATGAGAGCATGCCAGTCTCTGTACCTGAACATGGGTGGGGGTGAGGGATGGGTGCTGATGCCAGGTACATATATGGTAGCCATGTCTGTGTGCCTGACCTGCGTGTCTGTGACTTGTGCATGCCATGGATGCATGACACATGTGTGTGACAATGCAGAGATTCAGTAAAGCAGCAAAATTACCCTTGTATCCGCTGTGTTTGGTGTGTTTGGGGCCAGATGGATGTGACTGAGGTGATGTGTGTGCATGTGATGGGCATGAGACATGATGCATGTGAGTTACATATCATTGAATGTTTCAAGAGTCCATTGGACATGCATGGAAATGTCCATGGCATGCACCATGCCTGTTACTGTGTGTGTTTTGCCTGGACTGGCCCATGTGTTGTGGAGGGACATGATGGACGTGTACTTTGACAGTGGTGCTCATCTGCTATTGCTTCCTGTCTAGGGGACCATTGTACAGTGCCCTGATGCTTGTGTTCTTTGTCTCCCTCTACGCAGCGGCTAGTGAAGAAGAGGGCGGAGACGGCGCTGTGGAGCAAGGCGGCGGGGATGCCCCCACGGCTGCAGCGGAAGGGGTGGGTGAGCCCCCACAGGGGCCTGCTACGGTGGGAGACGGTGAGGAGCCATCCAGGTTGGTGGTTTGCACAGAGGAGGAGGAGGCCGCCACTGGGGCACACATGGGGCCTGGTGGGGGCATCCCTGCTGGTGCAAGTGGTGCAGTCCAGGGCCAGGGGCAGGAGGCAGCACAGGTCACCGTGGAGGGGCCTGTGCATGTCGCTGTCCCTGACCCTGTGAGTGCACCACCATGCACCAGCAGGGATGCCCCGTCCCAGGCCTGTCCGCAGGTAGAGGGGATGTCCATGTCACCTGACTCCCCTCCACCTGCGGACGTGGGAACCCCTGGCCGTGCGGAGAAGGTCCTGATTGGGGTCGCGTTGCGCACGGCTGCGATTCGTGATGCCGTGCGTGCTTCCCGGGAGGAGCACGCACGTCATCACGAAGTGCACCGTGCCGACGTGGCCCAATTGGGATCGGCCATGTTCGGGGGTTTCCTGCATGTGTTGGCCAATGTGGCGGCCCTCTCCTCCTCTGTGCAGGCTATCCACCAGTCGTTCTCCTTGCCGTCTTCCAGCCCAGATGCCACCAGGGCCCCCTGTGGACCTGCCCCGACCAATGCAGCCAGTTCGGTGGGGATCCCATCCCTGCCACAGTCGGGAGTCAGAGATCCAGCAGGGGTGGACACCAGAGCAACTGGACCCCAGCAGATGGAGGATGTGACGGCATCATCGGGCAGGGCACGTGCACGACGGCGTCGGTGGTTTCCATCAGCCTGGATGCCGTCGTGCTGGCACAGGCAGTTGCGTCGGAGGCAGCAGCAGGCTCAACGTGGGAGGCATCATGGCTCGGGGCCATCAACATCAGGGGTGCAGGCATCGGCCGGAGGGCAGGAGAACCCTGGAATGGGAGTGGCTTCCGTGTGGGAGAGGTTGTGCCAGCGGATAGGTGCGGAGCGGCAGCGGGCAGAGGAGGAACGGCTCACGATGGTCAGGGCGGAGGACTCCATGCGGAGGGCGCTGAGGCGGGCTGAGTGCCTCGAGGGTCTTCGCAGGGAGTTTGAGCTTGACACTGCGTTATCCCTGCGGGACCTCGGGGCCAGGGAACATGCCCGCCTCCAAGCCATTGAGCAGGAGTTCGAGGATGCCCTGGCCCATGACAACAACCAGTGAGCCGTCCGAATAGCCCGCTGCCTTTGTATATAGTTGTATAGTTAGGGTTAGGTTTCCTTTGTTTTTTTGAATTTTTTTTGGGTTGCGATTGGACAATGCACCACTTTTTTGTATATAGTTCCCTTTTTAGTTAGTAGTCAGTTAGGTTTAATTTGGTAGGGCTCATGGACCCAGGATTATCTTCTTGATTGGCTTATTTTATTTTTTCATAATTTTTTCATGGACATTCATCTTGTTTTGTTTGATTTGCTTTGTGTTTTTTCTTATTTGCTGTTCAATACATATTATTTTTTTAATCTTCAATGTGTCGTATCATCTCATTGCTTTCAGGCATGTCATGTTGGGTGTTTTGTCATTCACTTGCAGCCATTGTGTGTGACAGACATGTGTTAAATTGCATTATTTACATTGGGGGTGTAACATGTAATTGCCTTTGATATGTGGGTGGGTGTGATAGTTGGTTGGGCCTTTTGGCAGGGGAGGATGGGCATTACGGACATGATTGGGGAATGTTGGGACCCAGGTGCAGGGGGGCATGGATTGGACATGGGTGGGGGCCTGCTGGCAGGTGCCCCACAGTGCTGGGGGGTGGGGGTGGTGAGAGACATGAGTTGGACATGGGTGGGGGCCTGCTGGCAGGTGCCCCACAGTGCTGGGGGGTGGGGGTGGTGGGAGACATGAGTGGGGCCCTGGTGGAGGGTGACCCTGGTGGCTGGGGTTTGGGGTGGTGGGAGACATGAGTTGGACATGGGTGGGGGCCTGCTGGCAGGTGCCCCACAGTGCTGGGGGGTGGGGGTGGTGGGAGACATGAGTGGGGCCCTGGTGGAGGGTGACCCTGGTGGCTGGGGTTTGGGGGTGGTGGGAGACATGAGTTGGACATGGGTGGGGGCCTGCTGGCAGGTGCCCCACAGTGCTGGGGGGTGGGGGTGGTGGGAGACATGAGTGGGGCCCTGGTGGAGGGTGACCCTGGTGGCTGGGGTTTGGGGGTGGTGGGAGACATGAGTTGGACATGGGTGGGGGCCTGCTGGCAGGTGCCCCACAGTGCTGGGGGGTGGGGGTGGTGGGAGACATGAGTGGGGCCCTGGTGGAGGGTGACCCTGGTGGCTGGGGTTTGGGGGTGGTGGGTGACATGAGTTGGACATGGGTGGGGGCCTGCTGGCAGGTGCCCCACAGTGCTGGGGGGTGGGGGTGGTGGGAGACATGAGTGGGGCCCTGGTGGAGGGTGACCCTGGTGGCTGGGGTTTGGGGGTGGTGGGAGACATGAGTTGGACATGGGTGGGGGCCTGCTGGCAGGTGCCCCACAGTGCTGGGGGGTGGGGGTGGTGGGAGACATGAGTGGGGCCCTGGTGGAGGGTGACCCTGGTGGCTGGGGTTTGGGGGTGGTGGGAGACATGAGTTGGACATGGGTGGGGGCCTGCTGGCAGGTGCCCCACAGTGCTGGGGGGTGGGGGTGCAAGGGGACATGTGTTGGTGTTCATTAGTTCAAGGAGACATGTGCCTTTGCTGGGGGGCATGCCCATGTTGGGTGGGCTGCCTGCGGGACATGACCAGGGATGCAGGGTAGTCCCCTGTGGTGTGGGCTGCCTGCAGGGGCCGTGGAGGGTGTACAGGGTACACCTGGGAGGAGCCACACTGTCAAATCACATGTGGAACTTCCCGCGCACCCCTGAAATACACGCGCCCAGGCTATTCGCGTGTGGAACTTCCCGCGCACCCCTGAAATTCACGCGCCCAGGCTATTCGCGTGTGGAACTTCCCGCGCACCCCTGAAATACACGCGCCCAGGCTATTCGCGTGTGGAACTTCCCGCGAACCCCTGAAATACACGCGCCCAGGCTATTCGCGTGTGGAACTTCCCGCGCACCCCTCAAATTCACGCGCCCAGGCTATTCGCGTGTGGAACTTCCCGCGCACCCCTGAAATACACGCGCCCAGGCTATTCGCGTGTGGAACTTCCCGCGAACCCCTGTAATACACGTAGCCCGCTCCCCCAGGCCCGATCGCGTGAGGAACTTCCCGCGCACCCCTCAAATTCACGCGCCCAGGCTATTCGCGTGTGAAACTTCACGCGAACCCCTGAAATATACGTAGCACGCTCCCCCAGGCCCGATCGCGTGTGGAACTTCACGCGAACCCCTGTAATACACGAAGCCCGCTCCCCCAGGCCCGATCGCGTGAGGAACTTCACGCGAACCCCTGTAATACACGTAGCCCGCTCCCCCAGGCCCGATCGCGTGAGGAACTTCACGCGAACCCCTGTTATACACGTAGCCCGCTCCCCCAGGCCCGATCGCGTGAGGAACTTCCCGCGCACCCCTCAAATTCACGCGCCCAGGCTATTCGCGTGTGAAACTTCACGCGAACCCCTGAAATACACGCGCCCAGGCTATTCGCGTGTGGAACTTCCCGCGCACCCCTCAAATTCACGCGCCCAGGCTATTCGCGTGTGGAACTTCCCGCGCACCCCTGAAATACACGCGCCCAGGCTATTCGCGTGTGGAACTTCCCGCGAACCCCTGTAATACACGTAGCCCGCTCCCCCAGGCCCGATCGCGTGAGGAACTTCCCGCGCACCCCTCAAATTCACGCGCCCAGGCTATTCGCGTGTGAAACTTCACGCGAACCCCTGAAATATACGTAGCACGCTCCCCCAGGCCCGATCGCGTGTGGAACTTCACGCGAACCCCTGTAATACACGAAGCCCGCTCCCCCAGGCCCGATCGCGTGAGGAACTTCACGCGAACCCCTGTAATACACGTAGCCCGCTCCCCCAGGCCCGATCGCGTGAGGAACTTCACGCGAACCCCTGTTATACACGTAGCCCGCTCCCCCAGGCCCGATCGCGTGAGGAACTTCCCGCGCACCCCTCAAATTCACGCGCCCAGGCTATTCGCGTGTGAAACTTCACGCGAACCCCTGAAATATACGTAGCACGCTCCCCCAGGCCCGATCGCGTGTGGAACTTCATGCGAACCCCTGTAATACACGAAGCCCGCTCCCCCAGGACCCATCGCGTGAGGAACTTCACGCGAACCCCTGTAATACACGTAGCCCGCTCCCCCAGGCCCGATCGCGTGAGGAACTTCACGCGAACCCCTGTAATACACGTAGCCCGCTCCCCCAGGCCCGATCGCGTGAGGAACTTCCCGCGCACCCCTCAAATTCACGCGCCCAGGCTATTCGCGTGTGGAACTTCCCGCGCACCCCTGAAATACACGCGCCCAGGCTATTCGCGTGTGGAACTTCCCGCGAACCCCTGTAATACACGTAGCCCGCTCCCCCAGGCCCGATCGCGTGAGGAACTTCCCGCGCACCCCTCAAATTCACGCGCCCAGGCTATTCGCGTGTGAAACTTCACGCGAACCCCTGAAATATACGTAGCACGCTCCCCCAGGCCCGATCGCGTGTGGAACTTCACGCGAACCCCTGTAATACACGAAGCCCGCTCCCCCAGGCCCGATCGCGTGAGGAACTTCACGCGAACCCCTGTAATACACGTAGCCCGCTCCCCCAGGCCCGATCGCGTGAGGAACTTCACGCGAACCCCTGTTATACACGTAGCCCGCTCCCCCAGGCCCGATCGCGTGAGGAACTTCACGCGAACCCCTGTAATACACGAAGCCCGCTCCCCCAGGCCCGATCGCGTGTGGAACTTCACGCGAACCCCTGTAATACACGTAGCCCGCTCCCCCAGGCCCGATCGCGTGAATAACTTCACGCGAACCCCTGTGATGCACGTACCCTGCAAATCGCGTGTGACACTTCCCGCGCACCCCGGTATACATGCACACGTATTTTTTGTCAGCGGGTGTCCGTGTTTGTGGGTACCCCTTTGCACGTCATTTTTCCTGGAGGGCCACAGTATGGGACATTCATCATGGCAGTATATAGGTGCTATTTGTTGGCGCACCTTTTGGCGCACATTTCTTACAGCCGCAGAGACGCTACCGCCTCCTTTCTTGTGGCGGTCGTGTTTGTGCCTGTGCGCTGGTTTGAGCGTGCGCTTTTTTCCCCTATTCTATTCCATGAATACGTGTTGTAGGCGAGCGTGTGGGCGTTCCGCGCACTTGTGCCCTGTACTTCCCCCGTGACGCCCACGTTTTGGCAAGTTGTTCCCCATTCCGAGTGTTACGCCCGTGTTCCGCCTACTTTTATTGCGTGCGCCGCGCTATGTGCGATTTTCGCTGTGGCCTGTGCGATTTTCGCTGTGACCTGGCGCACGCTGTTAGATGGCCTGTGCGCTAACGTGCGCCGCGCACTTTTTATCGCACATCCGCTGGTTTTCTCGCGCACGGCCTTCCATGAATCGACGTGCGCTGCTTTTCGTGCGATTTTCGCACGTTCACTGCGATTTTCGCTATTCCACTGCGATTCGCACATTTTTGCCCACTTGCGCCGCGCTAATTATTCCATGAATCGGCCTCATAATGTCATGCATGCCAGACTTTAAACCCGATAATGCCTAACTGTTGTTTCTACCCATAGACTTATTATAAAATGTCTCCAAAAATGAATATGGTGACTAACCCGGGCGGACTCTAGCCGCTTGTCTTCAAAATGTTCGCTTATGTCGTTTAAGCTTACACATGGGTGTTATACACCAAAAAGCCACCGACCAAGGACCAAATGTTAGACACTTTCTTTTATATAACTGAAATGAATAATAGTGATATTGACTGATTACAGGAAAACCATACTTTTGTGTACACTGTGTAGAGATGGTCAACACCGGGGCTACAATTCAACCATTCATTCAATCATTTAGAACTAGTCTTAACACAAAAGTGTGGACAATGACTTAAATCTTAAACAGAAATGAGATCATCCATTATATGATGGGAAACAAATGAAATATCTGAACAGTAATGTCTTCAATTGCCGGCAGTGAGTCCAGTCTGCCCGATTCAGCCCCACGCAGCCGTAGCAGTCGAATACCCTGCTTCCAAAAAGGGATGCGACGTCTGAGAATTGACTCCAAGTTTATATATAAGAGACACTTTGACATTTGTATTATTGACATTGGGAAGCGAAGCGAAGTTGCACTGACGGATATGAAGGATTTGCCTGACATAGGCCCCCTCACGCAGCAGAAGCTGCTGCACGGCTGAGCAAAATCTGACATAAGCTCGGATACTTGCGGATTGGACACACGCGAGGTGGCCGTGCAAGTAGCAATGGAGCCAAGGGCTGCAATGTTAGCTGTGGGGGCGGAGCACGCGACTTCTTTGGTGCTCTGGATGGCGCCACCAACATTTGCTATCACCTCTTCCGCCTCGCCCCCGTACCGGCTCTCTCAGCTTACCCTCAGTCCCCTCCCAGTCGATCTGCTACGTGCCAACCCGACATGGCGAGCAAAACCTGTTCTGTAAACAAAGTTTCTGCTAACCTGGATAACGAAGTTGCCAATTTCAACAGTGCCATGACAGATGTCGAAATGCTGGAGGCTGATGCCTTTAATACTGAATCTAATAGAAAACCTGCTGGTGTACTGGATTCCAGAAATGAGGACGGAGCAGCTAAAGAAGTGTCAATAATCATTGCTGCGATCCCACGTGCTTGTGACTCTGTTTTAACGACCACTGGGACACCTGTTGAAACGCACAGCGGCCTTGCTCCGTTACATGCTGTGCTAATTGTCTGCAGTCCCTTGCAGCAATTTACAAATGGGTCTAGCGGCGCCCAAATGAATTCATGTAAATCAGGCTCTGCCCGACCATCTCTAGGATTCACCACCGATGCTGGCGAGGCTATAACCAAGCTGATGCATAAGCGAAGTGAACAGCCAGTTAGTGCTGCACTCGCAAATGCTGCCACTGAAGTAGTCCCCATCCAGCTTAACTGTAGACAATCTTATCTTCTAACACCCCAGTGAAGAACGTGAGTGTCAAAGTGTCCTCAAGGATCCTTGATGTGCCCTCAATGACCCTTATACCCAATACTGAGACCACGGCTAGCCAGTACATCAAGGGAGGACCGTCTGACAGAGCGTTTGAAAGCTGACTTTCTGAGGCTAAGAGACAGGCTAAACGCCAGCAGTGGTATCGGGGCTGGTTCGGGGCCCAACAACGCCACTCACAGTAGTGTTGAAGTGCAACAGCAAAGAAATAAACATGATTCTTTTACGCTACACAAGATGAGGCCAGCTTTGCAGGGTCATTTAAAAGCCCGGACGAGCACCCCGCAGATGGCAAAGGCTAGCTCAATACTGGGCACCATGACTATTGACAAAGTGAACACCCTAGACGGCCACAACGAACAATTGTGTAACATGGCTGATGAGTGTTCAACACATGCAAGTTCCTCTCGGCTACACTCCTCAAACAGATCGACAAACCCACACCACATTGAAGCAGATGACTATGCACCTAACATCAAGGGTCAGCTCTCAGTAGCAGCTGCACTTCAAATTCATAATAACGTTCTAGCCGCCACTACTATTGCAATGGTGCCGTTTGTAAAACTGTATGAATCATCAAATGATTCATTAAAAGATCAAGGATCATTACTGGCGACGACAAACTCAAAACTCAACTCTCTAGAAATGTTCACTGAGCAAATTCAAAGACGGCTGGACTGCAAAGCAGAAACTTCTTCGAAATGGCACAATAGTCTCAATGATCTAGCAAGACATGAAATTGCAGGCAACACTGGTTTTAATGGAGGCCGTGCTTGAGTGCACAAAATGGATGCAAAATAACTTCTATAACATGGCTTCTAAAGAAGACGCCAATGCTTGCAATTGGAAGTCCAAGAAGATCTCAAATATTGAGAGGAATACTCCAGCTGTGTTTGTAAACCAGGTTCCTATTATAAATGTAACCCAAGCTGAGACAATAAACATCGATGACTCTGAGATAACTCCACAGACTTTAGTAAGTCAGCGAGCAATCCCAGTGGTTCAGTGCAACCGACGACCATGCCACAAACCAATGCTTCGACCTATACAAACATTTCAAATGAAAAATGCTACAACCTTAAATAGAGGACCTATAAATACTGGTTTGAAGTCTTCTGGCCCAAAAGGGTCTTCTGAAGCTGAAACAACGTGCCAAACCCGTCAACCTCAAGTTAAACCACAAAAGTCTACTCATATCAACGTTACGGAAGATACCTCAACGTTTGACATCTTTTCCAAATCAACTAAGCTTGCCGCCACAAGTGCGCTCATCAAGAGCAGCATGTTGAGTAGTACCAGTGGGGCGTCACCGAAAAGACATAAAAGGACCGCCACTAAAAGTAAATCTAACTGTTCGAGGCGGTTCATTAGGAATCTGACACCCCACTGCCATTACCACTGTTTGAGCGAGGGACCGGTCAGACCAAAACAAAGACCACTGGTAGCCACGAACCACTAAAGATGTTCCCACTGCCTGAACCTGGTAATCCAAAAAAAAGACCAGAGAATAGTGATTCAGTTAGCAACCATTTGATTATGACAGATGAATTATTAAATCTCTCGACATACTCGTTGGATGAGGAGGAATGGACCAGCCTGGCAGTTGACCGCTCTCAAGAAGTCGACCCCAGAAAAATATCTGAAGGTGTAATACACGGGCAAATTGAGAAGACAAGTGGGGCAATTTTTAAACCATCCCAAAATGCGGAATCAACATTGGCGAAAATATGCAATGGCCCAGGATCTCCATTAAAGCGAAGGAAAGTTGCTGAAGAGGCCGAATTCATGCCCAACCCCCCGAAATCAGTTGTCACAAATCCAAACGTAAGATCAACTAATAAAGATCCGTCCTCTCCAATATTGCAAAGGAAAGTAAAATGGAACCTCGTTGAACCTGACGAGAGGGATCATCCTCTGAAGTTGAACCCTAAATTTACCACAGCCCAAGTCGAAGACAAGGGGCCTGCCACAATAAAACCTGTGACACACGAGCTAAGCAACAAAGGTCTTTGAGAAAACTCTGACTGGAAAATATTTCCTGGGAAAAAAACAAAATTAAACTGAACAGACACAACACAATAAAATTATTGCACTGCATACTGTTGCTAAGAACCATAGTGTCAGAAGACATAGCAATAGTGGAGTATGGCTATGAACGCAGGTCAGACTGCGTATTTTTAGATGTCAATTCAATATTGATCGAGAATACCTTGACTTACGCAGGCAATTAACTGTTGTCCTTCGGCTATGAACTAACGTTGCACACTGACACGACCTTCAATCAGTCTCACTCTGAACAACATCATAAGCTGCCAACAGGTGGAATTCTTACGAGAAACAAAGCCAGACGTGGTGCACTGATGAAAAGGATTGAAGGAAACATTCGCAGAAACGACAAGGCAAATTATATTGAGGACTCCCCTCGAAGAATATCAGAACCGAGGCGGAGGCGTCAAATGAGCGTTCAGTAGCAAATAAGCACTGATGCCTAACACACTGGCTCCTTAATATCATGAAACACTTGTGGCTTTATGCAGTTATTCAGTGAAAAGGGGCTAAGAAAAGAGTGCTATTCATTTATATGTTTACAAGAGACCTGGCTACGTGACCCTCCAATAAGTGATGGATACACGATTCTTCTGAATGCTCATGGAAAAAACAAGACCGGCCGTCCATTCTCAGGTTTAGTCACGATGATTAAAAATACTGTCCTTCGTTCAAATCTCCCAAAAATCTTGGATTGGAACATCTTCTTATTCTAAATATCTATTGGAATCCGCCATGGTTTCTCCCAAGAAGTTCATAAATTATGTAATGTTCTTGATGGACGAGTGTATTTTGGAGTTCCATAACATCCATATCTTGGTATGTGGTGACTTTAACATTTCATGGTTTAATTCAAATGGTGAAAGGAAAGTTATGGAAACAATGCATGGAAATTGAGTGTTTAAGAGTGCAAAATGCTGGGAGGAGGAAATTCTCATAAGAAACTGTGAGATGTTAAACAGCCAGGTCATAGGCGACATCCCGGCCAGACCAACATGGACCAGGACTGGATGCCACAAAACACACAACTACATCTGGGCGTCAACAAACTTCTCACTTTTGATTACTAATCTAAGAGTTCTGAAGATGACCCAGAGTGATCACGATGCTGTGCACATGACCTAGTGAACAGAATTAACATCTCCAGGAAACCGACACACATGTAACTTGATAATCAACCAAGGCCTAAATTGACTAATATTGAACAGAAAAGTGATTATAGATTTTACAGGAAAATGTGCTTCACAATGTGAGCACAAACCTATCTGCCCAGACTAAGGAGGTGTTGACAAAAGTACCGGAATTGGCTAATCTTGTCTAAACTAATTTGAGACCAAGAGAGAGCAGCAAAAATGCTAAAGTCAATATACGCTCATCACAGCAGAGACACCTGGACTATCATCAATGAAGGTTCTCTTTCACAAAAGTTGATAATGCGCACCAATGTCCGCGCTGCTGCATGGTTAAGCACTATTCTGCAGTCTTTAAAACCAGCTCGGCAGTTGATACCAACGACGACAAGGTAAAGAAAGTTCCATGGAATCTTCAATTCGATAAAGATGAGATACTGAATACAATTACAAAACTGAAAACTTCTGGTGCTGCGGGTCCAGATGGCTTATCCAACATTGCATTAAAAAAGCTTAAAGAGCATTGGGCGACTTTTATAGAACTGTTTTTGTGGAGATCTCGACAACAACGAAATTTCCAACGTCATGGCAATCGGCGGTAGTTGTAACAATCTATAAAAAAGGAGCCTGTAACGACCCAAACAACTACCATCCGATTGCGCTCCTTGATTCCTACTGAAATGCCGTCAAAGTGAGCAGATGATGCTGGAATCACCGACTGCAGACAAACTGGGTTCACCAAAGGCATTGGTGTAGAGGTGAACCTTATGATGATAAACCTGCTAAAGCTCGAAGCCATCAAAGGGGGGAAATCTACTTCTCGCATTTATAGATCTACGTCAGGCATTTGATTTGACAGTATGATTAGAGCTATCCTATGGAAGAAACTATAGAACTGGAATTGTCCAATGGAGCACCTGCAACAAATAAGAGTGTTACATTCCAATACGTCCGTAAGAATCAGATTAAACGCTAATGGCGATCTCACTGATAGAATTGCAACAGAAAGAGGAGTCAAGCAAGGTTGTCTGCTTGCGGCACTTCTATTTAAGTTATACATAGCAGATTTACCAAATGTCCACCACCTAACTTGGGCAATTTATGCGGACGACCTAGTATTGCTGGATACTGGGCAAATATGTCTCCAGCGACTACTGAATAACTTGTTTGTGTACCTGAAAAACAACGACTTGCAGTTAAATGCGTGTAAGTAAGAAATTACGGCATTTGGATTAAAATACAGGCTGTCCTTGTAGAACTACTTAATGCCAGATTCAATTAAAGTGGGTAAAACAGGATGTTAGGGTGACAAATAGTGACCAGAATGCTATCACTGTTAAGACTTTTAGGGGTCCGTCCCAACAATGAAATGTGTCTAGCCATCAGAACTGTTCCAGGATTAATAGTGGGCCTGTACGGTGTGTACTAAAACAATGGGTGACCATTATCCTTAATAAATGGGGAGCTGTTTAACAGAATCCCAACGAATGGCGAAGTTGCACGTGATGAATGCAAATTAGCAGTGCAGAAGCCTTTCTCAAATAATGCGTTACAATTTCCAGTTAATACATTTTCCTGGGGCTCTGGAAGCATTGAAACTAAAGGTTGAGGGTGTATATCAGAGGGTACAATTTTTGGTCTTTGTTACCCAATTGTTTTCAATCCAGGATCCAGTTCTTTGGGAAGTAAGTCATTGGTAGAGTAAATCTTCTCAGATTTCTAATTAGGCCATCAATAATGGATGAGGAATCGTTGCAGCAAGTCTGGTGGTCCGGAAATAAGGGTGCCAGTAGCAGCATACCGGAACCTTTCCTGATCGCTAGACTATAAGAATGCCTGCACGGGCCGGTGCTCCCGGCAGGTCTGACCGGCCAGGAGCACCAACCCCTGCAGGCATGGTTTTCACGGAAGCACCAGCCCCGTTATCAACGGTGCCGGTGCATCCATGTCCACATTCCCGTGGAGTCTGATGGGACGCCACCGGAATGGGGACTTACAGTTTCCAGGGTCTCACATCCCGGGCCACCCCGACTTATAATGTCCCGGTGGCACCAGGATATCAGGCGGCAGAAACTGTATTACAAGGTTGGCAGCAACCCACTGGTAGCACCCGCTGGTTACCGCTGACCTCGTTATGAGGCCGCTTTTGAATTGACATCTGATGGGTGTTGTTTACATATGTAAACGAGTTCTTTGTTGGCTTTGTCATTGTAGCATAATCTTGACACTTTCAAAGATTGTAGACCTTTCATTTTGAACCTTTACTCCGTTTGAACATATGTTGTTCTGTTCAATTGCCTATCATTGTTTGTGGATTCTTGGGGAATGGAACGTTGTAGCATTTTAGCATTTAATGGAAAATGAAGCATTTGCTTGTTTTTGGTGTGTTTTGTGGATGCCCAGAAAAACGAATGTGTGTTAATTAGTTGAAATCGTGTTTTGCGTGTTTTTTCTGTGTGTCTCATGTGGAAATAGTGAGTTTCATTACCAATGTGCCAGTAATTTGGTGGTACATCCATGGGAATTTTTGTCACAATTGTGTCCTGCTACCTCCACTCACTTCTGTGGAATTACCATAGAATCACGACTGGTAATATAATGGCGTTTTTATCCATTATGGACTCTAGGGGGAATTATTATGAATTACCGCGAGCAGCAATTCTGCTGACAGTAATTCCCACGAGTTTCAGGCCTAAAGTAGATGTGTTACCTCATGTTTTTTGTACTTTCCCCACTTTACTGATGTAACTCATAGTGCCGCTGTACGGTAATGTGATGTGAAAGTGGCGGTAACAGACTTACTGGCACTTTATTGCCACTTTGTGCTGCACCGCTGTGCTCCTGATGAGGCCCAGTGTGGCACAAGATCTGGCCTTCAGGGCCAGTGTCTGCCTAGTGACTGCTCGAGCTTGACATGCAGCTTCTAGGCTCATATTTACTCCTAATTCTTTACTTACTTGTCCACTGCTAATCCGATTATCAAAATAGATGTCACCAAAGGGCACACGCCTCATTTAAGTGCATTAATGAAAGCAGAAATCAATTCACACGAATTTGCTAAACATATTCATTAACATTTTCAAACCATATTAAAGCACATTAATTTCCTATACGGTAAATAGAGAGACTGTAACTTGAACCGTGCGGCTTTTGTAGATGTTGAATTGGAAAACGTGCTAAGTAGAAGAGTGATTATTACTGCTGCTCTCTGATCGTTTAGATATATTTTAAATAGGTGTTTCTGGCAAATTATCCGTGAGGCGTTTTGATTATTGATAAAATACAATAAATGGCGCAACTTCCCTTAAGCTCTTTTATTAGATATATCCATTAGATATGTATATATTGTATTACATAGCAGAATAGAGGTAGTAATTATTCACATGTATCTAATACTCCGAGGATGAGATAGTTTTTATTAGTCTGCATCATGAGTACATTAATCAGAGCAGATGGCAGATGGGGAATAAAACAAAAACGCTTGCATTATTCCACATCTAGATTTTTTATTATTTTATTAATATGGTTAAAGCTGCAGTGAACATTCATGATTATGAATAGAGGTGTACAGCATGTTGCTACTGAAGCTTCACAATTGGCATTGCTAACCTTTGGTCAATATTGAAGAGGGATGGTCGAGTCCTACCCCGCTCCCTCTCCCATCAGACACGTGGTCCGAAAGAAGAACTAAAGATATCATGATCGCCCATACCATTTAGCACCAATTCCTAGTGCTTCCATGATAGACAAGTACATTGAAAGGTACCCACTCAGCCAACCCTATAGCCAAGGAACATTACAGATACTGCCTGAAGTGGACAAAGAGCCTTTGGGTGCCATTAAGGAGATTTCAACCGACAACCTGGACTAAAGTGCCAAGAAGCCACGCTTGATGTTGTTAGAGACAACACGACATAGCAATGTTAGAGAGGAAGCACACGTGCCATCCGCACATCGGGACACAAAACACGCACCCGAATACACGAAGAACACATGGAATAGTTCTATAAGTTAGAGGACAAATACATATACATACTGCCCCTCATTCCGAGTTTGGAGGTAACCATGCCGCTATTTGCGGCATGGCTGCCTCCAACTCCGGCCTGGTGAATGGAGTAATTACTGGTCCATTCCGAAGTCGGCGGGACCAGTAATTACCCATTCACCAGGGCCATTCCCCATTCCCATTTGAGCCCCCATAGGGCTCAATGGGAAGGGGGAAGGCGGCAATAACGGTACTGCAAATTGCGGTACCGTTATCGACCCCGGTGTCCCTTTGCGGGTCCCGTCCTTAATGCCTGGTAAAACCAGGCGTTAAGGAAGGACACGCAAGGGGAACTCGTAGTAGGACGGTAAGGGATTACCGGTCTCGTTAACGGTGCCCGGTGTCCCTTACCGGCCTACTCGTAATGACCCCCACTGTCTTTGCCTTTATTATTTTGGCATTAGCTTAACCGCAGCAACACGGAACCTGCAAGAAGCAAGAGATCCTGAGCAAGCTTGCAGATGCTTACATGCAATTAACCTACGGAGCTGCAGGAGCACCTATGGGACCTGA
The DNA here is from genome assembly GCF_040938575.1 of Ambystoma mexicanum. Lineage (NCBI taxonomy): Eukaryota > Metazoa > Chordata > Amphibia > Caudata > Ambystomatidae > Ambystoma > Ambystoma mexicanum. Next base: position 767,399,512 of record NC_090932.1, on the reverse strand, counting down.
CAGAACCATGCATTACTAGTCTATGTGGACTATAGAATAACACGAACATGTAGAAGCCAGGCCATGGCTTAGGAAATCCATAGTAGGCCACAAGCCTCACAGAAGAGCTGAGCTGAGCCGAAGTCAGCATGAACAAGGGAGCAACATGTGGGACAGAGTCTGCAGCCAAGGCCACCAGATACAAGTGACATTCCATTCCCTGAATGACAGTAACACCAGCTGCAGTAAATGTGAATAATTCAGAGTAATTCAGAGCTCTAGAAGCCCAAAACACAGTCTCTGAACACGTGGTTTGGCTGACTCGATTGATGAATCGAAACCGGCGCTGGGAAAGAGGAGCGATCTCACAGCGCCAGACAGAAGCTTGCAACAAAGTCGTTACAGCAAGAGACAAGGGTTGCATGATGTGAATGTGCTCTCGCATAAACTTTGGTGGTGCACACCTGGTACAATGCAGACACATAGTTATACTTATTACCTTGACAAGGAACACCTCGAGCAGAGAATCATTTCAGGTCCCAGGCCAGGGGACATCAGCTTTAGCCAATCAGAGCTTACTGTCCTTCCTAGGGGTGGGTAGCAACAGGCAAGAACCAATGGTAAAACCAATGGTCGCCATTTGGAAACTGCAGAGCGGCAGTATGGCAAACATTACGAACACAGTACCCAACACGTGAGACATTGGGGTGTTTACATCACGCAAAATGTGAGAAAGTGAAGACCCTGTTCAATATATTCATGAGATTCAAGTGCTTTGGCACCTCGAAACTCGAGAGCTGTGGGACAAAACAATAGCTATCTTCCACCATATCTTAGTACACGGGCTACCCGAGCCAGTAAAGAAGAGTCAAACAATTGGTGGGGTTGAAAGAGAAGGGATGGTCAGAAATACAGATCACAATACTACACCATTGTAGTCTATGTCAGGAGAAGGTTAAGCAAAACCCGGAGGAGAGGAAGGCAGATGAAGCCAAGCTAGTACAAAAGAAGCTATCAAAGTATGCACCGGAAGGGGAGGTTATAAACAGCCCCACCCCACAAGCACCGACACAGCAGCAGCAGTATCAACAACCCCCACCATTTGGACCACCCATGGGAGGATGGGGTACATGGGGCGGGGCGGGCCACAACAGGGGTTCTGAGGAAGAGGAGGATTCCAAAGGGGCGTGGTTTAGGGCCACAGGCACATCACAACCAAGGGGATATCCAAGGGGATTTTGGGGGTATGGGCAGCAGGTGCAACAGAACTCAGGGGACTTTTTGGGGGGTATCCAAGGACAAGGGAGGGAGCCACCACAGTGCTGGACCTGCGGGTAGCTAGGACACATTTCAAGGGTGTGCAGATTTAGAGGAGCACAACAGAATTGGGCTGATCAGGGCAGCAGCAATATCAAGGGGGACAGGAAGTCTATTACGCTCAGGGCCAGCAGCAACAAGGGCAGATACAAGGCTCATATCAGCAGATGCCCCAAGCACAATCTCAAGCACCAGCACCACCACAGATACAGATGCAGGCACCACAAATGGCAGCACCACTGCCACAGAATCTGCAAGCATCACAGATCAGGGGAAACACGCAACAGCTAACACAACTGCAGAATGATGAAACACTTGAAAACATGGACACAGTAGCAACAGTACCCGTTAGGCGACTAGGAGGAGTTATTATGGTGGGGAACAACCCCTTTACTGTAAACGGGTTATCAATGTATCCTCAATAGGGCAGCCCACAGATGAACTTGATGTGTCCCATCCTGTCGATCACACCCAACCCTGCAGAGGAACCTCGCATAGGGGGGGCGATAGGTGACATTACTTTTTCCTTTCTTGTTGACACTGGGGTGACTAGGTCATGCATCCGGAAAGGGACACTATCTATCGGAGATCACGACTTTACTCTCGACAGACACATGTAAACATATTGGGACGTGACATCATGAGCAGACTGGACATGACCATTTCTTTCACAGACAAGGGCATAGTGTGCTCAACACCAGACATATGCATGTTGAATGTAAAACAGATTGTCCAGGCATATTGTGGTCACTCAGTACAGAGGGGGGTGCCAGTGGACCCCAAGATGTTTTAATATGAAACAGACATTGCTATTGCATGGATGCCAGGAATAGCAGGGGAAGTGTTGTGAGTGCCAACGAGTATCTGTTCAGTCCAGAGACACCACTGGGTGAGCCAGAGGGAACAATTGTGTCCAGAGAGATCGAGGCAGTACTGGCAAGAGAGGATTGGATTGCATTGCACGCAACAGATGACTCGGGGAGGGCATGGAGAGCAATCAATGCAGTTGCAGAAGGGTGCAGACTAACCGCAGTGACAGATTATGAACTTTTCAGAGAAGAAAGACTGGAAGTTGGGATGATGTTGGAAATGAGTGTAACTTTCTGGTTACAGATTCATTACAGAGAGGTGCCACAGAGAATGGTGATGGCGCTGGAGGTGCCACCCTCATTCTGGGTGGAAGACATGGCCAAGGCACCGGACAGCTTATGGACCACAAGTCCTTACGATGTGCGGTGCATAAGGAGAATAAGGGGAGTGAAGATCAAGCTGAAACAAGGAGCAATTCTGCCAAGAGTAAAACAGTATCCCCTAACCAAAGAGGCAGATGAGGGCATTTATGAGACAATCAACACCCTCATTGAGAGAGGCATTCTGGTACCATCAGAATCTCCATGCAACATGGCGGTGTAGCCCGTGCGCAAGGCCAATGGGGGGTCATGGCGTTTCACTCAGGACCTAAGACCTCTTAACCACATTATGGAAGCAGCGTATCCAGTAGCAGCAAATCCATTGACAATTTTGTGTGGCATTCCAGCGGAAGCCACCTGTTTCACTGCCATTGATCTGAAGAATGCATTATGTTCAGTACCACTACACCCAGACTCACAGGATCTCACTAGCTTCATGTACAGAAACCAGAAGTGGAAACATACTTGGTTGCCACAGGGGTACCCCAGCCCAAGACAGTGAGGGAAATGCAACAATTCCTGGGGTTGTGCAATTACTGCAGAGCATGGCTTTTTGACTACAGCACATACACAAGGCCACTATTGACTGCATTGAAGGAGGTCCAGACGGGAACAAAGACACTGGCATGGAACACAGTGATGATTGAAGCTTTTGAGGAATTGAAGGAAGCGATAAGTACAGCTCCAGTTTTAGGGACCCCAGATGACAAAAAGGAGTTCTTCCTGTTTTCACACACTGACAGAGTAGTGATGAAAGTGGTACTGACTCAGAAGACAAGCATGGGCCACAAGCCAATTTCTTATTACAGTGGACAGCTTGACCCAGTTATCAGAGGATATTATCTGTGTGAACAATCATTGGCAGCTGCAGTCTCCACAGTGGAGAAGTCCTCAGATATAACAATGGGTGCACCACCACTCTTTACGTGGAGCAAACCCTCTTTGCGATACTGCACACGCCAAAGATCACACTGACCACACAGAGGGCATCAGGATATGAGGTCATCCTGTCAAACGTATGACAAAGGATAGTAAGATGCAAGACTGTAAATCCAGAATTATTCTTGGCTTACGTTCTCCAACCAGGAGACTACGCACATGACTGCAAAAAGAACATAGAGATGTTCAGTGAGACACATAAGGTAGGGGAGGATGCACTTGAGGGGAGAGACGTGCTGTACATTGACGATTCTTCAACTATTGATCAAACTGATGGGATTAGAAGGACTGGAACTGCAGTGGTAAGACTGAAGGGGGACTGGACGCGTGAGGTAGTTGAGAGTGCACGGCTACCTTCCCATTACTCAGCAAAAGCAGCATAACTAGTGGCTCTTATATTAGCACTAGAACGCAGCATAGATAAGTATGTGATAATTTATTCTGACAGTGCTTATGTCACATCAACAGTACATTCAGGACTGGTGCAATGGTTCAGAAGGGGGTTCAGAAAGGCAGATAGGACCCCAGTGCAGCATGTGCTCTTGTTGGTCAAACTGATCGAAGTAATTGCATATCCAAAGGAACTGGCACTAGTGAAATGCCAGGCCCACACAAAAGGGGCAGACCCAATCTCTAGAGGGAACGAAGCAGCACTCAATGAGGCAAAGTGTGCAGCTTTGGGAAGCTATGGGAATGGGAAGAGAGTGTCAGGCTCACTCCTGGATTCCGTCAATTTCACCCCTCTTCCCTGAGTGCCCCTCACACCCTCCTGCTCACCTGTGGTCTCCTCGTCCGATGTGAGTACGAATCTCTTTATTCTCAATGCCTCCTCTTTGGAGTGTGGATGAGGTCTGCCTCGAGAGGAAGCCACCCTGCCCCTCTAACACGGGGCCAAGGGGGCCCCCGTACCAGGGCAGACCGGTTAAGGGGAAAAAGCCGATAGGCGCAAAAAAACCCTTCTTTGTTGAAGATGGCAGCAGGATACAAGGTGGGACTGTGTAACCTGAGGGATCCAGCTGATAAGGAAATCCACAGAAAGTGGTGTAAGGCGACTGCTCCAGGGGAGAAATAACAGTACAAAGATGGGGTGACTAATGAATGAGCTGAGGGGGAAGGACCCAGGAGAACAGGGGAGAAAAGGAGAGAGAGAGAGAGCCAAGGTGGAGCGGAGAAAAAGCTCCAACAGAGCGAGGAGTGCCAAGAGCGAAGTGAAAGCCAGAAAGCAAACGGGAGAAAAAGGAAAGGGAGCGGCGGTTGCCGCGGAGGAAAGGACTGAAGCGTACCAACCCAGAAGCCTAACGCGAAAAGGTTGCAACGCGCTGGCTTCCGGGTTGGCGCTCGTTAAAAGGACGTCGCTGGTCGGAAGGGCTGGAAAACTAGACCGCTGCCGAGGAAAGCGCGGGCGGCGTGACGGCTAAGTCAATGGCCGCTCCAGCGCCAGCGTCTCCACAGCTGCCAGCGACCGCTGTGCGGGACAGAGAGACCAAAGGCCCAGGGAGGTATAAGGAACATGGTGATGAGGGATGGGTACAACAACATACCAGAGACACAGATTATGGAACTGCAGGGAGCTGCCCAACAGGAGGAGAGGGAGCTATGGGTAAAGAGAGGATGCTCAATGTCTCCCACAGACACCCTATGGCGACAGAACAACACAGGGAAAGTGGTCATGCCATTAGCATTACTAAAAACAGCACTATCACAATTGCATTATCCAACACATACTGGAAATATGGTCATTGCTACAAGCATTGGAGAAACATGGTTTTCCCAAATTTGAATGAACATGTAGCTAACTTCATTAGCTTGACTTGCCAGCAATTCACTGCAAGGCATACACTGCGAGTTGTGAAATGAGCCATACACTAACAAATTGGGATTTACACCACCTACCAGCAGTTGTAATCCCACAGTAAATCCGTGGGACCAAGTGGCGGTACCGGAAATTCCGTTTGGTGGTATTTCAGCGGATTTACTACTGAAATAGTGCAAAACTAGTAAAGAGGCGCATATATTATGGTATCTTTGGCCAGACATGATGTGGCTGGGCTGTAGGAATATGTAAACTTGTGTGACTCTGGTATCAGACCATGAGTTATGACACTACATGATGCATGCTTTTGAGGTGCAGGGAGGTGTGCGCTGTGATGCGGTACACAGCGAACAAGGAGCAGCCATGCAAATTGTTAAACAGGCTAATAGAGGAGCAACCAGGCAGGGCTAACCTGAGTTGTATTTTGCAATTTTAGCCGTAGAGAGATGAAGAGAGTTGAAGCTGGTGGTAGGTCAGTGTATCAAATAAAATAGGGACAGCAGGCTCGGGTAAAGATCGAGTGGCAAAGAGTGTGGTCCAATAGCTGTAAAGGACGGTAACTGTTGCTGACCTGTCAGGTCATGGAGCAGTGCAGATGAGCGTGCAGATGTTGGGGGTAGAAACTGGACGGTGTCACGGTTGCGTGAGGAGGTATGTAGCCAGGGAAAGATGGACAACGTCTAGGGTTGCGCAGTGAGGGGTAAGAGGATCATAAAAGCCCCAGCGGGGCTGTGATCTTGTGAAATAACAGGGTTTTGGAGCCTGGGTATCCGAGGGGATGACGAGAGGGTAATGAAATTCCTGTAAAGTGGAACAGTGTTAGGAGACTTAGAAAGGGGGTGCTTCATTTCAGGATGTGTGTAAATGCTGCATTTCCTAGAGTGACCGCAAACCTCAGATGTGAGGGGATCAGTTCTGCATTTGCTAAGCAGAGGCAGAGAAATGTGTGAAGAAACGTTGGATACACCAGGTAGGTTGACCATTGTGGTCCCATATCTTTTCCATCACACACTGTTCGTATCTTTCAAGTGTGCATATCATTGGGCAAATGAGTTAATATATTTAGACAGTTTGCACTTCATGATAATCGCTTCATAGGTTTAGATGCAGTACAATGTGCTCACCGTTACTATTCGTTTCCACATTGCTCAGCTTTATGTTGCTAATGAACCGCTTCACCGCACCCAGCCAGGGGTCTTCCAAGTGTTCTTTCTTTCCTTTATCACGAGTGAGACCAAAATGTCAGTGTGACTTCTAGCAGTGGTTTTATGCATGGATAAGTACATTTTTAAATTATTAATTGTATGAGTTTGTTTGTTGTTTGCAATGCGAGATAAATATTTTAGAGCATAAGCCAGGGCACAGAGAAACCATTTTAAACCTGTCCTGAAATAGCATTAACACTGTGAAATGAGAGACATGCTTATTCAATCAGGAATATGCAGCTATAAGGCGAGTGTAAACACTCCCTGCCTCTCCAGTGATTACTGGCCATGCCAACCTGCTCTGGTTAAAGCAACATGTGCGGCAGCAAAGTGTTTTTACAAAGTAAAATGTTAGGTCCATTTTGCAACCTGGCGAATGTAAAGATGCTTAGGTGCGTCCGAAGGGCGTACAGACGTAGGCAGAGAAACATTTTGTAAAGGTTTTCTCAGTCCAGAATGCCAAACGTAAAAAGCAGGGAAGGGGGTCGGGTTTCGTCTCCCCGGATCACGTATCACGGAAAATGAAAAGCTCGGTGGCAGGGCTGGCACACACTGCACCTGCAGTAATCTGGTGGGGTTTGTGTTTGCTTTACATAGGTACATTAAAGTGTGATTTACAAACATGAGCGGGCAGTGGGTGGTTATTGTCCCCGAAGAGGAGAGGGATGGTGGGGGATTAGAAATGGGAGGGGTGCATAAAGTGTCAAACTGTGTGAAATGAGTTCTTGGATCAGATGATCCTAATGCATTTTCTGTTAATGTGTTTCTTTCAGACTTGATAGTAAATTCAGAACTTTTAGTTCAAAAGTAAATTGGCTCATTTTATCAACCACGTTAATGAGGGGTTCCAATAAATTTAAATGAGAGGGCAAACAAATTAAAGTTGGCAAAATATGTATTCACTTTTTAATGTGGGAAGAGCCCTTAGTTCATCAAAACAACAGAACGAGGCATTTTTAGTGATTGCTTCCAGCTATGATGATGAGGAGTTGACATTGTATGAACAAACAGGGAAGTGGGTATTTTTGCTTCCAGCTATGTTGATGAGGAGTTAAGATTTTATGAACAGGCAGGGAAGTGTGTATTACGCATTTTCTACTCTTATGTATTTTGCTTTTAACAGTAAGAAAACATTCTAGTCCCATGATGCACTGCGTCTGCTCCCCAATCAGTTTTTATCTCAGCAAATAAACTTTGCCTCAAACACAAAATACCCTCTTTTCTCCTTCTCTATGATCAAGATTCATTAATATTCCACTGGTCCTCTGTCATCCCATGTGTTGTGCTGTCCATTGAATCAAAGTCCATAGTTCAAAAGAAGACTGGCCGGTCAAGTGCATCCTAGGCTAGAATCAAAACAGACAGGATGGGTAAATACTCACCTCTGTGTCTGTTAATAACATCTGAAGTCTCCATCTTCATAACTATATGCAATCAGAATATTATGTCACAGCATGTACGCTCCTGCTATACACATTCAAAGCCAGATGAAGCCTGCACAGTAGGTCTGATTATTGGACCAGTTTGCAGACCTGCGGAAGTCTGCTATGAGACTGCACAATCGAAAGGCTGAGGCAGCCATCACACCGTTTGCCAAATGGGTCCCACAAAGAGAATTATCTTCCATGGGAGGGATATGACCCACTTAACATCCTGAGCGAACGTGATAGAGGAAAAACATTTATTTTCAGTTTCTTTCAAGAAATTAATAGTAATCAACATCAAAATATTCTTTATTCAGCGTAATTCCATAAAAGAACAACAGAAAAATACAAATACATACGAACAAACAGATACAATTGTATAATATGGATAAACATTAAAAATCAAAATGGGTAAAAGAAAATCAATAAAAACAGCAAATTCATAAACTTTCGTATATAAAGTGAGAGCATACTAAAACAACAAGCCCAAGGCAGTCTCTGAGCACAATTCAAAATCACTGGCAGCTCCTTACACAAGTTAAAATGATGAACTAATGTAAAATTTGTCAACACAGGGAGGGAAAACTTGCAGCCTTTACATGATTTAAAATCAGGATTCTCTGGGGCTGTAGAGTTGTAAACCCAACCCAAACATGCGTTTGTTGTTCCATTAGCACCAGGCAAGAGCAAAATAAGAGTTATGAATCGATTGTATGCAGTAGTATTATGTCAAATCTTAGGTCGTTTATAACATGCCCAGTAAACAAAGTTAGACAATGATGAAACGACATCTAGATCTTGGATGTAGGGCATATAGGTCACCCTCAGAAAGATAGGTCACCCGGACAGACATCTCAGATTACGCGCTCGCCTGTCTAAACTATATATACTAACCTCAAAGGAGCGCTTATAAACGCTAGGTCTCTAGTCGCACATGCAACAGAGATATCAGATATCATTGTAACAGACAACCTAGACTTCCAGGCCATCTCAGAATCCTGGCTACATGACGCGGCAGGCCCTGCCTTATCGCTAGCAGTTCCCGATAATTATACGATCCTGCGAGCCGACAGACACATCTCTCGAAGAGGGGGTCTAGCAATTATAGCGAAAACTAGTCTAGACATGAGAACTATCACAACTCCTTCTATGAAATCCTGTGAATGCCTCTCGGACAAAATCGCCACTGCTAACTCCCAAACATTAAACATCTTTCTTATCTATAGACCTCCTGGTCCCGCAGGAACCTTCGGAGAGGATATCTCCACAACCTTATCCAATAACCTAAAAAACACCTCCCAAACAATAGTGCTAGGTGACTTTAATCTAGGTTACAATGATACTAAGGACACCCAATCAGTGGCTGCTGCCCTGACTCTGAAAGAGTTGGGATTCTCCCAGAAAGTCAACCTACCCACACATAACAAAGGCCAAATCCTAGATTGGATAGTAGAACACAATTGCAAAGTTAATATCACGGATATGGTACCTCAGATTTGGACCGACCACCACCTGCTACTATTCACATTGACAGCCAGTCCTCACTCGCCCCACCTGTGCCTACGAGGAACAAAAAACTCATGAAAGCAGAAAAATTGATGCCCTTCATAATACCTAAACTTACCTCAGTCCCAGATAATATGGATCCCAATTTGTTAGCCGAACAGTACAATGAAGCCACGAACTCAGCCCTTGATCTCATAGCCCAGCTCAAATTAAGGAACAGCAAACCAAAAAAGCATCTCAACTCATGGTTTACTCCTCACCTAAAAACCTTAGGCTGATCAAAAGAAAACTTGAAACCGCCTGGTGACTCTCTCCATCAGTCGAAAACAAACTCAACCTAACTAAGGCCTCTTCCAATACAAGAAAGAAATTCTATTAGCCAAACAGGAAACCTATAACACTAGAATATCTCAATCTAAATCTAGTGTCAGAGAACTGTTCAGCATTTTGAAAGAACTGGAAACACCTGTTGTACCACAGGAAAACTGTACCAAGGACAAAAAATGGTGCTCCAGTATACAACATGCCTTAACGAATAAAGTCGCCAACCTACAAACTAAAATTGCCATCAAGAAAGCTTCTCTAACACCCCTCAGCCCGCAGAGTTTAGTGACACCTCCACACTCCATACAAGAATCACTATTTTGCTTCTCTAAAGTATTGACCATTGAGGTGGAAAAGGTCATACTGGGACTTAAAACGTCCAACTGCAAAGGCGATCAATGCCCTGCACAACTTATTAAGGATGCTGCAAGAGAACTATCACCATTTATAACTAAACTCATCAACTCCTCCTTCACCACAGGCACGGTACCGAATAATCTAAAAGAGTCTTGGATACTGCCCTTATTAAAGAGGCAAACCCTTGATCCGGCCATTCCCACAAACTGCAGGCCTATAAGGACTGTGCCCTTTCGTCTAAAAATTTTAGATAAAGTGGCCTATATGCAAATACAAAACTTTCTAGAATCCAACTACCTTCTCGGATCCCGCCAATCTGGGTTCTGCTAGCAACATGGGACTGAGACAGCCTTAATTGATTTTAAGGCTCAAATAGATGAGTGCAGAGACAATGGCCAAGCAGCCCTACTCCTCCTTCTGGACCTCTGCTGCGTTCGACCTAGTCGACCATACGGTTTTATGCAGCCACCTAGACTCCGCAGCCCATTTCTCTAAAGAGGCTATAACATGGATCAAGTCCTTCCTGAGTAACCGAACCATGAGAGTCTTCTCGCCATCAGGCTCAGCAGACCCGAACCCTATAACCTGTGCTGTACCACAAGGATCCTCTGTGTCACCTACACTTACAATGCATTCACTAAGCCCCTCTTTGACGAGATGGATCATCTGGGTATCGCCTACACAGACTACAAAGACGATACCCAGATCCTCCTTCCACTCTCAGGCGTTTAGGCCGAGGATCTGGCCCTAGTAAATAGAATCTATAGCATCGTTCAGGCATGGATGGCCACTCATGGCCTATGCCTGAACGATGACAAAACAGAGCTCATCATCCTAGCCACCCCTACTTACTTATCCAAACTTAACCCTGACTATGCCAACTTCATTATCGACGGCAATAACATAGAAGTAGCCAAAGAAGTGAAAACCCTAGGTTTTTACCCGGACGCCACCATGAACTTTTCTAAACAAGTCAACTCTCTAGCCTCTGCTACTGCATACAAAGTCATCAGAGCTAGCAAACAATTCCTCTCCACAGACACCTGCATTACACTTGCCAGAGTTCTTATACTTTCCAAATTGGATTACTGCAATGGACTTTATATTGGAGCGAACAAACTTACCATCCTTAAAATTCAGGTCCTTCAGAACAATGCCCTGAGTGCAGTTCTTAAAATCAACAGAAATGAGCATATATCTTCTATAAGAAGAGAATACAAATGGCTATCCACTTGGGATAAAATCCTCCTTAAGATCGCCTCCCTCATGCACAAGTGTCTCAACAATAAAGCACCCCTTTACCTCACAGACAGACTATGTAAAAGAACCTCGTCCAGACCTACAAGAACAGCCAACACGAACTGCCTTCGAGTCCTGCGCTTCAAACTCTCAACTATAGGAGGACATAGCTTCCCAGTCAAGGCTGCATAGCTATGGAACTCCCTACCCCCTGGCATTAGAGAACATCAGCCCTTCCCTAAATTCAGACAGAATTTGACCAAGTGGCTAAGAGTAAACAATATCTAGCGACCCTCTCTTGACCCTCCTCTCTCCTGCGGTCTACCTTCAGCCCCCAGAATTCGCTTGTTAGGTGCGTGAAGTTACTATGATATTTGATCTTGTCTTATCCACTACAATGATCTTGACACTACCTGACCTTTCAAGCCTACTGTATATAACTGTATATTGTAATACCTGTATGTATGTATGTACGGCAATGTAACATAATGTAATGTAATGTAGTATATGTACCTGTAACTAAGCTGAACATATTCCTATCTTTTGCGCCCTGATGCCTCAGGATCTGGTACGCACTATAAATAATAAACTAAACTAAACTAAACCAAACCCTTATAGTCGGCTTTATATAGAGGCACCTCAAGCTCCTGAGAATGGAGCAAAAGAACAAAAAATGTCGGACAGTCTCAGAATCTGATTTGCACAAGGGGCATACATCCATTCTGTTAGGGCCCCAAGATTTTGTGTATGAGGGTAGCTTCATTGTGCCCAAACGAAAGTCGAAATATAAGGCTCTCGCATATGATGGTTCAATATAGTCTAAATATGCGTTGAAGCCACTTTAAGCTGTCTTCTCAAAATATGTGACTCCCATCCTCAATTTGTTTCAATCACAGATAATATTTCCTCTTTTGAGGGAGGATATGGCTTTCTTGACCCTGGTTAACGTGACATTGTTAATGAGCTTGGGATGGGTGCCAAAATCTTGCTCATCAAAGCAGCAAGGCTTTCTTCACATGGGTGGCCCATGGTAAACTCTTCCCTCCAGTTAAGCTAAGAAAATGCACAATAGCATCCCAAGATAACTTCAACCCAGGGCTGGACCACAACCTTAGCCAATAGACTACTGGTTTCAATGAAATGTCATTGACAATTGAAGCCAAGCCGGCCTCCATGCAAATTAGGGCTTTCAAGCTCCTTCGGGATCACAAGTAAAATTTCTTCAAAAATGCATTCTATCCAATCAAAGTTCGCGGGGTTTCAAAGCCCTGAATTCCTGCCCCGTAAGAGGCAGACAGCATGGCTATCTTCCTGTATAATTCAATAGCAGGAGAGGTAGCTCTCCTACCATGGCGAGCGTGAAAATGCAGTATTCCGGCACAGTATTTGGACCGGTTACTGCAGGCTTTGTCTACTTGGGAAGACCAAAAACCATTTGCATTGAATCTGACCTCCAAATAATCATAATATTTTGGCTGTTTGAGCACAATTCCCTCAACACTGTCCATTATCCATTGCTGTTTGGCAAATTTAGGTCTAGATAACATGGATTTGGTCTTTACCGTGTTGAGGGAAAGCCCAAGCTTGCCACACCAGTTAAGGAAGGATACCAAAATCAACCTAATCCCCTGGGGAGAGGTAGGTAGTAGGACTGCATCATGCGCAAAGAAGAGTGTCATTCATTTGTCTTAACCCATCTTGGGGGGATGCAGGCATTCCTTAAGTAGGGTCCTGACAATTTCATCAGTGAAGATGCTAAACAGGAGGGGGCAAGATCGTACCCCTGCCCAACCACCCTGGACACCTGAAATTGCGTGATTGTCTCAGCTGTCAAGCCATATCGAATTACCGCTTTATTGTCGTGGTAGAGTGTCATTACTATTGACAATAGCTTGGCAGGCATATTTCTATGCTGCCAAGTCAGCCAATGCAAGTCACTGGGCATCCTGTCAAATGATGTTTTGAGGTCAACAAATGTAGATTTTAGATTCATCCCACTCAAAACATCATACTTTTGCAGCGGTTCCACAGTGGATGCCCTTATCTTCATGAAAACGCTGCCTGTAATGGGGGAATTATACTTGGTTTTCAACTCATGCCTGAATATGGTTTAAAATTGTATTTGGAAAGATTTTCCCTTTGTTGTCCAAAAAAGAGATTGGGTGATATTTAGCTGAGTGTTCTTTCCCGCCCTCTTAATAAATTGGAATTATTATGGCATGCTGCCATGAGGTGGGTACGTTGTTATGGTTAATGCATACTCTGAATAGTTTCCATAAGTTGTGCCCAAACCAATATTTAATCCTTAAAGTTGTCACTCAGAATGCAGCCAGGCCTTAGGCTTTTCCTCATTTTTAGGTACCGATAGACGTGACAATTTCCTCAAGAGTTAAACGAACATCTTCCTCCCTCAACAGCATATCCTTACCATACTCGGGCGGTTTAACTACCATTGTGCATTGGGGCTCTTCCCTGGTGTAGAGGTTTGCAAAATGTTTGCACCATGCATCCAACGTGATGCTACTTTCTATGTCTGGTGGCCCATTAACCTCCGCTCCCAATTCCTTTTTCCAAAAGGCGATTGCGTCTCCACTTTTGCAGGCTGACGAAATTAATAGTTCCGATAAGGACATCCTTAAAACTTTCCCTAAGATTTAGTTAATCTTTTAAAACAAGTTAAAATTACTTGTGGAAGTTGACAATTAGGAATAATGAGATTGTTTTATTAACCTACGTAGCGAAATCAATTCCAGCAAGAAACTAATGTCCGAAGAGAAATGCTCAGCTTCCGATCAGTGTTCTCATTAATTCAAATGTGACCTGATCAATTGATGATTTTTTTTTTCCGTAAGGTACACGAGTATGAATTTCATCATTCTTTCAAATCATAAAGTAGGTATGTGTAGCCTTTGGAGAGAGTCATGACAAACAAACAAACTGAGATAACTGAACATGAAAGTGAGAAGGAGGATAAGACATGGATGGAAGGAGAATGTTGACTTATTTTAAGTCTTCTGTAGATTACATAATTTCATCCACTCATCTAAAGTTCCTCACCTTACAAATCAACAATTAGGAGTCTCCTGTGGGATCTTAGGGCCCAGTCAAAGAGGAGACACCTGCAACACTAGGTGGTGCGAGTGTCATTTATTATCTACACAGCCCTTTCACCCAGGGGCTTCTGGTATATTTCCACGAGCAGGTGACCAACATGCATCAAGAAAAATGATTCTTATGTGAGGAAGTCCAAAAAGAGGCAAAGCGATGCAGATACTCATTGGCTCCTCAGTCAAGGTTATGCTCCATAATGTGGATGGCCCTTTGGTGAAATTATTAGACCTAACCAAGGTTGCAAGCTCTTTAAACGGGATCAGTGAACCGAGCTTTGAGAGAGTGGGTACCAGGGACCTTCTGTTTCCTTGGAGATTAAAATGCATCACTCTCCCAAGAGCACAGGAAAAATATCCTCTTTAAGTTTAAAGGCTTTTTAAAATCTCATCATATACCACCTGATGGATACTTGCTCTTCAAGGGCAAATTTGCAGTCGACATAAGTACATCGGTATTCATATTCACATCTCTAGATAGGGCCAGGCATTGCAAAAAACAATGTTATCCCTGAGTTTCCACCAGGGTCTGAAGTAGAAAGGGTTGCTTGTCCAGATGCTTTGTGGAAATGACCTATATCATTTATGGGGCCAGAGAGATTTCCTTTAATCCTCAAGTGCACCACATCCCTACTTCTTTCCCTAGAGGGGAAGAAGTGAATGACCCAGATGTTCTGACATAATTGATCTGGATTACATCAAGATAGGTGTCAGGAACACACTACCAATCATTTAACTGGATGGGTGAAGACAAACATTTTTGACAATTTAGAAATTAGATTACAATTAATGTGTGTATGTTGGAGATGGTGACAGGGTTTTGGAGTGAATTGGTGTGCAGACACAATGGAGGAAGCTCAGACATATTGCAACATAATTTCATATGAAATTTAGGAACATCTGAGGAAAGGAACAATAGAAGCTTACACAGTACTCCTATCATGATTCCTTGGACATTTGTTTTTGCTAAGGAGAAATAATTGGTATCAATCTGAGAAAACCAAAAGAGCTTGTGGCCTATGACCTCTTAAGGCTTTAAACAATAGGCCTGGCATAAGATGTATTGCATATAGGGGACTGGTTAATCTGACTGGACAGAAAAGATTCCTACTTATATGTACATATTGTGCACATTTGTATTGCAATTTGGTTGGGATTCATGTATCAGGTATAATGCTTGTCTTTTGATCTACCAACTCTTTATTCATGTTTCACCAAATGGCTGAGAACTCTAGCCACATATTTCAAGGCACAAGGAGTTTGAGTACTGACTTTCCTGAATCATATGTTGTTTATGGCTAGTGGCGCAGCAAAATGAACATTTCATGCAGATTTGATAGCCACATTTTTAGAAGACTTGCACATTGTAACAAATTGAGGGAAGTCAGATTGATCCCACCATAAGTCTATGAGCTTTCTAGGTTTTCTTAAAGACTCCAAGAATTTTACATTCAGACTTCCTTTACACAAGATGCTCCTTATCAGGAAAGAATAGAAGGGGTTCCTTCAATCACTATTCATGTATTGCTCAGGCGTACAGACAGAACAGTATGTCTCCTTGCCCCTTCAATCTAGGCAATATTATTCACACTGAACTCCATTAACAGGGACAGATTGCCATTTGGAAAGGTTGTAGAAGCCCTGGATTTCTTTATTTATATTAATTTAATATACATAATTATATAATGATGTGGTTAATTCCGTCTCTGTAGGGGTAATCTGCTGATTGGATTCTCCTTTCATAGCTCCTTGCCAAAAGCATAGTGTACACCTGTGCACTTCTGCATCAGTACCCATATTGCAGTGCCTGCCCTACATTGGCATAGAGCAGGTTCAGGTCACAGGTGCCATCTTGAGAGCTGAGGTGACAGCCACAGTCTCTGCAGCACAGGGGTGACATTAAGACATGCACCTCTGTTCCAAACCATCATGTTTATGTGTAGCCCCATTGTAAGCACGGCCAGAGATAGGGCATGGTGATGGCACTGCTCATAATCATTGCACCCACATCCAACTTGATATCACACATGTTACAGCTCCTTTGAACCATCTCAGCTGTGGAAGGTGATGGGTATTCTCACCAGACAGGCTGATCATGCCAAGTGACAGGACAGGAACCTGAATGGCCATGCTTTTTCTCTGATCTTTTTGTGTGGGTAGGTAACACCCTCCTCCAGAGACAGCCACTCAACTGGAAGCTATCATAAGCCCAGGTATCAAAGGAGCACACCTATTCAAAAGAGGAAGCTGCATACCAAAGGGGCCTTTGATCGTATTGAGAAGGGAACATTGTGGGATTAATGGAGACAGGAAGAGCTCTGTACAGTTGGAGAAATTATCCACCATCTTGCTTCTCTATGCCTCACTCTCTCCTTCATATCCCCTCTGCTTCCTGCAGCACAAAGCACTGTGGGTAATATGTCAGAAAGGCAACGCCAACTCATTTCAAGAGCAGGGATTGGATACCTATAACCAGCTAGCTCTACCTTTCAAAGAAGGGGTCTTACACCACTTCTTTGATTCACTCTGGAACAACACCTGAGAAGGATTCATTGGCCCTCTTTTGGGCGAGTTGCACTTTCTAAAGCCCTCAACTACTGAGGTGAATTAAGAGCAGTGCAAGGCAGAGGAAAGATCTGCCCAATAACCACTACCAGGGCACATAAAGGGTGACTCTTACTGCCACTCTTCCCCCGAAATCTCCAAAGTCTGGAAGAACAGACCATGAAAGGACTCATTCAGTTCTGTATCCCCTGGTGTGGATCTCACAGCATCTGGAGGTCCAGATCAGCTAAGGCTCCCTGTTCTATGGCATCAACGCTAGTTGATCTGTTGTCGAAGCAGAGCTTGATGCCATCAACACAGAGGGATCCTGATGGTGCTACTTTCTGGCACTGCTCCTAACTACAGTGCCTGCATCTCAAGCCCACTTGATGCTGCATCATGCCCTTGCTGAGCCGGTCATCTGCTAGGGTCGAATCAATCTATCAACATCGGAACCCATCTTGAACTGGGGAGAGTCACTTTCTGACTCAAACAAGGATTTACACCACAACTGGGTATGGCATGTCTTCAAACTTCAGCTTTGCGGAACTACACCCTGTAGCAACAGGATCACCATTTTAAACCATCGCCGTCTTCTGACTCGAACCGCTGAAGCATCATTCATCGACCCTTCCTGATGGTCACAATATGATTCGACCTGGGTCGATCTCAAACAGATCCTGGTGAGTGCCCCGACCAGCTTCACAAAAAGCCACCTATGAACAGCACCGAGCTACCACATCCAAATCTGTGCCATGCCCACTTGCCAC
This sequence comes from Ambystoma mexicanum, assembly GCF_040938575.1. Lineage (NCBI taxonomy): Eukaryota > Metazoa > Chordata > Amphibia > Caudata > Ambystomatidae > Ambystoma > Ambystoma mexicanum. The sequence continues at coordinate 767,381,798 of NC_090932.1, read as the reverse complement.
TTGGGCCCAAACAATACAATGTACCCTACTTGAAGTGTAGTTCAATGCTGTCAACCTGCCAAAGAACCGAAACAAGCTACTAACTACCAATAACTGACCCCTGGTCCATTATGGGCACTAGTTACTGTTTTGATCACTTTCGCAGCTTTTTTCATCAAAGAAACATATCCTTTTTGGTTATTACTTACATTACACCCCTTATTTATTACTCAGATTGCTGCTTTGTGCTATCTTTCATTATTCTCTGTTCTTTCCTCTGGGTTGGGTGTTGTGTGGTGTTTTTCTATTTAATTGTGTTTGCAAATGTTGTGTTGTATTACAGTACATCTATTTGTATAGAATCTTGAGTGGATATTCCCTTTATGTTATGCTTTTCTGTTTGGGTCGCTACTGGATTACATTCACATCGCTCTTAAGAGCACAGCCTTCTCTCTGCCCGTTTCCCACAAAAGGCGATCGAGATATGGCTCTTATATGTGCCTGTTTTGCGTCTATGCATTTGTTGGCTCGGTTCCATGTGTTAAAATCGCATCAAAAATGCCTGTTGACACAAAATATCATTGCAAAAAGGCTGTGGTTTTGCTGCTGCAATCCATGTAAAAGATGCAGGGGACACCCCCACAACCCCCAGACCCATTATACCATATATACCGCTCCTCTTAAATGGTGTAATGGGGTACACCTTTAACGGGTCAAACCACAGCATTTTTGCCACAATTTCTTGTACAGGCGACATTTTTATCACTGCATACCGTTGGCTCTTGGTTTGTAGCAGTGTGAGGGTTGAGGGGGAATTCTAGCCTCTATTTTTCCGAGTGCAGAATCAAATTTGTCACAAGGCCAAGGATGCATATTGGGTATGGGATCATGCATATGGAGGTCTTGAACTGCATAGGCATATTCAGTTCTTAACTAGATCGTTTATAGTAGTCTGATGCCATCAGACAGATGGTGTATTTGGCGTGACTCATCTTGGACTAGAATATAACACCTATGAGCAGATCAACTGTTTGGAGATACTGGCTCCTTTGTGGGATGGTATTTCTCAGCCCTGTCAGAAACGGCAAAGAGGCTTTGGAGGTTTGTCTGACACACCAGTTGAGACACTCCAGTGATTGGCAGATGTACCCACTATTATTCCAAATATTGTGGGATATGTGGGGCCCTTTTCAAACATAGCTCTTTGCTTCCCACTTGAGTTCTCACATTTCCCATGTCTTCTGCTGGCATAAAGATTCAGTGGAAGCCAATGCTTTCTTTCAGCAAGTACTGTTAAAAATCAAAATGCAAGACCAAACCACAGAACTTTACGAGGGGAAGCCCACCCAAACAGAATACATTTCTTCAAACACATTTAGTGATTGTTTGATCAACGCTTCAATAGAAAGTTGTGTATAAGCATAGTTCTTAAGTAGTACATCCACATCGAGGGAGCCTAATACATGTCATTTGATGGAAACATTTATCAGGGGCTGCCATGCTTAGAAGCCATGTGTGGCCAAGTCAGAAATAAACTAAGTAAAAGGTGGATTTGGAGAGAGACAAAAAGGTTAAGGAAAGAGTGATGTATCTATAAGCTGTGACTGCCGTGCACCTTTCCATGTAAACTGTTCTAGTGATGTGAGCATAATCCTGCTTTGAGTCCTTCATCAACAATAGGGTGTTAGTGTTAGTATGGGTATTTAGAACCAACACATGAGGCAATAGGTGAGCATTCTCCCCTCTAGTTTCTCCTTACGTCCTGCATGGTTACAAACAGCTGGGTTCTATATACAGGAAAACTAAAAGGCACGTTGGTCACTTTTAACTGAGAGTTGGTTTTGAACTGTGGATTCTCTTGAAGCAATGCCCTAGGTCAGCCTGCCTGGAAATTTGTGACGGCTGCTAGAAGCTTTAAAGAGATAGATATAGTGGTCTGGGGAGCAGGATTCCTCTTGAGCTTAATCTGGGCTCTTATGAATACATCTGCATAATCCAGCTTTGTTTATCCTCTTTGGTCTGTGCTGCAGTTGGCTCATCCTGTTGAAAGAGGGCAGCCAAAACATTAGGTTCCACAGTGGTGTAGATCTTCTTAGAAGCTTACATTTAAAGGTCTGCCTTGAGCGTCATAAACTGAGAGTTGCTTAAATGTATCATTTTTGTTTTTATTTATTTATTTGAATTTATTGTTTTATTGAGTGCTATATGTCATCTTCTGGTAACTTCAAAGTGACAATCTGCCTTGCACAAAACAATATGACATTAATATGAGTGAAAAAAGACCCTGGCTAATTAGCATTCGGTGTGGGCCACTCGGGGTTAATTATCTTCTTTCAATCCTTTTTGGTGATTAATTAACACTCTTCTTTTGCAATTGGTTCAAAGAACTATTTTGATTTGTCAAACATCAGAAAAGTTGTTGCTTTGCGAATCCGAATATATGGCCAATGCATTTCGGACTTTGTGTCCTGCGTCAGGGCCTTGTCTGATTAAAGTAGTCATCAACACACTATTATCCATTAGGGATCAAAGCACGAATATGTATGTATTTTCACAAAGTGTCATTCATTGCAAACATATGCACATGTATTCCAAAATATAACAACAAAATCACAATTTACAGGGTGCCCACAAGACAGACACGTAACAAATAAATAAAAGACATAGAAAGAATTATTTAAACAAGTCCATCTTTCTAAAAGTGTGCCTTATTCATCTTAGCCCATTAGATTTTAAAATCCTTAACAGTTATGAGTCAGGCTGATGCATTTTGTATTACCTGGGACTATAACTCATTCACCTTTTGTGCACAACTGAGATGCATCTGAGATGTAAATCAACATGCTACCGATTGCTTACCTTTATGTTCACAGTGCAGCTGAATGCGAGCGTGATCGTGTACAGTTGAGTGCGACTGTCGTGCTTCCGAATTAATGTAAGTTGCTATACGTTGTCATAGCAATGATGCCTTACAAGATGGCCGTATGACTAAGTCTCGCCTTAGTTTCGGGTGGAGTAGTTGACAGACATATAGAAGACGGACAGGCATACACATTTTTTCCACAGTTTATCTCTGTTTATCGTATCAAATGTGCTAGAGAAATCTATATAGAGGATGTGTAGGGGAGGCACATTTTTTAATGTGGCTTGATGTATTAAAGTGTTTACAATAAAGATATTATGTAAACATGATAAACCCTTTTGAAAGCCCAATTGGAATTTGCCTAGTATATTTTCCTTAAGAATACACTTTTCAATTTCTCTTAGGACCCATCCCGCAAATATTTTTCCTGATCCATCTAGTAAAGATATGAGGCGGTAGATGCTGGAGTTTTTTCTTGTGTCCAGCTTGTCTATGGCGACTAAGTAGAATAAGGTTGAGGATTTGGTTATTTGTCCAGTCGCTGTCTCTCAATCAAATAGGTGTTTCATGACACTAGCCCACTTTTCCGGGTTTTTTAGCATTACTAGATTGCATTCTCCATCCGACCTGGACCTCTGGAGCATTTTAGTTTTTTAATTATTGGTAGAATATCGTCATATGGGATATTCATCTCCAGTTTTACCTTTTCTCTTTTTGTGGTTTCTTGGGTTGCCCTCAATTTATCTAGGACATATTTTTCCCATTGATTTTCTTGTTTTACACTTTATAGAGCCTTATTACAATTTCCGGATATTTTATTAAAGGTATTCCATAGGAGCTTAATGTAATTCTTCCTAATTGCTGCATATATTTTTTGCCATGCTGCTACTTTTTGTGATCTATGGTGACTCCTTTCCCATGTTCTATATTTATTTTTAAGTCTCCTAAGGGCCATTTGTTTTTGTTCCATTTTGATATAATTCTCATATGGCTGTATATGTTTAGTAGTGTCCTTTATACAATAAGATACTTCTTTCGTTAAGAATAATTTGGTAATAGATCCTATCCACATGAAAATATCATCATGGGAGTGAAACCTTTTATATTCCTTATCTATAATTGTCATGTATGTGTTGATTGCCTCAATGTTTTGGCTCAACCAACCCACTTGTGGGATATTTCAACCCATGCCAATGCACCACAATACATCCCTTTGCCAATGGGGGAAGGAATCTGCCACAAATTGAGGCACTAACCCCTGTGCGCGCCAAATTTGCAAAACTGTGCATGGTTCATAAACCACAAAAGAGCTGCACACCCTGCCACACACAGACAAAGTTGATGCCAATGTAAGAACTTGCTGTGAGAGAATGCCAGTGGGTGTTGTTACCTGTCACATGAATCAAGGCCACAAAAGTGGGCTAAAATCTGAAAATACTCTTAAATACAGCTTCCTAATCAATGGCAACCTCAAAGTGCTGTTTTGGCGCTAAATTGAGTCATTTTCCCAGTGAATTATTGAAAGGAAAGTGTGCTGAAATCATAGATTCTCCAGTGCAGTCAGAGGAATCCAGGCCTCACTGACTGACAGCTGCATCTGAAAATTAGTTGTCATCCCCAGTATACATGTGTTTCTGTTTCCTGATTAAAATGGCAAAATTCATCTATTTAAATCATGTTTGTGAAGGGCTAATTCTATTAAAATGTCCAAATCCCTTATAAAGTGTGCTTATATTTTATATGTGTGAAATGAAAAGAGTTTAATTAAAAGGAACCCAGCTAATCAACTATTTAATTCTGATCTGACAGCCCAGCCTGGGAAAGATTCACATTTCAGTTTGACAACCCCTTGCTACAGGAAGGCTAATGGCTGCTTAATGGTTCCCGCATAATGACAAGGAGCACAATGAGACAGCATCACACATTTGTCTTGTGGCTGAGCCAAGAACAAAGGACGGGATCTGCAGGGGAGGGACAGGATGCTTCCCTCTGCACCCCACTCTGATCAAAGGGATCTGACAGCTGTTGTTTGTTGAAAGGTGAAAATAAACTCTGAACTTCTTGGTGTTTAAATTTGTATTTGTGATTAAGTTTGAAACTATTTAACTGTGCAACCTGCAGGAGTATAAATCTAAAAATTGGTAGACGTTAACCTAATTTTAGGCCAATGCTTTTAAGACATTGATGAAATCTGTACCACTTAAGGAACCAAAGTTACAAAAAAAATCCTTATGCTAGCATAACTATTAATGTTGCAAGCCTAAGATTGTATGTACATGATCCACTGATAAGCGCCCAGAGGTGTACCAAATTAGAAATCATTAATCCAAACAGTTATGATTTAAATTGATGAAATCCCATAGAATGAGAAAGGCAGCTCTCACAGCGATGGGAAATGGATGCCAGGAAAACCCATACAAAATATAATGCATGTGTCTGATCTTAGTAGAGGGCATAATTATAAAAATGTGTATTTATGGGAAAGCTAAATTGTGGTCAAAATCAATGTGGGAGTTCCTAAATCGCATCATAAAGATGACAGCTCTGTTCAGACTGCCAACCAGGACAAGGCAAGTGCCTGCGGCCACTCACAGCTGTGGGGGTGTGTTTTGAAATTCCGCCCACACCGTAAACTTGGAGATGGCATTTGATAGTATAAATATAGGAACTTCACAACACATAGGACACACTGCTTCCAGAACCCGTCCAGATTTCCGCGCAGCACCTTGTTCCAGAACTCTTCATCTTGTAGCTGACTTCAGACTTCTTTGAAGATCCAGATTTCCTTGCAGAATCTAGACTTTAGCATTGCTGAACTCTTGCTAGCTAGACCCAATTTAAAAACATCCAAAACTTAAAAGAATAATTCTGATTCAGCTTGGCTTGCTACCATTAAGGCTTGCCCGCTGAAACTTGCATCCTGTAATCTGCCGTGTCGAGTGACCAGAAGGGCCCCTGCAAATCCAGTCTGAGGTGCAGTCCAAAATTGACACTGATCCAGTCCCTCCAGAGGTGCCCTGCTGCCGGTAGAACTGATCCGACCCAATGACCAGAGCTGACGGTCCAATTAATTACAAAGGACTGTAAGCATTAACAGGAAGAACAGTGATGTGATGTCATCTTTGATATTCTGGGTGTTAGTCCTAGCAGCGCACGGTGGTGGCACGAGTTATGGTGGGTTAGCTTACCATAACTGGCAAATTTCAGGGTTTTTTCGGTTTTGGCTGTAACCATAACAACATTTTGTTCACAGAATTTCATAGGTTTTTAGTAGCACAACTTAACCATAACGTTCCTGTAACACATTTTTTCACTGAATATAGATATAGATAATATCAATTTGATAAATGTTTACTAGGATTCCCTTAGTTTATATACATATAACATAGAACATACTAAACCCCTACCTGCGCTAGTGGTTCTGATGTCTGCGGACCATGCGCATGTCCGCGGACGGACGTGGTCAACAGCAACACTATCCAAAAACTCAGGGGGTATCTTACATTGTTGTATCATGCAATAAAAACACTGGACATGTTCAAAAAGCAGCACATAAATACATTACATTCAATAATAAATAAGAAGTGGAAACTGTACATGTAAGACACCAACCGTTCAATCACTTGGCATATGCAACATAATGGAATATACCAAAACAAAATAAATATGCCTTGAACAGAATTACCTCACAGAAACTGCACAGTAAAAATCAACAGCACACCTATGCAGCAGTAACAGTAAAGTTTAGCAAGAAACTAATGAGTACACTACATTTATTGTATATATTTATAAACTTTCTCTATTAGGTGCACTAAAAGTGATATTTTTTTTTTACACAGAAATGTCTAGTACTTTGGAATGGCTGGAAGACAATTTTCCTCGGGATGAAATTAGTGAAAACAGTGATACTAATGGTAGATACTACACTTCTCTATATAAACTAATTAATAACCATTACTTTAGGTGTACTTAACCATTTTTTTCACAGACCATACAAACATTAAAAATAATAAAGAAACAGACCTTAGAAAATCATCTGCAGCAAATGGAGCAAAAAATGGATCTATTAAAGCAATAGTGCACTCAGAAATATTATTGTCCCGAGAGTTTGGGCATGTGTTTTTAAGCATAAATTGATCGATCGTATAAATATTTCCTATGCACCTTACCATACTTTTCCTCTTTTTACACATGCAAAATCAGGCAGCATGGCACGGCCATCTTGTGATAATCGTATCCGTTTCTGCATCGCCCAAGGTGGACTGCCCTGGCGGCACTAATTCATATGCCCCGCCCCTGAGGCTGACATCACCAAACCTAGTGATAATCTCTGCCTAGCTCCAGGACGTTACTAGACAGAATAGCCAAACGTGCACAGTTCACCTACATGTTGACGTTAGTTGACGCAGAACCCGGAATATCAACACACATCATCTCACAACACAGCGCGTCCCAATTTTGAATATAAAATTATACTTTTAAAGGGAATAGCAAAGCTGTACAATTTGGAAAGTACTTTTATTTCACAATAAACACTCCAAGAACATCCAGCGTTTGCCATATTCAAGCAAATGGGTAATTTTATTCTTTGTTCTCCATCCTCAAATGTTTGTCGTGAGTCACGCGGTGTTGCTTTCGGGTATAAGAAGCGCATTAGACGCACCGTCAATCGCAAGGCTTAGGCATCAGCTTGGCGCTAGACCACAGCACACGATGTCAGGTTGCTCCTTATCGCTGGTACCACGTAAGGGCATATCGCCCAATGGCGATCGTCCCAAAAAAAACATCATTGTGATCCAGCCATTCAAGTGTATCTGCAGCTGCCGGTTAAAAAACCTGTCAGCTGGTATCTGGAATCGATGACAATCACAGAAAGGCAGGATGTAGCTGTTTCAAAAACATAACAGAAATGTGTGTCAGTAGCCAATCTTTATTACAATGTATCATTTTACCCATTATTTCGGCCCCATGTTAAAACTAATGATGAACACAGACGTGAAACAATGGGAACACAGAGAAAACAACGTGGAAAGTACTCCACAATTTGCTTCAGAAGTTAGTGCTATGGAGTATGGTCAGCTCAAAATGGGATGCGTAGGCTGATGTTACAATCAGGGAGCAAGCTAAGTGCAAGAAGAACAAATAGACGGAATTTTTATTAAATATTAGCGTTGAATTATGTGTTTGTGGAACCTGGGAGGACTACATGCATCTCGATGCTAGACTAGCCATGTGCCTGGGACAAAGACAAGTACACACACAGGTTGTATTTGCGTGTTGTTGCAATATGCCACAAAGAATAACCAAGTACAATGTAAGCCAGCAATAACGGTCGGCGAATGATAAGTTGACTTGTTCGTCTATAAAATCGTCGAAAGTAAAACTTACATAATATTCGGCATCTCCATTCTCTCTGCGTAACGCAGAGACTCTGTTCAAGTCAACGAATTTTCATAAAATAAAATAACATCTTCCTTTGTCCAATAATGGAATGGTGACCCTTATCATATTTCACAGTATTACACCCCTCCCTTCATTCATTCCTTTCAGAATCCTCCCTTTTTATCAAGGTTGAAAAACAATTGAACCTTATATTGTGTATGATGCATTGGTTTGCTCAGCTCACAAGCAGAAATTCAAAGTAGGTCATCTTTACTCAGAATGGGAACCAATAGCCCTTCAGACCATAGTGGCATTGCAAATATTTTTGGTAAACGTATGAATTGTTTGCTACTGTTCACCAATGGTCTGCGAAATTTCTAGTGATTTACTTTATTCCTCTGGAGAACTTCGCACTCTCCCAACAACTTCCAAAGCCAGCCCGCACCACCTGTCAGCTCGGCCCATCTCCTGTTTACACGGCAAATCATGTAAACCTTTTTCGCAAGGAGCAAGTCTCGAGCCCTGACAGAATGTCTCGTACGAGAATGTCCGAGCAAGCCCTGCTACAACCCCCTCCGCCCAGGCCACGGTCCCCTGAACCCATGACCACAGTTATATATTAGAGGCCTATAAATTGCACATGTGTGCTTGTACTATCCCACTTTCGTTCACTAGCGAGGTGAAGGGTGTGGGGGTCTTGCCCCTGAGACAACCGGCGGGGGTCGGAATTGACAGCTGCCAGGTCTGGCACATCAGAGCTAGAAAGGGGGTAGAGTGACACATGTTAATTTAGGACAGAATATTCTGTGACTGGGGTCTTGTTTTATTGGCGGGAACTCTAGGGTGGTCCGCAAGGAAGTGTCACACTTCTGGTACATGAAAAGAATAGCTTTGGAAGCGCACAAGGTTGAACAAGCAGTAATTTTCCAGCAGCGGGGAACATTTGTTGAGATGGATGAACAACTACAAGTCATGGTTTGCCCCTGACACACACAGGACAGTGATGTCAGAGGAAGATTTAAAATAATACATTCTTAGTTTGACAGAATGTCAGAGACACAATCACATAATTCGGCAAGGGCCGAACACTGCTGAATGGACACACACTTGATTCACTGAAAAATTGAAACAACCATTGATGAAAGTTCCGTTGTGCTTTATTTTGTTGCTGATTTTGATGGCACAAATGTACTACACCTTATAAAGTTCTGGTTGCAGCACAGTGAGGGAAAATCCCCTGTACTGACCGCTGTAACTGGCGAAAGTTTCTCCAATGGCACCAACGACATAGGCAGGTATTACTCGTCGAACGCAGTGTCCAAGTCTCCCATGAAGCCACCATATAAACGAAAGATAGGCCACCAGCCTGTACCACCTGTGCAAGAGAAAAATACAAACTGTTTTTAAATAAACAAAATACGTGTATTAAACCTTAGTTGACAATGACAGATCTAGTATCCAATGGCATTGTTGCCAGTACACATGTTACTTAGACACTGTACAATATTGAACAACTATGCATTCCATTACATTTGGGAGACAAAGAAATACTGCTTCATGGCTGTACATGAAATAAACATAGGGTGACCACTTTGATTTCCCCAAATTGCGAGTGATGTATAGAATTGCAAGAGTAAATTCGTTTGGCATTGACAGAACAAAGTTATGAAAATATAGGAGTCAACCATGAAATGGTAGTGGGCTAAGTGACATCACAACTAGAGTACACTTACTCGTTACTTGGATTGCGAGGGCAAACTGTTGCTCGAAGTTCGTGCATAGACTGAAACTGGGAGGTGGTCCTACCCTCTAGAATTTAAATCTTTGCAATGATTAACTGCAAGTAAGTTCAAACCCTAGTCAACGTATATCTGAATGGGATTGTAAAGCTTTTTTCATTTAGCAAGCTGATTGTGAAAACACATCAACATTCAGAAAAATAGTAACAGCTTTTTATTATTTAGCTGGTTATTTTAGCTTTTTTGTCACAAATCACAACAAATCAACAGTGGTGTCCAAATGCAGGTACAAAAACAACATTATTTCAAAGCATTGTGACTGTGCAAAAGCATGCAGACAACATCACTCTTCAATAAGTGGGAACATCATGAAAAACAATTCAATAAACTCAGAGAGTGAATGAGTTTTGTGAATGGAAGATTTAAGTTAAGGATCTCCTCTGCCCGGCTGAAACTATGACCTCGTGCTTGGTCTACGTCTGAATGTTATTTTAGAACAATCGGGGCAGCCGTTTATAAGTGCCCAAACAACTGGGTATCAGTGCTGCGGACGTTTCGGCTAAGATGATGGAAGCCTTCTTCTGGTGCCATGAGAGTCAGGTCACTCTAAAGCTGGGGGATCCACTTGTAGCTAGCTTGGGTGGAGGTGCGGCATAGCTGGTGGTAAAGCAGAAGTCCGGTGGCGGACTGCAGACTGAGTGCTTTATCACGCCTCTCGTGGATGGAGTGCCCTGGTTGGAATAGGGCTCTTCTTGGTAGAGCTCAGGCAGTTGTGAGCACTAAGATGGAGGCAGGAGCCCTTAGAGCCTCAGTTAATTAAGGTAGGATGCAGGTGTCTGGATCAACATTGGGAAACCCTTGAGAGTCCCTCTGGCTGATTGTGGAACGAAGAAGTGGGACAGGCGCCTCCTGTGAATCGAGGCGCTGGGAGTGGAGGCTTGTGTCCTGTGTCAGAGCCTGTACTAGCTGTGAAAGAGAAAGATATAAACTGTTTTTAAATAAACAAAATAAGTGTCTTAAACCTTAGTTGACAATGACAAATCTAGTATCCAATGGCATTGTTGCCAGTACACATGTTACTTAGACACTGTACAATATTGAACGACTATGCACTCCATTACATTTGGGAGACAAAGAAATATTGCTTCATGGCTGTACATGAAATAAACATAAGGAGACCACTATGATTTCCCCAAATTGCGAGTGATGTATAGAATTGCAAGAGTATATTTGTTTGGCATTGACTGATCAAAGTTATGAAAATATAGGAGTCAACCATGAAATGGTAGTGGGCTAAGTGACATCACAACGAGAGTACACTTACTCGTTACTTGGATTGCGAGGGCGAACTGTTGCTCGAAGTTCGTGCGTAAGCACCATCAAAAGCACTTCCACATGACGGAATACAAGATGTACTCCACAGCGATGTGCACGCACCTCCAACCAATTCAACCATGAATCTCCCAAAATGCAGACAATCTGCTTTCTGAAACACACAGCCATAGCTATATGCTCTCCTCTCAGTAAAAAGACTTTCTGACAAAGTCTCTGCTCACACATCACACCCAGTAAACCCTATTGACCAATCCCTTGCTCTGCTAAGTCTCATTTGCATGCCTCCCAGCCTCAAAATCCCTGTATGTAATACGCGTGTCTGCGGACAAATCATAAAATCTGAGCGTGGGGAATTAAAATTTAAATAGTGTGCCTCATTTCCCCATTTGAGATTGGCTCTGAAAAGACCCTTTTTTGCCCTAGGTATCAAACCAGAAATAAATATCTGCTATTTGGAAGTAGTTTCATTACTGCCTGAGCCAAGTTTTGCAGATCTTCCAACAAAGTAGGGGCACCTACATAACCCTTGCTTCGCTCGGGCCTGTAACTATGGGCCGCAGGGCATTACCTGAAGAGTTAATGCCCCCCTGCTCGGAGTCTATTGCTTAAATAAACGCTCATTGGGTAGCCAAGAGCTCAAGATTTTTTTAAAGAGACACTGGGCCTGATTCACAGTGGCCCTCATTACGACCCTGGCGGAAAGGGGTATACGCCAGCGTAATGCATGGCGTACCTTTCCGCCTTACTACGAGTTCCCGTAGCGCCATGGTGATTTTTACGCCTGCTTTTTGCAGGCGGAAAAATCCATGGCGCTACGGGACCTGTTGTTAATTACGCCACCGTAATTTACGGTGGCGTAATTAACGCCTTCCCCACTCCCATTATACCCTATGGGGCAAAAATGGGAATGGGGAAGGGTAAATGGGGATTGGGGACTTACCGCCCTGCCAAGGTCGGAATGGGGCGGTAAGTCCGCCAACCCCCATGGCGGAGTTGGCAGCTTTGCGCCATGGACCATGATGCAAATTGCACCATGGTCCTCCTCCAGGGTCGTAATGAGGGTGTTTTTCGAGGAGATTGCATTTTAAAACACTTATGTGAATCACGTCCACTCTATCTGTTCTATCAAATATGGTCATCTTATGCCACTTATTCACCCCTTTTGCCTGACATTGGCATAGTGTTATTAGATACGTTCACTGTGCCTGAGGGTTTGTCATGAAATACCAATGCATTCATTCATTTGCTGGGATGTGCCATCAGAAAGAAGGTTTTGCGTCACTCTCCCAAGTAGTCGCATTAACGCACAGCATTGAGCTGCTTAAGTCCCTACATCAGCACGACACAAACACACGTGGAACTGGTTTATGTAATGGCGTGTGCAATCTTAAAGCGTGAACAAAGTACAGCCGGCGTCACAAGGCTGACGGTCGTGACCCTTTTCTTCGAAAAGCTCATTATTATTTTTTTCAGTCGACGCACATGCAAGCAATTCGCGAACTGTTTCCCCTTTATGGGTCGCCACACATCTGCAAAATGTAGCCATTTAAAACGCTCAAATGATGTGGCTCTTTATGCGAAGAGCGGGCAAGGGCACCCATTTCACAACTCGCACATTGACGGCCACTTAGGGAACAGATCAGGCCCGAGTCTAGAGCAGGTAAAAAGGGCGAGAGCAGCAAAGGTGATATTTTAACACCTGGCTAACAGATGTTACCTTTCACAGATGGAGTCCTCGGGGTCTACATTAAGAAACATCTGTTGAGCATTTGTAAAAAAAAATAGTACTGCACGTTTTACCGTACTGAGGTAAAAGATTTCATAGCTGTGTGCGTGTTTTCTTTAAATGTATGCCCTTAAGCAATTTATAGTACTGGTCCGAGCTAATAGTACGTTTATATTTCCGGGATGTAGTTTAGTGAACCATACTTATTAGGCAAGCACGCTAAGAGCATTCCATCAGAAAAAGGCATATATATTCTCAATACATCGTGCCAACACTAATTGATTTTGCCATCAGCGTGCCCAAAGTTGCATTCACTCGATGTTCTAATCTCCTCGGTAGTGCCCTTCCACGACCGGCGCTTTTAACAGCTAATATATTACATTATCACATCATTCACATTGCGGCGAGCTTAATTTGGACGCGCCTCGTGGGCACTGTGTGAGTAACACGAAGCCCCCCGCCAGCCTAAGCTCAATATCTGTTACACCCACCGTGCGCAGAGAAAATAAAAGCGCATACACGGCACATACGCCACTCACATAGCACATTTTCATGATGCCGATGACCCCAGAGCTGAAAACAAACCCTCGCACTCTGCACCGCTCGTTAATGGGTAAAACATGTGAGGCCGTCACCTCCCTGCACAGCCCTGCGCAATGACATGTAATCGAAACGAGGAGCTGCTTTCCAAATGACTGCCCGACACACACGCCACTTTCCTTCTGTCAACATCTGTGATATTTGTTTTGATACTTAATCTGACTAAACACCTGCCAGTTTGAATTGCAGCGGATTACAGAGATCAGTTACCCCAATCAAGTTCACTGAGGTCGTTGCAAGTCCAATAAGGGGATTAACTTGACAGCAACCAGCACCAAAAGAAATTAGCATCAGAAATCGGGTTTGTCCAGTAATATCTGTAGTATTGTTAAAGGGGAGAGGTGTGCTGGATAATGTAAGTGAGAAGAAGCAGGAGTATCGTTCTATGAAACAAAATAGGAATAGTCAAAAGTGAGCTGCACCCACACATTATACTGCAGTTCACATTATTTTAAGAGCAAAGTACTTCGAGGGGCTGCCTTGGCCCTACAGGAGCGGCACTATTAGGGGCTGCCTCGTGGGCCATGGCAGGGCTTTGTCGCTGTCAACAGAACTTCCATTGGGACAGTGGGAGGAGGTGCAGCGACAGAAGGTGAGGTGCAGACCTTACCTCCATCTGCTGGTGTGTTGTCGCTGCATAAAAGGGGGCCGAAAGATGGCTTCATCCTCTTTCCCCGCCGCCCGTGCCCGGAAGAAGGGTGGAGTTTGGAAGTGGCACTCTTCAGATCATGCATTCTCCAGGGTCCGGCCAGCGGCTGCGGTCTGCTTTTCGCGTCAATCCAGGAGGCATTTAGTAGCCCAGTAGGAACAACTGTTCCGTCCCTTGTGAGAAAAAGTAAGCCATTTCAGGGCCCCAGAGGAGGAGGGAATCCATGTTTTAGAGCGCTGGCCCCAGGTTAGGGGTCATGAAAAAATTGGCATATGTGGTTAGGCGTACTGTGCAAGGTTTGCCCGTACAGGCATGCGGGCAAGAGAGCTCTTTGTTACGTCCCCTGGTTGGCGGGACGTTGGTGCATGTTTGCAGCACTTTCTTCAGGTGGTTGCATTCTGCTTGACTCTCGCTGGGTACTAAGAAATAATAGAATTATTCCACCACTCTAGAGCAGAACAAACAACAATCTTTGGATGTAGAATTGCAGACCTTCTGTACATATTACAAAGGGAAGGTGTCAAATCTAAATCTCATTTATAAAGATCTTGCATAAGGTGGATGTATCAGATCAAGATTGGGTTGAAGTCAGGTTGCATTTTTATTGACCAATACACATGAAAAAGTCCACTTCTTTGTCAAACTGCAATAATACGATCAAGGAAAATGTCCTTGTATAGAGTCCTGATCAGAGTTTTAGTATTACCCTTAATATTGGTATGTATATTCCAAGGATCACTCAGAGCGGGGCTGCTCAGAAGACTCTTAATGCGTCTAGACGAGGGCAAAGATGATCCCCATCTTAATTCAGAATGTCAGGTAGGCCGTCCTGATATTTACTTAGGATTGGGGACGTCCAGATTCGAATCCAAAATAGTATCAGCTGGAGCATCTGTTCACTTGCTACATCAATCTAATCTAATTCCAAACTTAGAAAGATATTTGGTGTGCTTTTTTGGCAAGCCTCACAGCTTCTTGAGAAATTATTCTCCATGGTCGATAACCTATTATTTTTGACATGACCCCATAGCTCAGCAACATAGAAAGTAGCAATCATAGCCTTAGCTTGGTATATTTGAAAGGAGGGTCATACAGAACCATGCCCATGTGTTCTCGCAAATTTACAGACTACGTTGTTAGTTCTTTCCAGTATAGACACTACTCTCTCAATTTGACTAGCCCAAGAATATTTATTCATAAACCTCAGTCCAAGATATTTATATTCTGTTACCTGCCTGAACAGTGTATCCCCAATTGAATTCAATGACCTGGGTGACCTCTTCCGTTGTTGATTATAGATCATGGTCTTGGTTTTAGACAAATTCATTTCCAGGCCATTGTCCTGCAAAACAGATTAAAAAGCTCATGCTGCTTGTGAAGGCCCAATGGCGATATAGAAATTAGCACTGTGTCATCTGAAAAAAGAGTAGGATTTCGCCGGATCCCAAGGTTGGAGCATTCATTGGCATCTTATCTAAAACAGTGAACAAGGGATTTATAAACAAACCAAGGGAGGTTATAGCCAAAACGCATCCCTGACACACAACCTTTTAAATGGGAAAAATGTGCATCAGCAGGGTAAGACTGGGACAAGAAATAGGCCCGGACTCCCAAAAAAAAATTGGCCCACCCCTCGCCTCAAAAAATTGGCCCACCCCGCACCTCAAAAAAAGTGGCACTCAAACCATCATCTGTGATTCGCTTCAATTCATGACTTTATAGAAAATGCTACTTATGGAGGGTTCATGTGTCTGTTACATTACAACACAACTCATAAAATAACACAACTTTGCATACAGTTCTGTGACAGGGTGCACATCTCTGAGGCGCAGGAGTGGCATGAACATGACCTTTCACCCCTTGACAAAACATGAAGTGACATCAAATAGCATTATTCCTAAGTAAATATATGGTTATGATTTCACTAATGCGACATACATTTCATACAAGAATGGATAACCATATGTATCATATGTACCATAATATATGTGTGTATAGATCCATATTGTCAAATTACTGTGAATACAAGCAGACGTCCAAGGCCAAATGATCATATGTTATTGTATAGCACTTACGCTTAAGCTCTTTTTTATAGAACAAATATGCATACAATATCACTCAACCTGTGTTGGTACTCACTTATCGACCTCAGAAGGATGAAAGGCTGAGATGTTTCGAACCTGCAACCTGCAGATCACACACACATCAGCTATAGTAAAATGAGCAATTATTCTGTTGTGTGGATACCATTAAACTGGTACCTGGGTAACTGTGATTTAACAGCAGTCCAGTTAAGTTCATCTGAACGTCTGGTGCAAATTTGGCCGCATGTCAAGCCTGCGTGCATCTACTATTCAGGCTTCAGAGGTTGGCAAAATATGGAAAGCACCACACTCATAGGACATCGAATACTCTGAGCACTCGTTACCTCATCCATGCAAACAAACATCCTGAACAGCATGCCAAAATATAGCATTCTTAAAATACTCTAGATGGTTCCAACAATTGGTTCCCGCCACACTAGGCACAAGCAAACACTGCGATTTGTAGGTCAGTGCACGGGAATGGCAGACCAGAGAACAGACCCTCACATGGTGTTTATGCAAAACACTGCAGCAGATAGCAGTCTGTGATAGGCTGATAGTTTCCGGAACGCATGGAATTACTCTTCTTGCAGTTCCAAAGTGCAGAAGTGTCAGCTAAAGTGCCATTCCGCCGATGCTCAATGACGCTTGATGGCATAGAATGTGCTATCCCATGACCTTTGACACCCCCTACCCCAGTGATGAGCTGCTGTATTATTTAAAGCAATGTTTGTCATTCTGCATCTTAATTAACACAGATTGATAGCCCCCACAAAGAGCCAGCTACTAAAACTAGCTAAAGCTAAATGCACTGTGTCAAGAGTTCATTATTCAAATGAGATCAATTATATTGGTTGAAAAATAGTCCACAAGGGTTCCAACTATCTGTATAGGGATATCTCCAAATGACACATCCTGATTCTGCATACCTCTCCTCCTCAGGTCCATGGCATTGCAGTGGGCTGGAGGAAGCTTATTGTGATGTTTCTACAGTGAAACATTGGGCTTTGCCAGGCGACCTGCATTGCGTGAGCTTAAAATGGGGTTTTCTTGATCTGCTTGTGGCTGAGCACTGGCCCTCAACACTCAAAGCGTTAATGACTTCCAAGCTGAATTTGGGAGGAAATGCTAACAGTGATTACAGAGGGACCAGCAGTGAAGACTTGTTATTTAATATGTCTTCTTGTGTTCCTCTATGTGATTTATGATTTGTCAGTTTGTGGGCTGTCATCACTGCTGTTCAAGTGATTGAGGGTCTCAGCTCCAATGTTGTTCAGTTGTGGTTATGTGTGGTTTTGGGTTCTGTTGGGACTGTATCTGAAAACAGACGACAGGAAAATAGAGTTGGAACCCTTCTCATGTGTCAGCCATGGAAGATTATTCTGGCACATTTAGAAACCCTTCATGGCACTTCTCATAGAAGACTAGGCAAATCCCTAAAATAGTGTTGGTGCTATAGCCTAAAAGGGACCTTTTCTAATGCTATACCACACCTGAATCCCATTGGATGTTCCTGCTAGTTCTTAATACGCGAGGCAGAACACACTTTACCAATCTACAGAATGAAAGTGTCAGTGTTGTGCACAATTGTAGCAAATGATTCAAGGACATAGTTGCACAGTCTATAGCTGCATAATGCAAACATGTGATGCTATGGCCAAATATTTCTACAATGTACACAAGCTTTTAGGCACAATGATTATGTCAAGTGACCAAGGACACCGAGATGGAATGTCTTGTGATGATCGTAAAAGAGGCAACGGCAGAAAAACATGCTATTACTGCAACTTGCGGAATCGCTTAGGGGTCTTCCTTGTGGGGCCCCAGGCAGTCACTACGCTATGCCCCTTCAGTGGAGCCTCAGAAGCGGACATGGAAATCAGGGCCCACGCTGCCGATGAAGAAAGCAGCTCCCTCCTGCCAATTGTGGCAGCATTGGCAGCGTGCTGCTGAGAGGAGAGCAGAGTCTGTAATACAAATCACTGGGAGGGAGCAACCCTGCTGCTCCCTCTCAGTGTTTTGCAACATTGACTGCTGCTGGCAACTTGGTGTCGCGGGCCGCTGCAGTTGGCCACCGCCGGCTCGCTGCATTCATCAAAGAAAGGTAACACCTCTGAATAGACCTCTTTAATAATCAACCAGTTATTTTCCTCTCCCAATTGCTTAATCTGATTTTGAAGACCGCCCATGTCCTCTAAGCATGCTCTATTGAATGTCACTTGGTGGTTCAATTTTAGTTGACTATCTTTCAGGGAATCAACCCTTTCTTGCAGATAATTGGGATTCTCACTCTGAATTTGTTTGTTGCTCTACTGCCAACACATCCTTTAGCTGCTGAATCTTATTTCCTAATTCTAACTCAGAGTTTTGGCTCTCTCGCACATTCTCCTCTACCTGCCTTTAACTCCCCTTTGACTTGCTCCAATAACTGAGATTGATTCTGCCCAGAGATTACACGCTCCTGTTACCTTTCTTCAATGATGATCATGTGGAAGTGCATGTATGCAGTGAGTTGGACCATCTTTATTTGCTCATCTTTAGTGGTCTACATCATGTAGAAATCTGTCAGGGCTTGATGTAACAGGCCACTGTCCTGCCACCCATTCATATGTATAGAGGTCACCTGTTGCATCAAACTAGATAGCCAGGCTTCATGTCCCTGCTCTGCCCATTCCCCTTTAATGAACAATTTGGACAGGAGGTACTGTCTAGTCATGTTAATTTCCACAGTGCTCATTGTGAAGTGTGCTCTACTGCTGGTGGGTTATCTATGCAAGGGCAAAATCTCCACCCTGCTCCTTTCTAGTTTATGGTTACAATATTGTATTTGGCCACACTGCTCTGATACCTAGGGTACAAGTTTCGCTGGTTCTGTCACGGTGTAACACAGCTTACCATCCACTAAATGTAACAATACTTCAGTGGGCTAGTCTACTGTGCTATGCTAACTCAGGTGAAATCACTTATCTCAATCCCGGACGAGCCCCCACTATATCATAGTATATTACAGGGCACATGCCACCTAGGGAACTCCTTCCCCTACAATGGATGTGGTGCAAAATAAAGCGCTTTTTATTTTTAATATACTATGGATTCTTTTTGAGTAGGCCGCCAACCCGTTTCACACTCAATCTCCACAAATACCCTGTTTCTGTAACGCTCACCTGGTATCCACGGGGACATCACTCAGCCTGTTCTGACCTCTTACGACCTCAAACCCTTCCCTGGAGGCTATTCGACTGGAGACTGGGCCTGAAACACAGGATTGGTAGAGTTTAACTCCCTATTGTCTCTGTGTGCTTGAACCCCTTCTTCCCCGGGGTCCAACCCTTCCCTTTGATCCACAGCTCACCTTGTTTCCTTGGATAGTGTGCTCTCCATCCTGCTTTCAGCGCAGAGACGCGTTGATTGATGCAGGCTTGTTGCTGCCTAGTTAGTTCACTGGCAAGAGTCTGACAGGTAAGTATAATGAGACTTTGAACAATTCTCTAACTGCGTTCCTTTCCTTCCTTAGATGATGGCCGGCGTCCGGGGATGGCGGCGTGCTGCTGAGATGAGTAGCGCTGAAGGTGAGTGGGAGCACGATGCGCGATGCACCCCTTTCGTATTTGCATTGAACTGAGTTCTTTTTCTGTGTCTTTAACGTGCCCCAACGTTTTCAGCATGGATACTGGTTATGAAGAACAAATGCGGTGAGTAAGCGCGGTATGCGGCGCCTCTAGATGTTTCCACGCTAACCTGGAGTGTCTTTTCCCTCTTGCAGATGGATGAGAAGTTCTGGAGACAGAGTCCCTCCAGAGCGGCTGGGATTCAGGTAAGCGTTTGAAGCACGTACAGTATTAAAAAATAAGCGAAGATTTGCAGAATGCTTACTAATGCCTTTGTTCTGTTCTTTTCCCTTTTCCTTAGGAAGCGGCATGCCAGGACGGGAATGACACCGTCGAAGATGCCCGTAGAACAGAAGGAGCGATGAAAGATGGGCAGAAGCGCCGCCAGGTAAGGCTGTTCCTAACAGTGTTCTTGTTCTTGCAGGAGCTGAGCGCAGAAGAAAGATGCAGGCCTGCTGGAGACCGATCCGAACACAGTGACTGTCACGCTGCAGGTGCAGAAAACGCAAAGCATGTTTCTCAGCCTGGGTGTGGCTTAAATAGTCTCTGGATATCCCAGATGTCTCTGGGCTGAACCACACCCAAAAGACTAGACCGCACATTCAGTTCTGGGAACCGAAATATGTGGGGGCATCCATCTTGTCCCCATCAATGCACCACAAGTCCAATCCCCAATGTTATCCTATGGGAGTGAGTGAGTCTGGTGCCACACGCGCCAAGTCTGACTCCAAGTGGGTCTTTGGAGGGATGGAGAGGCCCTTGAAGGCCATGTAGGTGATCATGGCCTGGCTCCAGGCTGAC
Source organism: Ambystoma mexicanum (assembly GCF_040938575.1). Classification (NCBI taxonomy): domain Eukaryota; kingdom Metazoa; phylum Chordata; class Amphibia; order Caudata; family Ambystomatidae; genus Ambystoma; species Ambystoma mexicanum. The sequence goes on along the minus strand of NC_090932.1, from coordinate 767,361,032 downwards.
ATCTTGGAGGGCTGGGGACATGAGGGGCAGGAATCAACACAACACTCCCCCCCAAAGCCCCTCTCAAGGTGGCTCTTCTGTCTGGTCCTGGTTTGGTTGGATGGTTTTGATGAAATCGTCTAAGCAAGCGAAGTGCATGGATGTACTCACAAGGCTCCCATGTCCTGTCTTGTGGACCATACTCCATCCAGTCTACTAAGTAGTATAATTTGGATCTGACGTACTTTGAATCTAGGATGTCCTTGACTTTGAATTCTGGCTCCCCGACGACTACTTCTGGCTGTGGTGGCATTGCTACCCGGGTCCCCGGTTGAACAGGTTTATGGAGAGAAACGTGGAACTCAGGATGAATCTGCATGTTTAACTGCAAAGCTAGTCTGACCGCCACAGGATTTATCACAGAGGTGACGGTAAATGGACCCAGGAATCTTGGACGGTGAATGGACTCAGGTATGTTGGACGGAAAGTTTGGGTTCCTTTAATGGATACGTGTTTAGACGCCAGCCAGACTTTGTCTCCCACTTGGTAGTTGGGGGCCTTTGCTCTGTGTTGATCAGCAAACTTCTTTTGCCAATTCTTAGCTTGAAGTAGGTGTTCAGCTGCCCTTTTAAAGGTTTGAGAAATGGTCGTGTGCAAGGTTTAGACTGCTGGCATTTCCAGGGTTGTAGAAACATCCAACTCAGAAGTACGTGGGTGCCTGCCATGCATGGTATAAAAGGGTGTCTGCCCAGTGCTGGTTTTTAGGGAATTATTATAATCATATTCAGCTATCCATAATAGATCGAACCAGCTTCCTTCAGCTTGGAGTAACATGCAACGCAGATACTGCTCGAGCGTCTGATTTGTCCTCTCAGTTTGACCATCCGTTTGGGGATGGTGACTGGTGGATAGCCGGATGTCGATCTGGGCCATAGAGCAGCATTTTCTCCAGAAGTTAGATACAAATTGATTACCTCGGTCTGAGACTAAAACTGAAGGAAACCCATGGAGCCGTACGATGCCTTCAAGAAATACCTTTGCCCGAGTGGAAGCATTTGGGAGCCCCTTAAGAGGATCGAAATGTGCCATTTTTTAAAATAGGTCCACGACCACAAGAATAGTGTTAAACCCTTGACTGGGTGGTAAGTCAGTAATAAAATCGAGGGACAACGTGTGACAGGGTGCTGGTGGGATTTCCAATGGTTGTAATAGCCCAGCCGGTTTCTGCTTGGATGACTTGTTTTGAGCACACATTCCACAAGATAGGATGAATTGGATAATGTCTTAACGCCACGTGGGCCACCAATAATTTCGTTTTACCTTGGCTAGGGTTTTAGCGATTCCAGGGTGGCCCTCGACCAAGGAATCATGATAACCAGACATGACTTGTTCTCGTAGTTCTTGGTTTGGTAAGAATAAACAATTCCTGAAGTAGGGAAACTGATCTTTTATCATGTAATGTTCTCCTTGTGCACTCCATGCTTGTAATTGCTCCGGACTCACCAGGTTTTGGATTTCTTCATGTAATTCTTTCTGAGTTATGGTTGCTGTGATTCCTAGGAGCTTGTCACTCGGGATGATTGCTATTGGGTCAGAGGTCTGATACCCTTGCTCTTTCGCCCCCATACGGGAAAGGGCATAGGCCTTCCCTTTTTTCACCCTTGGTCGAAATGTAATCACATAGTCATATTCAGCAAAAAAAAGAGCCCCACGTAGTTGTCGTGAGGATTTGGCCTTTGCCGTTTTTAGGTACTGGAGGTTCCGGTGGTCAGTTATTACGGTGATTGTGTGTCTGGCACCCAAGAGGTAGTGCCGCCATGCCTTAAGGGCTGACTTAATGGTCAGGAGTTCTTTGTCTGTGATAGTGTAATTGAGTTCAGGGGGTGTGCATTTACGTGACCAGAAGGCAACAGGGTGTAACTGACCCGTTTTGGGGTCCTTTTGTGAGAGGAAGGCTACCATAGCCATGCTTGAGGCGTCCGTTTCCTCCAGGTATGGGAGATCAGGCCAAGGGTGGTATAAGATTGGGGCATATGTGAATCTTGCTTTAAGTTCCTGGAAAGCCTCCTTGGCTTCTGTTGTCCACTGGAACTTTTTGTTGCTTTTCCTTAGTAATGATGTGATGGGATGCACGATTTGAGAAAATCCTGGGATGAACTGGCGGTAGAAGTTTGCAAAACCCAGCATACTTTGAACCCCCTTGAATGAATTTGGGGATGGCCAGTTCAGGATAGCATCTACCTTGTATACATCCATTCGAATTCCATTCGGGCTGAGAATAAAGGCCAGGAATTCCACCTCGGAGATGTCGAATGAGCACTTTTCGAGCTTGGCGTAGAGCTGGTGTTGACAGAGTTTCTCCAATACGGATCGAACGTGTTTAACGTGGTCCTGCTTTGATGCGGAATATACTAGGATATCGTTGATGTACACTAGAGCACAGACATCAATCGATTCCCGTAGGACATCATTCATGAGGTATTGAAATACAGCAGGCGTGTTGCAAAGGCCAAAGGGCATTACTTGATATTCGTACAAGCCGTATTTGGTGCAAAAAGTGGTTTTCCATTTGTCCCCCTGTTTTATGCGAACAAGGGGATATGCCCCCCTCAAGTCTAGTTTTGTGCAGATTTGGGCATCCTTCACTTGATCAAGCAATTCAGGGATCAGTGGCAGGGGGTAGTGATTTTTTACGGTAATCTGGTTCAGTGTGCGATAGTCGATGCATGTTCTCAAGTCCCCCTCCTTTTTTGGTAGTAAGAATAGAGGACTGGCTGCTGGAGACTTTGAGGGACGGATGAACCCGTTGGCCAGGTATTGGTCAAGATAGACCTTCAGGTGCTGGTTTTCTGGTTCTGTGAGTGCATGAATTCGCCCACAAGGGATTTGTGCGCCGGGTATCAGGTCGATTTGGCAATCGTATGGTCAATGCAGTGGCAGGGTATTAGCCTGTTCTTTCTGAAAGACATCTTGAAAGTCCTGGTATTCACTTTGTAGGGTGCTGATTGCCACAGTTGCAAGCGTGGAGGTTCTGGTGTCTATTGGTTGTTTCTCTTGGCGATAACATGTGTGGGCGCAAGTCTCGGGAAAGGCCAATTCTTTTGCTCGCCAATCGATTCGAGGATTGTGAGCTATCAACCATGGCATTCCCAAAATCAACCAGAACTGTGGTGCCTTAATGAGGACGAAAACGATAGATTCTTGGTGTCCATCCTGGCACAGAAGGGTTAAAGCTGCAGTGCATTGGGATACTGGACCAGAGGCTATTTCTGTGCTGTCGACAGTGATAACAGTGTCGGTGGTTGATTCAGGGCATAACGGAAGCCCCATCTTTGCCGCAAGACCCTGGTCAATGTAATTCCCAACGGCTCCACTGTCTATGTACACTCTTACTGCGTGCATCCGAGATGGTTGTTGGTGATTGGTCAAGACCACAGATTGTGCAAAATGGGAGGTCTGTAGTTTGTAGGTTGGGGAGTTTTCCGATTCCTTGATGGTATCTTCCTTGTCTGTGGCCCCTACCGTCCTCCTCGGTGGCTTCACAGGGCACTCTTTAAGGAAATGACCTGACCTTCCACAGTACAGACATAACTGCTGCTGTCTCCTTTTATCCCTTTCCGCTTTAGGCAAGGGGTATCTGACCCCCCCGATTTGCATTGGTTCTCCTGAACCTTCCGTTGTTCGGGCAGTATTGTCATTTGAACGCACATACATAGGGCGAGGGTCCAGGCTGGTTTGATCTGCTCTTTGGTCCTGCAACCTATGATCCAGTTGAACAACAAGGTCAATGAATTCTGAGCAGTCCTTCGGGGGGTTCACTACTTGTGCGAGAACATCCTTGAGCTCCCCCCGCAACCTCCAATGAAATAACGTGGTTCTCTTCTCCACTGGCCATTCTGCTTCAACTACGAGTCTATTGAACGTGGCTATGTATGTTAATAGGTCTTGATTCCCTTGGTGTAGGGACAGAAGTTCGTTGTGTAATGCCTGCCCATGAGTACGACGGGCGAACAGCTTTTCCATCTCCTGCTGAAAGCCCCTGAAGTCATGCAGCAAAGGATCATCTTGGGCCACAAAGGGTACAGACCAGTCCGCGGCACTACCACTCAGGCAGGATAGTACACAAGCGACCCGTGATTGGTCATTCGGAAAGGCCCCTGGCCTACAAAGGAAGTGCAGGCAGCACTGGTTCATGAACGTTGCAAACCTCTTGGGATCCCCCGTAAATCGTTCAGGCGGGGCCAAGGGAACTGCCCCAGGAAGGGTTATCTGAACGGGATTGGCTGATGGCGCTGGCATCGAGGGCACGCTTCCCGGCAATGTTGCATGCCCTGCTTGTGACTGGAGAAGTTGCCAGCTTAAATCATCAGTGCGTTCTGTGGCTACTATCAGCTCTCTTCTCAGGATGTTGGTCTCCTGCCTGGCTGAATGTACTTCGGAACGTAGCTGTCCCAACATGTGGGCTAACTGGTCAGTTTCTGACGTTTCCATGACGCCAAGGTGGATTTTGATGTGAGGCTTTGCGTTCTGTAACGCTCACCTGGTATCCACGGGGACGTCACTCAGCCTGTTCTGACCTCTTACGACCTCAAACCCTATCCTGGAGGCTATTCGACTGGAGACTGGGCCTGAAACACAGGATTGGTAGAGTTTAACTCCCTATTGTCTCTGTGTGCTTGAACCCCTTTTTACCCTTCCCTTTGATCCACAGCTCACCTTGTATTCTTGGATAGTGTGCTCTATGTCCTGCTTTCAGCGCAGGTGCGCGTTTTTTTGATGTGGGCTCGTTGCTGCCTAGTTACTTCACTGCCAAGAGTCCGACAGATAAGTATAATGATTCTTTTGAACAGTTCTCTAACTGCGTTCCTTTCCTTCCTTACATGATGGCCGGCATGCTGCTGAGATGAGTAGCACTGAAGGTGAGTGAGAGCGCAATGCGCGATGCACCCCTTTCGTATTTGCATTGAACTGAGTTCTTTTTCTTTGTCTTTTAGGTGCCGCAACATTTTCAGCGTGGATGCCGGTTAAGAAGAACAACTGCGGTGGGTAAGCGCGGTATGCGGCGCCTCTAAATGTTTCCACGCTAACCTGTAGTGTCTTTTCCCTCTTGCAGATGGATGAGAAGTTCCGGAGATAGAGTTACCCCAGAGCGGCTGGGATTCGGGTAAGCGTTTGAAGCTCTTACAGTATTTAAAAATAAGCGAAGATTTGCAGAATGTGCCGGGATGGGAATGACACCACCAAGATGCCCGCAGAACAGAAGGAGTGATGAATGATGGGCAGAAGCGCCGCAAGTTAAGGCTGTTTCTAACGGTGTTCTTGTTCTTGCAGGAGCTGAGCGCATAAGAAAGATGCAGGCCTACTGGAGACCGATCCGAACACTGTGAGTGTCACTCTGCAGGTGCAGAAAATGCAAAGCATGTTTCTCAGCCTGGCTGTGGCTTAAATAGTCTCTGGATATCCCAGATGTCTCTGGGCTGAACCACACCCAAATGACTAGACCGCACATGCAGTTCTGGGAACCGAACTATGAGGGGGCATCCATCCTGTCCCCACCAATGCACTACAAGTCCAATACCCAATGTTATCCTATGGGAGTGAGTGAGTCTGGTGACACAAGCGCCAAGTCTGACTCCAAGTGGGTCTTTGGAGGGATGGAAAAGCCCTTGAGGGCCATGTAGGTGATCGTGGCGTGGCTCCAGCATAACATCTTGGAGGGCTAGGGACATAAGGGGCAGGAATCATGACAGCTTCACAATGAATTAGGAACCAGGCCGGTGTGTATCAATAAGATATTTATTAATGTATTATTTAATGAAAAAAGGAAAATACTCAAAATACAGCGGCAGCCAATGTTGTGGAAACACAAAATGCAAAGATCTCTACAGAACAACCAAGTTAAGATATCCTATTACAGTTCACTCAGGTTTTAGGAGATAGGGAAAGTTTAGAGAATACTAATCCACACTCCAGGGCAAAAATAGAAATGCAGTGGGAAACTCGGTTTTGGGAGAAAGCAAATGCAAAGGTAAAATACAGTGGCAAATGGAAATTTGTTTACACTGGGGTTTACAATGACAGGCAGCTCACGGAAGTGGTTTAGGGACATAAGGGGCAGGAATCATGACAGCTTCACAATGAATTAGGAACCAGGCCGGTGTGTATCAATAAGATATTTATTAATGTATTATTTAATGAAAAAAGGAAAATACTCAAAATACAGCGGCAGCCAATGTTGTGGGAACACAAAATGCAAAGATCTCTACAGAACAACCAGGTTAAGATATCCTATTACAGTTCACTCAGGTTTTAGGAGATAGGGAAAGTTTAGAGAATACTAATCCACACTCCAGGGCAAAAATAGAAATGCAGTGGGAAACTCGGTTTTGGGAGAAAGCAAATGCAAAGGTAAACTACAGTGGCAAATGAATTTTCTTTTACACTGGGGTTTACAATGACAGGCAGCTCACGGAAGTGGTTTAGCTTAAAATAGGAAAATTGGTTTTCAATTACATGGACAGAGGCACATAATAGGTAGACTTGTAGGCAAAAGGGATTGCTCACAATGGGAACAACGGTTTGGGTTCAATAGGACAGGTGCAAATAGGAATTTGTTTGGTAATGCACACAATGCATGGACAAATTCGGTTTTTAGTTAATAATTCTTTTCAGGCAACATTTTACTGACTATAAAAATTAAATAAAAACACCAGGGACAAAATGTTTGATTTCCAATTTCAACAATCTTGAACTGTGAATTTGAATGGGGGAATTAATTGATTTACTTAAAAAAATATTAAGGATTTACACAGACAACTAAGAGGTTTTTCATAGGAGATATGAAAACATACACAAGCATACAAGAGATTCTTCTATGGGGAGATGACTGGATTACACTGGCAATTTGGGGTTTTTAATGGGGTTTTGGATTAAATGTACTACTACAAAAATTAAGGGTTTATGCAATTTAGGGCTGGGGTTACATGCTACTTACAAAGCAAGACTTGGTTTAGGATTCAGGAAAGCCAGCTGGATCTCAGGACACTCTGGTCAGATAGGGCCACGGGCTGGTCACTGCACTCTCAAAGATGGTAAGGTTCAGCAGCCTTCTCTCCATCTTCCTTTTCTATCTCCCCATTTTTATTTTGTGTCTCATGAGTCCTAGTATAGTCCCCCTTATATAGCAGAAATGACATCACTAACTTTAAAATCTATGGGAGTGCACTGTAATTATCCCCGCTGCTCAGATTGAACAGTTACCATCCCTCTCTCCACTCCCTGTCAGGAATGGTTCAGGGGAGGTGATCAACATCTGTCTGTTTGCAATCATTAACTTCCTTTGTTCTCATTACCAGTATTTGGCAAAAGCTAGTTATGTCTCATAACTTCATACTTATACTAGCCCCTGCCATATGAAACAGAAATGCAGTTATGTGTGATATCCAACGGGAAGTGGGGTTTTGTCTTTATGAAGTTCCTGCCTCAGCCCAAACAGGTTTTTGCTGCAGTAAGTGTCTCTTCAAAGGTGACTGGAGTTTTATGGGTTGAAACATAATATCCATTTTCTTTGCTCACACCCCATATCATATTTCCTTGACATTTTCTGTGTGAGGAGTGCTATCTTTTTCACTGTGGCTTTTTAAAGCCGTTTTTCTCTTCACACATGTGCAGGACGGTTTTGCTTTTAATGTTTAAAATCCTGTCTTGAAGGTCACAGGATTCTTTGATTTCTCCTTGTTGGGTGAATTTACATTTGCTCTTTGTCCATAGATGATAATGGGTAGGCCTCTTTCTACATGGTTCTTTAATTTGACATAAACACAAAGAAAAAGCCATGCCGTTTTTGGTAGCAGTGTTTAAATGGCTGCTGTTTATGTGAAAGGGAAAGCAAAAGCCGTTTTTTTTTGTTGTAGTGTTGAAATTCTTGCCCGTCGTGTGAAATAAAAGTAAAGCCAAGCCGTTTTTGGTTGCAGTGTATAACTTCTTGACATTCAGGTGAAATAAAAGCAAAGCAGGGCCGTTTTTAGTGGCAGTGTAGAACTTCTTTCCATTCATGTTAAATAAAAGCAAATCAAGGCTGTTTTTGCTTGCAGTGTATAACTTATTGTCATTCATGTGAAATAAAAGCAAAGCAAGACCGTATTGGCTAGCAGTGTTTAAATGCTTGCCAATCAGGAGAAAGGGGCTTCCTTTTGGGGCCTTTAAATGCACCCCACAACATATGATGGGGTTGAATGTGTCCAATGCTTTGAAGGCTTTCGGAAAGAGGGGGCCGAGGGGGCTATGGCGGGGAGGGCTTGTCCGATTTTGTGTATTTTGGAGTCAAAGTAGTCCATTAAGGAGTCACAAATTTATTTATATTTTTTTAGTAAAAGAGAAGGTAAGGCAAGTCAATGGAAAAATGCCTAGTGGGACAAACACACAGCCCAATGGGATTGGAAGCGCAAAATGACGAAAGGCTTTTTTACTTTATAAACCTTTCATAAATCTCCCATGGAGATTTGGCTATTCTGGTGGGCTTGCTGAAGGGATACCAGCATCACCAAATATGTGTCTTGGTTCAAGCGGACCGTGCAAGAACTTAAGAGCCCAGTGAAGCCCACTGATTCCCAGCCATGAGATTTGTTTGGCTTGCTGGATGGGTGTGGGAAAGTTACCATACCATTACCACTGACAGATGAGAATGACGTCTGCACACAGATAATGGTGTTAATGATGCACATAAATAACCCCCAAGGGGATATGCTAAGGAAAAAAATGTCTACTTTTACTGTGAAAACACAATGTACAAAACCATACATAAATGACAATTTGACACAAAGCGAATGGATAATACACTGATACGCTATGTCTAAATCTCATCAGACAATTGCCACTAAGACAAATAACAGTGATCTAAAAATACCCACAACTTTTATACAAATGTGTTAGCAGCCAATGATTAATGTGTGTGCCCCAGTTCACACACATTAACAGTTGTAGATACCTAGTTAAAACATGTCACGTCATTGTAAGAAATGGCATTACATTTTTTACTGGGCATCTATGATAAAGCAAACATGATAAGTGTTATTACGAGGCTAGACTCACATTTTGGGGCAGCCTTTCTAGGCATTTCTTACAGTGGCATGCCATTTCTTTCTGGCCATATATGATACAGTCAGCATGTTAAGTTTCATTACATGGAAGGATTGTCATTTTGGTGCAGTCAGGCTAGTGTTTTCTTACTGTGACATGACATGTGTTTACTGGGCATCTACGATCAAGCAAGATGAGTGTTAATATGTGGCTAGACTGGCATTTTGGTGCTGCAGTTTAGCAATTTCTTTCTGTGACATGGCATTTTTACTGGGCACCTATGATAATGCAGATATAATTGTTTTTATGAGTCGGACATGTTTTCCTATTGTGGCATGGCATTTTTAATGGCAATACAAACAGAAGTATGTTGTTATGTGCAGGTAGTGGCATATATTGGCAGAGCCAGCTTGGACATGTTTTCTTAGAGTATAAATACTGACGCTATGCATGAAGCAAATATGAATATGTTCTTATTTGGGAATGCTGGCATACATAGGTGCAGCCAACATTGAAATGCATGGGCACAGCTTGCGTTAAAATGTTTTTTATACTGACATATATTGGGAGGAAAGGCATCATGAAAATCCAGTGGGAAATGCTCCTGTGCACTGTTGGTTACTTGCTTACTTACATCTATTGGAGCTTTTCATGTGTTATCCCACAAAACCGATTGCAAAATGTTTGGCTTTTTAAACAATGTTCAACCAATTTTATTCAATTTTTAAAAAAAGGTTCTGTGGAGAGAACCCACCCACCCCAAATCCCTTTCGGGTGGTTTGGGCTGCCTTGCTACTCTCAGTCTCTCCCGCTTATCTGTGGCACATGTTTATGTCTCTCCCTTTGACCAATTCACAAGCCGTCATTGTGTGCATTTATCTACTAAAGTGTAATAAACCTGTTTGTTAATTGGTATTGGTTTCCTTTTAGATTTCCCAACTCAACTCCATCTAAGTCCTTTGGATTTTATAAGCAAAAAAGTGTGAAATACACTCTTTGTCCGACCTCTAATGTTGATGCTGCTACATGGGGCCATGTCCTCCAACCCATATACTCCTAGCTATTGACCTGAAAGGCAACAAGGTCTATATATGCACCAGGGGCCAAATTATCAAAGATTTACACTTGTGCAAAAAAGCAGGGCAAACAAATTTAGCACCAATTTTGCTGTTTAGATAATACGGAATGGAGCAAACAGGTTTAGCTCCAATCAATATTATCAAAAACATGTTTCACTAGGGCAATATTGAAGCAGGCTGCTTTTTCACTACATTTGCTGCATAACAACACCACTCATTTTATGTTCTGCTGCACATCATTTTTGCCCTAGCGCAGAGGTTATTAGATAATATGAATTTTGACAAAACCGGTTTGCTACATTTTGTATTATGAAAGCATTTGTTCAATTGTTTTGCACTGGTGCAAATGTTAGATAATCTGGCCCCAGGCCTACCTTATACAAGGCTTTTCCTGGGGTCCCCAAGCATTCATACGAGACCTTGCTGGCCTCAGTGCAAATGCATGTGGCTAGAGGTCATACCATGAAAATGGGGTGGGTGCAGGTGTGGTGTTTCCCTTTTAAGAACATGTATTGCCTCTTTAATGATGTGTCATGACAACGTCATGACTGACTGTAAATAAAAGGGGCTCTGCCAGCACGTGTGCCAGAACATATGTAATGACACTGTGTCTCTATGTCTCATTTTGTAGGACCTGCAGGCCCACACCGTGTGATCATGGTCGTGCTGCCATGCTCGTGTGGGTGCTCCCAGACCAGCATGCATAACCTGGAGCCCCAGGCCACTGTACCTCTGGGTGACCCCAAAGAAGCTGCTTGTCTGGTAGCCGTGTGACCACAGCCCACAAGGTGATCCCTGCAATGATCAGACTGTATTGGGTGACCCCAGCATCCCTCGTACTGCTCCGTGTGTCAGCCCACTAAGGTAACTGCTGGGTGGTATGCTGGGTGCCCCATGCGATGCTCTGTCTGGTCTAAGTTCTCACAGGTCCAGACATTCCCTTTTAAGAACATGTATTGCCACTTTAATGATGTGTCATGACAACGTAAATTTTATGTGTGGACCGGTGTTCCTTTAAGACAGAGAGTCAGGACATCGTCATGATGCTCCTCTAATAAAAACGGGTTATGTTGGCATGTAGAGTTAGTGCAGCAGAGCCCCAGGAAGTGGCAACTCGGTTCTGTGTGATTTTTTGCTTTTGCTGTAAATGCAGGCTAAATCAATAAGGGGCAGCACTGACAAAAGGCATCAACAATATAGGCTTTTTCGATATTTTGCTTTTGCTGTAAATGCAAGCTATATCAATAAGGGGCATCACTGACAAAAGGCATCAACAATATAGGCTATTTCTATTTTTGCTTTTGCTGTAAATGCAGGCTAAATCAATAGGGGCAGCACTGACAAAGGCATCAACAATATAGGCTATTTCGATTTTTTGCTTTTGCTGTAAATGCAGGCTAAATCAATAGGGGCAGCACTGACAAAGGCATCAACAATATAGGCTATTTCGATTTTTTGCTTTTGCTGTAAATGCAGGCTAAATCAATAGGGGCAGCACTGACAAAGGCATCAACAATATAGGCTAATTCGATTTTTTGCTTTTGCTGTAAATGCAGGCTAAATCAATAAGGGGCAGCACTGACAAAAGGCATCAACAACATAGGCTATTTCGATTTTAGTTGCTTAGGCTCGAGATGCAGGCTACATCAATAAGGGCAACATCAAGATTAAGTGGGATACTGTTGAAATGTGACACGTGACTTGGTAGAGATAAAGTTACAGAGAGTGTTTATATCACATGTGTCTGTTGGGTCGATTCGCAGGCTGGCGTTAGGCTCTGGATTAGCTTAAGGGTGGGGTTGGGGGGCAGTCCCAGGGGGTCGTGGCTGCCGTAGAGCAGGAGCGTATGAGGCTTCTGGGTACTTAATAGCAAGTGCCAGATAGATAGAGCGTATACATGCTGCAGGATTGTGATGAAAATGTTGCTTACCCAGGCTGGTGCGAGGGTATGATTGCGAGAGTCTCCTTGCCGTTCCGAAGCGGCCATAAACAGGCCAGAGACAGGCGGCGGCCTTATAATGAGGTCCTTAAGAAGGAGGGCTGGCTCTCGCCAACCGGCGATGACGCTGGTGTGAAGAAGGCATGCAGGGCCAATCACGGGGCAGAGCTGCTCGGGATGTTGCTAAGCAACAAGCTAAACAATAATATTGGCAACCATTTTCAAAGGGACTAGCTCGTGGCTCGTAATGGCGGAAGCTTACCAGCGGCACAGTAAATATGTTACAGATGTAGTAAACTTTGGTTGGGCAGAAGGCAAAGAGCTGCAGAGGCTGGTATTCGTCCTGAGGTGCGTTGTGCAGGGTGTAGTGTAGCACGATCGGTCGATACAGGCAGGATTGGTCAGATCAGATTCTGTACTCCAGCAGGCAGCGTGCAGAGCCGAAGGATGAGAGGGCTCCTGCTCTCCCACTTCGATAGTCACAAGCCAGGTGTGGGCTGCTGGAAGCCCGTGGTGCGAGTTTACATGTGGCATCGGCCGCAGAGGAAGGAAGAGGCGTCCACCAGGGACATGCTGTATGTAGGCACGTTTCGCCTGGTGCCTGCGAGTGCGGCTGTGGTGTCGAGAGCTGCTGAATCTGCTGCGGGATCTGCCGCGTGAACCGAGGCCAGTGAACAAGGGAGTGGGCTAGGCCTGAGTGGGCCTGCGCCTGTGGCGGGTCCTCCGTGCCAGCACTGCACCCAAGCACACGGCTGCATAAGGGGCTGGGGCGCGGTAAATAGCTGGTCCCTTCGGAAGGTGTCTTGGCCACGGCGAGGACAACAAAGGGGCTGCGGCATCAGCCGCATTGTGAGGGGGCCACTCCGACCCCGAAGAAAGAAAGGGGGCAGAAACCCCCTTCCATCTGGCCTGCGGCCGCAAAGGAGCCGTGAGGTACTGGGGCAGGCGGCTGCCCTGGAAGAATCAGACGGCCCTGTCAAGACACGGGCCGCCCGGTGAAAATTAAGAGGGAAGAAAAAAAAGGATATACTTCTGGCCCGGCCCGTGATGCAGCCCGAAAAGGGGGAGTAGCCTCCAGGACACCAAGGACCGCAACTGCCCAGACCCACAGGGGACAAAGGAAGGGGGTGTGGCCTATACCACCGGGCTGCAGTGGTGAATGGAATAGTCCTGCCAGAGCCCACACAAAGCAGTGTGGGCGTGGCCCAGCAGCACCTGGGCCACTGGGGAGAAAAAAAAACATAAGAAGAGGGAACATATTCGTGGCTGACTCAGTGGAAAGCTGGGCCAGCATCAGCCGCATCAAAGCCAGTCTTTGGAGGAGGTGTAGGAGAGGCGTGAAATACGAATCAACTGGGCCCACAGTGTTTACTAAGACCGAGTAGGTTGAGGCCAGTACACAACCCCTCTTGACATTACTACCATCACCAATATCCCCGAAGGGTTCCTCAAGGAGTGCTCGTGCGCCCTCCTGACCTGGGCTCAGCAAAGTCATCAAGCCCCTGTCACATCTTCACTATCAACAAGGCCCTGAGATGGTGGCGGCTCCAGAGGGAATGCTCGTGCATCCTCAAGGACTTCCACGGTGGTTAGTCAACACGAGGCCCAGCGAGAGTCTGCGCATACTGCGGCGCGTCCAGCGTCCATCATGTCTGATGAGGAGAATGAGGTGGTGTGTCGGCAAGGTGGGCAGCTGGCGCCCTTATATCCCTTCGATGTAGTGGGTGAGCCGGCCAGTTTAGGTCCCCGGTGGACTTGGATCTGTATTTTGAGGCGGTGGAAGTCAAGGAAAGGGCAAAACGTCCTACCCTCCTCTACTCAGCCGGCCTGGCCATCCAGAGGCTGCTTAGGACACTACGGCCCAGTGACCAGTCATATGCCGCAGCCATTGCAGCACTAAACAAGTACTTTAGGCCCATGGTCAACAGGGACTATGAACGGTTAAGGATGAGGGGCGCAAGGCAAGAGGAAGGGGAGAGCCTTGATGTGTTTCATGGAAAGCTGCATGGTATTGCATTATCCTGTGCACTAGGTAATTTCGAGGAGGACGAGATCAGGGCACAGATCATCTATGGCTGTGGTTCATCGAAACTGCGCAAACAAGTCCTGAGGGACCCAGCGCTAACCCTCGAACATATACTGGAACTTGGTCGTGCCCAAGAGTTGGCAGTGGTGCGTGCCTCGGCCATGGACCTATCCAGGCAACAACTCAAGCTGGAAGCCCCCATGCAACGGGTCTAGTTGGAGGAGGTGTCAGCTGTCGGCAATTGGCAAGGAGGAAGGCCAACGAGTAGAGGGGATTGGCCACGAAGAGACCTCAGTGCCACCATATGCCATAAGTGTGGGTGGGATCTCCCGCATGCGCAGGACTGCCCGGCCAAAGTACACATCTGTGGGAGGTGCGGAAAGGGGGATCACTTTGCATGGGTGTGTATCGACCCAACGCCGGCCAGCATGTTGGGGACACCGGGAGGGAGTGGATCAAAGGAAAATTGGGGGAGGAAACCCCCCAGGGTGGCAGTGGTCCAGGTGGCTGGAGACCAAAGAAGGGGGCGTTATGACTGTGCTGACGAAGAAGATGAGGAAAATGTGTTCTTCTTGTCCTGCAGCAGCGCAAGCGGGCAGTTTGATCCGGGCATCTTCTGATTCATAGCGCCTGCCGTCGGGCCCCCATTGGGGTGTGAGAACTGAAACACACCAGTTGGTTTGCAGTGTTAGAACAGTTTGTCAGTTGGTGCTCGGACTGGAATGCACCCGTGTTTTGCAGTGGTTGTGTAGTGTAGTACAGGTGCGCGGACTGGAATGCACCGTGTTTCTAGACCCTAGGACAGGGTTCCTGTTTGCAGTATGTTATGGGTTTTTCTTGGTATAATAAAGGAGGAATGTTATGTGTGGACCGGTGTTTTTTATGACAGAGCGTCAGGGCATTGTCATGACGCTCCTCTAATAAAAGGGGGTTCTGCTGGCACGTAGAGTTAGTGCAGCAGAGCCCCAGGAAGCGGCAACTCGTGTCTGTGTTGTCAATTTGTGTCTGTGTTATCCGCGTAATCGTAACCAGTCCTTGCAGCCCCGGCCTGGGTGCCCCCAGGACCGCCGCTGCCCCAACTGGGTTGACCCCCTGCTCCCCTGCTCCAGCACGGTGAACCGGGCCAAGCAGAGAGCCCCCTGTGGATTCTTGGCTGCGTGCCTGCAGCAGCCGTACTGTGTTGGCTGACCCCGATGGTTTGTGTGGCCCGCCCCGGTGACAGGAGGCGGGCCACCACAGTCACGACTGACTGGAAATAAAAGGGGCCTATGCCAGCACGTGCGCCAGAATGGAGGCATACTCCACGTAATTGTACTGTGTCTCAGTGTCTCATTTCGTAGGGCCTGCAACCCCACACCTTGTGATCATGGTCCTGCTGACCAGCATACATGATCTGGGTTCCCCCAGGCCACTTTCCCTCTGGGTGATCCCATAGCAGCTGCTTTTCCGGGAGCACCCGGCAGCTGGGTGATCCCTGGAATGATCAGAACGTGTGGAGTGCCCCCAGCACCTCTCGGGCTGGCCGTGAGCTGGCCCACAAAGGTGACTGGTGAACGTTATGCTGGGTGCCCCAGCGATGGTCTGTCTGGTCTGTGTGTTCACAGGTGCAGACATAACATCGAGCACCACTGCTTGACGCAGCATGCGACTGGCTATCCCATACTCCCACAACTGTATAGAAGGCAGGAAGTTCTCCCACCACTGTATAGAAGGCAGGAAGTTCTCCCACCACTGTATAAAATACAGGAAGATCTTCTGAGGTTAAAGCTGCCATCTTCGTTTTTGAATGAAAATGATTATGCTCGCTTCCCACTACCAGGACGCTGTTAATGATTCATGTACAGTTTACATTTTCTCAGCATTTACCCCTTCCCAAGCTCAGTCCTGTCTTCATGATAACATTTCTTTTGGTGTGAAGTTATGCCATGGTTCACAACAACATTATTATCTGATATGTGCTTTATTGATCTTTTTACGATCAGCCTGGTTGATATGAGAAATCAATTTGCGATAAACGCAGATTTTATCCCAAATACTTGGAACAGTTGTTTTTCAAAAATAAACGAGGGTCAGGGGGGGAAGAGCACTGTAATAGCACGTGACATGCTCTAGCTATTGTGCTCTGATACAGACGGACTGGCTTTAATTAAACTGGTTTATTTTAATTATTTGTCGAGTGATACTTTTACTACTATTTGAACATCGCATTTTTGTTTCTTTTTTGCCACGCTAGATAGTTTTAATGTACCCTCTCTTCTTTGAGCACATTATAAAGCGTGCCTTTTAAACATGATAAAGTTATGATGTCTGAGTGCCATCTTTTGGCGATATTTTGTACTGCAGCTTAATACGGAGCCTATGTATGCGGGTTTCAGTTTGCTTTGCTCTGTGAAAGAATGGGCGTTCCGAGTAGGAACACATTTCACAAAAGATCAGTTACCCCCCCCCCCCCACACCCCATTCTTAGCCCGGTGAAAGGGGCAACACTTATACCTTTTTGCTTTGCAGGTTGCCCCCAAAAAAGGATAATCAGCAATAGAAAATATTAGGTATGCACCCGAGAGCATAAAGAGAGATATAGGCAATTCTACTACTTGTCTGCTATTTAACATCAATATTGAACCGCTAATGTCAATCTTTATGAAATACTGTGTATACCATCACTCATACGCAGATGACACCCGGGGGTCAGGTTACAGTAACTTTGCACTGGTGCAATTGCAAAAATACAGTGAGAATGTATCTTTTTTGCACAAGCGTAATTTTTGCCCTGGTGCTTACATTTTTTGTATTGTATTTAATGGGGGTGGACCTAGCTCCTAGAAGCAACAGAGCGTTTTACAGAGGTATATAACAATAGAGATGCATAACGGAGCACTTTTCAGAGATAACAACAGAAAAAATATACAGCAGGGGTATGCTACAGAGGGGCACAGATATGCAGAGTGGCGGGGAGGATAGGAGTAGACAGCGTCTAGCGAGTCAGGTAGTGCCAGGGCGAGGTGATGGCCTAGGTGTTGAGGAAGAGGGACTCCTTGAAGAGGTGCGTCTTGAGTTTATTTTCTGAATTATGGGAGCGTGAGGATGAGTCTGATGCTGACGGGGAAGAGGTGAAATAGTCCTGGGGTGTAGGCAGAGAAGGCTTGTGTTCTGGTCCTTGCCTTTTTGCAGCAGCAGATTTCAAGTCTCCACGTGTCCTGGCTCCTGGTGGTGCGCTGTACACCAGAGATGCTGGGTTTCTCTGTGAGGTAGCTGGATGACTTGAGGGCGACTGCCTTATAGATGATTCAGCAAGACTTGAAGGTGATTTGTGTGTGCAGTGGGAGCCAGTGAAGGTCGTTGAGGGCTGGGGTGATGTGGTTGTATTTGCATAGATCCTTGATGTGGCGTGCAGCCACGTGTTGGAGACTTCTCAGGGGCACAACAGAGGACAGCAGGATGCCTTCGAGGAGGGCATTACCCCATCCAGGTGGGATAGGACCCGTTCTTGAATAGTGGATCTAATGCTGTCCGAAGGGAGAAATGGTTTGCCTTTCTGCCGTAGGGAGAGCCAATTACCCGCTGTCTGAGTTTTCTTAGCTATGTGTGTCTTGAAAGAGAGGTGTTTGTGAAGCCCTCAGGGTTCATGGCTGATAGCCAGGTATGTATGTCTGGGTCTTCGCTGTTGTTAGGAATTCAGTCTTGGAGGGTTTGAGCTTCAGGTTTGCACTGGACATCCAAGACTGGATTAGTGAGAGGCAGGTCTTGAGCCTGTGGGTGTCCTTGATGGAGTCAATTTGGAGGTATTGCTGTGTGTCATTGGCGTATTGGTCGATGTGGATGTTCTGTATGCCTAGGAGGGCTCTGGGGGGCTCCATGTATAGATTGAAGAACACTGGGGAGAGGGATGGTTTGCCTTTCTGCAGTCGGGAGAGCAGATACCATGCTGTCTGAGTTTTCTTAGCTATGTGTGTCTTGAAAGAGAGGTGGTTGTGAAGCCCTCAGGGTTCATGGCTGATATCCAGGTATGTATGTCTGGGTGTTCGCTGTTGTTAGAAATTCAGTCTTGGAGGGTTTGAGCTTCAGGTTTGCACTGAACATCCAAGACCGGATTAGTGAGAGGCAGGTCTTGAGCCTGTGGGTGACCTTGATGGAGTCGATCTTGATGTATTGCTGTGTGTCATTGGCGTATTGGTCGATGTGGATGTTCTGTATGCCTAGAAGGGCTCTGTAGGGGCTTCATGTATAGATTGAAGAACACTGGGGAGAGGATCGAACCCTGCAGGACTTTACAGGTGATGGGTAGCATTGGCAATCTAGAGGAGTCCATCTGAACAAACTGCTAGCGGTTGATTTGGTAGGACATGAATCAGCATAGGACAAGGTCGCTGATCCCCATGCACCAATGTTGGGTGTTCGTGAGCGCCTGGTGGTCTACAGTGTCAAAGGCAGCCAAGAGGTCGAGTATATCTAGGAGGCAGGGGTGGCCATTGTCAAGGATGTTGAGGGCATTGTCAACCACCTGTATGCTTGCCCTCTCCATGCTGCATCTTGGTCTCAACCTAGATTGGTAGGATTGGAGGAGATTGTTGGTGTTGATGTGTTACTGCCATTGCGTAGCTACTCCTTTCTCAGTGATCTTACTGAGAAAGGGAAGATGGGTGATGGGGGTGATGGGGCGACAGTTACCTAGGTTGTCAGGATCTAGAATGAGTTTCATTAGTAGAGGGAGGATTTGTCCTGTCTTTAAGGTCAATGGCCTTGAGGTAGGGAACTGTGGATGGTCTCCAGGGAAGGAGAGCTTCTGCTGGGAGGGTATGTAGGATGGATTCTGGGAGGGTGTTGTCTGTATGCACTGTTTGCCTATAGAAGAGAGGGTCTCATACTCCTTCTTTGATTAATCTTTGGCCTTCAAGACTTCAAGAAGAATTTGTCTGGACCATGCTGGGAGAGCAGTGCTTTCGAGGGTCCTCCAGTAGTGAGGTGAAGGCAGATTATCTAAAGCAGAGGAACACTCTGCTTCCTAACCAACCACAGGGTACATTGGTTTTGATGTCTGCTAGAGCAAGTACTGCCTCTTTGCCAGCTATACTGCTTACTGGATCAGAAACATCCCTGCAGGTGTTTGCCAGCCTCTCCCATGTTTGCGAGAGTGAGAACAAGTACCTATCTTGTGCCTGAGCCCATGGATTGGGACTCATAGAATCCTGATGGCCATAACAGTCAGCATCCTTGTGTTTCAAGCCTTCTTCGAACACATTTCAAACCAGTTCAAATCAACCAGATCCACCAGTGCTCTGCTTTTGGCACTCTAATTATCTTCGAATTGTTGTGTTGCACATTCAACCAGTTCGCTGCTGCACCACGTCAGCAGAGCACATCTTTGCCCTGTCTTAAACTAGAATCTCATCACTGCAGCCATCAGAGTTAAAGCTGCCTGTTGAACCACCAGCATCTCGTTGCCTTAATCATATGTGAAAGCAATGTAAAGAGGTCACATGATCTCCCCGCTCTGTCTCTCCGGGCTGTACCGCCGGCGAGTGTACCATTTGGGGTGCTGGTCTGTGTTATTTGACAATCGTGAACATAGCCTATAAGGGGCAGGACTTAAGACTCTGCCTCATGCTGGTGTTGGAGGGGGGAGACTAGAGAAAACTAAGAGAAAGAGAGAGAATAGGAAAATAAAAGAACCCCTGAGCCGCCTCACAGGGGTGCTTGACCTGTGTGTCAGTTCCAGTGGGCCTCCGATGCCCTGAGGGCTTCAGCGTTTGTGGAAGTGGGCACATTACATACCTCATTTAACTGGAGAGTAGACCTCTGGAGGGTTGGACGGATTGTGAGAGGTTCGGGCTGCAGGCACCTCTTTGGGTGGCTGGTCCCATGGGCACCGTCCCAATCAGGCCACGCTGTGTTTGTTTGAATAAGGAAGGGATGCTGAGGAGGAGTGAAGTAAAGTCTTGCGCAGAGTGCAACTATATTGCTACCTTTTCCGGATGACTATCAGCCAATGGGGGTCTAGCTGTGTGTGTGTGTGTAATATTTGTCCCGCGTTAAGTGAGTTCTGTCTGTGGTAGACTGCAGCTACCATTAGATTAGGGTAGTGCTAGAGAGAATCAAACCATTCTCCAAAGTAAAGCGACCTAAGGGAAATCACTTAAGCATGCAGCTCTGCTAGTTCTGAAATCCCTGGGTTATGTTCTCCAGTCATCAAAGGTAAAGGAGTGGCTACGTTTTTAGAGATTAAGGAACTCAGGTGGCCTAGCCCAGTTTTTCATCTAGTTATGAAAAGCCACATCCAAACACCCCTCTGTCTGAGTGGCGGTATTGAGGAATGTAATTATTTATTTACCAAATGTGAATGTACTTGTTCCCTGGTTCCCCTCGTGATGCTATTTAATTATTTATTTACAAAATGTGAATTGACTTGTTCCCAGGTGCCCCACTTGATGCTATTTAAGAATGGACTTGTTCACAGGTGCTCCACTTGGTGCTATTTAGTTATTTATTTTCCAAATGTGAATGGGCTTGTTCCCAGGTGGCCCACTTGATGCTATTCAATTATTTATTCACCAAATGTGAACTGACTTGTTCCCAGGGGGCCCCCAAGTGAATCTATGGTATTAATTAATTAACAAAAGTGAACTATTTAACACAGGAGGTAAAGTAAGGACGACCTGTACTCACTCACTTATTGTATTTACTTATCGAGAGTGCCTCAGTATTAGGCAGAATCCTGTGCAGTGCCCTTAGGGACCACTACACACAATTAAGACCACAGGTGGCAATACAAGTTTTACCTTTGGTACAAGCCTGTACTACTATGCTAAAGTGGTAGCAGTAGCGGAGCAGCCAGGCTTATCTCAAGAGTATATGAGCAGTAGCAGAGATTACACACACAATTACTTTGAATCAAGCAAACACTGACTCAAGGTTTTAGGTAAAAAATATAAATACATTTATTTTTAAACCATTTGTTATAAACACAACACTTCTATTAATTCAAAACCACACGTAAAATATACTGCAGCTAACCAATTCACTTTTTACGGTATAACTTCAAGGTAAGTACCCTGTGTTTGAGTGGGCTGGTGTTATGAAACAAACAACATTACCAGGAATACACTTGCGATCACTTTTTGACAGTAATGACAGTTCGGTTTTACAAAAGAAACACGTATCCGCAGCAAGAATTGTTACCGGGACAAAAACACACTTAGCACCTAAGATACCCAGAGAGAGTTGGGGGCAAAAACCATAGGCAATACTTTTGTCAAGGCAGACAGAACCAGAGAACACTCTTAGGCAGAAATGCAAAAGTCAATAGGCCGGAGCCAGTGTCAAGTGGAACCGGGTTCCTGTTATCGAGGATCCCACAGTCGGATAGTTCAGCTTCAACGTAGCCAGGAGCACTTAGATATTGTCAACAGAGGAAGCAAAAGTTATAAGAAGGAGGGAAGACAAGGGCAAGCCTTGGAGGCGAAGAAAAAGGATTCACCCTAATTCCTTGAGCAGAACACAGTACCTTATTCAATGAAGAAGCTGGTGCCACGGCAGTTGTTCCTGGTAGTTTCCTGCAGAACCTCGGTTCCTGGACCTTCGATCCCAAGGATGACGTGTGGAGGGGTCGGCACCACACAGGGCTGATGCCAGCAGCAGCGACGTTGAACAAAAGGTGCACTCCTTAAAAACAGGAGAGGCTCTTCAGATGGCTATCCGGACCACTCCAGCAGTGTGCAGCGATTTCGACCACGAAGGGGATCCTCTGGCTGTAGAAGACAAGCTGGTTATCCCCACAATGCTCAAGGGAAGAAGACTCCAGACTGGATCTTCTCTGGTCGTCGAAGGGTAGACAGCTCAGGACTGCAGCAGGGCTTCACCGGGATGGGATAGATGCAGCAGTTGACTTCTTCTCCACTTATCTTCAGTTCCTTGTAGTTCCAGTGGCGACTCTGACTTCCAGCCCAAGAGTTCTGCCTTTTATGCGAAAATCCCCCATTCACACAGCCTGGTTGTTAATCACGCAGCAGGGGGGTTGTCCGGCCCGGACAACCACCTCAGCCAATCCAATCATGGCAAAGTGTGACTTGGATTTCCTAGGATGCCCTGTGCAGGGGATGACTACACCCCTGCCTCACATTCAGCTGACCTAGACACCCAGGTGCCTAGAGGAGGGCTTCTTGGCAGAATCCTGCCAAAAGACAGTGAACAAAGAAGGCAAACTTGGTTTGCCACGCAAAGTAAAACACAAAAAGGACTTTAACAAAAAGAAATGGCGAATAAACCCGACGGTAGCCAAAAGAAAAAGTATTTGGTCAAGCGGGTATAAGTTTGAGGCTAATATAATAGCCTAAAACAATACCACGTTTATATGGTATAATCGCGGTAGAAAAGTTAGGGTATATACCACTGCCACCAGCCAAGTCTAAATGTTAAAAGAGCGAAACAATGCTCTAGGAGGTACAGATAAAAAGGCTAAGGATTAACCCTTTCCAGTACTCCATGTAAGATGGGGTGTACTGGAACTTTGGTTAAATGCCTAAGTAAAGTTAATGGCAACTTTACCCTTTTCTGGGGGACAGTAGTCAGCCTCAGAAATGGAGTCAGTGGGAAGTCTAAAAGACAACCCAGTGTCACTGCAGTGAAGGTGCTGTGTAACACACAAAAGAAGGGGGCTACTGAAGTGGTGTACTCTAGAGTCCACAATTACAAAAACAGATGAAATACACATGGCAAAACACAAGTAAGAGTGGGAAAAAGGGGTACACTCTTACCAAGTGGAAAAAATAAACTCCAGAGATCCAGCAAAGCTGCTGGGGGACTCACTAGATAAGGGTAATTAGCCATTGAATGAGAATTCTCTCTAACACTCAGGTAGGGGCGTACAGGTGTTATATTACTTGTGTAAACTGAGTGTATGGTTTTATTCTGTTCATAAAGAGGACTGTCAAGCTTGTCAAATGAAATAAGGCTGTGACTGTTATTTCACTATGTGCACTCGAATTACTGTTAACCGCCAGGGCTGACCTGCTCATAGGAGGAGGCCAAACCTCATCCAGGCAGCCCGTCCATTATTGAGGTCTGTCATAAGCCCTCTGTGAAGGTGCGTCCATCATCCCCCTGGGTGTTCTCATTCGCACATGTGTGCGAAAGGTGTAAGTATCCATGTTCAGGAGTCCTACAGGTTGCTACTCACCCCTTCATTCTGAATCAATGTACAATCATGTGTGTAAACTGTACAATGTTAAAATGTCCAGCTCTAGAATTACTAAAACTAAACCAAAAAACTGCTGACAGGTACTTTATAAGATGCCCTTAGACAAATGAATGACATACAACATCAGTCATTTAGTAGAGAAGTGGAAGAAAACAGTACTAAGCCACACCCTGCCACACAGAAGTTTGTCATCAATATCTATACTTGCAGACTGTGCCTAATTTAATGCTTACATGTTTTAAAATGAACTAAAGACTATGCCCCACATCAATTATACAGACACATTATAAGTATATGGCATGACACTCCCTAGGTGTCAACAAGTCACTACGCACATAATGCAACTAGAAAAATCTGTACCCAGCACAGACAGATTAGAAAAAGCATAGAGTAATTCTCAGATGCTACCCGGATGTTGACCTTGACCAGGGTTCAGTGATTGGAACAATATGTACAGTTGTTGGATGTTACCCAGACACAAATCAAATGATATCCAGTTTCCTATTGTCAAATTTGACAGACTACAAGAAACCCCACACAAATCCCCAAACATATATGTTTACTTCTTTTTAAAGTTATGTACATAAGAAGAAACAATGTATCTTGCTTATACTATAACAATTCCCAAGTCTCAAGGTCCAACCGACCATGTAGTTGTAGTTAATAATACACTATTTAAAGAATCGTGCACTCACATTTATTACTGACCTTTAATGATAGGACTTTAAAGCAAACCTCCTTTGCATGCTTGAATATAATACTCTTTGCACTTTTTACATTCTGCACATGGACATGTACCCTGTACTTGAAAACAGTTAATCATCAAAAAGACGACGTGTACAATATCAGACCACACCAGAGCTTCCTGCAATTCCCATAAAAAAAGGAAAACAAGCACACATGACTCACGCCTATAATACTCCACATTTACTGGTCCCTTAACATTTCAGAACATTATTAGAGTCAATGGTTATGAAAATGTTGATATTAATAAGATGTTCCCATTGTCATCACTTGTAAGCAATGTTTATTTGCATGACTGAGAACAGCTGTGTTGTGCACTCAATCTACTGCACAGGTAGTATAGTAGATCAATGTGCAGGCATTGTTAAATTCACCTTGAGCACACAAGGACATCTAAAAGAAATCCTCAATTCCTCATGTGCTTACTAGAATGTTTGGTGAGAACACGTTCCTGTAAATAAAATTCTTCAGATTTCATAAGCATGACAATATTTCAAAGAAACAATGGCCCTCATTACGACCCTGGCGCTAAGGGGTCTGCGCCAGCGTTAGCTGCGCCGACCCCTTACCGCCAACTACGAGTTCCCATAGCGCCATGGTCATTTTTCCGCCCGCTTTTTGCGGGCGTAAAAATCCATGGCGCTATGGGACCTCGGTGTTAATTACGCCACCGTAGTGTACGGTGGCGTAATTAACACCTTCCCCACTCCCATTGAGCCCTATGGGGCCGAAATGGGAACGGGGAAGGGTAAATGGGTCAATGGGGACTTACCGCCCCGCCGACCTCGGAATGGGGCGGTAAGTCCGCCATCCGCCATGGCGTAAAGGGACTTTGCGCCATGGCGGAAAAGTGCGCCGATGGCGGTAAAAATCCGCCAGGGTCCTAATGAGGGCCAATGTGTGTATAGTCAGAAACACTTGAACAGTAGACCATTTCAGCAACGCTTGACCTTTGGCTGGCTCTGCATGCTGTTTAGAGTGAATAATTAGTTGAATTAATGAAACATGACTTGTAAGCAATATTTATTTGCATGACTGAGAACAGCACTCGATCAACTGCAGAGATAGTGTATCAATCTGCAGGAATTGTTAAATGCACCTTGGACACACAAGACGATCTGAAAGCATTACTAATGTGCTTACTAGAATGTTTAGAGAGAGAACACATTCCTGTAAATGCAATTCTGCAGATGTATTCCTCTTGGAAACTTACATGCAGTCTTTGCAATCATGTTTGACATGCCAATGTTTCAAAATGAATGTTTTGTGCATAGTTTGATAGCAAACTCTGACAGTATACCATTTCAGAAACGTTTGCCCTTTTGCTGGATCTGCCACTGTTTATAGAGAATTTTTAGATGGATTCATAAAACATTTAAGAGAAAGGTGTCAAACTGAACAAAGTCATTAGTTGGATTAATAAAACATTTAAGGGAAAGATGTCAAACTGAAACAAAGTGGAATTTTTTGATCATGAGAACAATGACTTAGAATGCAGAATTGTATTATACACAAATTAGTGGTTCCTACATGCATTTATAATATCATGAACAGATTTGATAAATAGTGGAATGCAAACAGTGCTTGAAATATGTTTTTAAAGTAATTCTTTAAATTCACAATAGGTCACTACGTGCAGCCTGGCTGTGATTCCTCTTGCTGAGTGCATCATCATGACGGTCATTCATCAACAAATGCATCTTCTTGCTTCTGGGTCCTTAATAATCATGCATGCATTTTTCTTGTTCCAGTCCATCACTATCATGTGCATCTTCCTTGCCTCATTCTCTCCTTACCACTTGCATCGTCCTCATCCAGGCCTTCATTACCAAGTGCATCTTCCATTTCCTTGTCTCTCCTTACTGTGTGTATCATCCTCATCCCAGTCCATCTCTAGCACTTGTTTCTTTGTTTCCTAATGCATTGTGCTCTAGCACCTTGAAGCATTTCCTGTGCTCAATGGAATGTTTCAATAAAGATTTCAGACCAAACAACTGGATAGACTCAATGACTATGGCAAAATAATAGTGTATTCTCAATTTAATAAAGCTGGGTCATCTGGCAGACATCATACTGATGCTTGAACATTCACACACAAACTTGATTACACAGACGTCTTACACCCCAATATGTGTCATCTATGATGTCATCCTACGTGGCAAACCATAAAACCTATTAGCAGGAGTTATTGGATCAGAGGAACAAATCTACTTATAGAATATATACAGGTTAGTACTTCATCAGCTGCCTCTTATCTGTAAGACAACCCTTGAACTACCTCTAAATTCATGTAATAATGATCATAGCAAACAAAATGGCAGCGGATTGGTGTATGCAACATTATATAGCAGGTTGCCACATAGACCCACACATTTGTCAATTTCAGCCTCTTATTTACTGCTATTTGATTTAATTATACTTGGTGGCATTGTCCTTTTGGTCTCTAGAGATGTGCTTACTCTACCTTGTATAGACTTTATATACTTTTAATTGTCCAATATTTGGCTTTTGCAAATGTTTTCTTCTCTTTAATCTTAGAGAAATATGTCTTATGTCCATGACTCACCTGTCTGCCTCCCTTTGTGCTTTACATCTATTTCTTAAAAATAGCATCCTTGATTCTAAGCCAACATTAACTCCTCTTTGTTTGCACCCAAAGCTGTTCTTCCAGTGGCTCCTGACTCTGCAACCCTGATCAGCTTGTGAGGTAGTTGAATTTAATATTTACAAAAGCGGGCGTCCATTTTCCAACTATGAGCGTCTTTGCCACATTATATATTCATCTATAGCAAGCTTCTATGTATCTTGTCTACCTTGCGTTACTGCATATTTACACTTATTGGTCACCAAATTACTTTATCTTCTTGTGCATGAAGACTTTATTGTTTCGTACATGTTTCTCTTGTTGCTTCTCTTCAGTATTTTCATATCATTTCAGCCTGGCTTCATATACCTTCTTTCTGACATCACTCTGCCCATGCCAGATTTCACTCAGCGCTCCATGAAATCCAATGGTGCGTGCTGACATCCTTCCATACGGCATCCTTCCACATGCTCAGTGCGAGGGTACATTCTATATGGTTGTCTGAATGCATGTCATCTCTCATACACTCAATGCGGTATAGGCATAACACATGGGGTCTCACACAGGTCCCTTCTCCTGCTGTTCAAGTATGATGGCGTGAGGCAGGAGTAGTTAGGGAAAATGTGTCCACCTGTTCCTCTACAACATTCTTCCTCAGCCCTTTATTATCTACAAAACCATTGCCCTCATGTCCCCAAGCTACCTTACTGACAAGCTCATCATCTGTGGAGGCCTAACTTCCACCAGAAGGAAGGTCATTTGGAGACTTGAACTTTGCTGGTGCAAGAAGGAAACAAACAGACGATAGGCCTTCTCAGTGTACTCCCCCAGATTCTGAAACATCCTCCACTTCAACACCAGACTTGACCCCTTACGTCTACATTTCAGGATGTACCTCAAGACCTTCCTCTTCTAGGAATGGCTACTCCCTAAAACCTTGAACCACATATCCTCCATCTTCCACTTAACTGAGACTGGACAATCTTCGTCCCCCTTGTTTTCTCACAAGGTTGCTTGTAGATCCCTTGGTGGCTAATCGTCCCTTCTGCCCCACCCCCCATTGTTATCTCCCCACCCCCATGTATCTCTGCTTCCCTCACTGCGCACTTCCACATATTACGTGTAAAAAACTCTGTTGTTTCCAGAATTTAGGTATGTACTCATAAAATACTGTACTATTACTATTAATAATATTAATTAATCCCTGCTGCTCATTTCCGCACTCATCTTAATTCTGTTTTTCCTGTGTTTAGCTATACCAGGTCTATTTCCATTTCTTCACTATATTCTATTACTGCTTCTGCTTCCTCCTACCATCATGTGTGCTTTTTCTGGTTTAACTCATTGTGCCTATGGGTCTTTTCGACTCTTATATGTTTATTGATATACTGTATGCTAACATCTACATGTCACTCTTGTACACACCCTGTTTCAAACAATGTAGTATCCCCTGCAGTCTGAGCAAAGGAATCTTCATGTTGATGTTTCAGAGAAATGTTTTTCTGAAGAAGAAGTTACATATGCTCTGAATACAGAGTTGTGACTTTCATTCAGCTGTGTCGACAGCATCTATTAGTCTATTATTATTCGACAGCGTCGAATAGCACAACTATTATTACCGACAGTCGCGTACAATATTCTTCTTAGTAAACATTAGTCCTGTCTAGGCGCCTTTACTATGTTGTGGTATGTAATTTGGTCTTTTGAGTTCTTAATTAAAAATATTGCCCTCAAGTCAATAATGCAATTGGATTTTAGAATTGTGTAATGAAAGTTATTCAAACTAAACCTAATATGCTGGATGATGTTACAAATATTCTGTTTGGTGGGGGCTTTGAACGTGTTATTAGTGCTGATGCATTTTCAACCTTCGCTTGGTTTGGGCCTACTGGGTGCATTCTCTTCTGGCATTATAGGATTTTCTACTAGACTAGCCATTTGTATCTTAAAGTGTATTAAAACTCCTCCCCTTTTCCTGTCTTCCATACGGCCAACACAGTGCATCTTCCCCTCCTCCAATTCAACACTCACCTTCACTCTGCTCTCAACATACCTGTTTTATACTTCGGATTCTCGCTATTACACCCAGATTTCTGCGCCCCAATGATATATATTGTAAAGGCAGTAATTTCTTTATTATTTTTTCGGTGCCATCTTTATTTGTGTTTCTTTTTTAAGGGAATACAACTACATGTTATGTTATGTTATGATGATTTATACTGTGCACACAGCCATTTGCATGTTGTCCAGGTGCTGACGTGGCTCTGTAAGAACAGTGATTGGGGTTGGTTAGTGAGGGAAGTGGGAGAGGATAGAGGTTGTGCTCTTCTGTTGATGCCAGGAGAAACTGGCATCATTGCATG
The DNA here is from genome assembly GCF_040938575.1 of Ambystoma mexicanum. NCBI lineage: Eukaryota > Metazoa > Chordata > Amphibia > Caudata > Ambystomatidae > Ambystoma > Ambystoma mexicanum. The sequence goes on along the minus strand of NC_090932.1, from coordinate 767,332,047 downwards.
TGAGCTTTCTGGGTGTGCTTTGTTGTGTGCACTGGGCTTGTTGTGACCATACGGGTAGTGTCCAGTGTCTGGGTTGTTTGCAACTGTTTGGTGTTGTGGTGTGGTTAGCGGTGGATGTGTTGTTTGCGTGTTTTATGTGGGCACTTCTGCTGGCCCTTTTCGGTGTGTGTAGTGCTTGAGAGGTATATGGTTGTGGAAAAAGGAGAAGGGTGGTTATTTTTTTTCTGTTTGGCTCTGGGTGTGTGGTGGTTTTATTGTAGGTTCTTCGATCTGTATTGTCCCATGTTTGCTTTGCTCTCAGAGTATGACTTGTGGGGGTGCATGTTTTTATGCTTGCCTCAGTGAGTTGAATAGCCAGGTTTTCAGTAATTTTCTGAAAGTTAGGTCGTCTTCCATTGTGTTTATTTCCTTCGGTACCAAGTTCCATAGTTTGGATATCAAATAGGAGAATGTGGTTCCTCAGAATTTCCTTTTCTCGAACTGTTTAGTTTCCATGTTTATGTTATTGATCATTCTTAGTTTTCTTCCTGGTTGGCAGCGGTTGATTTTAGCTTGGAGATATTCAGCTCTCTGACCTTGTAGTGATGTGCGGTCATAGCATAAGGAAAGGTGTGTAACCCCATCACTCATTGACCCCTGGGGAAATATAAAAGTAACACAAAAAGAACAGGATGGTGACAGATGAGCAACCAATGTAATGATATCAGTGTAAATTAGTTTCAAGCCACTTGACGGGAATTACACAACATTGTAATACTGACAAATTTAGATTAATTGCACCAATTTTTAACAATAGTACAAAAAGTGAAAGCATCATCATTAAGAAAACAATCACTCACCCAGTCCATCCATGCAAACACCTCAGCCATACATCTACCATAAGACCAATATAATTAATCACAAAATACATTTTTTTTAAAAAGATCATAAAGTGCATCAGTGCCTTGCAGAGGTGGAATCTGGTCAAATAAAGACCACAAATGTACTTGTGATCCCGACTTCAGCTCTGTAAGGTCATGTGGTCCAAACTGCCACCCTTCAAGGTCTACTAGCTAATGTCAGGGGATGTCTCAAGGAAAAAAGAACATCCTCCCAAAAATTTTAACGACCGCCGACAAGGCTAGTTTCAACTTTTTAGAGGCTAATACCCATACTCATACAGTGTTCTTAAGGTGGAAACACAGAATCAATAACCTCTCCTTAATGCAAAGGGACTTTTTAATTAATAGATAATCGCGACTGGATTCACGACTGCATCAATTGATTTGGCATCATTCAAGCCTGAAAAAAAATAATTAATTAACCTGCGGATTGTTAGAGCCCGTGTTTGCTGATATGTCTCTCACCTGTCACAAATCTCCTACCAGGCACCATAGATCCGACCATGTTTCACATTTCCTTACACAGAGTGCACAAATAGCCTCGGCAAACAATCCAAAATGGGGAATCACTTTAATCTTTCATGCATTTCTTAAATAGCAAGCACACAAATTACAAAATATTTTTCGTAAGAGTCTCTGCCCTACTCCTAACGCTGAAGCCTCTCGTCTCAAAAAAATAATAGTTATAATCATTGTCACCCTTAGACGCTTACGTCCTTTCCTCTAATGTTCGTTGGCTCTAAGAAACTAACAGAGGCATTTTGGAACAGTGCCGTTGTGGCCTGGCAGCTTTTCGCAGCGACTTGACCACACCAGGTGCCTAAGGGGCCCAGAAGTGCAGAGTATCTGAAGCTCTGCAGCCCGCGGAGTAAGTGGCCGCGATCCTGCTTTAAATCTTGTTGCTGTTGGCTGCGGTGTGGGATAACTGTGTCCTGCTGGGAGAAGGAATTGTTGAGTCCTAATGCCTGAGGTAACGTTCAGCCCAGATCTTCTGGGGGTGTTTTATGTGGCTAGTGGTGAGTGCATACTGCACCCCATGGTACTCCTTAGTATCACACTCTGGAGGATAGGGATGACAGGGAGACCTGTCCCCCATTAATGTGCAGATTATTTTGCTGGCTAAATCCATTGAATGGATTGCTTTCCTGTAGTGGGGTGGGTGTTTCGACTCAGCTGAATGTTTTTGGTGGTGACTGTGCCTTCAAATAGTAACTGACTCCGCATTAGCCTTTCTTGTGGAGTGAAGCAAAGTGTGGGAGGTGTCTTGCAATGTGGAGTGCGACTGTTCTGACACTGTTAGCTGCCAGGGGTCCGCCGGTAAAGTGGCAGTGCCCACTCTATTGATCAAATGGTCCTATTCTGACTTGGAGTACGAACTTCACTTCTTGCGTGGTTAGTGTTATATTATACATTAGACCTCTGATGGTGCTGGGTAATACAGTGGAAAACGGATTACTCTGACAGCAAAACAGAAATGAAGCTAAATAACCAGTGGCAATGTACTTTGATATCTGCAGTACGTAAAGGAGAAAAACGAGAACGCAGCCCCAACTTGATTGGCAATGCGCGCTCTCTCAAACCAAAAAAGGATCAATTAAGTGCTGAACAGTCTACTGAACCTAAAATATCTGCCTTCCTTCCCTTGGCTGCAGTAGCCAAATCTTTGACGTCAGCTTCCTCCAAGCCTAAGTTGGAGGAGGATACATTTTTAGATGAAAACCAGAGCCCAGAATTTGGAAAGATCGTCAATAATCAATCTCTCCTTAATATGTGTTGCAGGATACAATGAGATTCGCTAGGGGGAGGCCCCCATCCCAAATGAGGAATGACACAGATTTTGAGAACATTATTGCAACTAATCTCTCAGCAAACCCGAACTCAGAAAGGCTGCACTCTACCTCTGCCTCTTCAGAATCCTCTAATGAGGATGAGAGCATATTACTATCAAAGGCGATAAGGTATGTCAAAGGGGAAGATAATAAGGCTCATGATATCCTGTCATTCTACGATTATATGACTGAGATCTATACCCTCTTTTTACTATGCAAGAAGATGGCGGAGAAACAACGGGACATGAAATGTATGCTTGCTAGGTTGGCAGAACATTCATTGGTGGTGCACCATCAGACCACTATGATTGTGCATAATCGATCACAACGCCACGTGATAGAAATAGGCTTGGATACCCGTATTCATCCCCTAGAGCCTCTTGTGAGGGTTAACAACATTCAGGAGTGTCTCCTTCTGGAGCCTCCTGTTAAGAGCTTACTACAGGAGTGGACACTTCGACTGGTCAAGAAGGAATGTGTAAGATCAACTGAGATTCCACATACACTCCCTTATTTATCGAGGAGAGCATTGCGTAAGAAGAAACCCACTCATTTTGAGAAAGAACTAGGATATAATGGGGGCACGAAGGGTCAATACCCTACACATATTGACAATGTGAGTAGTTGAGACAGGTCCACCCGGAAGGGTTTCACCAGAAAGGTTACTCGTGTCTCGCAGACACAGTGGGACGGAACCAGGCGGGAAGTTTATCTAACATGCCACTTTGATGACTGGGTCCAACACAGGGTTCCTCCCAGGCAATCTAGAGTGGTGGTCCCGGAAGCGAGAAATGAAGTTCAGGAACCCAGAAGGGGTCGACATGAGAGGGTAGTTCCAGGTCCACAGTATGGACAAGCTACGCCTAGGGGGAAGATTGCACCCATGCTGTCTCTGCACAAAATATTGCCGCTCCCTGTGCACAATCCATTTCAACAGTGAGTCAAAAGCCATGTCTGCCTGTGGGGAGGTGGGTTATATTGTCAGAATTATTCTCATCACATGGTAGCCCCTTTCTGAATCGCACTAATCTAATGACCTTATGGTCATTGATCCCTAAACTGGTGGCCCTGAGCTCAACGGACATGACACGATTCGAGCTACGTTTCTTCGGTGAACATTATAACTGGGCCCTCATTGAATTTGTATCCCTGGCTGTAGTGGCACTTTTGTGCTCCTGTACCATGGAGCTGCATGTCCTGGGATTTGAATTTATAGTCTGCAGAAAGAAGGTGGAAAAGCACAAGCCATTTATAGGCCAACATGATGACATTTCGGAACTGCTGTGAGTGACAAGAGATAGCTGCAGACCAGGATCTGCCACTCTACCAATGCTTTAACTGAACCGAGGGCACATTGGTTTATAGAGACTTTAACTGTGGCCAGTCCTTGAACCACTACCAAATCAAATATTTAAACTGTCTATGCTGGAATACTACAGGACATAATTCATTTTTGAAACATCACACCGGTTCGGGATTGATTAATTCTAGTCACATTTTTTTATTACAAGAATCTTGGTTGACCTACTGTCTTCATTTGGATGGCTTCCACATCATTTGCCATGCAGCCTTCCAGTCGGCAAGAAGTAGACCAAAGGGTGGTATGGCAATTGGTGTGGGATGCCATATTGATTTGAAAACCTTTCCTTATGATGTAGAAAGGCAACATATATTACCTGCAATTGTACACCTGCCGTTGAATTTGAAACAACCAATTCTGATCATAAATATGTACATGCCAGTATTTGGTTCTCCCCTAGATGGTAGTATCTCTAAGGTTATTGACTATATGATTATGGCCTGGGGGGAAATGCTACCACTACAACACCTGTGTATGAGCGTGATATAAATAAAATATCACATCATATCACACCAAGAGGTATGCTTTTGATTTCAGGGGATTTTAATTCTGTGCAACTTCAGGAATATACTGAAATTGGGAATACCAGTAAGGGTCTGATTGAGGAAGAAGAGATACTGGGTGACCACTTGCCCTGCTCTAAGAAATGGCAGAGTTTTATGCAAATTAATGACCTAACCTGTTTTAATGCGAAAGACGTAAAGAGCCCAAGTTTTCTACCTACTTGGTCCAACCACATGCCCTCCTCTTGTATCGATTATGTATTGATGTTTCTACAGCTTGGGCTTTACTGCGGGGTGTTGATTTCAACCCGCTGAGTGACCATGCTTCCCTTAAGTGGGCAATCACGCTGCCCATGTCTCACACCTTTAATTATCTGGGGACTAATCCCAGGGTCAATATATGCGGTAACCTCCCCTCTTGGACAGATGGGAATATTAGTAAATTTCCCTGTTTCTTTGCCACCCATGAGGCTGCTGTTGAGAGGTTACTTGGTAATTTTTTTTTTTTAAAAGCATTTTATTGGAATTTGTAAAAGTGCGAAACAAACAACAAACAGTGACTTAACAATCAACTGAAAACAAATTAACTAATTAACTACTTAACTTCCACAGCCTTCATAGAGCAATATATCGTCCGTGGTGGGGGGCGAAGGGGGGGGGGTTCGGTGTGCAGCAAGTCCGTGGTCGTGGGGGGCTGGGTATGGCGTTGGTCATTCTTAGAAACCAGTCACAGGCGGTATTCTGTTAGGAGCGAAAATTCAGGGGGGTTTGTGGTCGGAGGCGAATTGAATGTCACGCACCAGGGCCTTCCATGAGTCCAGAGCTTCATTGGAGTCGTCATCATTCGAGCGGATGCCATCCTGCCAGGCCCTAGTCTCCGCCTCCGTCCACTTTTCCAGGTCTTTGAGCCAACGTCCGTGTCTAGGGCCCCTTGGGGATTTCCATGCCATCGCCACGGACCTCTTCGCAAGGATGCAAGCAAGGTCCATTAGTTTGACCTGATGCTTATGTTTGCTGGGTCTGGGATGGGCTCCCAGCAAGCATTCCTTTGGGCTCCACTCGTATCTTGTGAGCCCCGCCTCAGTGCATGTACATTCCACCATGGACCAGAAGTGCGCAGTCTTGGTGCAGGTCCAAAACATATGGATCAAGTCCGCCTTGTCGTTACCGCACCAGGGGCAGTGCGGAAGTGCTCGATTGTTGAAGGTTGCAACTCTTAGCGGAGTCATGTATGTCCGGTATAGGACATTTAACTGGACGTGTTTAAATCTGGTATTCCTCGACACCTCTTTGGGGTATAGGAGTATTCGCTCCCATTCGCCGTCGGTGAGCGGGACCCCCAGGTCGGATTCCCATTTTTGTCTCAGGGGCGTGCTTTTTGGGTTGGGTCTGTCGTTCAGCTTGGCATATAAGCGGGAGACCGGTCTCCAGCCGTCTGCTAGGTCGTACATCTCCTGGAGAAGGGGGTCCGGTGGGGGTTCCTCCGGCCAAACGGGCCATTGTGCCTTTGCCGTTCGCTTGAGGCGATGGTACCACAAGAACTGGGCGTTTGAAATGCCTTCATTGGCTTGTAGGGAATCGAGTTCTCTGAACATGCCGTCTTCGAACAGATCCCCCCATGTGTAGATTCCAGCTCTCTCCCATTGTCTCGCTGTCGCTAAGTCTGCGCGGGTCTTGCACACGTCAGCCAGGATGGGGGCACTGGGATTGTAGGGGTGCTCCAGGTGTCGGAGAAAGCCGGTTCTGGCCCACACCTGCCGGCCCAAGGTGACAATCATGGGGACTCCTGAAGCTTGTTTCAACGGGTTCCAAAGCATCTCCCTGGGGAACAGCTTAGAAGTCGGGTTACGGAGGAGCTTCGTTTCCGACGAAGGTTCATCAGAAAGCCATTTCGTTGTGTGACTGAGCTGTGCGGCCAGATAGTACCTTTGTAGATCCGGCAGTTGTATCCCACCTTCTTTGTGCGGGAGCGTGAGTGTGGGGAGGGAGATCTTGTGTCTGGAGGACCCCCATATGAAGTCCTTGATGAGAGAGTCCAATTTTTTGAAGAAAGGCGGCCTGATGTAAAAGCATACGTTCGTGAAGTGGTACAAGAGGCGGGGGAGAATTATCATTTTGACTATTGCGGCTCTGCCCATTACCGCCAGTGGTAGCTTCGACCAAAAGTTCATGGATTTGCGAAGGGTCCTAACAGCTTTTTCCGTGTTATGGTCATGTGTGAGAGCTGGGGTATGGCACACGTCAATTCCCAGGTATTTAAAGTGTTCTAGTTGCCATCGTATCCCGACGTCTGGGAGGTCTGACTCAGCCAGGCCCCTAAGTCTCGCCAGCGGAAACGCACAAGACTTCAATTTGCTGAATGTTATTCCTGAGTATCGGGAGTAGTTGTCGAGGATATCGAGCGCGACGTGTGCGTTGAGCCGGGGGTTATTCAAGTACAGGAGGACATCATCCGCATACATGGATATTATGGCATGGTCCCTGCCCAGCCCGATGCCCGCGTCAAAGTGTTGTGCCCTGAAGTATGCAGCCACTGGCTCCAGGCCCAGTATATATAACATTGGGGATAGTGGGCATCCTTGTCGGGTGCCGCGCTGTATCGGCCAGGCCTGAGACATCGTCGTTCCAGTCTTCACCCTCGCTGTCGGGGTGTTGTACAGTACCTCGATCCACCTCACGAAGCTCGCTCCAAAGCCGAATTCCTTTAGTACTTCAATTAACCACTCCCAAAAGATGGAATCAAAAGCTTTTATGGCGTCCAGAGAGAGTATAGCGAGGTCTTCATCTCGGTCGTGGGTCTCCGCCATGATATGTTGGAGCCTCCTCAGGTTCGCAGTGGTGTTGCGGCCTGGCACAAAGCCATTCTGGTCTTCATGGATCAAGGTTCCAATCACCCTTGCCAGCCTCTTAGCTAAGATTGTGGTCAGAATTTTGCAGTCATAGTTCAGCATGGCAATCGGGCGATATGACTCGCAGTTGTTGGCGGGTTTGTTAGGTTTAAGTATAGGGATGATAATTGTCTCTTTCATGGAGTCAGGTAAGGTCCCGGTTTCAAATGCCTCCATGTAGACCCTGTGGAGTGTCGGGGCAAGGGTCGCAGCGTAGGCTTTGTAGAATTCGGGCGGGAGTCCATCGCTCCCGGGGGTTTTACAAGTGGTCAGCGACTGAATCGCATATGTCACGTCCTCAGCGGTGATCTCTGCATCCAATGACTCTCTCTGGGCCTCCGTCAAACTTGGGAGCTCAATCTCGGCCAGTGTGGTCCTGATGTCGTCCACTGGTATTTTGGCGTCATGGGCGTACAACCTGGAGTAGAAGGCCGCAAAAGCTTGGTTGATATCTCGTTGCGTCCGATAAATCGTCCCCCTTTCATCCGTTATTTCGGTTGGGAGGTGTCTTGGAAACTCGCGCCGACACAGCCAGGCAAGCATTCTACCAGGCTTATCCGCTTCTTTGTGAGTTCTGGCTATGTAGGTCGCGTAGTCGAATTTGGACAGTCTGTTCCATGCCAGTAGGCACTCCTCCCGGATGTCCTTCAGCTCTGTTTCGGCGTCGGGTGCATTGTTGAGTTCGGATTCAAGGTGGGTGATCCTGTCTTCGAGTTTCTCCAGTTTCAGTTTCAGTAGCTTGCGAATACCACCGGCACCTGATATAACTTCGCCTCTTGTGACAACCTTCATGGCCTCCCAGAGTGTGCTCCAGCGCGACACTGAACCTGTATTGATGTCGAGATAATCTTCGAGTTTGGTACCCAGTTCTTCCCTGAATGCGTGGTCCGTGAGTGCTGCGGGTGGCATTCTCCATAGCGGGATTGGTGGCCTGGGTCCTCTGGGGATCCATTGCATGGTCAGTGGCGAGTGATCCGATATGGTTCTACCTAGGTAAAGTGTGTCGTCCACCTGCTGAGCCAGCGCACGATCAATGAACAGATAGTCTATTCTCGTGTGGACCTTGTGGGGGGCCGAGTAATAGGAGTAGCTCCTCTCGATGGGGTGTTGTTCCCTCCAAATATCCACCAGATCGAGCTGTTCTATTGCCGTGTTCAGCGCGTTAGACGCGAGGTTGTTCGGGGAACGGGGGGGGTCCGACCTGTCCAGAGCGCCATTCCTGATCGAGTTGAAGTCGCCACCCCATATGAAAGCGCTCTCTCTCCTGAGAATGATTTTGGCAGTGAGCATTGCGAGGTGTGAGGGTATTCCTTGTTGCGGGAAATATGAGTTCACCAGGCACACCGGTATGGAATCGATGGTGCCCCATATTATTAGATATCTGCCCTCCTTATCGGCTTCGTGGCCCAACAGGTGGAAGGGAACAGTTGGGCTCACCCACGTGAACACTCCTCTGGCGAATTTGGAATAAGGCGCCCCTTTCCCAGTACCTCCCCACTTATCGGAGAGTTTGGCCGTTGCTTCGTCCGTGAGGTGGGTTTCTTGGAGCATTGCTATTGATATCTTTTTTCTACGCAGATAGGAGTGGATCCGATTCCTCCTCATGTACGTGCCCATGCCCCTCACATTCCACGTCATCACCTTGATTTGGGACGCCATAGAGTTATTGTTTCAGCCTCATCTTCCGCGCCTCCCGCGCCTCCGGGCGGTACATTGTCCCCCTCAGGGTCTGGCGATGTCCCATCCACCGCCCCCAAGAGCCTCCGGGCCCATTTTTCTGCTTCATTAGTAGTCTGAGGGCTGCGGTATAAACAAAAACAAATAACAAAACTAAAACTGGTGCGCCCAGCAACGACAAGGTCTTGCGGGTGCTCAGGCGCTCTCGTACCGTCTGGACCCATCCGGGTATCGGGCACGAGGAAGGTCGGGCAGGCAACTGGCCTGACCTGTTCTGTTCGTGGGGGGTGGGGCCCTGTGCCTGGCGGGGGCCGAGCGAGGGCCGTTTCATCTTTGCAAACTGTTGAGTGATGTTACCTTCTTCTTAGGTCGAGTGCCCAACGTCCTAGTTGAGTATATGACATCCTCACATCGGGCGAGGGGGTTCATCAATTCGCGGAAAGTTGAGAGTCATTGTTCGCTGCCAGATTGTTGTCCTCTAGCCACATGGTCGCCGCTGCCGGGGATTCCAAGAAGATCGCCCTGCCCTTGTGGATCACTTTTAGTCTGGAGGGGTAGAGCAACATATATTTTAGGTCCAGTTGTCTGAGCCGAGCCTTGATCGGGACGAATGAATTCCTCTCCCGTTGGACTTTCGGGGTGTAATCAGGGTAGATCGTGATCTTGGAGTCGTTGCGTTCGACAGGGCCCTCCTCTCTGGAGTGTCGGAGGATAATCTCCCTATCTCGGAAGTTCAGAACTTTAGCAATTATAGGGCGAGGGCGCGAGCCCGGCGGGGGTTTCTTCTGCAGCGATCTGTGCGCCCTTTCGATCGAGAATCCCTGCGTCAGCTTTCCTGCGCCCACCTCCTGTTGTATCAGGGATTCCACATAGGCCGTCGGATCCGGGCCCTCGCTTCCCTCCGGTACCCCCAGTATTCGGATGTTGGCGCGTCTGGCTCGGCCCTCGGCCTCTTCGGCCCTGGCTTCAAGTGAGAGTACCTTCCGTTCTAGGTCCGTCACCTTGGCCTTCAGCTCCTTTGTGTCTCCCGACGTCTCTTTAATGGTGGATTCGGCGGAGGTCAACCTTTCCGTCAAGTTGCGGGCGTCCTGGCGCACCAGCTGCAGCTCAGATTTGAACTCCCCAATTCTCATGTCTATGAACGCACGCAATGATTCAATCGCCTCCAGAACTTGTGCTTGGTTTTCTGGGGAACCTGTTGGTTGCGCTCGGGGGGATTCAGGAGTGGAAGCGGTTGGCTGCAGGGGAGTCTTCGCTTTAGCGGACACGTAGGAGTCCATGGTGGTTGCCTTTGTCTTGTTCCTGGACGCCATTTTGGCGTCACTCGATCGTGTGGAGACAGGCGCCGGGGTTATTTGTCGGAAGCAGGGTGGTCGAGGCTCAAGTTTTCAAGAGGGTGTACAGTGGGGTATTTGTCAGGTCGTTCACGCTCATGCCCGGCGCTTTCCCCACCGCCACCGTCGTCTGTTGTCGATGGCCGGGGCCGTGCTCGGTGGTGAGGGTCTGAGCCCCGGTTTGGTTTCTCCGGCCAGGGGGTCTGGTTAGTTCAGCTCAGCAGGGCCGGATAGAGGTAGAGGCTCCTCGCCCCCGATGCAGTCGCAGCAAAGGTTAATAGGTCGGTTTGGCTGCAAATTCTCCTGCGACATTAGTTTCGTAAGATGGCCGCCATCTTGGGTCCCGCCAGGGGGGGGGCCCGTTATCGGGCCGAATCCTTGGGCTCGGGGGCCCGGATCCAGGGGAAGACCCCTGCAGCGTGTCCGGGCTCGGTTCCCCTCTCCTCGGAACCGATTCTTTTTATCCCAGGTGCGATTTTAAGTAGGCAAAAGGATCTGGAAACGGCGCCTCGGCCGGAGCACGGCGACTCAGCTTCCACTCGCCATGAGCTCCAGGCCACGCCCCGAGAGGTTACTTGGTAATAATCAATGGAACTTTGAAAGGCTTATGAAGAAAGTGGTTGGTTTTCTTGAACTTTATCAGTGGATTGGTCTGAGGCCGGCGCCTCACTGGGGGATTTACGATGGGGAAATCCAGGAAAACAAAAGAGTATCAAAAAGCTAAAGTTGTTATCAAGAACAACAGGTAATTGGAAGAAGAGGTCAAAAATGCCATGATCGCTAATCTCTCTACGAAATATAAAAATTGGGTCAAAATGCACAAAGGAAATCTGACAAGTGCGATTTGGTCGCACCTATTATTGCTCCTCAGATCGGATGACATTAAAAGGTTTTGATCACTTCTAAGGGAAATTTTAGTAGACAACACCAAAGTGGAGGAGGTATCGGTTTCTATACAACAGTGGGTGGAATGTATTAGGAATCTATATTTTAAGTCTGACTTGGAGTGGCCTGATGCAACTTTGCAGAGTAACTATATATCTGGTGAGCATCATTTTGATGAACTGGATGTACTAATGATTATAAAAGCACTCAAGAATTGTAGAGCACTGGGACACAATGGTTTGGCTAATGTGATCATACTTGTTAACCCAGAGTTTTGGGCCCGGATGCTCTATACTATGTTTGCAGGTATTTGGGAGTCAGGCTGCATTCCTCCTTGTTGGAGAACAACAATTCTAATCACTATATTTAAAAGGGTGCTAGTAACAATGCAGCTAATTATCGGCTGTTAGCCATGCTGGATAGTAGCTCCAAAATATTTGCATCTATGTTCCTTAAAAAACTGAATCAGTGGATGGAAGCTAACCAAATTACAAATTGGCTTTTTATCGAAAATACCACTTGACCTCACTTAATATGAGTGTCTTGCTAAGCATTATATCAACTGCAGTAACCGAGGGTAAGCCATTACATATTTGCTATATTTATTTCTGTAAGGCGTTCGACACAGTTAACCAGGGACGTCTCTGAGCTAAACTGAAGAAGTGGAAAATTGAATCTAAACTATTATACTTTATCCAGTTACTTTATTCTGATATGACCGTGACAGTCTGTGTTAACCGTGGGGGGCTTTTGACATATAGTATTCACACAAATAATGGGCTGAAACTGGATGTGGGCTTGCTCCTACTCTGTATAATCTACATACCTTAGACTTGGCACATGCCTTGGATCAGATGAGGAACTTTCCTCAAGTTATGGGGGGAGTTAGAATTCATTGCCAGGTGTAAACTATGGCACACTATTATTCTTGCAGGGGTGGACACTCTTCTATCCGTGATTGCTAAAATACACTCTCCTGGAAAAAAAACTATTTATGGCTATGGCTAGACGTCAGGGTACAGTTGAGGAGCACCTGGCAGTGATTGACATACCTAGTGGTGATCTGTTTCATGACCCTAAAGCCTTGCCTCGCCTGAAAAGGAAAACAGCCACGTGGGATGTTGACAAGAGTTTATCCACCTTACACTTGAAAAAGATGTATAAGATCTACGCTGGACATAGTTTTATTCTTAATCACCCTTTCTCATACCTGCTTAAGCCCATAAATATACATTTTAGGGACTTTATTACCTATTTACAGTTTGATATCCTACCCACTAATGAGCATTTGGGTAGACGGAGAGGGACTTCTTCAGCTGAAAGGTTATGCAGGCTGTTCAAGGGGAATATTGAAACAACGAGACATGTCCTCACTAGCTCCCCCAAGTTTATTAGTCACTACTATAAAGGATACATTTACAATTTGATATCCTACCCACTAATGAGCATTTGGGTAGACGGAGATGGACTTCTTCGGCTGAAAGGTTATGCAGGCTGTGCAAGGGGAATATTGAAACAACGAGACATGCCCTCACTAGCTCCCCCAAGTTTATTAGTCACTACTATAAAGGATATGCACTGAAGGGTAACCAAGTTGTCTTCGTGTATTATGACCAATGATGGAGCAAGATTTATGGTGTCAGCTCCACGGTATTAACGGCAGGTGCATTTTACATTTGGAAGGAGATGTAGATACAGATTAGCTGAAATCTCTCGACCTAGCTGACCTACTTTGACCTCTTTTTATTTTTTATATTAAATATGAGGAAATGATGTACTTGTTTAAGTATTTGGAGAAATTGTAAATTGATATTTATGTTTGTGTTTTAATTCTTATTTCTGTTTTAGTGTTGCATAAGGTTGATTTCAGCCAACGCTTAATAAAAATGAAAAATAAAAAATAAAAATTAACGCTAATTAAGTCATCTGACAGACATTTTTAGATATTCCGTTGGAACGCACGGACAATACATCATGTGGCATACTCTGCGTTCTAAAATGGCCATTGGCAAATAAGGAAACTCCCATGCATTTCCAGAATATAAGCACTTACTCTTTTAATAAGTTGTTAACATCCCAACTGCATGCATGTATTTAAAGGGGCAGAAGCAGACTCGAACTCCTAAGCAGATTAAAATTCAAAAAGCCTGTCCTTTTGACACGTTAAAGACATCCCAGCTGCATGCAGTGTGCCCACGCCAAGTAATGTCATCATGGCACATTTAGGGACATTATGAAGAGGCTGATGACAAGATGTAATCATACTACCACAATGTCAAATGTGGATGGATGGAGATGGCTTATATCATCCTATCCCCAATTCTTATATAATGGTTATGATGTGGTTGTCAGATATAAATGGGGGCTATGCCTATGGGTTATCGGTCCTGGAACCTGGTTTACTAAGAGGGGACGGCTGCCACCTTCAGGGATTAGGCCTACAACCAATGGCTTAAACAATTAATGTGATTGGTTGAGTCATATTCCAAACAGGTATGTGCTCCTTAGTTAAAGTTCAAATGTATACCCCAAATACAGTCTGATATCGATGTGAGACCATTTAATTTATCTTTAATCAATAACAATTTCTTAGATAACACGTCACACCAAAGTAAGAATGTAATTTCTGTGTATTTGGGTTAGTATAGGGATTTCCTGCCAATTATACAATGGCTAAACTAAAACATAAACTGCATGGCCAACAGTTTCGCTCACATAGGGGCTTTTTCAAGGCCAGGTTCTAGTCCTTTGATGCCAGTCACCCAAATGTATATAACATAACAAATATTAAAAAGCTCAACTCAAAATCCATAACATGTATTAGGTGTCAATACACATACAAAGATTTTTTAGAAGAATTTTTTACAAAAACCTACAATTATTTTTGCATCCATTCAGACGTAATAAGGTAAATAAATATTGTCAACATATGCATATTTATTCCATTATTTGTTGGTAGGAACTATTAATCAGGGGAAGAGAGAGAGGGAAAGAAATAAAGTAAAAAACAGAATTAGTTGCCATGAAGAATTTGTTTAGCGCAGTGTTACCAGTAACTCAGACAGGTGACAATGCATTAAGATAGGGGGCATCACAATTTTCACGATTACATTTGGTCTTATCCAGTGAAAGAGAACTTTACACGCCTAACTCCATCAAAGTGGCAGATTTAGTATGTGTGAATTGATAATATGCTATGATGTCTTGTGTAACAGAAATCCAGCACCCACTCCATTTGAGCTGATAATTCTCCTCATTTACCTTTTGTGACAATGTTCTTGATTGTTTATACTAACAAATGCCTTTCTCCCAAAAAACACAAGCAGTAATGCTTGCCTCTGTGTCTCCATGCTGTGTTAAATACATGAATCTGCAATCCCAATCATGACATGAGATAAGAACTGACCATTAAATCAACCATAAACTCAGATCGAGCCACAAATGAACTCACCTAATTGTCAATTTCAGTTAATAACAGCATTCTTGCTGTCACAACGCATCAACTAATTTGAAGGTCTATTCCTTGTATTTAGTAATCTAGATAGTGCCACTCCATATATCTACTGTGAATAAAAACACAAAAAATCAAATAATACAAATAAGGTTGGTTTGCGCCTTGATAGAGCACATATACTGCCTGTCACACTTTGCCTGAAATCTCACCTGTTTATTTTTCGACGTCTTGGACTGGGGTTTTTCCTTCGTCCGGACAGCTCGGGTCTTGTAGAGACACGGTCGCGTATCCTCCGTCGCCAGCGTGCAGGTGAAATCCGACCGAGGTCAGTATGCGTTCAAATCCAGGGAGGAAGAGCAATATTTCGCAGAGTCCCGGGAGGAAGGAAGCCAGGAAGGAACCAGGACAAGTACAAGGGCGGTAAGGAATAAGCGCTAAGAGCGGCAAGGCCCCAGGAAAGGAGAGCGCTGATAAGACAGCTGGGGTAGAGGAGGGGGCTTAATAGAACCTAGAAAGGAATGGTAGTAAGCACAAGGAAAAGTACGACCACACTTCCCGAAGGTCGGGAAGTTAGCGTTGAGATGCGTAGCGCCGCGGGGGCGTGTCTCTTTTGAAGGAACTGGTGAACTCCTGGAAACACTAGAGTGGTAGTCATGCACTAACGTTGTCCATGTTGGGTGTACTTTGGAAGGAATGTAGCAATATCTTATGGACCACGTAGTCCAGAAGGGACTGAAACATCGAATCATGACAGCATGCCCCCTCTTAAACTGAGATCCTCCCAGTTTGCCCGGATGGGTCAAGTGGAACTGTCGTAGCAAGCGAGGGGCATTAATATTGGACATAGGTTGCCATGTTCGTTCACTGGGTGGATATCCTTTCCATTCCACCAAATATTGTAGACGACCCCTTCTATATCTGGAGTCACAAATCCTGGAAACTTCAAATTCAACTTGTTCATTGTTGAGCACGGGGGTAGGTCGAGGAGCGGTCCTAGTGTTTTGTGAATAACGTTTCAGTAAGGATGTGTGAAAAACAGGGTGTATCCTTTTCCAGGAGTGGGGTAATTGAAGTCTGAAGGCTACAGGGTTGATGATTTCTTTTATCAAAAAGGGGCCATAGAAACGTGGAGCCAACTTGTTGGGCCTTAAATGTCAAGGTAAGAGTCTGGAGGAAAGCCAGACCTTATCACTGATGGCGTATTTTGGAGCTGGTCTGCTCCTAGTATCAGCATATCGTTTAACATCCATCCTGGCCTTTTCCAAATGTACTTTCACATCCTTGTGTACTGTTACCAAATGCTCTATACAGGAATCGACCGATGGAACCGGGGTGGAGTGAGACAGAACAGTAGGTAAAACAGATGGATGAAATCCTTGGGAGCAAAAGAATGGGCTGGTCTTAATGGCAGCATGGTCGGAGTTATTGTAAGCAAATTCATCCATAGGAATCAAGACAGACCAATCATCCTGTACCTTGGAGGCGAAACATCGTAGATATTGTTCGAGTGTTTAGTTGACTCGTTCTGTAATCCCATTGGTTTGAGGATGATACCCTGAAGACAAGGCGCGTTGAATGCCTAACATTTTGCATAGGTATTTCCAGAACTGGGAGATGTACTGAGGGCCCCGGTCAGAAATGATTTTAGAAGGGAGGCCATGAAGTCTAAAGATGTGGCTTATGAAAATTCCTGCCATTTCTTGTGCTGAAGGTAGCTTTTCCAAGGGAGTGAAATGGGCCATATGGGAAAACAGGTCGATGGTCACCATTATGGTCGTGAAGCCCTTGGAAGGAGGTAGCTCCACGATGAAATCAGTAGCACTAGTCACCCAAGGTCGGTCCGGTAAGGCAGGTTGGTATAGAAGTCCTGCTGGTTTCTTACTGTCACACTTATTCTGATTGCAGACTGCACAAGCTTGGATGTACTTTTTTATATCTTCGGCCATTCTGGGCCACCAAAAGTTCCTCTGAATGAGTCTAAGAGTTGATGATATGCCCCGATGTCCTGAATGGAAGGTATCATGACAGAGGGTTATTATCTTTGATCTCAGTTCTTGTGTAGGTATCACTAGGTTCTTATCCTTAAAGAGGTATCCGTCTTTAGCCGAGAGTACCCATCTGTTTGTCTTAAGGTATTCCTTCCAGAGATCTGAAAGAGGTGTTTCTGAGCGGATATTATTCAGTAGG
Source organism: Ambystoma mexicanum (assembly GCF_040938575.1). Classification (NCBI taxonomy): domain Eukaryota; kingdom Metazoa; phylum Chordata; class Amphibia; order Caudata; family Ambystomatidae; genus Ambystoma; species Ambystoma mexicanum. The sequence goes on along the minus strand of NC_090932.1, from coordinate 767,315,049 downwards.
AATTTGCCTGGGCAATAAAGACGGAATCGGGAAACATCTTTGGAAGGGCACAGGTTTCCTCAGCTTCATAGTCAGGTCATCTGGACAGAGCGTCAGCAATAAGGTTAGTTACACCCGGAACATGGTTTATCTGGAACTGATATTGAGCAAAAAAAAAGGCCCAGTGAGCCTGACGACTTCTTCTGCACTCCAATGACTGAAGAACTTGAAAATTCCGGTGATCAGTCTGGACTTGAATCGGATATTTGTCACCCAAGAGCAGATGACGCCATTCGGTAAAAGCCTGTCGGATGGCAAGCAATTTCTTCTCCAACACAGAGTAATGTGTTTCACTGGAATTTAGAGTATGAGACAGATAGGCTATGGAATGTTCTTTTTTATCTTCCGATTCTTGTTTTAAAACAGCCCCTATGGCGTAATCTGAGGCATCAGTTTCCACCAGGAAGGGTTTGTTAATGTCAGGTTGAGCTAGGATGGGTCCTTGAGTAAATCTTTGTTTTAACTCGTGAAAGGCAGATTCTTGGTCTCTTGTCCATTCGAAAGGAACGTTTTTTTTTAGTAAAGCAACTATGGGCTGTACTATAGCAGAAAAGGTAGGAATTAATTTCTGATAAAAGTTTGCAAGTCCCAGGAAGGATTGTATTTGTTTTACTGATGTGGGCCTGGCCCACGAGAGGATTAAGTCGACGTTGGCAGGATCCATTTCAATTCCTTGAGGACCTAGGATAAATCCCAGATAGCGAACAGAAATAACGTGAAAAATACATTTCTCTGGTTTGGCGAGTAGGTTATTCTCTCGTAAACGTTGTAAGACCAGAGACACATGTTCTTGATGTATTGCGAGATTCTTGGAATAGATCAGGATGTCGTCCAGATGAATGATGACAAAGAGGAACAGCATGTCTGAGAATACTCTGTCCATGAACCGTTGAAACACTGCTGGGGCATTAGATAAACCGAATGGCATTACTAAGAACTCGAAATGCCCGAAGGGTGTCCTGAAGGCAGTTTTCCACTCATCACCTTCTCTTATGCGTATTAGATGGTAGGCGCCCTGAAGGTCATGTTTGTAAAAATCACAGCTCCGCGGACTGCTTCCAGGATGTCTGAGATGAGTGGTAATGGGTAACGGTCCTTTTGTGTACATTGGTTGAGCCCCCTGTAGTCCAGGCAGTGTCGAAGTTCCTTGGTATCATTCTTTGGCGCAAAGAATAAGGACGCTCCTGCAGGGGATTTCGATTGATGAATAGTGCCGTTGGAAAGATTAGTGTCCAAGTATTCACGTAGGGCTCTCTTCTCTGGTTCCAAAAGTATGAACATCCTTCCTAATGGTATGACTGCAGAGTCGTCGGTTTCAATGGCACAGTCTTCAGGTCGGTGGGGAGGTAATGCTTGAACAATATCTGATGAGAACACATCCGAGAATTGTTTGTTTGTTTTATTATTTATATTGCGCACCAGACCCAGGGGTATTCGGCCGCGAAGGCATAATGAGGGTTGTTCAGCTTAGGTTACAGGTTACAGATTATACATGGAAAGGTACAGCTATGGTTAAAATGCTGTATACATGCACTGTCAAACAAGCAGGAATGTATATACAGTAAATTTACAAGAATGCAAGTGAGGCGCATAAATAAAGCAGAACAAAATATACAAAAGATCCCAGAGGACTGTCAGTAGTGTATGGTTAGGCATCATGCTCCTTTAGCCAATGAATGAGATTGAATCTGAATTGAAGGTATAGGAGATCTTCCCTTAAAGCAGCGGGAAGGGAGTTCCAATATTGTGCTGCTTTAACAGGGAAGCTCCCACCGGATTTAGTGAGTTTGAATCTGGGTACTAGCAAAAGGTTGGAATTTACTTTTCTTAGGGGACGAGAGGCTGTTTGTCTAGTGAATCTGTCTATGAGGTATTGTGGGGCTGCGTGGTGAAGGCATTTGTGTGTAAGGGATGCAGTTTTGAGGAGGATTTTGTCTTTTGTGGAGAGCCAATTGGTGGATCTCCTGAGGTCTGATATATGGGCGCTTTTAGGGTAGTTTAGGGCAGCTCTCAGGGCGTTGTTTTGAAGGATCTGAATTTTGGCGGTGATGTATTTATTACTTCCTATGTAAAGGGCATTGCAGTAGTCTAGTTTAGACAGAATTAGTGCCCTTGCTAGAGTGACGCAGTTGTTGGGTGAGAGGAAGGGCGTGGCAGCTCTAATTAACTTGCAGGTGTAGAAGGTGGCTGAGGCCATGGCATTTACTTGTTTACCAAAGGTAAGTGTGGAGTCTATGTAGAAGCCAAGGGGTTTGGCTACTTTGGTCACAGTAATGATGTTGTTGTCAATTATGATGGAGTTATAATTGGGACCTAGTTTTTTGATGTTGGAGGATGTGCCTAGAATGAGGAGTTCGGTTTTGTCATCATTCAGGCATAGACCATGGGAGGCCATCCATGCCTGCATGATGAGGTAGACTCTGTTCACAAAGGCCAAATCCTTGTCATAATCTCCCGTTAACGGGATGAGGATCTGTGTATCATGTGCATAATTAGTGTAGGTGATACCTAGACCGTCTAGATCATCGAAAAGGGGCTTTGTGAAAATATTGTACAGAGTGGGAGATACACATGAGCCTTGGGGTACGTCACATGTTATAGGTGCGGGGTCTGCGGCTGCTATAGGAGAGAAAACTCCCATTGTCCTGTTATCTCGGAAGGACTGGATCCATGTAACTGCCTCATGAGAGAAGCAGGCTGCCGTGACCAAGTGATTGCAGAGTATTGCATGGTCTACCAGATCGAATGCGGCAGAGAGGTCGAGGAGTAGTAAGGGGTGACATCATACCTTTGTCTCTCAATGTGTCTATTTCAGCCTTAAGGTCTAGGAGTGCAGTCTCAGTACCATGCTGTGGTCTGAAGCCAGACTAGCGAACTCCTAGGGGGTGGTTTAGTTCCAGATGGTGCTGAATTTGTAGGTAAGCTACTTTATCTAGGATTTTAAGTAGGAATGGCACAGTGGATATGGGACGGTAATTAGTTGGGATGGAGGGGTCCAAGGTTTGCTTTTTAAGGAGAGGAAGGACCCAGGAGTGTTTCATGTTACTAGGTATGGTACCTGATGTGAATGAGGCATTTATACGTTTAGTAATGAAGGGTGAGAGTTCACGAGCAGCGTCTTTTATAATTTGGGCTGGACTTGGGTCGCCCTGGCAGTTGGAAGGTTTAAGAGTGAGGATGACTTTCTCGACTTCTTTGGTGGAGGCTTTGCGAAAGTAGAAGCAAGGGGTGTCTGGTGTGGGTGGAGTTGAAGTGGATTGCGGAATTGGAAATGTGTTTGTGGTAGTCTTAGAGGTGGTGCCAATGCTAAAAAAATTTGGAGCAGTTATGGTAGCTTTTTTGTTATTAATATTCGTCTGGAGCACTGTTATCTTGTTGGCAAGGGTGTTTTGTATTCTTGTGCACCAGTTCTTGTCCTTAAGGCATGAGTCAGGGACTTGGATAGGGGATTCTACTTCCTTTAGGATGGCGAACAGTTCTTTGGTGTTGGATTTGGCTTGAGTGATACAGGAGTTGTAGGATGTTTGTTCAGCAAGGATAATTTCTTTTTTATGAAGGGTAGCTAATTTCTTCAAGTTATTTTTATTGATGTCTGAAGGGTCTGATCTCCAAATTCTTTCACTTAGACATTTTTTTTGTCTGATGTCTTTCAGAAGAGGTGTGAACCAGGCATTTAGGTGTTGTCTGGGTTTGCTCTTTCTAATCTTCAGTGGTGCAATAGCATCCAGCGAGGCGAGCATCACTTTGTTGTACGTTTCTACCATGGTGGATGGGTCGAACTGATCTGAGATAGAGTTTAAGGTGGGGAGAATGAGAGGGATGAGATTTTCAGGCGTAATGTTTTTTTTTAATTTCTTGTAGGTGCGGTAGGAGCTAAGACACTATTGTTCATAGGTGGAATGACTTCTAGGGTGAAGGATACTAGGTGGTGGTCGGACCAGGGCTGAGGCATTATGGAGGTGATAGTGGTTGGGCAATTATGTTCGGCAATCCAATCGAGGGTCCTTCCTTTGATATGTGTGGGTTCTGTAATCTTTTGAGTAAATCCTAGTTTCTCAAGGGAGCTGTTGATTTGTAGGGCATTAGGGTCTCGTGAGTCATTAAATCCAAGGTTGAAGTCGCCTAGGATGAGGCATTGAGTAGAATTTTTAAAATTGTCAGATAATAAGTTCATGAGGTCTTCCTCGAAGGAACCTAGGGGGGCTGGTGGTCGGTATATCAGGTGAATGGTGATAGTTTGATTGTTAGCTATGGTGAGTTTGGCTGTGAGGGATTCACAAGAGTTAGTATTGTGGGGTGATGAGAGTCTTAGCGTTAGGTTATTTTTAACAATTATAGCAAGGCCGCCACCTCTAGACGTGGTGCGATCCAGACGTATAAGAGTGTAATTATCTGGGATGGCTAGCATGATAGCTGGTCCTGCTGCGGGGTGGAGCCAGGATTCAGTGATGGCCAGGAAATCTATGTTTTCGTTTTGGGTTATGTCCGCTATTTCAGTGGCATGGGCTACAATAGAGCGGGTGTTTATTAAGGCATCTTTTATACCAAGTAGGGTTGGTGGAACAGAGGGCGACTGGACTTGGTGTTGGCACTTTGGGGGGGAAGTGGAGTCTCTAAAGATTTGACAGTTGAGTTGTAGGGGGTGTTGGCCATTTTTATCTGTGTGTGGTGGAGTATTGGTAGTATGCATGGTTTGCCTAGGGTGATTAGTATCGGGTTGGGCATTAGTTAGAGGATCATACATTCTTGGGAGTCTAGCACAAAGTTTTAGGTTTCGCTGTTGAAGGCTGCAAGGTTTAGAGGCCATGTTGGCTGACTCAGGGGGTACACTTCCGTGAGGTAGCTGGTTCTGTGGCTGGGACATGTTCATGTTGTGAAGGGTGGTCAAATTGAGGATAGTTCTAAGTAGAACCGTGTAGAATAGTGGTAGATACATAGTATACTCGTTTAAGTGGCTTAGAATGCTGGCAATCTAAATGCAGCTTTGATAGTGCAGGCAAGAATAGGTTGGCACTGGCTGATAGCTAGTGGGCATGTACAGGCAACCTAAATGCAGATTTGCTAAAATAGGTAACAATAGGTAAGCAGGGGAGATACACACACAGGCTAAGTGCTATGTGGCTGTCAGTGTGTACAAGTAGATAGGTAAAAGTAATCTGTTAGGTGGTCTGGTTGGTTGCAGAAGCAGTCTTTCACACAGTTTCGATAGAGTTTTACAATTATGAGCACTTATGAACAGAGGCGAGTGGACAGGGGCAGGGTAGTTAATTTGCAATCTCTGTGCAATGCTGCTTGTGGAAATAGGGCGTATGATAGTGCCAGCAAAAAGCGGGCTCCCTAAGGAGAAGCGTGATAGAAGAACCAAATTTGGTAGTCAAGTAATGGCGCATTTAGCAATAGGAGGTGACACGAAGACTAACTGTTGCGCGGGTGGGTGAGCGCAGGGCAGCACGCGGGGGAACAATTTTAGCAGCGGGTAGTGCTGTTAGTATCAACAAAGAGCAACACAGTGGTAGGCACATGGTGTACAGTCAGCCTTGGTTTAGGCAAAGTCATTGAATCAAGTACAATGTGGATGGCTAGTAGTGGTGCCGTGACAGATAAAGGGTGGTAGTGTTACCTTGGCGTGGAGCCGATCCAGGGGAACTGGCAGACGGCAGATCCGGCATGAACAGGCAGGGAACAAGCGACGGCCTTGATTCTCGTGGGGCTTGCTAGTAGTGGGCCGCCTTTGCCTGCCGCCAATCAATGGGGCTTGAAGAGGGTTGCTCAGCCAATCCGGCGTGGTTGGGGACTGCTGACTAGGTAGTGTAGATTAAAATCAGGGAGCGGTCGGCCATCTTGGAAGGTCCACGTCTTTGTGTGCCGTAATGGAGGTAAAGGTGCCTAAAAATGCTTTTTCACCCAGATTTAGCATAACTAGTGCTATTTAGCAATAGATTTAGGGCATTTAGCAGATGCATTGGCGCAGCACAGAAAACATCATTTTTCAAGCATGCGCTCGCTTAGAGGTAGCGCTCACCATAATGCACCCAGAGTCCTAGGGTGGTTCAGGGGGCTCCCTGCTGCATGTTGGTAAGACTCAGGTACCTGGGTGACGTTAGACACAGTAATGGGCGACTTCTTAGCCTCCTGGTATTCCGAGGAAGAGGGTTGTGTCCCTTGAAACAGGCAATGTGAAAGACAATATTCTGATCCTAAGAACAAGGAACCTGCTGTCCAGTTAATATATGGATTGTGTCTTTGAAGCCAAGGCATTCCTAGCACCATCGGCTAATGAGCAGCCTTTATAATGTTCAAGTGTAACATCCCTTGGTGATTGTTTATCGTTAGTAACAGTTCTGTGGTTTGTTGGGTTATGGGTCGTGAAGATAATGGATTTCCATCGATACCTGCCTGGATGATGTCTTTGGCCTTCCGGGGAATATGGTGTTTCAGACCCCAATAATGGTCAAGGAATATGCCCATTGCTCCGCAGTCTACCAGGGCCAGGACGAAATACATTTCATTTTCGGTGATTGACAGAGACACTTGAAGAATCACCAGGCTATTTGTGGCTTGAGTGGGTTTGCTTGGAGAAGACTTCGAGCACGAATCTTTCTCCCGAAGCTGGGCTCCGTTTAAGATCGGGAGCTGGCGTTTCCCAAATGCCTGGGAGGAGCCATAGGGCAATTTCTTACAAGGTGTTTGTCAGATGCACAATACATACAAAGTCCAGTATCGATTCTACAAGTCCTTTCTTGTGAAGAAATGGGTCCCCGTAAGGAGCCAAGTTGCATTGGCTCAGGATCCGGCAGCGGATTAGACACCGTCTCTTTACAACCGGTATAATCCAAGGGGGCTCTTGCTGGCAAGGAACGTGTCTTTTTCTTTTCAGACTTCCTTTCCTGGATGCGGAAATCAATTTGCAAGGACAGATCCAATAAAGCCTGGAAGGAGCTTTGACGGGCCACCCGGGCAAGTTCGTCCTTGATTTCGTCGTTCAATCCATGGCAAAACAGTAAGAAACAGGCTTCTGGAGCCCTGTCAGCTTCCTTGGCCAGTTGTTTGAAATGGGTGACGTATGACAACATATCCTGAGAACCTTGTTGAAACTCCAGTAATTTCTCTTGGGCACTGTATACCTGTTCAGGTCGATCAAACATAGTTTTAAAGGCATCTATAAATCCTTCATAGTTGTCCAGGAGTAGGTCCCCTGCATTAACTAAGGGTGTTGCCCAGGCCAAAGCGTTTCCCGAAAGGTGGGAGATCATAAATCCTACCTTGGCTCTGGGTGTTGATAAATAGTAAGGTTTGAAGGTAAAGTGCACTAAACATGAGTCGAGGAAGGAACACAGTGCCTTGGTGGTTCCATCATATTTGTCCACAATACTCCCTACTATGGCACTTTCCTGGAACGCCGAATCCCTGGAGAGCACGAGTTGTTTCAATGCTGCATTTTCGGCCTTTAAATTCTGTACTTCAGTTGTCAGTTCTTGCATACCTCTCATGAGGCTGCTTCCATGGTAGAATCAATATTCAATCCTTGGCGTCTCAAACTGACACACTTTGCCTGAAATCTCACCTGTTTATCTTTCAACGTCTTGGACTGGGGTTTTTCCTTCTTCTGGACAGCTTGGGTCTTGTAGAGACACGGTCGCGTATCCTCTGTCGCCAGCGTGCAGGTGAAATCCGACCGAGGTGTGTATGCGTTCAAATCCAGGGAGGAAGAGCAATATTTTGCAGAGTCCCGGGAGGAAGGAAGCCAGGAAGGAACCAGGACAAGTACAAGGGCCGTAAGGAATAAGCGCTAAGGGCGGCAAGGCCCCGGGAAAGGAGAGCGCTGATAAGACAGCTAGGATAGAGGAGGGGGTTTAACAGAATCTGGAAAGGAAGGGTACTAAGCACAAGGAAAAGTACGACCACACTTGCCAAAGTTCAGGAAGTTAGCGTTGAGACGCGAAGCGCAGCGGGGGTGTGTCTCTTTTCAAGGAATTGGCGAACTCCTGGAAACACTAGAGCGGTAGTCATGCACGAGCGTCGTCCATGTTGGGTGTACTTTGGAAGGAATGTAGCAATGTCTTATGGACCATGTAGTCCAGAAGGGACTGAAACGCCGAATCATGACAGTCTAGTGCTCCTCTAGCCTTCACTTACCAATGTAAACATCACAGCTCATCTGCTAATCGCAAGGTCAATTCCTTGAATTCAATAACGTGAACAGGGCCGCTCCATACGTATATTGTGAAAGAGACCAAAATCACATATACGGTCGGGCTGTGCCTTGATAAGTCACATCTACTTTCTAATACTCTTCAGACCTTTATTTACCAAAATAGTAGGGTTAGATACCCGAGAGCAGTGCTTCTAGTGCTTTTGCAATGTGTGCATTGGCACCATCTTATTTAGAATTTATACTCCTGTTATTGGTCAAAAGTCGTGCCACATTAACATATTTAACCTCAAATATGGAGTAACCGATAAGGCGAGTTAACTCACTCTCACGCCCATAAAGATACCCTTTCTGCAATCTTCAGAGGTTATGTAACACAATTGAATAATTTATTTGCCTATACATACTCGAGACCATCATGGACGTAAAAAGCGCTGCCATATTGGAGTGGTAAGAGCCTGTCAGAAAGGAAGCTTTATATACGAAGGCCGAACAAATACCATCTTGTTTTTATAATACTCACTTATTGATCTCCTATTGAGGTGCCCATTTGCCTCACAAGAACGGAAATACAGAGTGCCTGTGAAGAATTCTGTTCCCCCATGAGAATAAAGATGTAAATTACCTGTTTGGGTAATCTACATGGTTGCAGACATTAGGTGTCCCACTGCACATGTTAAGATCCAAACCAGTCGCCATTTTGGAATAGTAGTGAGTAGAGGTCAACATCATTGTGCCTGTCAGAGAATATACTTAATATGGCAAATGCCAAAACCAATCTGAAGTGCACAGTATTGTATACTGTACTTGTGACAAATTGCAGTGTCACAACTCACTGAAAACACCTACAATTTAGAAAAAAGTTGCCACCATAAACAATATGAAACATTTTACTAATTCGATTACCAAGGAGTCACATTCTGATACTAACCTAAGTCTGTTGTATAAATATGTTTTCAAATTATGATATATCCGTACCATTATGTCACTACAGCAAGAAATGCGATTGTGCCCGTATAGCATCCAAAATTCAAAAGCCAATACTTAAGAAATTGCTTACATATCTACAAGTACTTAGAAATATATCCATGCCATTATGTCACTACAGCAATAAATTCAATCATGTCCATTTACCATCCATGATTCACGAGCCAATATTTTCAGAATTTCTTATATATAAACAGTAACTAACAAATGTATGTCCACCTGTCCGAGCAACAAAGCAACCGAGCACTGTAGCCCATTCAAGTATAATTATTGTTTAGGGGGATTACTCCAATTTCAGTATCTGAGTTGAGTCCCATACAGTTATAGTTGTTATATCATAAAAATACTTTCAATGCAGTGTATATATAAAGTTCATATAGCGTTGATCTAAGCTTACAAATATGCCTTGCCTCCATCCTTTTCAGATCCTTCTCTCTGTCACTGCTTCTGGTTAGTGGCTTTACATGGTCGAAGGCTAAGAATTTCACATGTTTCCTTTCTTCAGTCCCATGCATTTCAAGCCAGTGTTGAGCAAGTGGGTATCGACTATCTACATGGTTGATGGAATTCAGGTGCTCTCTTATTCGAAAGCGAACCTCCCTAATTGTGCTACCCACACATTGTTTTTTTACGGACACATACAATAAGAAATACCACATATCTGCTGCGACAATTAAGGAATGTATTCGGATGTATAGTCGTCCATTTTTTAAAGAAGCTGGTAGTATTATCCAAGGCATAAAAACACATGAAACAAAATCCACACTTGTGAAAGCCTGATATTTTATTCTGTGCAATAGTCAGCCAATTGTCAGGTGTTTTGGTAGGTTTTATTTGACTTGGACATACTCTGTCCCTTAGTGTAAGACCTTTAGTGGAAGTTATGGTTGGTTTGCTTGCAACATACCCACTTAAAGCCACATCCATTTTGAGCAAATAATAATGTTTATTCAATGTACAGAACATTACTTTCACTGCTTGTTTGTTTGTCAGTGCATTTATTATGGGGCTTATCCGATATTAGGTCTTGCCTTGTTCTATTGTGTACTTTCATTATAGCTTTTTCCAAACAGGCTTCGCTGTATCCTCTTCTATGAAATCTATTTTTGACACTAATCAGTTCCTGGTTAAACTCTACATCCTTACTACAATTGCATCTAGCTTGTATCACTTCACCCACCAGAATTCTTTTAATCATGTGCCTTTGGTGGCAACTGCTATAGTGTAGGGTTGAGTTAACCTCTGTTTGCTTCTGAAATGTATGTGTATGTATTGTACTATAAACTGTGAGATCCAAAAATTTGATATGGCAGCTATTAATATGTCCCACTAATTCCAATCCAAACATGTTGTATTTTAATTTATCTTGGGAACTCCATGAAATAAGCAGTAGTACCATCCCACATTACTGCAATATCATCTATGTAGCAATACCATCCTTTGAAACGTTTTGAAAATTGTCATCTGCCCTTATGGCATGTTTGATTTCAAAAGGTGACATAAATAGGTTAGCAAGTGATGGTGCATGGCAATCCCACATTGAACCCCCTTTATGTGTTTGTGTCCCATCAAAGGCAAACATATCGTTGCTCATGTTGAATGTCAAGAATTCCTTGAGACATTCCAAACTCCAGTAATACGTTGAAGATATATTGCTAATACAATATTCAAATTGTTTAATGGCTAATTCATACTTGATAGATGTATAGAGTGATTTAACATCAAAGCTTGCTAGAATAAAACTTGGTTCCCACTTGATTGTACTTAATATTTCAATGATGTGTTTTGAATCATGTACACATGTTGACAGTTTGGTTACTAATGGCTGCACAAATTGGTCGATGTATTTTGAGATATTATCAGTAATCCACCCAATACCAATGATGATAGGTGTCACCTCCAGTAAATTCTCTGCAACTTGTTTGTGTATTTTTGGTAAGAAATACATAGTTGGCTTAACGGGATTGTCCTGCCATAAAAATATTCGATCCTCGTCCAGCAATGTTTGTTGTTCATGCCATCTAACAATTAGACTATTATATTCCTCCAAGATTTGGGAGGTTGGATTACCATTCAACTTAATATACCAACCCGGTGTATTAGGATGGTTTGTTAGAAAAAGAGGATAAGAAGGGCACTACATGTTGTAGTTCACAGTTTGTCCTTTAGAAATCATAGATATGATAATTAGTAGTTTGTATGGTTTATTTTCGCCTGGAGCTGCCAATCTCAAAAGAGGTCCTGTAGCACTAGGACCAAAATGATCAAAAAAACTTCCAAGAAACAAAGTGTATCCACTAAGTTAAGAAAGGCGCATCTCAGTTTGCCCCAATTTGGTTGCTAATATTCAGTCACTGATTTATGATATGGAAGTAATAGAGTTCCAATAAATTCTTTTGGCAGGAATTGTTTAATTCACATTCCTATATCGTTTGCCGCCAATGGAAGTTTAATTTTTATACATCACACAATGAGTTCTCATCTCAAATTGCCCATAATACTTTGGTGCCAATGCATTTCGGATACAATCCTTCTTCAGGGCGGTATTATAGCAAAAAGCATAAAAATTAGTTTAACTAGTAACAGTATATGTATATGCAAATATAGTAATTATAACAAATATAACAATTATTGCAGACATTTGTAGAGAGTTATTTCGAAAATCACATACCCATCCACGAGTCATGTTCATTTGGAGAGGAAATAAGCAAAAATAAAACAAAACGGTATGTCAATTAGTTGACTAAAGTAGAAAGACATTCTATCATTTTCTTTTAGCTCTATATATTTGTCATACCTCGGTCAAGCCGATCTCTGAACTCGAGTCGTTGTACGTATACACAATCAGATCTATAAGCAAATTAAACAACAATTTTGAGTCATCCTCAATCTCTTTCGTGGGTATGTTAATCCTAATCGGTACTGCTGTACTTACTCAGCTCCTGCCGTGCACAACGTGTAGCTGCAGACTGAGCCGCTTGGAACGCGCTCGTGTAAGTTTACCTTTCGTTTTAAAGGTCACCATGGAGACGGTACGAGGCGTCGTGGACCGACCTGGTGCACGTACGCCTCGCGCCCCACCCCCGAGTGTTAGCCCGGGGGCGGGGATGTCTCCATGGTGACCAGCACTCTGTGAGACAGTGCAAGTAGTTAACTGTCTACAGCGTCAATTGGCGCCGTAGCCGTAGTAATTGGAAAATTAGCAGCGTGTGTCAAATTTTTTAAAACTTTTTTTGTCGTAGTAGTGTTTATATGCAAGACATAAGGTCCGCATTAACAATTGAACATATAGAAGAGATAAACAGTCTAGAGCATTTTCGCTCCCGAACATATTTACTGTCGCTACTAAGTCATTAGAGCAATTTGGGGCAAAAAAAACAGCGCAATAATACAACTAGGAAATAGATTGTGACAAAAGGATAGCAGATATATGACAGATATTTACATGGCAGGTGTAAATCTTCTTTAGATAAAAAATCGAAGAGTAAAGAAATAATTAAGTTGACCAAAATGCTTTTACAAAAAGCACATAAAGTTTATTTCTTCATTGAGCCCCTTTGGAGAAAGGGAGCTCAGCCGGTCTATCCAAAAGGATTCTCTTTGGTCCATCCTTTTTTGGAAATTCTCGTGGATGTCTCTTTTTGAAACCACCTCTAGGATGACAAAACGGATTTGGACCAAGTTGTGTTTCTTTTCATCCCAATGTCTTGACACTGCTGAGTTTGGATTATGGTTTCTTATGCACGATCTGTGTTCATTCCACCTAATTTTTGCTACTCGCAATGTCTGACCCACATAGTACAGTCCACACGGACATTTGATAGCATAAATCACGTTGGTTGAATCACATGTAGCAAAATTTCTCAGTCTGATTGTCTCTCCTGTGTGTGAATGTTTTATTGTCTCTCCTCTCATCACATAGCTGCAATTACTGCAACTTAAACACGGAAACGTCCCAATTCTTTCTGTAAGCTTCTTTTTAGGTGCTGGTTTAGTTTGAACCAGTCTATCTTTTAGGTTTTGACTCCGTTGGTAAGCAAATGTGGGTACTTCCTTAAATAGATGTTCAACTCTCTGATCGCATAATAAAGTATTCCAATGTTTTTGAATAATGCACTTAATGCGATTACTTTGTCGTGAGTATCTAGACACAAACACTAATGGTGGAACTGATTCCTGTCTGGTTTTTGTCTTCAATAGCTCTTCTCTGTTTTGTGTGGCTACTCGTGATTCTGCTGTGTTTATTTCCTCTTCTGTATATCCTCTTTCCAGGAACTTTTTCCCCATCTCACGGATAGCTAGCTTGTAGTCTTCTGGGTCACTTACCAATCTTTTCACCCTGAGCATCTGGCTGTATGGAAGATTTTTTATGAGGCTCGGTTGATGGAAGCTGAGACGTTGTAATAGATTGTTACGATCCGTGGGTTTTCGAAAGATGGTAGTCTGATATCCTGTGTCAGTAATCTTAATGTCTACATCCAAGAAGTGTATGTTGGTTTGGGAGTGTTCTTGAGTGAATTGGATACGAGCATCTATGCTGTTCAGATGTGCGAAGAACTTTAGGTATTCCTCTTCCGTATCTTTCCATATTCCGAATATATCGTCAATGTACCTGATCCAGAGACTTAATTTCAGGAACCAATGTTCATTCTGTAGTATATGTTCGGATTCGAATTTATGCATGAATGAATTAGCATAAGAGGGGGCCATGGTGGCTCCCATGGCTGTCCCAGCCACTTGGAGATAGTACTCATTCTTATATCGAAAGTATGAGTTGTTACTAATAAACTCCAGAAGAACCATTATAAATTCTTTCTGAGCCGGTATCTCTTCAGCATTGAGTAGCATCCATTCTACCGCTTCACCCCCTAAATCGTGCGGGATCGATGTGTAGAGACTTTTAACATCGATAGTAAAGCATATGGCAAAGAAATTAAGGAAATAGAAGTAGCTCTGGTAACAACACTGAATAGAGAAGAAGTTGATTCTATCCTCCAAGAGATAAATGACAAATTGGAAGACTACAAAACAGAATTAGAATCCAAGAAAATTCGCAAATTCAAAAGAGACACCTATGATTACCTTAAAGATGAAGTTTATAACTGGATGGATAAATATGCTCCTCCACAAAGGAAACCAAAGCCTACGAATTTGAGTGAAACATCAAGTTCAGGAACCGAGACAGAAAGGGAACCCCCGAACCAAGAAGAAGCAGGCACGCCAAGTACTTCAGGCCTTTCGCGAGCAAGAGAAGATACAGCGACTTCTTCTTTTTTAGACAAAGGAAGAAGAGAACGAGACGGGGGAGGAGAAAGACCAAAAGGAAAACCCAACACGAGACTACAACAGAAAAAAACATAGTAATAAACTTATCATCCAGAGTCTTGACTGGGAAAGAAATAGAAACCTTACAGAAAGGCCTAAGTTTCGTTCCTACCTATGACAGCACACTATTTGATTCCAAAATAGAACTCTTTAAACTTATTAGGAAGATGAAACTGAAGGTGTTTTTCAGTGAACTAGAACATCAAGAAGCCAGAGAAGAAGCAGAACTTAAGGAATTCAGAAGTAAAAGTACCTTTATTCCTCCAATAAGTATACCTTCAATAGAAATCTTCGAAAAACAAGTCACAAGAGACTTTGAGAAACTTAAGTTCAAAAGTCAATCACCTCGAAACATGAAACCTCACGAACTTAAATTGATACGTGATCTATATGGAGACCACACAATCACAATAAGGGCTGCGGATAAAGGAGGAGGCTTAGTACTACTTAACACAAGGGAATATGAAGAAGAATGTGAAAGACAACTAAGCGATGGTAATACTTATGCCAGATTGACACAAGATCCCACATCGGAGATTAAAGAGAATTTGAAGACTTTGTTGGACAAGGCGGAGGAATTGGAGTGGATTAATCACCACACAAAGAAATTCTTGATTAATACACACCCTAAGATACCACACTTTTATACCCTTCCTAAGATACACAAAGATCTCATCAAACCCCCTGGAAGACCAATCGTAGCAGGGATTAACAGCATACTGGAACCCTTAGGGAAATATGTGGATTACTTCTTACAACCACTGATTCAAAAAACCAGTACATATATCAAGGACTCGACACATTTTTTACAACTCTTGAACGAAACTGTATTCAATTGCAACAACATATGCTTTACTATCGATGTTAAAAGTCTCTACACATCGATCCCGCACGATTTAGGGGGTGAAGCGGTAGAATGGATGCTACTCAATGCTGAAGAGATACCGGCTCAGAAAGAATTTATAATGGTTCTTCTGGAGTTTATTAGTAACAACTCATACTTTCGATATAAGAATGAGTACTATCTCCAAGTGGCTGGGACAGCCATGGGAGCCACCATGGCCCCCTCTTATGCTAATTCATTCATGCATAAATTCGAATCCGAACATATACTACAGAATGAACATTGGTTCCTGAAATTAAGTCTCTGGATCAGGTACATTGACGATATATTCGGAATATGGAAAGATACGGAAGAGGAATACCTAAAGTTCTTCGCACATCTGAACAGCATAGATGCTCGTATCCAATTCACTCAAGAACACTCCCAAACCAACATACACTTCTTGGATGTAGACATTAAGATTACTGACACAGGATATCAGACTACCATCTTTCGAAAACCCACGGATCGTAACAATCTATTACAACGTCTCAGCTTCCATCAACCGAGCCTCATAAAAAATCTTCCATACAGCCAGATGCTCAGGGTGAAAAGATTGGTAAGTGACCCAGAAGACTACAAGCTAGCTATCCGTGAGATGGGGAAAAAGTTCCTGGAAAGAGGATATACAGAAGAGGAAATAAACACAGCAGAATCACGAGTAGCCACACAAAACAGAGAAGAGCTATTGAAGACAAAAACCAGACAGGAATCAGTTCCACCATTAGTGTTTGTGTCTAGATACTCACGACAAAGTAATCGCATTAAGTGCATTATTCAAAAACATTGGAATACTTTATTATGCGATCAGAGAGTTGAACATCTATTTAAGGAAGTACCCACATTTGCTTACCAACGGAGTCAAAACCTAAAAGATAGACTGGTTCAAACTAAACCAGCACCTAAAAAGAAGCTTACAGAAAGAATTGGGACGTTTCCGTGTTTAAGTTGCAGTAATTGCAGCTATGTGATGAGAGGAGAGACAATAAAACATTCACACACAGGAGAGACAATCAGACTGAGAAATTTTGCTACATGTGATTCAACCAACGTGATTTATGCTATCAAATGTCCGTGTGGACTGTACTATGTGGGTCAGACATTGCGAGTAGCAAAAATTAGGTGGAATGAACACAGATCGTGCATAAGAAACCATAATCCAAACTCAGCAGTGTCAAGACATTGGGATGAAAAGAAACACAACTTGGTCCAAATCCGTTTTGTCATCCTAGAGGTGGTTTCAAAAAGAGACATCCACGAGAATTTCCAAAAAAGGATGGACCAAAGAGAATCCTTTTGGATAGACCGGCTGAGCTCCCTTTCTCCAAAGGGGCTCAATGAAGAAATAAACTTTATGTGCTTTTTGTAAAAGCATTTTGGTCAACTTAATTATTTCTTTACTCTTCGATTTTTTATCTAAAGAAGATTTACACCTGCCATGTAAATATCTGTCATATATCTGCTATCCTTTTGTCACAATCTATTTCCTAGTTGTATTATTGCGCTGTTTATTTTGCCCCAAATTGCTCTAATGACTTAGTAGCGACAGTAAATATGTTCGGGAGCGAAAATGCTCTAGACTGTTTATCTCTTCCATATGTTCAATTGTTAATGCGGACCTTATGTCTTGCATATAAACACTACTACGACAAAAAAAAATTTAAAAAATTTGACACACGCTGCTAATTTTCCAATTACTACGGCTACGGCGCCAATTGACGCTGTAGACAGTTAACTACTTGCACTGTCTCACAGAGTGCTGGTCACCATGGAGACATCCCCGCCCCCGGGCTAACACTCGGGGGTGGGGCGCGAGGCGTACGTGCACCAGGTCGGTCCACGACGCCTCGTACCGTCTCCATGGTGACCTTTAAAACGAAAGGTAAACTTACACGAGCGCGTTCCAAGCGGCTCAGTCTGCAGCTACACGTTGTGCACGGCAGGAGCTGAGTAAGTACAGCAGTACCGATTAGGATTAACATACCCACGAAAGAGATTGAGGATGACTCAAAATTGTTGTTTAATTTGCTTATAGATCTGATTGTGTATACGTACAACGACTCGAGTTCAGAGATCGGCTTGACCGAGGTATGACAAATATATAGAGCTAAAAGAAAATGATAGAATGTCTTTCTACTTTAGTCAACTAATTGACATACCGTTTTGTTTTATTTTTGCTTATTTCCTCTCCAAATGAACATGACTCGTGGATGGGTATGTGATTTTCGAAATAACTCTCTACAAATGTCTGCAATAATTGTTATATTTGTTATAATTACTATATTTGCATATACATATACTGTTACTAGTTAAACTAATTTTTATGCTTTTTGCTATAATACCGCCCTGAAGAAGGATTGTATCCGAAATGCATTGGCACCAAAGTATTATGGGCAATTTGAGATGAGAACTCATTGTGTGATGTATAAAAATTAAACTTCCATTGGCGGCAAACGATATAGGAATGTGAATTAAACAATTCCTGCCAAAAGAATTTATTGGAACTCTATTACTTCCATATCATAAATCAGTGACTGAATATTAGCAACCAAATTGGGGCAAACTGAGATGCGCCTTTCTTAACTTAGTGGATACACTTTGTTTCTTGGAAGTTTTTTTAGGATGGTTTGTTCCCATTTTAATGTAACCAGTTCTCTCAAGAATAGCAATATTGCCCCCCTACTTGTCTGACTCCTTGATTCCAATTGTTTCGTCCTTCATAATCCCATTTAACGCTCTGTGTTCCAGTGGTGACAGGTTATTATTGGGCATGTGCTGACTTTTGGTTTTCTGGATATCTATTAGTCTATGTATGTGCAGTAATGACGCTTTATAAGAAAGAGTCTCAATGACACTATCCTGTGATGTCTCTGGTGTGAATTTAGATTTGATTTTAAAGTCAGAGTCAAAGATGGTATCCATCTCAATTTCTAGATCATGCACAATCTGAGGTCCTGATATATTGGCTTTGTTATCTAGGGATAGGAGTAATCTAGTGTATACTATGTCACCAACTGTGAATGTGTTTGGTCTAATGTTAGTGCTGGAATTATCCATTTGATCTTTGCTTAAACCATTAAAGTGTTTTTGGAGTTTCAATTTTCTTATGAATTTATATAAGTCAATTTGTATTTGTGTATAGTCCAATGGAATAGATGATGCAAATGAAAAGCCTCTGTTAAGGACATGCATGTCCAGGTAATTCAATGTTACCCTTTTAGTTGGGGACAGATTCTGTTCACAGGATTCTGCTCTGGTCCTGGGTCACCCAGAGGATTGTATTTCATTGTCTATTCTTACACTTTCCCTTTCTCTTACTTGCCCCTATGCATCGTCTACATCTGTTTTCTGCATTGATGAATCTTGTGCAGTTGGATCTGCAAATCTTACATGTTTGGTATTGTCTTGCCTGTGCCCTCTTCTGAACCTCCTGATTTGTTATAAGAAATTGCCCTTGTGTGGCTGAACATCACTTGTGGTTGCAGTAGCCTGAGTAGATCTTGATGTTCTCTCCCTATATGTATCAGTGTCTGAGCTGACCAGGGAAGAATTAGGACTGCTATCCCGTCAGCAGGAAGTCCTATTGTCATTGTCTTATTTTTGCTGAAATGTATAGACCCTATTGTCCTGTTCATCTCTATAGAATGTTCTGGTTTTACGAAGTTTGACTTCATCTTGGTGTTTGCAATGTATCTCATTCATAGTTTGGCATGTTCTCTATCCACATGCTCAATGAGCAATTCAGTCACTGTCCTGGAACTAGTATTAAGGTTGTGCTCCCATTTTTCGCATTGGTCTGCATCTGCGGTATTGTTGAAATCTGGCATGATAGAAATTCAGAGGCGTCTGGGTATTTTTTCTTGCTCAAAACACTTTCTTATGGTACCCCTGTCCCAATGTTTATTAATGTATTAATTGCTTAGTCAAAAAAAGAGGATACCAAATCTCCTCATGTAGGCGGATCAGAAGGCGTTTCTCTTCTCTTATTTCAGCCCCTCCATCATAATTCACAGAGTTTTGCAGGGAACCTGGGACCAATCCTTTCACAGTGTCCCAGTGGGCTATCAATGTGCCACTTGAAGCTGTCTTTATCAGTAATGTTTCATCTTTCATTTGTAAACCTTTAGTGCTTTTGCTCTGCAAGATGTGAGAGTATGTATTTTATTCCAACGCCCCATCCTCTGTGCTAGGCTCTGGTCCTGAAGAATGCAGCTGACCTACAGCTTAACCCGCTGAAACCGGTAGACGATTACAAGTGTTCAGGCTAATTCCCTGCACCCCCAGGACGATCAGATTGATTGAGAGCCTGCGTTGAAAAATCATTTTAAATGGATAAAGCAGGGTTGACTGCATATTCTATCACACTCAAGAGGGAGGAATAAAAGTAGAGAATACTCCCCAGAGTGTTTTTAGATTTTTTAGGTGTATTCCTAATAGGAAAGTAGTGAGTTAGTTTAGGGCCAGCCCTTCTTCTATCCCCTTTGTTAGATGGGCGGCACATCAACGCCAACTAAGAAGAGAACAACAACTGAAATGAGGGATAGCTAGACTTTCTTAAATGCAAACCATGGGGCGGGAGCTAATTAATCATATCCCAGCTGCAAAAGATGCCAATGCTTCAAAACAAATGTCCTAATGGTGTAGCTAAACATGTGGAATGTGGTGGCACACACCAACATACCCATCTTGGGGAGTTCTTTATGTGACAACAGCTGTTCTGAATCCTGATATTGTGCCCTCTGACATAATTGCTGCAACAACCTATGGGGGTAACCCTGTTTTGTAAGTCTAAGCCTTTATGAAATAATATCTGCTTATTTCTTAAAATCTGCCATTGTGGTACAATTCCATCTTGCTCATAGGAACTGTCCGTATGGAATATTAATACGTAAGGCTTGTGGATGGAAACTACAGAAATGTAATATTTTTTTTCCTATATGTGTCTTTGTGGTATAAACTGATGTTATGTTATGTTACTTTGCATTTATATAGCGCCATATGTGCTATTGGTATGATCTCAAGGCGCTGGTAGGTTGACCGCCCTCGGGTTGACCGCCATCAGGAACCTAAGTTCAAGTCAGTAGAGAGAGAAGAGAGAGTCATAAGGTGCATATGAGCACCGGATATGTGTGCAGCTGGTGTGGCATTCGTGTGATAGCAGCTTCTTAGCGGTAGGTGTGGTGGTTGAGAGATCAAGAGCATGTGTTTGTTCTGGCAGGTTGTTATCCAGACTGATTGTGGCTGCGTTAGGCCTGAGGAGAACGCCTGGCTGGGGGGTGTGTAACCCAGCTGTGTTTAGTTAGGATGATGGGGAGTATGAGGCAAGTGATGGTATGAGAACAGCTATACCGAATGGTGTCATAGTATCGCTGTGTTCTAGTTGAGTGGTGGTGTAAAGAAGAGAGTAAGCGTGGAGATGTGATTTTGTGGTTTACCTTAGGTGCTTGAGATCAAGCACTCCAATTTTCCATGCACTCCAACCGTTCCATGCACTCTGACCGTTCCATGCATTCCGACCATTTCAAGCACTTCAATCCGTTCCATGCACTCCCAAATGTTCCATGCACTTCAAACCGTTCCATGCACTCTAGACCGTTCTATGCACTCCAATCTGTTCCATGTACTCCAAACCGTTCTATACACTCAGTTTTATGCACTCCAACCATTGTATGCATTCCAACCATTCTATTCGCTACAACCATTCTATGCACTTCAATCGTTTTATGCACTTCGATCGTTTTATGCATTTCGATCGTTTACGCACTCTAATCATTTTTTTGTACAGTGTCAATTCCGTGCCCTCTTATCTGTTCCATGCATTCCATCCGTTGCATGTACTCCCTCAGTTCTATGCACACTATCAGTTCGATCAGTTCTATGCATTCATTCTGAACAATGCACTTCGTCCGATCTATGCATGTTATCCCTTCATCATTCGGTCTTTTCATTTAATTCCATTTGTTCTACCCACGTTATCCATTCTCCATGCATCATCCATGCACATACTTGACCCATTCCATCCACATACGTCATCCGTTCATCCACATACATTATCCGTTCATCCTCATACATTATCCGTTCGTCCACCTACTTCATCCGTTCCATCCACTTCATCCGTTTCATCCACTTCACCCGTTTCATCTACAGATTTCATCCGTTCCACCCACTTCACACATTCCATCCACTTCCCCCGTTCCACCCACATCACCGGTTCCACCCACTTCACTGGTTCCACTTACTTCACCTGTTCCAACCACATCGGCCGTTCCATCCACATACTTCATGTTTTCGTCCACCTACTTCATCTGTTCTACCCACTTCACCCGTTTCATCCACACACTTCTTTCGTTTCACACACTTCACCCGTTCCACCCACTTTACCCGTTCCACCCACTCCACTCGTTCCACCCACTCCATCCGTTCCACCCACTTTACCTGTTCCACCCAGTCCATCCATTCCACCCACATACTTCACCCGTTCCAACCCCATACTTCATCCGTTCCATCCACATACTTCACCCGCTCCAGCCACATACTTCACCAGTTCCATCCGCATGCTTCAGCCGTTCCATCCACATACTTCACTTGTTCCATCCACATACTTCACCCATTCCATCCACATATTTCACCCGTTCCATCCATATACTTCATTGTTCCATCCACATACTTCACCCTTTCCTTCCACATACTTCACCCTTTCCTTCCACATACTTCACCCATTCCTTCTACATAATTTACCCGTTCCTTCCACATACTTCACCCGTTCCTTCCACTCATATCACTCGTTCCGTCCACATACTTCACACGTTCCATTCACATACTTCACCCGTTCCATTCTCTCATTTTCTCAGTTCTTGCACATATTTCACCAGTTCCTTCCACATACTTCATCTATTCCATCCATCTACATACTTCATCCGTTCCATCCACATACTCACCCGTTCCATCCATATACTTCACCCATTGCGTACACCCACTTCACCCGTTCCATCACCCACTTTCTCCATTCCATGTACCTACTTCTCTCATTCCTTCTACATACCTCACCTGTTCCATTCACCCACTTCCTCCGATTCCGTCCACCGATTTTGCCCGATCCATCCACATGCTTCATCCTTTCCATCCACATATTTCATCCATTCCACCCAGTTCGCCCGTTCCACCCAGTTCATCCGTTCCACCCACATCCTCCGTTCCACCCAGTTCATCTGTTCCACCTGGTTCATCCATTCCAACCCCATACTTCATCCGTTCTAACCACCTATTTCACTTGATCCATCCACTTCATCCATTCCATCCACATACTTCACCCGTTCTGTTGAAGATATTTGACCCGTTCTGTCCACATACTTCACCCGTTCTGTCCACATACATCACCCGTTCCTTCCACATACTTCATCCGTTCCTTCCACCCACTTCACCCATTCTGCCCACATACATCACCCGTTCCTTCCAGATAGATCGCCCGTTACTAACATCCACTTCACCCATTTCTTCCACCTACTTCACCCGTTCCTTCCACCCACTTCACCCGTTCCTTCCACCCACTGCACCCATTTGCTCTACACTCTACACCCACTCGACACTCTACATCGGTTCCATCCACATACTTGACCCGTTCCTTCCACATACATCATCCGTTCTTTCCACCCATTTCACCCGTTCCCTTCACCATTTCACCCGTTCCTTCCATCCATTTCATATGTTCCATCCACTTACATCACCGTTCTTTCCAGCTACATCATCCGTTTTTTCCACCCACTTCTCCCATTCCTTCCACTTACTTCACCCGTTCCTTCCACCCACTTCACTCGTTCCTACCATCACTTCACCCGTTTGCTCTACACTCTACACCCGTTCCATTCACATACTTGACCAGTTCCTTCCACATACTTGACCCGTTCCTTCCTCATACATCACCCATTCCTTCCACCCATTTCACCCGTTCCTTCCATCATTTCACCCGCTCCTTCCATCCATTTCACCCGTTCCGTCCACTTACATCATCCGTTCCTTCCAGCTACATCATCCGTTTCTTCCACCCACTTCACCCATTCCTTCCACCCACTTCACCCGTTCCTTCCTCCCACTTCACCCGATTCATCCATATACATCACCCGTTCACTCCACATCCGTTCCATCCACATACTTGAGCCGTTCCTTCCACATACTTCACCTGTTCCTTCCACATACATCACCCGTTCCGTCTACATACTTCACCTGTTCCGTTCACATACTTCACCTGTTCCGTTCACATACTTGACCCGTTCCGTCCACATACTTCACCCGTTCCTTCCAGGTAAATCACCCGTTCCTTCCACCCACTTCACCCATTCCTTCCACCCACTTCACCCGTTCCTTCCTCCCACTTCACCCGAATCGTCCATATATATCACCCGTTCGCTCCATACTCTACACCCGCTCCATACTCTACATCCGTTCTGTCCACATACTTGATCCGTTCCTTTCACATACTTCACCCGTTCCATCCACGTACATCATCTGTTCCTTCCTGGTATATCACCTGTTCCTTCCACCTACTTCACCCATTCCTTCCACCCACTTCACCCGTTCCTTCCTCCCAATTCACCCGATTCATCCACATACATCACCCGCTCGCTCCACATTCTACACCGCTCCACACTCGACACCTGCTCCACACTCGACACCCGCTCCACACTCTACATCCGCTCCACACTCTAAACCCGCTCCACACTCTAAACCCGCTCCACACTCTACACCCGCTCCACATTCTAGACCCGCTCCACACTCCACACTCTACACCTGCTCCACACTCTACACCCACTCCACACTCTACACCTGCTCTGCACCTGCTCCAAACCCTACATCTGCTCAACACCCTACATCTGCTCAACACCACAACACCCTACATCCGCTCAACACCCTACATCTGCTCAACACCCTACATCTGCTCAACACCCTAAATATGCTCAACACCCTACATCTGCTCAACACCACCACACCCTACATCCGCTCAACACCCTAAATCGGCTCAACACCCTACATCCACTCCATGCTATCATCCACTCCACACCCTACATCTGCACCACACCCTACATCCGCACCACACCCTACATCTGCTCCACGCTCTCATCTGCTCCATGATCTCATCCGCTTATGCTCTCATTCATTCTGCACTTTCATCCACTCTACGTTCTCTTCTTGTCTATGTTCACATCTGCTCTATGCACTCATCCGCTCTACGCACTCATCCGCACTAAGCACTCATCCGCACTACGCACTTCATCCTCTCCCCCGACTTCATGCACTCCCCCGACTTCATCTGCTCCACTTACTTCATCCATTCATCCTCCATTTTTGGTTTAACCATGTCACTCGTCGCATGCAATCCATCCGTTCCGTGTTCTCCATCTGTCCCATTACACTACATCCATCTCATGCACTCGAATCGTCTATTCTATTTGTTTCATTTATACCATTCACTCTTACATTCCATGCCATCTATCTGTTTCATGCACTCTGGTTGTTCCATGCACTCTGTGCACTCATCCGTATCCTGTATTCATCTTTTCCTTCCTTTCCACTTTATTCGTCTCATCCATTTTGTTCCTCTCGTCCATTGCATTCATTTCATCCATTTCATTAATTTCAACCACTTTACTGCTTTCATACAATTTATTCTTTTTATCCACTTTACTGCATTGATCAACTTTACTCATTCTATTCTTTTTGTCCTTTTTAGCTTATATTAGCGGTTATTAGTTTTCAATTTCTTGCTTGGATCTTGATGTTGGATTGTTATTTATGATATTGTTATTTATGATCTAGTAGTTTGGGCTAGTTGAATTGTTGTTATCCACTTTATTTCTCTTGTTCACTTTGATCCTCTTGTCAATTACATTTATTTCATCCATTTCATTAATTTCAACCACTTTACTGCTCTCATACAACTTATTCTTTTTATCCACTTCACACCGTTGATCCTTTTTACTCATTCTATTTTGTTTGTCCTTTTTAGCTTAACTTAGAGGTTATTAGTTTTCGATTTCTCGCTCAGATCATGATGCTGGATTGCTATTTATGTTCTAGCATTTTGGGCAAATGTCATTGAGTTGCTGTTATCCAGTTTGAGTTAGTTTGAGTTAGGGGTCTGTTTTAGGGGGAAGAGCCATGTTTTCAGTAATTTGTGGAAAGACATGAGGTCTTCGGTGCGTCGGATGTGGGTAGGAATGCGTACCACAGATTTGGGGCTAAGGCTGAGAATGATGATCCACCTAAGCTGACTAAGTTTGTTTTTGATATGACTAGGAGGCCAGCAGAGCTTGATCTTCGAGTATGTGCAGGGTGATAGGGTTTTAGTTTGTCTTGAAGATATTGAGGTCTGGTTTTATGCAGTGCTCGGTGAGAAATGCATAAGGTTTTGAAGGTCACCCTTCGGGCAACCGGAAGCCAGTGCAGTGTTTTGAGGGCTGGGGTGATGTGGTCTCTAGGGCCAAGCACTAGTAGCAGTTTGGCTGCAGCATTTTGTGCTCTTTGTAGTTTAGTCAGTTGGTATGTGTGGACTCCGAGGTAAAGGGGGTTAGCATAGTCCAGGCTTGATATAACAATTGATTGGACCGCAGAGAGTCTGTTGGGAAAGGAGAGGTATGGAAAAATGCGCCTAAGAGTTTTAAGGTGGTAGTGGCAGGACTTTGAGACGTTGTTGACTTGGCGCGAGAGGGTTAGGTCAGAGTCTAGGGTGCAACCAAGGTTTTTTACTGAATGGAGGGTGTTAGTGAGCTGGCCAGGGTAGTGGGGGTGGAAGAAGTTCGGTGTTGCCACATACCATGATTTCGGTTTTGGAGGGGTTTAGCAAGAGGTGGTTTGTGGTCATTCAGAGATATATGTTGAGGAGGGAGGAAGCGAGGTCAGGTCGGCAGTTGGGTTTTGAGTTCAGGAGTTTTAGAATTAGTTGAGTGTCATCGGCGTAGTTGTAGCACAGGATGTTGTGTGATTGAATTATTTGTGGGAGGGTGGTCATTTAGAGGTTAAACAGGAAGGCTAATAGGCATGCTCCTTGTGGAACTCCAGTGTCGACTGGTCGGGCTTGGGAGGAATAAGTGGAGAGTAGGGTTATTTAGTTCCTATTGTTGAGGAAGGATGCTATCCATTTGAGAGCGTTTCCACGAATTCCTAGGGAGTGGAGGCGGTCAAGGAGGATTGAGTGGTTGATTGTGTCGAAGGCGGCAGATAGGTCAAGAAGGATTAATGCGGTGCATCATGCAGAATCTGCTGTGTTTTTCAGGTCATCCCAGATTGAGGTTAGGGTGGTTTTGGTTCTCTGTCGGGCTCTGAAACCTGATTGAGCGGGGTCTAGGAGATTGTTGGCTTCGACAAAGGCATTTAGTTGGGAGTAGGCGGTTCGGTCAATGAGTTTGGCAAGGAACCTGGCGTTTGAGATGGGGAGGTATTTTTTGGGCTTGGGAGGGTCGAGGGAAGTCTTTTTTTATAAGAGGTTTGACATGAACCGTTTTGAATGCGTCGGGAAAACTTCCCGAGTTAAGGGAGTCATTTATGATGGTTCTTGCGTGTTCTCCTGAGCAGGTAGATGCAAACATTTCTTTGAGGGTTGTGGCTGGGCAAGGGTCCAGCGGAGAGCCGGATGGTTTGCGGCAGAGAGAAGTTTGAGAAATTGGTCGGCTGATATTGGGCTCAAGGTGTCAAACTTTGGTTGGGTAGTGGTCGCAGGCGGTAGGTTGGCCGGTATGGAGGGTGGATTGCCTGGTGGGTGTAAGAGAGCTAGTTTGTTGGTTAGAGCATTTGTTCTTTCGAGAGCTGTGGTGTAAAAGTGGAGACAGAGTGAGTCACAAAGCAATTGTGAGGTGGTCGGGAGGGTGGTGGTGCATGATGGTTTGGTGAATTCGGTGATGATTTTGTGAAGTTCTTTGCTGGGGTTTTTACAGTTTAGTATTCGGGAGTTGCAATGGGCTTTTTTTGCTTTCCGGATTTCGGCCTTGTACTGACAAAGGTCCCGGGCCAAGGAGGACCTGCTCAGGGGAGTTTTGTCTCTCCGCCATTTGCGTTCTAGGGATTTATATAGTTGTTTAGAGGTCTATAATTCAGGTGTGACCCATCTAGGGAAAAGGCAAGGCAAGCTGATGGTTTGCAAGAGGGTGTGAGCCGCATTAGTGAGGTGTTGAGCCATGAGTCAAAGGCGTCGGGCATTAGTTGTTCATTGAGTATGCGGGTAGGGGGAGGAGACTGGAGGAGTGCGTCAGCTAGGTCAGGAAGTATTATTAGTTTCTTCCAGCATTTGCGTAGATTCGGAGGTTCAGGTTCAGGTAATGGGAGCGGGTTGGGTGAGCGAATGGCGAAAGAAACAATGAAGTGATCGGACCAGATGATAGAGGTGGGGGGGTTTAGATGTATCAGGTTGTGGGAGCTGAAGATGGCATCAAGTGTGTGTCCTTTATAGTGAGTCGGGACGTTTATGTGGGGCTGGAGGTTAATCGCATCTAGGCCGTCAACCAGAGAGTTTGTCATAGGGTTGGTGGGAATGTTGAGCCATATGTTGAAATCTCCTAGAAGGGTGAAGTTGGGATGGTTTATTTGGAGGGTGGCAATAGCGTCGCAGAGGTTGTTTGAGAATTGTCTATCGTAGCCAGGGGGTCTGTATTTTATTAGGAAGCTGTGGGAGAATGAAGGGGGAGGGATAGTTTAATGAGGAGTGATTCACAGGAAGGAATGGATGGTTGGTTGTCGATGATTGAGGTGTGGAAGTGAGACTTGAAGGCGAATGCTATTCCTCCTCCTATGGAGGGACGGTTCAGTGGGATGAGGAAGTAGTCAGGGGGGAAGGCTTCATTGGCGAGGGTGGAGACTGGAGAGCGACAGGGGTGGGGTGATTGATGCTCGATGGGAAGAGTGGGCGAGCAGAAGAGTTGGTGGGTTTCGGGTGGGAGTGGATGGGCGCGTGTGTTGGGATGATTGGGTTTGGCACGGGGGATTTGAAGGTAGGGTGTGGGGGTTTAGGAGTTTCGGTTGTGGTCAGTGAGAAGTCGAGGGAGAGAGGTTTCAGGCACGGTGAGGCATGGGGGGAGGTTGGTGATTGGGGGAAGAGGTGGAGGGTCGAGACAGGAGTGGCGATGAGTACTGAGAGATTGAGGGGGACCAGGTACGGTTTCTATTCACTGTCTTTGTTGCGATTGGTGTATGAGAGAGGGTAGGGGGGGGTCAGACAGGGAGAGGGACGAGGCTTCTGTTCTTGCTAGGGCGAGGCGTGCAGGTTTTAGAGAGGGGAAGGATTGTGGTTGGAGGAGGATGATGGTGGGAGTCGATGAGGGAAGTGGGGAGTGAAAGCTTGTTTGGTCGGGTGTGCCTGGGAGGGTAGTGAGGGGAGCAGTGTGATCATGGTAGGCTGATGGGTGGAGGGGATGGGAGAAGCAGCGGTCTTAGGGTGGTTGGCTCGTCATTGTGCCCCTCTGGCTTGGTGTTTGGAAAGGGGATGTGTAGGGGATGTGGTGGAAGGTGAGTTGATTTGAGGAAGGGGGGATGGGTGGCAGGGCTGGCGGGAGGGGGGCGTACTGGGATCATTTTTGGCAGAACTCACTGGCGTAACAGGGGCCCCTGCAGCCCCCGCGGTGCGGGGGGCCCGCGGTGCGGGGGGCCCGCGGTGTGGGGGGCCCCACCAGCACATGGCTGGGAGGGGGCCCCAGTAAAAAAAAAAAAAAAAATATATATATTTTTTTCTAAAAAAAAAAAGTTTCTTTTGAAATTCACTCTGCATTCATAAAGAACATTTCTGTAACAGAAATAATTTCTTTATGAAGGCAGAGTGACTACAAAAAGAAACTTTCTTTTTGAAGTCTGAGGGCCCCCGTACCCCATGACATGGAAGACCCTAGGCTGGAGGCCTCCATGTCATGGGGTGGGGGGGGTGGGGAACCCTATGCCTTCAAAAAGAAATTGTTTGTTTTTGAAGCCACTCAGCCATCATAAAGAAATTATTTTGATTATGGTTCGGTCCTTAACTGAAATAATTTCTTAATGAAGTTATAGTGACTTAAAAAAGAAACAATGGGGCTCATTCTGACCATGCCGGTCCGGAAACAACGGTGCTGGTAAGCTTACAGGCACTGTTGTTTCTGGACCGGCATATTACAGGTCTGCCTGGTGGGGCTGCCGTGCCCGACAGGTCTGACCCTGCCAGGCACAGCAGCCACGGTAGGTAGACCTGTCACGGAAGCACCGGCACCGTTAACAATGGTGCAGGTGCTTCTGTGTCCCCATTCCCGTGGAGTCTGGGGTTTAACGAAATTACCGGCACCTGATTTCCCAGCCGCCGGACTTGAAATAGCACGGTGGCACTGGGAAGTCAGGCCATAGTAATTTTTTATGGGTCTGGCGGCAACCCGCCGGTAGCACCGGCACGGTTACCGCTGGACTCGTAATGAGCCCAAATTTCTTTTTTAAGTAATAGGGCCCCCCCTCAACTCCATGAGGTGTGCGTGTATGAGTCTATGGTGAAAGGGTGCACACTCAAATGTATAGCCGGCTGCCTGTGTGTGTATGGTGAAAGGGTGTACACTTAAATGTATGGGTGGCTGTGGGGGTGTGCCTGCATGGTGAAAGGGTGCACACATAAATGTATAGGTGGCTACCTGTGTGAGTGTATGGTGAAAGGGTGCACACTTAAATGTGTGGATGACTGGGTGTGTATAAGGTGAATGGTGTGTGTGCTTGTGTACAGGGGCACAAGAAAACCTTCATTTCGGGGGGGCTAACCCTTCAAATGTTGGGAGAGGCGCTAACTTCACATGCGGTGGGGAGGGGGAAACTTATTTGTGTGGGCGCATCCAAATTATTTACGCATTTTAATGAGACTATTCTAGTGCAGATTCAATGTTACAAGCAGTTAACTCTCTCCTATAAGTCTCCTGTTCCCTCTCTACCCTTCCAATCACTCCCCTGGCATGCAAGTACTAAACCCACATCACGATTTCAATCGCCTAAACAATGTGGAATTTGAATGCAGGTACTAACAGTGAAATGCTTTACGTTGGTAATTGCTGGGTTCTTGTTAACAGCAAAAACCAGGTGCCGTTTAAAATCTGTGTCCTGTTCGGTCTGGCAACTGCTCTAAAGGTTAGCCAAGTTGAGTCAATATAGCCCAAAATGTCAGGGGGGGTAGTGCTGAAGCCCAGTCAACTCAATGGTGTTGCGCTACTACTTGTGTTTAATGCCTTGCTTACTCCTAGCCCTATTCTTCCTCGTCCCAGTACTTATATACGAGGCAGTACGTGTGTTTGAGGCACTCTGCCTCATACAAAAGTACTGGGAAGAGGTAGAGGTACATGGAGGTAATGCCTGATTTAGCTACCTGTAATCTTCATCACTCCTAGTCCCACTGTTCCTCATCCCAGTACTTACCTATGAGGCAAGGAGCCTCATACGAAAGCTCTGGGACAAGGAAGAGGGACGCAGAGGTAATTCTGTGCCAAGGAGCTGATTGTGGAGGTTGGGGTGGTGGGTGGGAGGGAGAGTGGATGTGTGGGGGGGCAGGATTGTGTGATAAATCATAATGGTTGTCCATGTCCAGGCTAAGCAGGCATGATATGTGGTATTAGTGGCTAGAGAGGCATTTTGATTTAGCCAGTCTAGTCATTACTCAGTTTGGTATGACTTTCTTTTAACTGGACATTTCTGATAAAGTAGTCCTGCTAACTTTAATTACCTGGCTAGATTGGCATTTGGGTGCTGCCAGTCTAGCCATTTCTTATTGCCGCATTGTATATTTTTCTGGGCATCTGTGATAAAATGATATGATGTGATTCAAGTCATTTATAATGCGCCTGTACACAAGTGTACACAAGGGAGGGATGATAGAGGGAGGACAAGACAAACGATCTCACTAGGCCTTGTGTCATTGTGAGAACGAGAAGTGCAAGGGAAAAGGGAGCAGGGAAGTGCAAGTGAGAGGGGAGGGGAAAACAGGGCAGCAATGCTCTCAGTAGGTGCAGCCAGGGCAGAGCAGCTATTGGTTGTGCAAGGAGAACAATGGACTGCAGGGTTACAGTTAAATCTGTAATTCCAATAGAAGGAATTGGCGTATCCCAGAGAAAGAGAGTGTGGCGTTGAAGATAACACCAAGGTTTTTTGCCTCACAGGAAGGCAAAGGAAGAGGGCCCAAGGTGGTCTGCTATAGTGAGAGAGGAAACACAGTGGCAAGGGTCCCAATGAGAAGGATCTCTGTCTTACTGGCATTAAGGCAGAGATTGTTGGAGGCGCACCAATCCTGAATCGTGGATAGACAGTCAGGAATGAGCAAGAGAGGAGAGGAGGATGAGGGGAGCCTGAAGGAAAGCTGAGTCATCCGCACAACACTGAAAGTTAGAGGATAAGGTAGAGATCAGGGAGGCCAAAGTGGCCAAGTAGAGGTTGAAAAACCAGCGTGAGAGGATAGAGCCCTGGGGAATGCCACAGGTAGAGAGAGGTGGCGGAGAGAATGGGACCACGATCGACCTGGGAGCGGAGTGGCGGTCCAAGTGGAAGTAGGTCAGTCACTCTAGGGTCTGATCTGTGATGCCCAGGTTCTCACTGAGTCGATTGATCAGGATGGCGATGTTGACCCTGTCGAAAGCAGAGGAAAGATGAAGGATGAGAATAGAAGGAATGCTGGAATCAAGGTTAGAGAGCAGCACAGGTGTTAAGGAGAGCAGTTTCCATGCCTCTGGCAGCTCTGAAGCCAGACTGATGGTCATGGAGACAACCAACAGATTCAGTGTGGAGAGTAAGCTGGGAGATGGCAAGCTTTTCCAAGAGTTTGCTCAGGAAAGGTGGAGATTGAGCGATAGTTTTCCAGCAGGTAGGATCAGCAGACTGCTTCTTGAGGAGTGGGTGCACAAGGGAGTGCTCAAAGGGAGAGGGGAACATTGCAGTGGCGAAAGAGTGATTACAGAAATCGGCCAAGGCTGGAGCGAGGGTGTCAATATGGGCTTTGATGGTTCTGGAGGAGCAGCGGAGCACCTGTTTGGACGACACTTTCATAGATCGGACTTGTCTAGAAACCTCGTCAGGTGTTGTCAGAGAGAAAGAGGAAAAAGGAGGAGGAGAGAAGAGATGGCCAAAATGGGCCGAGAGAGGAAGAGGACATAGAGGACAGGATGTCCTGAGATTTAGCAGAGAAATGAGAGGCCAGAGCTGTACAGAGGGCATGGGAGGGAACAGAAGAGGTATAGACCACAACAGGATTGACCAGTTCCTTGCAGATTTTAAAGAGTTTGGCCGTGTTGTTCGAGGCCATGGAGACACATGCTTTATTGTGTGCTCTCTTCTTGATGAGTGTTATTGCTTTGACTGGCATTTTGCTGAAAACAGCCTAGGTATGTCTAAATGTGGCCTGGCATTCTGTACTATAATGTTATTACGTGTTTACACTGGTCTACATTGTGCAGCCAGTTGGAAGCATTAATGTTCCTGTGCACTGTTGGTGACTTGCATGTATTGGATTGTGTTACCCTACAAAACAATTGCAAACACTCTGGCTTTATAGCCAATTTATCTCAGAAAGTGTGCTGTATATTGCATTAAAACACATATTTATATCTTTTTCCTAGCGCAGTGTGCGGCATACCCCTTCAGCAGCACGTTCATGCGTATTGTGCAAGCGTGACAGTCTAGGCCGGCCCAGAGTGTGGCGCAACCCGTGATTTGTTGCCGAGTTGGGGGGCCCCCTCAGCATGGCTCGCAGGGGGGCCCCCACATTTTGTGTTACGCCACTGGCAGAACTTGGTCGATTGGGTGCACTCATGGTTCGAACTGTGAAATATATGGGGTTGGATGACTTCGTTCACACCATCCCACTTTAGCTATATCACTTGATGTTAATTGTTCATACTTTTATGATTAACAGTACTACAGCTGTACCTAGAAATTATTCGTGCTTTCTAAGTTCAACTAATTCACCGGGTGAGGTTATTGTTCTAAGTGTAAACTAGGTCGTAGTGTTTTTAGGCAGATTTTCAAATGTAGCTAGACCATAGAATATTCTATTGGACAGACCTACAAATTGTAATTAGCCACAGATAAGCTGTTAGGCACACTTTCAAATGCAATTACTACACAGATTTGTTGTTAGGTGGGTTTGTAAATTCGAGCTGGACAACAGATATGCTATTGGGCACACTTTTCCAGCTGAACTGATTAGACTATAGATATGTTGTTAAGTATGCTTCAAATGCAGTTATACTACAGATGTGCCATTTAGGAACACTTTCTAAATGCTCTCTCACCACAGATGTGTTATTCGTCACACTTTCAACTACAATTACACCATAGAGAATGCTATTAGGGACTCTTTCTAAATGATATTTCACCAAGTGATATGCCTTTCGGCACACTTTCAAAATGTAACAACACTGTGGATGTTATTAGATGAACCTTCCAATTTTAATTATGCCACAGTTATGCTATTGCGGAGACTTTCTAAATGCAACTTTCTAAGTGCAATTAAGCTACAGGTATGCTATTGGGCAGACTTTCGACCGCAACTTTCTAGATGCAATTATGCTACAGGTATGCTATTGGGTAGACTTTCTAATGCAACTTACTAAATGCAATTACACCACAGATATGCTATTCGTCACACTTTCTAAATGCATTTATACCACAGACATGTGATTCGGCCCACTTTCTAAATGCAAACTAGACCACAGATATGCTACTAGGAGCACTTTCTGTCAAATCGGTAACAAATTGCACTAACCTGGCCAGACTGCGACCCGGAATGGAGACAACTGGCGGATGTCTGGAAATGGATGAATCCCCCGTGGGAGTCCTGCTTCCCAGCTCCCTGAATGATAAACCAGTTAGGAGGTGAGCAGGATCCCCAGGGAAACCCTCCTGGGGGAAAAAACCCTGAGCCGCTGCAACTCTTCGGAACGGGAGGTGGAAGTCTGGACGGATCCTCTATGCGCGCTGGACAACGAAGAGGGTCGGAGACCTTTCCAAGGAAACAAGATAGAACAGGTAAGTTCCAGGAAGACTGGTAGCGAGAAATAAGTAAGAGTGGGAAGTGTGAAACCACGTACAAGGGATTAAGGAGGGTGTCCTCTAAGGAAAGAGACTGCTCTGGGAAGTGTCCGAGGGCTTGAGAAGCCGGTCCTGTTCCGGGGATGTGGTGGCGCTAGCAAACAGAGAATAGAAAGTAAGCTTTAGAATGCCGGGAAGAGAAATCTACTGAAGGGAGATGAGTCTGATTGTACTCACTAACACGGGCGGCCAACCCGCCAGAAAACCCACGAATCCCACCAAATATGGCCAGCAGCTGAGTCTAAGCAAGGGAATAGAAATCGGAACAGAAGTAAGGAAAAAGGAGAAACTCTGAGTCAGTAGAGGAAAGGAGTGTGAGTCCTAGAAGCAAACTTACGGAGCGTCCACAAAGGCAGTAGCGACGCGTATACAGACAGCACTTCCTTCCTTATCAGGAGTCACGTGACCCGGCGCGAGTGCGTCAGATGTACGTGAAACAACTAGACCGTTGTTATCTCTAAGAAAAGTCGCCGTTATGGAAGCCTGCATTATCACGTTATGCGCCGTTCTCCCTATTCTACGGCTTTGCCACCATGACCAACAATGATAATGTGTAACACTTTCTAAATGCAATTATACCACAGATACGCTATTAGGAGGACTTTCTAAATACAAATTAGACCACAGATATGCTGTTAGGAGGACTTTCTAAATGCAAACTAGACCACAGATATGCTATTAGGAGGACTTTCTAAATGCAAACTACACCACAGATATGCTATTAGGAGGACTTTCTAAATTCAATTGTACCACATATATTCTATTAGGAGGACTTTCTAAATGCAATTATACCACAGATATGCTGTTAGGAGGACTTTCAACATGCAATTATACCACAGATATGCTATTAGGAGGACTTTCTAAATGCAATTATACCACATATATGCTATTAGGAGGACATTCTAAATGCAATTATACCACAGATATGCTATTAGAAGGACTTTCTAAATGCAAACTAGACCACAGATATGCTATTAGGAGGACTTTCTAAATGCAAACTAGACCACAAATATGCTATTAGGAGGACTTTCTAAATGCAATTATACCACAAATATGCTATTAGCAGGACTTTCTAAATGCAATGATACCACAGATATGCTATTAGGAGGACTTTCTAAATGAAAACTAGACCACAGATATGCTATTATGAGGACTTTTTAAATGCAATTATACCACAGATAAGCTGTTACAAGTACTTTCTAAATGCAATTATACCACAGCTGTTAGAAGGACTTTCTAAATGCAATTATACCACAGATATGCTATTAGGAGGATTTTCTAAATGCAAACTAGACCACAGATATGCTATTAGGAGGACTTTCTAAATGCAATTATACCACAGATATGCTATTAGGAGGACTTTCTAAATGCAATTATATCACAGATATGCTATTAGGAGGACTTTCTAAATGCAATTATACCACAGATATGCTTTGAGGAGGACTTTCGAAATGCAAACTAGACCACAGCTATGCTATTAGGAGGACTTTCTAAAAGCAATTATACCACAGATATGCTATTAGGAGGACTTTCTAAATGCAATGATACCACAGATATGCTATTAGGAGGACTTTCTAAATGCAAACTAGACCACAGATATGCTATTAGGAGGACTTTTTAAATGCAATTTTACCACAGATATGCTATTAGGAGGACTTTTTAAAGGCAAACTAGACCACAGATATGCTATTAGGAGGACTTTCTAAATTAAAACAAGACCACAGATATGCTATTAGGAGGACTTTCTAAATGCAATTATACCCCAGATATGCTGTTAGAAGGACTTTCTAAATGCACATTTACCACAGATATGCTATTAGGGGGACTTTCTAAATGCAATTATACCACAGATATGCTGTTAGGAGGACTTTCTAAATGCAATGATACCACAGATATGCTGTTAGGAGGACTTTCTAAATGCAATTATACCACAGCTGTTAGGAGGACTTTTTAAATGCAATTATACCACAGATAAGCTGTTACAAGTACTTTCTAAATGCAATTATACCACAGCTGTTAGAAGGACTTTCTAAATGCAATTATACCACAGATATGCTATTAGGAGGATTTTCTAAATGCAAACTAGACCACAGATATGCTATTAGGAGGACTTTCTAAATGCAATTATACCACAGATATGCTATTAGGAGGACTTTCTAAATGCAATTATATCACAGATATGCTATTAGGAGGACTTTCTAAATGCAATTATACCACAGATATGCTTTGAGGAGGACTTTCCAAATGCAAACTAGACCACAGATATGCTATTAGGAGGACTTTCTAAAAGCAATTATACCACAGATATGCTATTATGAGGACTTTCTAAATGCAATGATACCACAGATATGCTATTAGGAGGACTTTCTAAATGCAAACTAGACCACAGATATGCTATTAGGAAGACTTTTTAAATGCAATTTTACCACAGATATGCTATTAGGAGGACTTTCTAAAGGCAAACTAGACCACAGATATGCTATTAGGAGGACTTTCTAAATTAAAACAAGACCACAGATATGCTATTAGGAGGACTTTCTAAATGCAATTATACCCCAGATATGCTGTTAGAAGGACTTTCTAAATGCACATTTACCACCGATATGCTATTAGGGGGACTTTCTAAATGCAATTATACCACAGATATGCTGTTAGGAGGACTTTCTAAATGCAATTATACCACAGATATGCTATTATGAGGATTTTCTAAATGCACACTAGACAACAGCTATGCTATTAGGAGGACTTTCTAAATGCAATTATACCACAGATATGCTATTAGGAGGACTTTCTAAATGCAAACTAGACAGATATGCTATTAGGAGGACTTTCTAAATGCAATTATACCACAGATATGCTATTAGGAGTACTTTCTAAATGCAATTACACCACAAATATGCTATTAGAAGGACTTTGTAAATGCAAACTAGACCACAGATATGCTATTGGGAGGACTTTCTAAATGGAAACAAGACCACAGATATGCTATTTGGAAGACTTTCTAAATGCAATTATACCACAGATATGCTGTTAGGAGGATTTTCTAAATGCAAACTAGACAACAGATATGTTATCAGGTAGATTTTTTTAGTGCAAATTTAAATCACAGACGGAAGAGTTTACAGCAGTTTAGGGTCTGGTGTTGAGTGGTAGGGTAGTATGGCGTGAAGTGATTGCTTCAGTCCCCACCCTTGCCACACTTACTTATTGTTGGCTTCTTGCTCCTCCTGCGGATACCTGCAGATACGACCTGGAGCCGTCTCTGTAGGAGTCGTCCTTTGCCTCGGGTCCTTAGCTGCAGTGGCTGCCCGGGCAGAGGGCTGGCCTGGAGAAGTTCCTTATGGCTTTAGTGGGCAGCCAATCATGGTCGGTAGGCGGGCCAGGAGGTGGAGGAGATAAGGGGAGTGGGTGGGGGAGCACAAGAGGAATTAAGACGGGAATGGAGGCGGGTCTGGGGGCGGGTGCAGTGGGGACGAGGAAATGGAAGCAGGCTGGAGAGGGGGGCACACTCAGGCCTGGGGGGACCTCTAATACAGGTGAAATGGGCAAGAATGGAGGCCCAAAGAGATCCGGAGCTCAACACACATACTAGGGTTTGCTGATGTTGTGTGCCTAAGGCGAGTGGGCAGCAGTGCTCCAACTGGCAGATTCACTCACCTGGGCGCCTAGGTGAAACGAGGGGGCGCAGGCAGTGGCGTGGGACTAAGCCTAAACCAGGAAGGGAAAACAACCAATCAGGGGAGGTGGGAGGGATGGGAGGCGGCACAAATGGATGCGGATGTACAAAGGGGTTGGGGGAGAGAGGGGCAGCAAGCGGGCTGGGTCGGGGCCTAGGATGTTTTTTTTTTACTAAAATGGAGCCGGGCAGCAGTGCTCCAATGGGCAGATTCACTCACCTGGGTGCCTGGGTGAAACGAGTGGGCGCAGGCAGTGGCGTGGGACTAGGCCTAAACCAGGAAGGGAAAACAACCAATCAGGGGAGGTGGGAGGGATGGGAGGTGGCACAGATCGATGCAGACTGTAACGCCCACCTGGTTCCCACGGGGGCGCTGATCTAGTCTGGATTACTGCAGCCTCTTCTAGCGTGATGCGCAGGACCCGGAACACCGATTGGACAGGACCTCCAAATCATGCTTCCTTGGCCCGTAGGAATATCCTTCTTATGGTTTAGAAGGTTGAGCTCTCCATCCTGCTTCTGGTGCAGGGGCGCGCGTTCGTCCAGTTACTTCACTGGTTTTCAGAATGTCACTGGCAAAATCCACTTGACTTTCCTGAGCGATGCGCCGTAAGTATGAAAGTTCAAAGTTCAAGTGAGGCCCCCTTTATGCTGTCTTTCTCACCTGTGATCTGTCCTTTACTTCAGGTGCAGAATGAAGGCGATGCATCGAGGGGTTAACCTGCCGAGGTGAGTAGTAATGAGGGTGATCCCTCTAGATGTCCTTATCATTCCTCTGAAATGTCTCTAGTCCTTTCCCCATTGGGGCTGGGGTACGGTACCTGCCAACGGGGCGGGGCCGACCCGAAATGTGGAAGAAAAGCCGGTAAGTATTATGGCTGTTAACCAGGCTTTCCTTCTGTGAGTCCTTCTGCACACCTTTTGTTTCTTCCTCTCTCCCCTAGGTGCAGAGATGTGGCGTCCGATGCTGACAGCCGCGATGGAGCCGGGAGATGTCTCGAGGACAGGACAGGTGAGTGAAGCGTGGCGCTGCAGCGAGCAACGTGATGCTTTTAAATTGAAGTCTTCCTTCAGGGATGCTGGCGAGAAGATTCCGGATGCAGGTAAGAAGCTTGAAATAATCCTTGGTTTTCACCTTTCTCTTCTCTTCCTTCCTTGCAGGTCTTCCAGGTTCAAGACGGGCGTGGCTGTAGTCCAGGAGCAGGAGCAGACACGGTGAGCGTTAAGCTGCAGGAAGCAGAACAACGCGAAGCATGAGCTGCTGTCTGGGCGTGGCTTAAATAGCCTCCAAAGAAGTCCCAGGTATGTATCCTTCCCCAACTAGGCATGTATCCTTCCCTGGCCACGCCCGAGTTAAAAAATAGTCCCTATGAAAAAATAGTCCCTTTCAGGTCTCAGGGAGGCCTGAAGCGTGCAGCATGGTCTGCATCAGGTAAGTGCACAAAACACCTCCCTTTATGAGCCTGGCGCCTATGGCGCCAGGACTGATGTCCAACATGAGCCTGGCGCCAAAGGCACCAGGACTGAGTCCAAAGAGTCCCTATAAGGGGCCGCTGGGCTTTTACCCGAGGGCATGATGCCTGCTTCCGGGGGTGCTGGGCCTGGCCTGATGCTCCAGGGGTAGGCATCATGACAGCACTCCCCCCCAAGGCCCCTCCCAAGGTCGTTCCTTCTGGAGGTTTCGGTTTGTTTGGGAAATTCCGATGGAACCTTTTTACCAGCCGAGGTGCATGTACGTGATCACTGGGTTCCCAAGACCTTTCCTGAGGCCCGTACCCTTTCCAATCAATTAGATAGAAAAGCTTTGATTTTAAGATTTTGGAATCCAAAATGTTCTTTACTTCGAATTCTGGCTCTCCATCTATCAGGATTGGGTCTGGTGGCTTTATTAATCTGGTTCCTGGTTGTACTGGTTTCAAAAGTGACACATGAAAAACGGGGTGAATCCGCATGTTGGCTGGTAGATCGAGCTTGACTGCTACTCGGTTAATTATAGCTTTGATTGAGTAAGGGCCTAAATACCTTGGATTAAAAGTTCGAGGTCCCTTGAGCGATAAGTGTTTGGTAGCCAACCATACTTGATCCCCAATTTGGTACGGAGGCGCCTCCTTTCGATGTAGATCTGCATTCTTTTTGTATTTCTCTTTCGCATGTTGCAAATGTGCAGTTGCATCCTTGAAGGCTTGAGTTATCGTAGAATGCAAATGATCCACTGCGGGCATTTCAAGGCTCGAAGGTGAGTCCAAGTCTGAAGTACGAGGGTGATGTCCATATAGGGTAAAAAAGGGGCTTTGACCCGTTCCAGAGTGTATCGAGTAATTATAAGCATATTCAGCCACCCACAGAATATCCTTCCAATTACCCTCCGATTGGTGCAACATACATTGTAGAAATTGTTCAAGGGTCTGGTTCGTTCTCTCCGTCTGACCATCGGTCTGTGGGTGGTGGCTGGTCGAGAGTCTTACGTCGATTTGTGCCAGCTGACAACACTTTTTCCAAAAATGAGAAATAAACTGGCTTCCCCGATCGGAGACTAGTATGGACGGGAATCCATGCAAACAGATGATATTCTCGAGGAATTCCTTGGCAAGAACAAAGGCTGAAGGTAATCCTTTCAACGGAATAAAGTGGGCCATTTTGGAAAATAAATCCACCACGACCAGAATAGTATTGTAACCATTACAAGAGGGCAGGTCCGTGATAAAATCTAGTGACAGGGTGTGCCAAGGTGCTGGTGGAATGTCTAAGGGCTGAAGAAGACCGGCGGGTCTTGTCTTTTGACTTTTGTTTTGGGCACAAACTCCACAGGACATCATGAAAGATTTAATATCCTTTCGCCAGGAAGGCCACCAGAATTGTCGTGTAACCTTTTCCTCAGTTTTGGCAATGCCAGGATGTCCTTCCATCAGGGTGTCATGATGACGGGAAATAACCAGTTCTTGCAATTCCTTTTCTGGCAAAAATAAGCGTCCTTGGAAGTAAGGTAAGCCATCCTTGACTGAAAAGGTAGACCCCTTTTTGATCCAATCCTGCAAGGCTGAAGAGTCCAGGACTTGTTTTACTCGTGCTTGAATGTCTTCAAGGGTTTGTAAAGTGGTTATTCCCAAAATTCTTTGTTCGGGAATTATCGGCACAGGTTCTGAGTTTGTGTCTATTTCTTCCATTCCAATTCGGGATAGAGCGTCCGCCTTACCATTCTTAGAACCGGGGCGGTAGGTGATTACAAAATCGAACTCAGCAAAGAACAAAGCCCATCGGAGCTGTCGAGACGATTGGGCCTTGGCAGTTTTTAAATATTGTAAATTTCGGTGATCAGTGATCACAGTGATGGTATGCCGGGCGCCGAGGAGATAATGCCGCCAAGCCTTAAAGGCGGACTTAATGGCTAATAGTTCCTTATCGGTAATCGCATAATTTATCTCCGGCGGTGAGAACTTTCTGGACCAAAATGCTACGGGGTGCATTTGGTTGGTTTCAGGGTCTCTCTGAGACAGGACAGCTCCCATGGCTAAACTGGACGCGTCGGTTTCGACTATATATGGGAGATCAGGACACGGGTGTTTCAAAATAGGTGCGGACGTGAACTTAGCTTTCGACTCCTGAAAGGCCTGTTCGGCTTCCTCGGTCCATTCAAAACGTTTATTTTTTCGCAAGAGTGCAGTGATGGGTTGCACCACACGTGAAAACTCCGGGATAAACCTGCGATAAAAGTTGGCAAAACCAAGCATGCTTTGGACACCTTTCACTGAACTAGGTGATGGCCATTTGAGGATGGCATCCACTTTCCGTGAATCCATTCGGACCCCTTTAGGTGTCAGGATGAATCCGAGAAACTCGGTGGTATGGAAAACACATTTTTCCAGCTTGGCAAACAGTTTGTGCTGGCGCAGTTTCTCTAGGACGGCCCTGACATGTTTTCTGTGATCAGATTCCGAAGAGGAGTACACAAGAATGTCATTGATATACACGATAACACAGACATCGATGAGTTCCCGAAGGACATCATTCATGAAGAATTGGAAGGCAGCAGGCGGTTTGCACAACCCGAAAGGCATCACCTGGTATTCGAATAGTCCATATTTTGTACGGAAGGCCGTTTTCCATTCGTCGCCTTCTTTTACTCGTACCAGATGATAAGCCCCCCGGAGATCTAACTTGGTGTATACGCAAGCGTCCTTCACCTGGTCAAGGAGTTCAGGGATCAGAGGCAGAGGGTAACGATTTTTAACAGTTATCTGGTTCAATGCGCGGTAATCGATACAAGTCCTAAGGTCGCCCTCTTTTTTAGGCACGAAGAACAAAGCTGAAGATGCCGGGGACTTTGACGGGCGAATGAAACCATTGGCGAGGTATTGATCTAAATATTGTCTCAAATGCAGATTCTCAGGTTCAGTAAGGGCATAAATCCTGCTACAAGGGGGTTGTGCACCGGGCACCAGATCGATTTGGCAATCGTACGATCTGTGGGGAGGTAACGTGTTGGCCTGTTCCTTTTGGAAGACGTCCTGAAAGTCTTGGTACTCTGGAGGTAGTTGCACGGGGACAGAGGTTACTGATGCTAGATTAATCTTTGGATTTTCTGGGTAGCAGGTTTGTGCACAATCCGGGAAGGTTATTCTCTTCGCTCGCCAATCAATTCGAGGATTATGTGTCTCTAACCAAGGGACTCCGAGAATAAGCTGAAACTGTGGAGCCTTGATCACATCAAACACAACTGCCTCCCGATGGCCATCCGGACCTACAAGTGTCACCTCAGCTGTGGAATGTGTTACCGGTCCAGAGGCAATTTCGGTTCCATCTACAGTGGTGATGACATCTTTGCTGGTTTTAGGACGCAGAGGGAGGTTTATCCTAGAGACCAATTCTCGATCCACATAGTTTCCTATAGCCCCGCTATCGATGTATGCCTTTATAGCATGCAACCGTTTTGGCTGTTCCGGATCTATGAGGACCATTGGCACAATGAAATGCGAGGTCTGAGAGTTAGTTTTCAAGCTCGGCAAGCGGACCCCTACGCTTGCCGGGCGTGGTAGTTTCCCGATACAGAGTTTCCATGGATTTTATCAGCGGCTCCTACCACCTTCTTGGGCGGCTTAACCGGGCAATCTCGTAGAAAGTGTCCTGAGGACCCACAATAAAGGCATAATTGCATCTGTCGTCTTCTTTCCCGTTCTTTTTGAGTTAGGGGTCCTTTAACTCCTCCGATTTGCATAAACTCCGAGGCATCAGCCCCCTTGGGGTTAGCGTGGGTTTTGGCCCACACCCGGGTTTCAAACTTGGACCGATCTGCTTTTCTGTTTTGCAGCCTGTGATCCAACTGGACCACTAAGTCTATATATTCAGTGCATTCTTGGGGTGGATTTACAACTTGTGCCAGGACATCTCCGCGTAGACCTCGATAGAATAACGTGATTCTTTTATCCTCTGGCCAACCAGTTTCCACAATTAGTCTATTGAAGGTTGCAATGTAGGATAGAAGGTCTTGATTGCCCTGTCGCAGAGATAGAAGTTCGTCATCCAGAGCCTGTCCCTGGGAATGTCGAGCAAATAACCTTTCCATGCTTGTTTGAAATCCTTGAAAATCACGAAGAATCAGGTCATCTTGAGTTACCAGTGGGACTGACCAATCGGCAGCACAGCCGCTGAGATATGACAACACAAAGGCTACCTTGGTCTGATCATTAGGGAAGGCCCTGGGTCTGCATAGGAAGTGCAAACGACACTGATTCATGAATACGGCAAATCGTTTGGGGTCCCCAGCAAAGCGTTCGGGTGGGGCCCGCGGCATGTTTGCAGGTAGATTAATCAGCACAGGGTTACTGGAAACCACAGGAGTGGGGTTCCCCCCGGAACCGGGTAAAGGAGTTTGTCCAGCTTGACCTTGCAAAAGCTGTCTAGCCAGGTCATCAGTCCTTTCCCTTGTTACAATCACTTCTCTTCTGAGGGCATTAGTCTCTTGACGAGCGGCGTGTACCTCGGCCCGTAATTCCCCCAGTAGTTGGGCCAGTTGGTCAGTCTCAGAAGTTTCCATAGCGCCTGGGTGGGAATTTGTAGGGAGGCTTAGCGTTCTGTAACGTCCACCTGGTTCCCACGGGGGCGCTGATCTAGTCTGGATTACTGCGGCCTCTTCTAGCGTGATGCGCAGGACCCGGAACACCGATTGGACAGGACCTCCAAATCGTGCTTCCTTGGCCCGTAGGAATATCCTTCTTATGGTTTAGAAGGTTGAGCTCTCCATCCTGCTTCTGGTGCAGGGGCGCACGTTCGTCCAGTTACTTCACTGGTTTTCAGAATGTCGCTGGCAAAATCCACTTGACTTTCCTGAGCGATGCGCCGTAAGTATGAAAGTTCAAAGTTCAAGTGAGGCCCCCTTTATGCTGTCTTTCTCACCTGTGATCTGTCCTTTACTTCAGGTGCAGAATGAAGGCGATGCGTCGAGGGGTTAACCTGCCGAGGTGAGTAGTAATGAGGGCGATCCCTCTAGATGTCCTTATCATTCCTCTGAAATGTCTCTAGTCCTTTCCCCATAAGGGCCGGGGTACGGTACCTGCCAACGGGGCGGCGCCGACCCGAAATGTGGAAGAAAAGCCGGTAAGTATTATGGCTGTTAACCAGGCTTTCCTTCTGTGAGTCCTTCTGCTCACCTTTTGTTTCTTCCTCTCTCCCCTAGGTGCAGAGATGTGGCGTCCGATGCGGACAGCCGCGATGGAGCCGGGAGATGTC
This sequence comes from Ambystoma mexicanum, assembly GCF_040938575.1. NCBI lineage: Eukaryota > Metazoa > Chordata > Amphibia > Caudata > Ambystomatidae > Ambystoma > Ambystoma mexicanum. The sequence goes on along the minus strand of NC_090932.1, from coordinate 767,270,214 downwards.
TCGAGGACAGGACAGGTGAGTGAAGCGTGGCGCTGCAGCGAGCAACGTGATGCTTTTAAATTGAAGTCTTCCTTCAGGGATGCTGGCGAGAAGATTCCGGATGCAGGTAAGAAGCTTGAAATAATCCTTGGTTTTCACCTTTCTCTTCTCTTCCTTCCTTGCAGGTCTTCCAGGTTCAAGACGGGCGTGGCTGTAGTACAGGAGCAGGAGCAGACACGGTGAGCGTTAAGCTGCAGGAAGCAGAACAACGCGAAGCATGAGCTGCTGTCTGGGCGTGGCTTAAATAGCCTCCAAAGAAGTCCCAGGTATGTATCCTTCCCCAACTAGGTATGTATCCTTCCCTGGCCACGCCCGAGTTAAAAAATAGTCCCTATGAAAAAATAGTCCCTTTCAGGTCTCAGGGAGGCCTGAAGCGTGCAGCATGGTCTGCATCAGGTAAGTGCACAAAACACCTCCCTTTATGAGCCTGGCGCCTATGGCGCCAGGACTGATGTCCAACATGAGCCTGGCGCCAAAGGCGCCAGGACTGAGTCCAAAGAGTCCCTATAAGGGGCCGCTGGGCTTTTACCCGAGGTCATGATGCCGCGATGGAGCCGGGAGATGTCTCGAGGACAGGACAGGTGAGTGAAGCGTGGCGCTGCAGCGAGCAACGTGATGCTTTTAAATTGAAGTCTTCCTTCAGGGATGCTGGCGAGAAGATTCCGGATGCAGGTAAGAAGCTTGAAATAATCCTTGGTTTTCACCTTTCTCTTCTCTTCCTTCCTTGCAGGTCTTCCAGGTTCAAGACGGGCGTGGCTGTAGTACAGGAGCAGGAGCAGACACGGTGAGCGTTAAGCTGCAGGAAGCAGAACAACGCGAAGCATGAGCTGCTGTCTGGGCGTGGCTTAAATAGCCTCCAAAGAAGTCCCAGGTATGTATCCTTCCCCAACTAGGTATGTATCCTTCCCTGGCCACGCCCGAGTTAAAAAATAGTCCCTATGAAAAAATAGTCCCTTTCAGGTCTCAGGGAGGCCTGAAGCGTGCAGCATGGTCTGCATCAGGTAAGTGCACAAAACACCTCCCTTTATGAGCCTGGCGCCTATGGCGCCCGGACTGATGTCCAACATGAGCCTGGCGCCAAAGGCACCAGGACTGAGTCCAAAGAGTCCCTATAAGGGGCCGCTGGGCTTTTACCCGAGGGCATGATGCCTGCTTCCGGGGGTGCTGGGCCTGGCCTGATGCTCCAGGGGTAGGCATCATGACACAGATGGACGAGGGGTTCGGGGGAGAGAGGGGCAGCAAGCGAGCTGGGTCGGGGCCTAGGATGTGGTTTTTGACTAAAATGGAGTCGGAAGCAGAGCTCCAACGGGCAGATTCACTCACCTGGGCACCTGGGTGAAACGAGGGGGCGCAGACAGTGGTGTAGGACTAGGCCCAAACCAGGAAGTGAAAACAACCAATCAGGGGAGGTGGGACAGACGGGAGGCGGCACAGATTGATGGAGATGGAAGAGGGGGTCGGGGGAGAGAGGGGCAGCAAGCGGGCTGGGTCCGGGCCTAGGATGGGGTTGTTGACTTAAATGGAGTGGGCAGCAGTGCTCCAACAGGCAGATTCACTCACCTGGGTGCCAGGAAGGGAAAAGAAATGTTCCATCGCATTCCTTGATTGTCAGATGCAAACAAGCTATCTCCTGAGTATGAATCAGAGAAAACCTTAAATTGGTATTCAGTCCATATATCCAGGTAAAGAATTTGCCAATACAGCCCTTATTCGAATCCCAAATGATAAGGATATCATCAATATAGCGTTTGAACAATTTCAGTGCTGGGATAAATTGGTTAGTTCTAGTAAAAATATACCATTCCTCACACTTGGCCATGCATGAGTTTGCAACATTTGGAGTGAACGCAGCGCCCATGGCCGTTCCCTTGATTTACATATAGAAATCAATTTCAAACCTGAGGACATTTTTTGTCAGGGTGATTTCCAAAGGTTCGATCATAAATGCACTGGGTACAGTGTGCAGCTTATCCGTATCCTCCAAGAAGATTTTAAGTGGAGGAAGGATAGCTCAGGTCCAATGTGTTTGTCGCAGAAGCAAGACAATGCAGCACAACACAGGTCTGAATACTGATCCCGCACTTAGAAGCCTTTCGCTGAAACTAAGCGTATTTTAAAAGAATAATTGTTACAATTATAATAATAATGATCAAAGCCTACCCTTGGGGAATGCTACAGTATAAGGCTTCTGCATCTAATGTAACTGTTGAATTAACAGGATAACCTTCTACTTGTCTTATCACATCTGTGTAATCTGCCAAATAGATGGCTGTTGTATAAGCTATTGGCTTCAGAAAGAAGTCTAGAAATGTCCCACTCAGTTCAAGGAGAGAACCACACAGTGAAATAATGGGCTGGCTTGGAGGATGAATCTTGTCCTTATGTACTTTAGGCAAGATATAGAATAATGGTGTCCGGATGTCAATGGGATTAAGAAAATCAAACTTCTTAGTGTTTAAAAATGTCATATCCACCCCTTTTGCTGTCACTCGTGCCACATGCTGCCTAATATCATGCATGAAATCTCCTGTTAATTTATGATAGTGTTCACTATTATTTAGCAGGTGCAAACATTCTCCATCATATATCTCAGCATCACAAACCACAATGCCGCCTCCACTTGTCGACATTCTTGATGACTACTGAATCATCTTTGCCAAGTGTTAACATTTGCTCTTGTTCAATTTTTGGGAGATTGACTGTCTGACCATGTCCTATCTGGTTTGATTTAAAGATCCTGTAAAACCCCTTTAAAATGACTTTCTCAAAATTAATGTTTCTTTTAAGATCATGTTATTTGTAGGGGTAAAAAGAGATTTGGGCCAGGAAGGGGTGGCTCCTATGGCAGGAACCTCCTGACTCTCTTCCATGCCACAAACAATCTCAGCAGGAGAAAAGACATCTCTTTGTTCAATAACTCCAAAACCAACTCAATGAGTTCTTTAGAAGAGAAATTGAACACAAGAGAGTGAGAAGTCATTTCCTGTATGCCCTTCTGTATGTTTTGAAAAATCTCAGAGGAGGCTGTGGTGTTGGTTGATCCTGGATAAAGGTCTGGTTTAGAGGGGGAAGAGCCCATCTTGTTTGACCTTGTGGGCGTCCTCTGCCAGAAAAACCACACCTATTTCCTCAAAATGGCCCTATAATTTTGGCTTTCGCCTTCCATATCAGAGACTAATGAAGTATTTAAAAAAGTAACTTTTCGTATTTTGAATGGACCATACTGGTTTGTTTTATAGGAATCATATGCTCCCTGTGTGCTACGGCCTGTGTAATCTGAACATAAATACAGATAAACAGTTTCCTTATCAAAGTTCAATCGATCTATTTTAAGTTTATCCATTTTGTTATTTATAGTCAGTCTGACAAATTCTGTGACCTGTTTCTGGACCATCTCCAATTTGTCTTTTGTATTCTAAATAAGTGTATCAGATAAAAAAAGTCAACTCAGTAGCTTGTAGTTTTCCTCAATCTTGCGACCGGTCTTTTGTGCTGAATTAATTGTTAAGATTATCCAGTCACGGCTGCATCTAGTGGAAATGCAAAAAAAAGATGATTCACATTTTTAGTCATCAAGAAATATGCAGGTTTAATTCCGAACTTGCAAACCTAACAAAATTATATTGCTTCTTAAGTATTCAGTTAGCAAATGACTATGCATTTGTGTATGGAATAAAGTCTTCTTAGTTTTTAACAAAGAGTCACTTATGACAGCTTAAGGTCCTGCCTGAGTGAGATCTAAAGGCTCAAAAAAGGAAGGAGCTCTAATGGCATCCACCAATTGTTCTTCCATGAAGTACAAAATATCAGCATCAGCCTTGGTCACTACTCTTATTGTGAATTATACCGACCCAAAAGAAGGAGCAGCAAACAAGAAAAATAAAAAGTCAAATGAATGGACTCTAAACCAAAAACATCAAACAACATGCTCAGCAACATTCTGCACCAAACATAGCCTACGGAAAGGCGGGTATACCCATCACTCATTGACACCTGGGCGAATATATAAGTAACACAAAAAAGAACAGGATGGTGTCATATTAGAAACCAATGTAATCATATTAATTAATATGGGTGTAAATTAGTTCCAACCCACCTGAAGGGAATTCACACACCACTGTAATACTGACAAAAATTCAGATTTATTGCAACAATTTTTTAACAATAATGTATCAATAATTAGTAGAAAAAAGTGAAAGAAACCTCATTAAAAAACAATCACTCACCCAATCCATCCATGCAAACAACTCAGCGATACATCTACAATAAGCCCTATATAATTCATCACAAAATACATTTATATAAAAAAAGATCATAAAGTGCATCAGTGACTCACATACAAAATGAAAACAAATTCATTGTGGGGAAATCAAAAATCAATAAATTAAATTCAATCTTGCAGCTCTGTAAGCATGAGGTACAAACCACCATTCTTCAAGGTCTATTAGCTGAGGTCAGGGGACGTCTCATGAAAAAATAAATATCCTCCCAAAAATATTAACGGCCTCCAATAAGGCTAGTTTCAACTGTTTGGGGGTTAATACCCATGGTCAAACAATGTTCTTCAGGACCACTTAAATATCTACAAGAAATGGAAATAAACAAAACAAACACACATTCAGCCCAAAATACATTGATGGGTGAAAAAACCTCAAGGTGAGAAACATGGAAATCTAATGCATCACCTTAATGTGAACAGACTTTTGTATTAAAAAATAATCGTGTCTGGATTCACGTTTGCATCAATTGATTCGGCATCGTACGAGCCTGAATAAATATAATTACTTTGAATTTTTGACTAGTGATACAGATAGCTTTAAAGTTAATGCACTTTTATACTGGTAGCCAGTGTAGACTTCTCAGCGCTGGTGTGATGTGATCTCTTCTATTTAGACTCACAAGCAGTCTTGCTGTGGTATTTTGGATGTGTTGTAGTTTGTTTTGTGAGGCGTTCTGGCATTCCCAGGTAGAGGCTGTTTGTGTAATCTAGTCTAAATAGTACCAAGGAGATGATTGCATGTGTTCTTTGTGGAAAGTTGTGGTAGGTGAGGCTATTGCATTGACTTGTGGTTCTAGAGAAAGCCTTTTGTCCATGAGGAGTACCAAGATTTTTATCACTGACAATGGGCCTCATTATAAATTTGCTGGTCTAGAAATGTGCTGGTCTTTGCTGGTTTCTGGACCAGCAATCTACATGTGTGGCTGCCGTGGCCGATGCACCCGACAGGACTGACCCTGCCGGGCGCAGCAGTCACTGCAGTCAGACCATTCACTGAAGCATCAGCACTGTTAACATCGGTGCCAGCTCTTCCAAGTCCCCACTCCCATAGAGTCCTGGAGGACTCTATGGGAATGAGGACTTACATTTTACCAGCATCTGATTTCCTGGGCTGCCGGATTTGTAATCTACCAGTGGCATCAGTAAAAAAATTACGAGTCCCGCAGCAACCCAACGGTAGCACTGGCAGGAATACCGCCAGACTCGTAATGAGGCCCAATGTATCCGGTTGGGTTTCCATGCACGGTGGCAGCAAAGGTATGTCTGTGCTGCATTGTCTCCTGGTGGGGAGATCATTATTTGTATTTTGGTTGGATTTTGTTTGAGATTGTTGTTTGTCATTCAGATGTTTATGTCAGTGAAGCATTTGTTGAGGGCGTTGTTTGGGTCTTTGGTGGAGATTATCTTAAAGATGAGTTGGGTGTCGTCTGTGTAGTTGTAGGAAGTCAGTCCATTAGTTTGAATGAGTTTTATCAGGTGGGACTTGTAGATATTGAAGAGGAGTAGGGAGGGCTTGATCCTTGTAGCACGCCGCAGGTGATGTTTTTAGTGTTAGAAGTAAATGGTGGTAAGTGTGTTCTTTCTGTCCAGTTGATGAGGAAAGATTTCAACCATTGTAGTGCCAAGTACTTTTTGCCACATTCCCATAGTCTCTTTATTAATGATGTGTGCCTGATTGTGTCAATGGCCTCTGTTATGTCATGTAGTATGAGAGAAGATTGGGTGTTGTTGTCTGCGTTCATTTTTAGGTCATGCCATATGGAGAGAAGCACTGATTCAGTTCCTCCCTTGAGTCTGACACTGACTTGGGAATGGTCGAGTATTCCTTTGCTTTCTACATGGTTGAGGAGCTCTTTGCAGATGTGGTTCTCAAGGATTTTCGGTGGGTAAGGTAGATTCGTTATAGGGCTGTAGTTGATAGTGTCTTCGCATTTCCTGTTTCGTTTTTTTGGAGGTGCTTGATGTATACTGATTTGAATGTTTTAAGTACTGTTCCTGTTTTATGGCGTAGGTTCATTATTCGTCGAAAGTATGAGGCTAGCATTCTGTGGTTGAGGAGTTTATTGAAGATGCCCAGTGGGCATGGGTCACTGGGGGATCAGGCGAGGTTGTTGTCTTTTGTTAATTTGTTGAAAGGCTCTACACTTATAGGTGCAAAACGATTGATTGTTGTTGTAACTTGTTGGCACGCTGGTTCCAGGTGGTTGTGGGGGGGGTGTTTTTGGTAGGGTGGCTTGCATTGATGCTCCATTGTATTGCTTCTATTTTTACTCTTAGATGGGTTGTGATGTTGTCACATAGGGATTGCAAGAGTACAATGTATTTATTGCACAAGGTTGGGTTTTAATTATCTTGATGATTTTGAACAATTATTTTTATTGGTTTGTTGCAGATTGGATTCTTGTAGTGTAATATGCTTTTTTTGCTTTCAGGACAGCTGATTTATAAATTCGGATTTGTCATCAGTATTTGTTTTTGGCCAATTGCCTGCAGTGTTTCCTCCATTGCTTTTCCAGTTTGTGGTTTGTTATTTTGAGTTCTTATGAGGCTTGGTTTGGTTGATTCCAGTAGCTCTGTTAGTGTTTCCTGGTTAAGACCAGGAGGTATTTTAGTTTGTAGTAGGTAGTTTTAAATTTGTGGCCATCATGCGATTTGGGATTTTGATGATTTATTGGATCATATAGTGATCGCTCCCTATGGTTGGTACTGGTGGGGTGGTGGTTGAGAGTCCATCTGTGCAGATAATTGCACCTACGGAGTGTTCTGCACTGTGGGTGGGACCGTTTACTATTTGTTTAAGTGGAGGGTTTCCAGTAGGGTGCTGAGGGAGTTTGCTGTGGTTTCATTTTCTCTTTTGAACCAGATGTTGAAGTCCCCGCAAGATCACTATGTTGTCATGATAAGTGGAGAGGTTGGCAAGGCAGCAGTGAGATTTGTGGCGAATTTGGGGTCGTAGGATGGTGGTCTGTAGATGGGGCCGAGCAATAGATTGAATTGACTGTTGAGCTTGATGTTGATTAGGAGTGAATGGCAATCTTCTTTGTCCGTTGAGGGGAGTGGAGATGAGCATATGTGGTTTTTGTGCACTAGTGTGATTCCTCCTCAGCTTGTGATAAATGTCATGTTGATTTTTCTAGAAAAAAAGTATTATTACCATTGCATACCTTGGTGTGTTATTAGCTGTTATGGGTGTATTTGGTGATGACTTATGTTTGGGACACTGCTCTTAGACTGGTCTTTTCTGTCTCTGAACATAGGACTGATACTATATTAGCACTTGGGGCAATGGTGCTGCCCAATCCGGAGGCAGTGAATGCAGGCTATATCTGCAGGGATAAGCCCATGTTGCATGTCTTCCTCCTTTGCCACTCTCTGAGCCAACGCCTCTTTTGGCCTCCACCACGCTGCCTCTCCGACTGTCAGCAACCCCCCTATGTTCCCACTTTCCCCAGATCCCACACGCTTCCAGTCCCCGCCATCCCCCTTAATTCGCCTGTCCATTATATGTTCCCAGTCTGGGGAAAATGGTGAAGGAAAATCATATTTCTCTTGTATGGTTTAGAGACAAAATGATGTTTAACATTTTAATCTAGAAAACTATCTGTATAACATGATAACTGTTTATTTAAATTGTGTATCAAATAAAATTGCCAAATTGAGTTAACAGGTAAGCTCTTGCAGAACTGTTAACTCTTTATAATTGTTGCACTAATTAACTTTGTGTGATATTTAGTTTAGAGTGTCTACATCCTTCTCATATGGAAATATTCTTTCATGAAGGGTATTGCCATCAAAATACTGATTTAGCATTTGTGGTTAGTGAACACAGAGAGGTTTTGAAGTAAAAAAATCTCAATTTGAAGAATGTTAAACAATATGGGACTTTCTTCTATTCTTCCAGCTATTCAAAATCAGATATTTTTTGTAATGATTACTTTGCCAATAATTCATCCATTTCTGGTTGTAGGAAGCCTTCACACCCATTCTTCCAAGCATACTTGTTAAGAGTTTGTGCAGTGAGTGAAAGAAAACGTTTATATTTTTTACCACTTAAAATGAAAGAAAATGTTTTGAATCTAGGCATCAAATGACAGCGTGAGGACTATGTATTGATATTAGCGAGTGGTGTTACTATTAAAGATAAAGATAAAATAATCTGTCAGAAACTTGGTGATTTTAGAAAAGTAAAACCGGCACTGATATATTTGACAAAAGAAAATATACACTATGCTGATTTTCTTTTTTTTTTTAAACGTTTATTTATTGGCATGAAACAAGAACAGGCAAGCAACACAATGCATAAAACAAGTGACATTGCGGGTACATGAATGGCATTACATATAGAGGGTTGACGGGACAGGGTAGGCTATGTGCCTCACAGTTCAGTTTGTTTCGGGAATAGCGATGTTTATGCGTCCGGGGGCGGAGGGGGGGGAGAGCAGTTCTATATCATCTTTACTTTTCAGGTAACTACAGAAATCGGACCATACATTCCTTGGACGAGATGTTACAGGGAGGGAGTTGATATAATCCTCTTCACACATTTGAGTCCAGGTGAGGGCCTTGAGCCACATTTCGAATGAGGGGGGGGGTCGACGCTTCCAGCACTGCAATATGCATTTTTTGGCCACCATAGTTCCAACATTTAAAAATTTGGACACCTTCCTCAACTCGGGTCCATCCGATAGCCCGAACAGAGCGGCTAGTGGATCGGGTGAAATATGGGTCGAGGTTATCTCAGCCAGGGCCTCCATGACGCTTTCCCAGAATGGGGCCAGTGCCTCGCAGGACCAAAATATATGAATGAGATCTGCATCAGTGGATTTACATTTCGGGCAGGTATGAACCTGTGCGGCGTGTAGTACAAGCGATTCAAGAGCTTATATTGCATGCACCTAAATCTGGCATTTAGGGAGACCTTGCGTGTATGTGTACACATCTTATTCCACATTGCATCGGTTAGGGTTAGTCCCAGTTCGTCACCCCACATGTCACGCGGCACCCGTGGTGCTTCCTCCAGCTTCTCCAGCAGCAGCTTGTATAGAGAGGATGTTATGCCCCTAACCCCAGTCGAATTGGTTATGAAGTGGATTTCAGGTGAATCTGGAGGTTCATCGGGATAGGTGGGCCACATGGCGCGGAACGCTGCCCTCAGTCTGAAATATTGTAGTAATTCTAGAGCTGTATCACAGTGCCCGGGCCGCCATGTCTGCGGAGTGACGAATTTCCCATCAGGATATAGATTGGTCAGTGCGCGGTAGCGCAGAACGTGCCAGTGTTGCATGAGGAGTTTGTCATGAGTGGGGCTAAGGCCTGGGAACTGCCAAATGGGCAGCCATTTGTAATATGGATGGTGGCCTGGGCGAGGCTGCAAGAGCCGTCTCCACGCCGTAGTTGTTGCTGCCACAGGATCTGCCGGGGCATTGGTGTGAAACCTGTGTTGGAGAACGAGAGATAGATTGTTGACTCCTTCGGTAGCTAGTTTCTTGAGCTTAACGTGTGGGGGGGTCAATGTGTGTGTACCAGTGTGTGGCATGTTGGGCCTGCGCAGGTATCCAATATCGAGCGAGGTCAGGGGCCGTGAAGCCCCCTTTCTCGTATGGAAGAACCATGTATTACCACTTTTTGCGAACCGCACCGGAGTGCCAGAGAAATTGGGCGCATGCCGCGTGTAGGTTCCTGAAGTATAGTTTCCCAGGCCAGATCGGGACATTTACGAAGATGTAGAGCAGCTTAGGGACAATTACCATTTTGATCAGGGACAGCCTACCCGACAAGGAGAGTGGGAGATTGCGCCATTTCGACATGCGGGTCTCGACCAACTGCGCCGTGGCCGTGTAGTTATCAGCCAACAGGGAGCGTTAAGAGAGGGATACTTGAACCCCAAGATATTGGATTCCGTCAGGAGACCAGCGGAGAGGGAATTTGCATGTTGGTTGGGATGTTGCCACAGTGAACGGAAATAATTCAGATTTAGTGTAGTTTATGGCAAAGCCCGAGAATGTACCGATTTTGGTGATGTCACGAATAATCGAGTCGAGATGGGCCGCTGCGTCTCTAACATAAAGAAGTACGTCGTTGGCGTACATTGAAATTATCTCCAGAGTGTCTCGCTAGCGGATACCCTTACGGGTATGTCTGTCTCTGACATTGTCAGCCATGGGTTCGATAACGAGCGCGAACAATATTGGGAAGAACGGGCAGCCCTGGCGAGTTCCCCGATGGAGCATGAAGGGGGACTGGGAGTTAATAAGGACTTTGGCCACTGGGTTTGTATACAGTAATTTAATATATGACAAAATACGGAGGCCAATCCCCATTTTGTGCAATACGGCCCACATGTATTGCCAGGATACCATGTTGCATGCCTTTTGGGCATCGAGGGTGACAGCTACGGCATTGGCATTGGGATCGATTCTAGACATGACATTGAACAGCTGACGAATGTTGAGGGCCGTTGAGCGACCAGAGACGAATCCGCTCTGATCTGGATGAACTAAGTGGGTCATTATGGGGAGGAACCTGCTTGCGATGATCTTGGCAAAGATTTTTGTATCAGTGTTGATCAGGGATAGGGGTCTGTACGACCCACATTCATCAGGTGGTTTACCCGGCTTGGGGAGCACGGTTATGAAGGCCTTGCGCAGGGAGGGGGGCAAGATGGACAGGCTGAGTGACTCATTCCAGACCTTGAGGAGTTTGGGTGCAAGGATGGTGACGTGCTCCTGGTAAAACTCGGAGGTGAGTCCATCAGGGCCAGGTGCCTAACCCTTCGGGAGGCTCGAGATGGCCACGGTGATCTCATCAAGGGTGAATGGGGTGTCCAATTGATCCCTGGTGGTGCCGGAGAGAAGAGTCATGGGGATTTGGCCTAGGAGGAGGTTTGTATCTAGTAAGCTGTGTTCCTGATGAGGAGCGTATAGGGTGTGTAAAATGCTGTAAACGTCTCCAGAATGTGCCGGTCGGACCAGTACAGGACACAGTTCGCATCTGTGATGCAGTCTGTGTGGGTTCTACCCCCTTCCGCACGCACCAGTCTGGACAGTGTTTTCCCCGGTCTATCTCCCTCGCCGTACTTCCACGCCGCCATGGGGCGAGCGTGGGATTGTATCTCCCTCTGGGCATGAGCCTCAAAAGCCTCCAGCTCGGACCTTATCTGTGCCAGTATGGTCGGGGGCGGGGTGGTGGCATAGTCCTTCTCAAGTTTTTTAAGGTTTGCTTCAGATCGCTGCAGGCTGTTTTTAATGTCTTTGAGGACCCCGGCCTCCCTGGAAATGCACATCCCTCTTATGTAAACCTTAAATGCCTCCCACCGGACCCACTCAGATGTGTCATGCCTTTTGTTGCAGTCAAAGAAGGTGTTGATGTCAGCCAGGATTTCAGCTTTAAAAACCATATCTTTCAGCACCTCCGACTTGAAGCGCCAGGCAGAACGGAGAGGTGGGTCCCGTCCCAGTTGAAGTCATAGTGTTACCGGGGAATGGTCTGAAAGGGTGTGTGGTAATATCTGTGTGTCCATGGCCCTCCCCACCATTCCGCTCGATGTGAGGAACAGGTCTACCCTTGACAGGCTATCGTGTATGGACGAGTAAAAGGTATACTCTCTTGCGCGTGGGTGAAGAACCCTCCACACATCTTTAAGGCCCAACATGTCAGCGTGTGTTTGTAATCCACTGGCCGCACGAGATGTGGCTCTGCGGGCAGTACCCGATCTATCTAATTCGCTGTCTAAGATGAGGTTCATGTCTCCCCCATATGATAGGAACATCAATATATTTCGTGAGTATGGTGATGACGTCATCAAAGAAATCCGGGGCGTCAACATTTTGGGCGTATGTGTTCACAAGGAGGCATTCTACATTAAGTAGTAGGCAATGAAGGATCACATATCTACCCTCTGGGTCGATGTGGCTGGTACGCAGTGAGAATTGGACTGACTTGTGGACAAGGGTGAGCACTCCCCTGGATTGGGTTGAATATTTTGTGTAATATCAGGAGCGTTGCCAGGTGCCCCAGGGCATGTGTCTCTTGGAGGAGGAGTATCTTAATTCCATGCCTCTGGGGATAAGCGGTTATCCTGCGGGCTTTGGTAAAGTTACTTAACCCCCGGACATTCCATGTCATAAGGTAAAGCGACATATGCCATGTTCTGGAACATCCCTGCAGCGATATCTGTTGCCATTCAGTGCCATGTGCGCTGCTGCAGTCGACCCGCATTGAGTTGTGACCAAGTCCCCCGCTCCCATGCCTTTTCCATTAAACCAAACCACAACTGTACCTCCCCCCACCCTCACTGCCCACCCCCAACTTGCAGTGCAGATTTCCCCACCCCAAACCCAGGCGCCACTGAATGGACGGACGCTCCTAGTGAAGCAGAGGTCGGCAGGCAGTACCCAACATGGATATGCCTCGTTCGCGGCCCTACAGGGGCCAAAAAGCAGCAGCAACCAACAGAAAATAAACATTGCAACTGCAGTGAGGTGCGCTGTTGCCGTGTGTTCGGCGTCTTGAACATGAAGTAGGATAGTGGATGCTGTCCAAGACAGGTTTCTGCGGAAAGCGAATTCCTTGACTGGTCCCAGGAGCCAGTGTTTTGATCAAAGTAGAATGAGAGTGAAGGAGTGGTTAGGGGTTGCGGCCGGCTACAAGCACTGGGGAGGAAGGGTGGTGAGTATCGCTAGTTCACAAGCGGAACCAGTAGCCAGGCACTTGTGGCAGGGAGCCATATTTGCATCATCACATTGTGAGTCGGGGACCACAAGATAAATTGGGCATCATCAAGCATGATAGTACGTGACTATACGTTGTTGGCGCGGTCCCCTTCTGGATTATGAAGTGGAATTTGCGACTCAATAAACCTCACCGCCTCATCAGGGACAGTGAAGAAGTATAATTTTCTGTTGTGAGTGATCTTGAGTTGCGCAGGGAACAAGATGGCATAAGGGACGTTGCGCTCCCTGAGCAGTTTCTTGACACCGAGGAATTGTCGTCTCTCTTGCTGCACCCCAACAGAGAAATCAGGGAAAATCCTAATAGTGTGGGCCTCCAAGCGTAAATCACCCTTCTCACGTGCCAGGCGAAGGATGAGGTCCCTGTCACGGTAATTGAGAATTCTGGCAATGATGGGCCTCGGGATGTCGCCCGGCTTGGGGCGTGGCGACAAAGCACGGTGAGCACGTTCAACCGTGAAGTACGGTGACAGGGCCGGATTTCCCAGAAGATCTTTGAGTAGGCCTTCAGCAGCGTCTTCCATGCGCCCTTTGAGGACGTTCTCGGGAACCCCAATGATGCGCAGTTTGTTCCTGCGGGAGCGTGACTCCAAATCCTCACACTTTGCTTTCACATTTTTCATATCCCATGACAGAGATGCAACTGTAATCCTGGTTCCTGCTTGGTCCATTCATGTTCTGAGCGAGGCGACATTGGCGTTAATGTCATCCAAATTCTCATGGAAGGCGGCAACATTTTTAGCCATTGATTCCATTAATGCAGTGAGGTCTGGCACCTGTGCACCAGGATGGGGATCAGCCTCGGGTTCCTCCTGTAGGGATGACGTTTGGTCTGCCTCGGCCCTTGGGACAGCCTTGGCAAACTTGTCCATAGCTCCCCCCTTGGCAGCTCCTCTGAATCTGTTCAACATTGCTAGAGTTGAATTGGATGTAGAGGTGGCCTGCGGGTAGAGCCAGCTGTGGGGGATGGATGGTGAGGGCTCCGGACAGTTGACTGGTCGCCAGGCGATATCACAGTGTAAGCCAGGGAACCGGGCAATGGCATCGGCCGAGGAGCGAGGGCCGCAGATGGGTATGAGCGGGCGGAGTGCCCAGAGTCCAGCTGGAGGGAGTTGTGCCCTGTCGGGGAGGAGCACCGAGAAGGCCGAGTTGGTGAGGCCGCGGCGGCTATAGCACAGGGGGCCAGGCAACGGCAGCGGCCGAGGAGGCAAGACTGCAGATTGACAGAGGTGGCCAGAGTCCAATTGGAGGCAATTGTCCCTTGTCGGGTGGAAGCACTGAGTTGGTGAGGCTGCAGCAGCTATGGCGCAGTGTTCCACACCAGTGTAAAGTAAGAGACGTGTCCCCACGTTGATGAGGGCGTGCCCGCTCCCATGGGGGCAACCTGATGGTGAGTTGCATAGGAATGAGGGAGCCACCTCACAGGTTGGGGCCCAGTAGCAGGCCCGGTAGGGCGTTAAGTGTTAGCAGGCACGCGCGGGCCCCACTCCAGGCTGGGCGGGCGGGCCCGAAATGGCAGGGCTCTAGACAGTCACTGCAGCGGGAGCTGAAGGGGGATCCCATCCTCTTCCCCATGACAAATCCGGCGGGTCATTAACATGTATCCGCAGCCACGGACCGCATCAATTTGGAGCACAGAGTGCGACCCACCCACCTCCTCACCTGGTCCGCCAGGATCAGCCGCGTGCAACACTCCGAGCTCTGGTGGCGACTGGGGCACGGCCCAAAAGTAAGAGCTCCGGCTCTGGAGATGGAGGAGGGAGGGGGGAATCAGGGTGCGCTCCAGCGCAGGCCCCAGCCGCGGCCCCACTCCACAACAGCGCCGCCGACAGGGGGCCGCCCGATGATGGAAGGGGCGGCTCCACAAAGCCGCGCCGGGGCTCCAGTCACCCGCCAAGGGCTGACACCCGGGGTATTCGGGCACCCCGCACGCAGCCGCACCGCCTTCACGGCCACGGGGAGCCCGCCATAGGAGGACAGGAACTTGGCACACACCGGGGCCAGTACACCCACTCGGCCAGCCGCTGCCACAGGCAGGCCTCCGATGCACGGATCCGGGCCAAACTTTCAGGATGCAGGGTAAGGATGACAAACTGCAGCTTCCATAAGTTATAGATGTCAAGGACACAATGTTCCGCAGATGTAGGCGGATAGCTGCCGAGGCCACACAGAGCTAAAGAGCTAGGCAGCCATTTTGGGCTGCTCAACAGCGCCCCCCCTCACTATGCTGATTTTCAAGTTGAACATTTTCTAGTTGCTGATATTGTTGTCAAAGATTCACCCAGGGAAGCATAGTTCACCAGGATTCTGAAGCTGAAGCAACCAGTGTGTATGGGCACTGCACCATTCATCTATTTAATGGTCATGAGGAGGTTAGTGATGGTATACGATTGTACCAAATGCGGCAGCCAAAAGGTTAACCATTCGATCTTTGAGAGATGATTATAGAAGCTGAATATCTCCCAACATTTTTTCCCATTGGGAAAGGCAATTGGATACAAGTCACATACCTATTTCTGCCACAGAATACAAGTGTACATAGATGTGTTGCTTGGATCCAAAATTAAGCACCAATATCCAATAAATTTTCTATTTATTAGTTTTCTACGTGTTGCTATTCAGTGCCTCATACACTAAAGACTGGCTTTCATTTACTGAATGACCAGTGAGGTGGTGTAAAAGGTAAAAGTAAAGGACTATGTCATGGAAAAAAAGATCACAAGCACAGTTGCCCACGTGAATGGGACGAAAGAATACTGACACATATGGCAGTCAGAGGTAAAGTGCATGTTGCCTACCTTGCGTCCTCTTAGCTAAATCTGTGCTTTGGACGCTGTAGTTGTGTAAAGTTTTCCCCAGTGTCCTTTCTTAGGTCTGCTACATTTTCTCTGCAAAAAAAATTATGCATCGCTCAGTGTTTTTTTAGAAAATAATATCAAGCTCATGGAGCACCTCATATTGAATTGTATTGTAGCCGTCATTTATATAACGCCTTTTACCATTAATATGGACTCAATGCACTCATGGTGGGAACGCCCTCGAGGACCACAGTCCAGAGCAATGGTAAGGCTTAGAATGCGTGCACGCGTTTTGACCAAGATTAATGTGGTGGGCTGGCGAGGTTCCAGTACTCAACCCCAGAGATCCGGCATGTGGATGGGTGCTGACGGAGGTCAGGAGAGTGTTTGAGTGCAGGCGCCTCGTTATGTGTGTAGTCGGACCTAATTTTGTCATAGGTCATCGATGGATTTTAATGGCAGAGGTGTTGTGTTTTACAGCCTCATCACGAGTTGGGCAGTATCTGGGCTGTAATACTGCCAACTTTATTAGCTTTAGCGCCCACGCGTCCGGCTGTATTACCACCGGATCACGAGTTGGCCGCTAACTGTTGATCCCCATTTTCACTGCACGGTAATACTGCTGGTGGTAATTGTGCCAAAAATTAGGCATTTTTCAGGTGTGTTTACCCCCAGTGCTGAGCTGAGGGTAAACAAGCAAGACTCGATATTGGGCACCCAACTCGTTATCAGACCAAAAATGTTATGTACCGAGCTAGACCAATTTTTCGTAGGTTGTTGTTGCATTATGGTGCATGTGGGTAGCTATGCCTGTGGATAATATCCCCCAAAGTGGTGCATTTTTTACATGCCTTGAGACTAGGATTAAGCTTTTTTGTTGGCGCCATGGTCCGTGTGAGGGCGTCCTCTGGGCCCACCAGCCGTATCACTGTAATAGGTCTTCTAAGCGTCATGGACAAGCTATCATATTGCATCTTCTAGGTGTGATTGATTGGTTGTCTTATTAGCTCTAGAAGTGATATTAAGGCTCCACGCTTATCTTTATTTGTCATTTGCTTTCAATGTTCATACAAAGGGGCGCATTAGACTTGCTTAATCGAAGAACAAAAATGCGCAAGATTCCAGAGAAAACTCAAGACTCATCTGTTCAAATGATAAACTGGTTCTAAGAAACTGATACCCCTCATTGACTTTTGAGCGCCTTGTCCTGTGATTTTATATATTTTGTCCCTACATGTACATGTCAGCACCCTGATGCTTGCGAGCTGCTGGCCCTATGTAAACAAACAAATAAGTAAAGAGGTGAGTCAGGAGGATAAGATATCCAAATACCGAGTTTGAGTAATGGAAGGGGATCTTAAGTTTTGGAGTGTGTGTGGTAGTTTATAGAATGGACTGTTGATGTGTGCTGTGTATTTAGAGGGATGCAGGTGTCCCTAGGTGGGGTGAGGGGTGCCACAATTACAGCCAGCCTTCACCTAATGGAGCATGACCATGTTCCTCATTGGGGATTGCATTAGGAACATTAGCAACAGCCTTGCATGTCCGTAGTTGGTGGATGACAGATTTGTGTGGATAGTGGTCTGTGGTTGCCAGTTTGCAAGGTGGGCCATCATCATAATGGCCGGCTATGCCTTCAGTGACAGGTCATGTCCCTGGGTTACATATTGCCGTTGCTAGAGGATGGAGATGACCTGGCTGATCCATGTTATGCTACACCTTACAGAGCGACTGGTTTGGATAGGAATGCAACTGTGGCTGGAAGAGTGATGAGTGATGGAGATGGGCGAGGGTCTCCATTCCACTACATGTTTGAGGATGCCACTGTAAATAGTCACATTATTAGGTCCTTTCTAAAGCAGAGATAGTGTTTGTTGCGGTAGATGTTTAGTGGAAGGAAGTTCCAGGTGGCGGGGGCTTGGATAGAGAAGGCAGATCCTCCCTGTGACAAATCCACTTCCGGTGTACCAGTGGTCCAAGGTTGAATATCTGTGTCTAAACCATCAATCAGCACCACACCTCTAATAGACCATAATAGATCTGAACAGATTAGAATAACCAGCAAATTATAAACCTCTTTGTCCAATTTTGGTAACATGGACGGAATGGCAGGCTTATCTCCGAAAGGTTGTGGATCTTTGGTTAGTTTCAACCCAGCGAAAATACAATTATTACTCAATGATAAATCATAAAAGGGGTTATCTCAAAAATAATTACTTTATTTGTATCACAACAGACAGTTCTAGCAACACTACAAAATACAAACCACCCGGTAAAGGATTGCAGAGGGCATAGAGTTTCAAAGAAGGAAAAGGGATGCACTCTGGATATTGACAGGAGGGTAGTTGGTATGGTTAATAATCACAACAGTTTAAGGTTACATAGCTTCAGCACAAAGGAAGCAATGGGTCTTAATATGTCTTTAGATGCCTTCTGGGAAGGACCAGAGGGGTGAAACTACAATGAACCTTGTGTTGTAGGTGTTCTTGGTGCTCGACAGGGTCCAGTCGGCTTCAGGGCACTTCGCAGGCTTCTGTGACAGAGTTCAAGATGGCAGTTAGCTGCTGTTATCAGACTGCAAGATGGTTGGACAAGCTGGCCTACACAGTGGCACGGGGTCAGGATTCGTCTCAGTGCTTATCGGCGGTTCTGAAGCACTGGTTGAGATGTCTCAGATGTCTTTAATTGACTGCAGCTTGACAACGGTCAGCGCTGTAGTCAGTTGCAGCTCAAGGAACTCGACTGTCTCGAAAATGTTTCTTAAGGCAGGCTGCAGTAGATGCTTGTCGAGGCATTTCTCCCAACTTCCACAAGGGACTTGTGTCATCCTTTAAGGGGAATGGTGCAGAGCTGTGGAGTGTGTTGCAGGCAGCAGCCTTGTCCTTGGTTGTAGGTTCAGAGACCTTCTGGCGCTTCCTACCTAGATAGATTGCTGCAGAGCCTATTAGGGTACATTGTGTGCTGGCTGGGTACCGTTTCTGGATTGGCTCGAGGAGCTCTGAGTTCTGGATCTCCTTCTGTTCCATGTTTAGGAGAGGAATCTTGCTTCTCTATTTGGAAATCCTGACCTTCCTTCCCTGGTGGAAGATGTAAGGCAGACTGTACCTTCAGCCAGGGTCCAAGGTTGAGCTCTTCTTTGTTACGCCCATTGGGGCAGGAGAAATATTATTGCCAGACACTTTCTAACACCCAGGTCCGCAGTAATAACGCAGCCTTCGGCTCGCAGAAGCGCGTTTGAAAGGGCTTCTGCGAGCAGCAGGCTATGATATTACTGCGGGCTCTGGGTGTTAGAAAGTGGCTGCTAACACACAGGCACCGTAGTAATGACACAGCCTGCTCACAAAAGCCCTTTTAAAAGGGCTTCTGCAAGCAGCGAACAAGCCCGGCTGAAGATGTGTGGCCCCCGCCGATATCCTACTGAGAGGGTCAAACTGGACCATAACCTTGTTTTGGGCACCAATGAAAATGTAGCTCACAGTTGCAAATGGCTAGTTATTCCTTTTGTAACACGGTTTGAATAACCAAGGGGGAGTTGTTTGATATATTGTAATGCAAATTGTGCATTTGAAAGAATATGTATTCTGAATAGGGTGACCAGATTTTAAAAGTAAAAAACCTGACACGGCAACTAACATAAAAGTAGGACTAACTCTTGAAAGCGGCTGTTAAGGCACTAAACTTCAGTTACGTTTGGTGGAGAAGGGGGTTTAAGTGTTATTGTTCAAAGAAACACATATTATAATTAATTTATCACAAACTAACACTATCTTAAGTAGTAAAATGCAGCATTTCTTCTTTGCGAGATTATGCATTCCTGCCTCTCAGCTATGAAGACCTAATACAAAAAACCGGGACCACTGCAGTTTCCAATGGGAACATGATCTTGAGAAAGAGGGACAGAGCACCAAATACTGGGACAGTCCCGGCAAAACCGGAACGTCTGGTCACCCTAGCTCCAGTTAGATGAAGGGTTGTGTTCAAGATTCCAGGCTAGCAGAGCAGTGAACAGTACTTAATCCCATATTCTCGCCCCCGACGCCACGCCTTTAGTAGATGTGCCTGGGACAACACAATAACAGAGCCATCGACCCCCCCACCCCGCTGTGGCAGGGTTGTTAGCCGGCACTTCACGCCTCCTCACCTGGGACTCGCCCAGGCAGGTGCTCCTGGGGTGGGGAGTGCCAGGATAGCTGGCACTGGCCACTGAAGCCCCGGAATTCGGCGGGAGGAAGGGCTGTGGGCAGAGAGGGGAAGAGGAGCCCCTGCTGATAAAGTAAGCACTCATTTACTGGTCCCGAGCTCCCAAGCTGCTGCCACACAGGGGAAAGAGCGAGCTACTACAGCTATGCAAATGCCCCAACATTTATTTAACCTGGACACGTTGGATTGTATTTCAATAGATATTTACATCCCAAAAAAGCAGATGGGACATTCAAAGGCAGTATTTAATTCCACGGCCAACTTGCGCCAGGACTTGATTTCGAAATCAGGTCCCAGCAAAACAAGGGCTGTAGCCACCTAACCATGCAAACCCGCAACAGAAGGTGATTTCACCAAACTGTACGGGAAAACTGGGCCGTCTGGTCACCCTATGTATTCAGAAACACTGGTCAAAACGACTAGCCACTGAGTGAATTAACTCATCATACTGGTGAAATTGGCCAAGTCAGTGGCCCGCTTTGACCACAAAAACTGGCCCACACCAGCATTTTGTGTTTTTAGTTCGGCCATGGGCCTATTGCCCGATTGGCCAGTCCGTGCCTGCCTGCTGAGAGTGAAAACAGTGGTGCATGGAAGTTAGCTGCCAAATTTATCACAAGGCAGGTAGACAGAGCCAGCGGGAAGTTTTAAACTAACTAGCCATAACTTTAATGCAAGCACTGCAAAGTGCATATTAAAAGCCCTAGAACGCAAATTGAGACTTTTCTTGCTGTGCTTTGCTGACTGGAAACATGGGGGCAGTTGCTGGGTCCCCAGATGCTTGTGGCCTCTTTTGTTTGTTAGGGTCGAAAGGCCCCGACGCTGTCCCCGATTTCGGGGGTGGCTGGTATCAAGTGGCTGCGCTGGCTGTAATATTTATCCCACCTGTTCGGGTGTGAGAAATATTATTTCCATTCCATGGCGGGTGCTGAGGGGCAGAGCCCCCCGATAATGAGCCTGTGCATTGCTGTGGGTAATCAGTTGCTTTTTGCCCATTTTGTAGGAATTGGAATTTGTCTGTAGAGGAAGATTAGGCAGAGTGGACCTTCCCAATGTGACTTTGATAACAACACCGGCTGGAGAGGTAAGGAGCCTAGCCCAACTTTTTATTCTAAAAAAAAACATTTTTTGTTTTTGGTGCCACAGGTAGTATTTTAATCATGAGAATGGAAGATTATTCAAAGGCCTTCTGCAAGCAGCATGTGTTACTGCTGCTGGGCTGTTAGAAAGTTGCTGCGCTGGGAATACATTTTCTATCACCTGTTTGGGTGCACTCAGCCCTGCACTAAAACCACAGCCAGTGCTGGCTGAAAGCCTTCTAAATATTCTTCCAATCACAATTGAAAGAATATTTAGAATGCTTTCTGCCACCAGGCTGTGTTAATATTGCAGGGCTGTTTTATCCCATTTGGTGGCGAAATATTAGGCTTAGAGCCCTTTGCTAGCACGCAGCTCTGCACTGATAACAAAGCCTGCGGAAAGCTAAATCATGTATTCTTTCCTGTTGGCTGGCTTCACAGATAACAAAGGCACAGCGATTACAGCTGTAAACTTGTCAGCAGCACCTACGACTTGCAATATTTGATTTGTGATCAGGGATGTGAGCACTTGCATCACAATAGTGCTTAGAAGCAAGAGTAAACGGGAGACTCGAGAGTTCATACTGATTGAACGTTAAACCTAACTCACAATGTGTAAATAAGCTAGTGCCTTAAACACCACATTTGCACAGAAAGTGACTCAAAGCCATTTTTTTTAAACCTGAGTTCATCCTTGAGGTTAAACATGATTTTGCATTCTGAGATTTGTAGTCTTCTGTACAGGGTGGTGCAAATACTCCAAGGAGGTTGCTTTGGGTGTACTTTGCAAATAAACAAGACCATTGAGGTTCCTGAAACCAAAAACAAATGTGTACTAATTAGAGCTTGGAAGTGTGTGGCAGGTAAATTGCTTAAATTGTTGGCACATTCTGGCTTCACTGCTTCATCAAAGTGATCCTGGGCAAATCTTTTGACCCAACCCAACCACACCAGTGCTGGCAAGAATAGAAATGTGCATTGTTTCCTTAGGCAGTGTCGGTGGCCTCAGCCCTAAAGATAAGGGGTGTATCAGCCACTTTTACTCCCTAAAGAAAGGCAAATACTCCCCAAAAATAAAAATAGTGAGTACAAATACTCCCAACAAAAATTAGGAAACCGACCTTGTGCTCCTGCTTTCACCCACGCAGCTCCATGGATAAGTTTGGACAATTAATGCAAGTAGTACCACGGGAAGAAACTACTGTTATAACAGCCTGATCAGAAGCAACGCTGTAGCTTTTATTGTGAATGAATAACTAGGTGCAAAGAAATATTATTACCAAGACCATTTCATTTTCCAGTTAAAACGGCACTGTGCTGCAACACTGACTGCATGACCCAGCCACACAGAGCCTTGAACTGAAAAATGGTTTTAGAGCTTTCTTTATCCTTTGTTTGTCCATTCATGCTGCAAACCTTTACATTTTACAGACATTGCACTAATGTTATACTTCAGAGGTACATAGAAATAATTTCTGCATTCTTGCTAGTGTTACGTCTTGGTGTACAAATAATTCTGATGACATTTTGGGGCTGATTCATGGAATTATTAGCGCTGAAAAACAGGGATTTGTGTGCCATTCTGCCTGCCAATCCCTGTTCAATAAATGGGGATTTGCGGGCAGAATGGCGCACAAATCCCCGTTTTTCGGCGCAAATAATTTCATGAATCAGCCACTAAATGTTAGTACAACATTGTTAATCAAATAAGTTTGTTTGCTAATCAAAAAGGTTTTAATTAACAAATTCTGCTAATCAATTTTTTAAAACTATTTTATGCCTTGCATTAATATGGTCAATGAATGTTAAGGGAGAAGGCTGTGTTTCTTTACCTTGTCATTCATGTTTGTGTATCCTGTGGTTGGCTAGTGTGCTTTCTGGTATTCCTGGAGAGCATCTTCATGATTGAATGGGGACATGTTGAGGTCATCAGAGAAATGCATGTGGAGGGGTGGATGGGGAGTTTGTTGTTTATACCCTTTGAAGGAACATGTACATAGCTGTGGTGTGTGAAGGTGAGCAGGTCCAGTAGCAATGGTGCAGAGGGAGACATCATGAACACGGCTTGTGAAACCTCCTCACCCGCTCACATAGGCATGCAGTGTGGAATGAAACAAGGACTGGCTCGAGGAGTCCTGCATGGAATTGGAAAACTCAACAGCTATAGTCAACCCAAAAACTCCTTCGGGCCCTACAAAACTCCAATGCATTTAGCAGTTGCCCACCCTGCGAATGGCTCCGAAGCTCCCACCCACCTAGGTGTTGCCTCCTGGGGCCACGCAGTGGTGGGCGTCTTTACCAGGGCACCCAGGGCTCTTCCCACCTGGGTCCATTGAATGTTTGGCACTACCAAATGGCCGCTCTCCCATCTCAGCCATCTGGTAGTGAGCCATGAGAATGGTTGGAAGGACCAGATGGCCAACTTACTCTGGAAGTCCGGATGGGTGCCAATTTGAAATTTAGATCCAGTGGGGTCTTTAAGGGGCTCGACACTTTTACCCAGATCTCTGCCTCTGTCCCTCATGGCACACAGACAACAAGAAAGCTTAGTCACCTTCCCCTGGAGTACCATGTAGACAGTGTGTATGGGTCCTGTCTGTGCTCCACTTGGTACTTGATGCCTAACCCGATCCCCATGGTGAAGCCACAGCACCGTCCCAAGCCAGACAAGGGCTGCACACCCTTCAGGCTTCTTCTGCTGGTGGCACCCTGCTTGGCCACAGTGATGGGGAAAAAAACCTCTGGTCCTTTTGTTAGAGCCCAGAAGGGCGTCTGGCAAAAAGAAGAACCTCATCTGATTTGCATGTGGACAACAGGGTGGTGTACCCCTGTGATCGATTTGGCACACTTGGTCCATCTAGAGTTGGGCTGCTTAGCGGGCCTTGACTGCTGTTTTAAGCACTAGCTTCCACCCACCCTGGGACCATTTAAAGGGTATGTCCCCTCGGGGAGGGCCACCTTTTGTAGGTACCTGCCCCCTCCAAGCAGAGCAAAGGCCATGCAGCCTGGCAGCTCACTAGTGGCCAGATCAGAGTGGATGTGGTTGGGTAGTGATAGCCCCAGGGTGGGCACTTTAAGCCATGCTGCCGCCCCTACACTACCTAGTAAGTTTCTAGAGGGCTGCCAATGCCCCGTGTCACCCCACCTATAGTGGTGTGTGGCAAAACCCCTACTACTTTAAGTTGTACCTTGGCCCAGCCTCTCCCCTTCCAACTTCCCCTCTCCAGAGCAGGCTGTACAGTCAGTGCGTTTGTGGTTAACCTGCCTATACCCCCCCCAAGTGTTGGTGAGGGCCCACTCTGGTGCTTGGGTGCCGCAGACAGACCCGGGGCTGTGAAGGCTGGCCTGAAGCAGGCACATGGCTCCCCCCATTGCCACTCTCCAGCAGGTGTGGCTACCATGTTGATCCTGCCATTAGCGTATTCATGTCTCAAAGACTGAGCCATACTCATGTAAGTACTCATGGCCGGTACAGTGACACTGCGAATGGCTCATTCAATTAGGTTGATAACTTAATCAGATACTTGGATAATTTTGGTATCCTACAGCCAAAAAAATGGCAGCAAATGCTGCCCTCTGTTGGAAAGCAGGGGCGAAAGTCACAGCCCTTTCTGTGATTCAGGATGAGGCGATTGTAGGATGAGATACAGTGTGGAGGTTTGGAGAATGGAGGGGGCGGGGGCTCACCTATAGAGGCTGGATATTAGTGGAGTTATAGTAGATTTTGATATTAGTATCAAGTGTGTAATGAAACTTTTAGAAGTTAGACGCCATTTTGAAACTGAGGCCTAGTGCCATGACTATGCTAATACACTTACATTCAGTACGAAGGGTTAGAAGGGTGTCCAGGTGTTCTTTTCCCGCAGCCTGGGTAGCTTCACAGAAGGTTCATTTCTTGAATACACACACACACACACACACACACACACACACATACACACACGTCTTTATTATGTCTTATCAGTAGGGCCTTGCAAGGCCAAGAAAGGGCTGGAATAGGTCTCTGAAGAGTTATCCCACGGGAAAAGGGGCTAAGGGCTTTAGGCCTTCACCATCCAGATCTATAAGCTATAGCGACCTGAGTCCCCCATCCCCCTGACACGAACATTTATGTACACTGACCAGCCCAAGACCCCTGGCCACAAAACTGTAAAGTGACCAATAGATCAAGAAGATCTACTTTACCACTGTTAGTTCATGTGATTTCTGCTGTGAGGTGCCAGGAGAGAAGCTAGCAAATTGATGGCATGGGTGGGAAAGTTGTGGAGGCGCCGACGTGTCTGGGATTACAGCAGGGGTTCACGTAGTTCTGAGAAAGTTATCAGGACCTCCAAAGTATTCACCTCGTTTATGTCCTTAGCAAACCGCGCACTGTTGAAGCAAAGAAATAATGACTTGTATAACTAAATGTGCCAATTAGAGCAGTTGTACACGATGACGAAAGACGATGATCCCCACATGGAAGAAGATGGACAGAGGATACTTGGATCAATCGCCTGGCATCCTGTAGGGAGCAAGCTAAATGTGTATAGGGTTGCACCAACCAGCTACTTGAATTTGTAACCTATGTAATGTTCGTCACTTATGATGCTGTGTACCTTTAAAAACTGTTGCTCGTACTGTTTTTGTCAAAGCGCTACATGGCAGCAGAGTTCTTTGCCGGCACACACTTTTATTTTTTGCAAGATTAAACAATGTTCTTCTTGCAATAGATGTGCTGGGCCTTTTTTCCTAGCACATTGTCTTTTCTCTGGTGTGAGTGTTTAGGAGTTACTCTACACATCCCAGGTGCATCCATCAGACAAAGAACAATCCATGCTTGCATGGCTGCTTTGGTGACTGTAGCTATTCTAGGGCATGAGACCCACGAGATGGGTGTGGAGTTCCCTGTAACCATAGGTTGGGTTGCGGGGGCGTTCCTTCCTGCACATGTGTCACAGCTTACTAGGGCTGAAGGTATGAAATGCATTTAAAGTGCACAGAAAAGTGTAATAGACTGTTTTCATGTTATATTTATTATTAGTTCTGGGAATTGTATGTAAAATGTGAAATGTAAGTGTTATGGATTTAGGTTTGATGCACTATGTATTATATATATATAATATATTCAGTGAAAAAACTTTGTTAAAGGGACGTTATGGTTAAGTTGCGCTACTAAAAACATATGAAATTCAGTAAAAAAAACTTTGTTAAAGGGACGTTATGGTTAAGTTGCGCTACTAAAAACCTATGTCATCAATGACATTTGTGATGTCATCTTTGATGTCCTGGGTGTTAGTGTTAGCAGTGCACGGTGGCGCGAGTTATGGTTGCTTATGTTACCATAACTGCCGAATTTCAGGGGTTTTTCGGTTTTACTTTGAACCATAACGTCCCTTTAACAAAGTTTTTTCACTGAATTTCATAGGTTTTTAGTAGCGCAACTTAACCATAACGTCCCTTTAACAAAGTTTTTTTACTGAATTTCATAGGTTTTTAGTAGCGCAACTTAACCATAACGTCCCTTTAACAAAGTTTTTTCACTGAATTTCATAGGTTTTTAGTAGCACAACTTAACCATAGTATCCCTGACTTCATATACATGTAACATAGAACATACTAACCCCCTCGTAGTGATTTTCATGTCCGCGGACTACCGCCATGTCCGCGGACATATCGAAAATCTGAGCGTGGTGAATGTAAATTTAAATAGTGTGCCCCATTTCCCCTTTGAAGTTGGCTCTGGAAAGAGCCTTTTTATTTTTTTTTTACAGATGCTTGACAGACACCTGTTATTTTGTATTTTTTTCTTGTTTTTTTTTCTTACTTTACTCCTAAAATCTTCACATAACCTTCTCCAAAGCAACCCTTACATTCCAAAATAGAAAGGCATTTCCCGTAAAAGATAAAGAAATGCCATCTTCTTTAAAATTAACAGCATTACTGGCATCAATATTCTCATTATTACAGAAGAACATACCAGCTCTAAGTATGAAGGCACACATGCCTCGGTTGATGACACACCTAGCAATGTTTTGCTGAGGACAAAAAACTGAACTACTGCCTGCATTCAGCGTACTGTTATAAACCATGCACAAACATATCTCCGAGCACCAACACCCTGACTTTCTCCAATTCCGCCATCTTCACTACACACAGTCTCTTTCAACACAAATCCACAACCTCGACATTTGATTGGCTGATCCGTACAGTCTTCTTTCCATGTTGGATTTCCTGGAAAAACCCGGATGTAGCACGCCCTGTCCACGAACAGCCGCGGTGTCCGCGGACGGCGTCCACTTTACTCTCTGTGCCATTCCCTCATTGCATACAGCTAAGCAATCACACAATACGAATAACGTCCTCAGAACACCCCCATTTTGTGAATTTTCGAACATTTCAGGACAATTATCATTTCATTATTCAACATATTAACATTACAAATATTATACTTTCATCTTGTACTCTGCACACAATGCTATGTTTCTCCATTAGTAGCTCAGTATACTAGATAGAATCCCATAATACAATGCTATTTATATCAATGCATCGTTCAAAGCACTAATAACGGTATGATATTTATTGCAACATCCTTGACACTTTTTTCGCAACATTATAATAAAAATCCCTAGTACACAAATTCCATGAAAAGTACATACACATGTGATGTCATCAGTGATTTCATCAATGACATTTGCAATGTCATTTTTGATGTCCTGGTTGTTAGTCTTAGCAGTGCACGGTGGTGGCGCGACTTATTTTTCATAGCTTACCATAACTTGCGATTTTCAGGGGTCTTTCGGCTGTACTTAGAACCATAATGTCCCTTAAACAAACTTTTTTTAATATCACGCAAACAATATACAAACATGGCGTGCGAAAACCAACTTCTCACAGATGGCTTTACACAGAATGTTGCAAAGTAAGAATTTATGCTCGTTCACAGTGAAGGTCAGCTGCTTCCATTTTTTTCTCGGGCCCCGGAGAGGCTCACAAAGCGGACTATAAGGTTGTATTGTGTTTTGACCTTGTCAGACAGAGATTGTGATGAAAGACTTCTCTTGAAGGAGTGTTGCTAAAACGTAAGAGAAGATAAAGATGAAATTTCTGAAACGAAACCACTTTTATATATTATATCACTATGCGAAAGATCGTTCGCACACGCGGAGTCGTATTTTGGGACTGCACTACTCGTAGACAATGGAAGTTGCAATTGTACTGTTAGTAACCCTTTAGATTATTTTATACCAAATATAATTACAATAGCGTAGCATAAAAGACCGCTCACGTTGAACTTGTTCGTTGAAAGTGGCATAATGTTTTCTACCATGCACTGTCACCTCCGAATTGATCCCCTGTCGTTTAGAGGGCTCTGAAAAAGGCAGACGACACAGGGTGGGTTAATAGAAATAATTTAACCGGTCTATAGGCGGTCAAGCGCTCTACTCGCTGTGCCACTTCACTGTAGCCTGTCAAGTGGCACAGCGAGTACAACGCTCGCTTTGACATCGTGCACAACTTGGCTCAAAATAAACTTTTGCTGATCGACAGCAGAGACAATAGCAAATCGCTGAATAGTCACTAAACATTTCATGTGAAATAAATGTACTTTACCAAATGTACAATCCTGCTGTTTACTTTTAAACCACAGTTTCATGTTCCGAATTGTGGCGCACTGAGTTATAAGCTGATCTAACACCCTCTGAACCGCAAAGGAACATCGCGTGCCTCAACATGAACTTTTGCGGATCGACAACAAAGACAAATGCAAATTGCTGAATATTCTCTAAACATTTGATGTCAAATAAATGTACTTTACAAAATTTACAATCTTGCTGTTTGCTTTTAAATCACTGTTTCATATTCCGAATTGTGGCGCGCTGTGTTGTGACATAATATGTGTTGTCTTCCGGGTTCTGTGTAAAGTCACTTAGGACTGGGCACGTTTGATGACACACCCTGTAACGTCATGGAGAGAGGCGGGGAATATGAATGCTTTGATAATATCAGGCTTAGGGGCGGGAGATATGATTTAGTGTCGCAAAAGCAAGTCAGCCAGGTCAAAAGCGCCAGTCATAGGATTATCACATAATGTCGGCGCACACCAGCCTTAAAACACTTTCACCCTGACAACGAACAATACAAACAACGTTCTCAGAACACCCCCATTTTGTGTAATTGCAACCATTTCGGGACACTGCGAGTGTACTTAGAACACATTCAACTAGACAAATTACAATACGGACAGCGTCCTGAGGACACCCCCAGTTTGTGTATTTACGAACAATTAAGTACACCGCGAGTGTTCATAGCTCATTTTTACCTTCCTTGCGAACAAAAATGACACATACTCCGTCCTCTAAACACCCCACCATTTATTTTATTTACAAAATGTCAGAACAGCCGTGTTCTCCGCGGACAAATCGAACGCAACAAAAACTTCTAGCACAAAAAAAAAAAAACATTGAACATATCTCATACTCCCCCACCCTCCCCAAACACTCTTACACACCAACACACGGCACTAAATACAATTATTGTAGGTTCAGAGACCTTCTGGCGCTTCCTACCTAGATAGATTGCTGCAGAGCCTATTAGGGTACATTGTGTGCTGGCTGGGTACCGTTTCTGGATTGGCTCGAGGAGCTCTGAGTTCTGGATCTCCTTCTGTTCCATGTTTAGGAGAGGAATCTTGCTTCTCTATTTGGAAATCCTGACCTTCCTTCCCTGGTGGAAGATGTAAGGCAGACTGTACCTTCAGCCAGGGTCCAAGGTTGAGCTCTTCTTTGTTACGCCCATTGGGGCAGGAGAAATATTATTGCCAGACACTTTCTAACACCCAGGTCCGCAGTAATAACGCAGCCTTCGGCTCGCAGAAGCGCGTTTGAAAGGGCTTCTGCGAGCAGCAGGCTATGATATTACTGCGGGCTCTGGGTGTTAGAAAGTGGCTGCTAACACACAGGCACCGTAGTAATGACACAGCCTGCTCACAAAAGCCCTTTTAAAAGGGCTTCTGCAAGCAGCGAACAAGCCCGGCTGAAGATGTGTGGCCCCCGCCGATATCCTACTGAGAGGGTCGAACTGGACCATAACCTTGTTTTGGGCACCAATGAAAATGTAGCTCACAGTTGCAAATGGCTAGTTATTCCTTTTGTAAAACGGTTTGAATAACCAAGGGGGAGTTGTTTGATATATTGTAATGCAAATTGTGCATTTGAAAGAATATGTATTCTGAATAGGGTGACCAGATTTTAAAAGTAAAAAACCTGACACGGCAACTAACATAAAAGTAGGACTAACTCTTGAAAGCGGCTGTCAAGGCACTAAACTTCAGTTACGTTTGGTGGAGAAGGGGGTTTAAGTGTTATTGTTCAAAGAAACACATATTATAATTAATTTATCACAAACTAACACTATCTTAAGTAGTAAAATGCAGCATTTCGTCTTTGCGAGATTATGCATTCCTGCCTCTCAGCTATGAAGACCTAATACAAAAAACCGGGACCACTGCAGTTTCCAATGGGAACATGATCTTGAGAAAGAGGGACAGAGCACCAAATACTGGGACAGTCCCGGCAAAACCGGAACGTCTGGTCACCCTAGCTCCAGTTAGATGAAGGGTTGTGTTCAAGATTCCAGGCTAGCAGAGCAGTGAACAGTACTTAATCCCATATTCTCGCCCCCGACGCCACGCCTTTAGTAGATGTGCCTGGGACATCACAATAACGGAGCCATCGACCCCCCCACCCCGCTGTGGCAGGGTTGTTAGCCGGCACTTCACGCCTCCTCACCTGGGACTCGCCCAGGCAGGTGCTCCTGGGGTGGGGAGTGCCAGGATAGCTGGCACTGGCCACTGAAGCCCCGGAATTCGGCGGGAGGAAGGGCTGTGGGCAGAGAGGGGAAGAGGAGCCCCTGCTGATAAAGTAAGCACTCATTTACTGGTCCCGAGCTCCCAAGCTGCTGCCGCACAGGGGAAAGAGCGAGCTACTACAGCTATGCAAATGCCCCAACATTTATTTAACCTGGACACGTTGGATTGTATTTCAATAGATATTTACATCCCAAAAAAGCAGATGGGACATTCAAAGGCAGTATTTAATTCCACGGCCAACTTGCGCCAGGACTTGATTTCGAAATCAGGTCCCAGCAAAACAAGGGCTGTAGCCACCTAACCATGCAAACCCGCAACAGAAGGTGATTTCACCAAACTGTACGGGAAAACCGGGCCGTCTGGTCACCCTATGTATTCAGAAACACTGGTCAAAACGACTAGCCACAGAGTGAATTAACTCATCATACTGGTGAAATTGGCCAAGTCAGTGGCCCGCTTTGACCACAAAAACTGGCCCACACCAGCATTTTGTGTTTTTAGTTCGGCCATGGGCCTATTGCCCGATTGGCCAGTCCGTGCCTGCCTGCTGAGAGTGAAAACAGTGGTGCATGGAAGTTAGCTGCCAAATTTATCACAAGGCAGGTAGACAGAGCCAGCGGGAAGTTTTAAACTAACTAGCCATAACTTTAATGCAAGCACTGCAAAGTGCATATTAAAAGCCCTAGAACGCAAATTGAGACTTTTCTTGCTGTGCTTTGCTGACTGGAAACATGGGGGCAGTTGCTGGGTCCCCAGATGCTTGTGGCCTCTTTTGTTTGTTAGGGTCGAAAGGCCCCGACGCTGTCCCCGATTTCGGGGGTGGCTGGTATCAAGTGGCTGCGCTGGCTGTAATATTTATCCCACCTGTTCGGGTGTGAGAAATATTATTTCCATTCCATGGCGGGTGCTGAGGGGCAGAGCCCCCCGATAATGAGCCTGTGCATTGCTGTGGGTAATCAGTTGCTTTTTGCCCATTTTGTAGGAATTGGAATTTGTCTGTAGAGGAAGATTAGGCAGAGTGGACCTTCCCAATGTGACTTTGATAACAACACCGGCTGGAGAGGTAAGGAGCCTAGCCCAACTTTTTATTCTAAAAAAAAACATTTTTTGTTTTTGGTGCCACAGGTAGTATTTTAATCATGAGAATGGAAGATTATTCAAAGGCCTTCTGCAAGCAGCATGTGTTACTGCTGCTGGGCTGTTAGAAAGTTGCTGCGCTGGGAATACATTTTCTATCACCTGTTTGGGTGCACTCAGCCCTGCACTAAAACCACAGCCAGTGCTGGCTGAAAGCCTTCTAAATATTCTTCCAATCACAATTGAAAGAATATTTAGAATGCTTTCTGCCACCAGGCTGTGTTAATATTGCAGGGCTGTTTTATCCCATTTGGTGGCGAAATATTAGGCTTAGAGCCCTTTGCTAGCACGCAGCTCTGCACTGATAACAAAGCCTGCGGAAAGCTAAATCATGTATTCTTTCCTGTTGGCTGGCTTCACAGATAACAAAGGCACAGCGATTACAGCTGTAAACTTGTCAGCAGCACCTACGACTTGCAATATTTGATTTGTGATCAGGGATGTGAGCACTTGCATCACAATAGTGCTTAGAAGCAAGAGTAAACGGGAGACTCGAGAGTTCATACTGATTGAACGTTAAACCTAACTCACAATGTGTAAATAAGCTAGTGCCTTAAACACCACATTTGCACAGAAAGTGACTCAAAGCCATTTTTTTTAAACCTGAGTTCATCCTTGAGGTTAAACATGATTTTGCATTCTGAGATTTGTAGTCTTCTGTACAGGGTGGTGCAAATACTCCAAGGAGGTTGCTTTGGGTGTACTTTGCAAATAAACAAGACCATTGAGGTTCCTGAAACCAAAAACAAATGTGTACTAATTAGAGCTTGGAAGTGTGTGGCAGGTAAATTGCTTAAATTGTTGGCACATTCTGGCTTCACTGCTTCATCAAAGTGATCCTGGGCAAATCTTTTGACCCAACCCAACCACACCAGTGCTGGCAAGAATAGAAATGTGCATTGTTTCCTTAGGCAGTGTCGGTGGCCTCAGCCCTAAAGATAAGGGGTGTATCAGCCACTTTTACTCCCTAAAGAAAGGAAAATACTCCCCAAAAATAAAAATAGTGAGTACAAATACTCCCAACAAAAAATAGGAAACCGACCTTGTGCTCCTGCTTTCACCCACGCAGCTCCATGGATATGTTTGGACAATTAATGCAAGTAGTACCACGGGAAGAAACTACTGTTATAACAGCCTGATCAGAAGCAACGCTGTAGCTTTTATTGTGAATGAATAACTAGGTGCAAAGAAATATTATTAAGACCATTTCATTTTCCAGTTAAAACGGCACTGTGCTGCAACACTGACTGCATGACCCAGCCACACAGAGCCTTGAACTGAAAAATGGTTTTAGAGCTTTCTTTATCCTTTGTTTGTCCATTCATGCTGCAAACCTTTACATTTTACAGACATTGCACTAATGTTATACTTCAGAGGTACATAGAAATAATTTCTGCATTCTTGCTAGTGTTACGTCTTGGTGTACAAATAATTCTGATGACATTTTGGGGCTGATTCATGGAATTATTAGCGCTGAAAAACAGGGATTTGTGCGCCATTCTGCCTGCCAATCCCTGTTCAATAAATGGGGGTTTGCGGGCAGAATGGCGCACAAATCCCCGTTTTTCGGCGCAAATAATTTCATGAATCAGCCACTAAATGTTAGTACAAAATTGTTAATTAAATAAGTTTGTTTGCTAATCAAAAAGGTTTTAATTAACAAATTCTGCTAATCAATTTTTTAAAACTATTTTATGCCTTGCATTAATATGGTCAATGAATGTTAAGGGAGAAGGCTGTGTTTCTTTACCTTGTCATTCATGTTTGTGTATCCTGTGGTTGGCTAGTGTGCTTTCTGGTATTCCTGGAGAGCATCTTCATGATTGAATGGGGACATGTTGAGGTCA